>NC_048601.1:36382493-37018862 GCF_003668045.3 Cricetulus griseus | reverse complement strand
TTTAATTTCATTGTTTGGTGTTTTGGTGGCTAGCTTCTTGAGTTCCTTGTATATTTTAGAAATCAGCCCTCTGTCAGATGTGGGGTTGGTGAAGATCTTTTCCCATTCTTTAGGTGGTTGTTTTGTCTTACTGACTGTGTCCTTTGCCTTACAGAAGCTTCTCAGTTTCTGGAGGTCCCATTTATTGATTCCGGACCTCAGTGTCTGTGCTCCCGGTGTGATGTTCAAGAATCGGTCTCCTGTGCCAATTTGTTCAAGGGAAATTCCCACTTTCTCTTCTAGAAGATTCAGTGTGGCTGGATTTATGGAGAGATCTTTGATCCATTTGCACTTAAGTTTCGTGCATGGTGACAGAATTTAAAATGAGCTGCATAAGCACAATATGTTAAGAATAGAAACATACATTCAGTATAACAAAAATGACTTTAAATAGTTGCCTTTTATGCTACATGCCCATATTCCCACTAAATGATGACAAAACATTTACAACCTACCAAATGACCTAAACCACCCACCCCTCCTCCTGGGAATGTGGGCATTGTGTTTTCTAGATGGGCTTCCTATTATCTGGGGTACTGGAATCCTTGGGTGACCCTGAGAAAATCAGGATAATGGTCAAGGTTTTGCTAGAATAGTCTGTGAGTCTGGACCTTCTCAGCCAGCAGCCTTGAAGCTGTTCTGGATGCAAAACTCTGAGGGAACGACAAAAGAGGCCCTCTGAGAGGCTGGATCATCTGAGCCATCTGTTTTCATTGGTGTCTGGTCCCCTTTCTCTGAAAATGCACTAACTTTCAAAGGTAACATACGTATCTTCATTAACACAAGTATGGACTGTGTACTGTACACAAGCATGCCAAAGATGATTTTTTTGTTTTATGTTTGAGCAGATAAAATATATGTCACCTACCTTGTAGTCATTTTAGGTTTATTTCTTTATGTTTGTACCCAGGACTTTCAGGGGTTCATCCCCAAACAAATCTCAAATCTGATCTCTGTCAACCTTGAATGCATCCGCAGCCTTTTGTTTTCTGTCAAAACAAAAGCTTAACTTCTTCTCCAACCTAACATATTTTTGACATCGATTTTGAAGTTAAGACATTTAAAAAATATATACATTGGATTAGTTTAGTAGTCTCAATAATCCTATATCTCTTAGAAGCTATTGTTTGCTTATCAGCAATCAAAAAATTTAAAGAGAACACAATTACATACAGGATCCAGACTCTCTGTGTACTTTACATCTCTACATGGCTTATTCATTTTTTATTACTTAGCTATTTTTCAAGCCTTTACTCCATTGTTTTTAAACTATTTATTCATTTATTTATTTTTATGACTGTCTATACCCTTTTTCCTTTTCATTTTCAAAATCTACACACATTGTTAACAATACTGTAACATGTTTACAGGTTTTCCTGTCTGAACTTGCTTTACTGTGTATCTATAATCTTTTCTGTCCTTATGAGCAAAAACACATAGCTAAGACATAGTACTCTGACAGTGTAAAGAAATTTTCTACAACATATTTTTTCTTTTTCTTTTTTTAAAGGCATGTACCACTACTACCCAGCATATATAATTTATTTTTATTTTATGTTAATTTGTGTTTTGCCTGCATGCATGTCTGTGTAAGGGCATCAGCAGCCCTGGGACTAGAGTTAGAGATAGATGTGAGCTGCATCTGAGTGGTGGGACTTGAACCCAAGTCCTCTGGAAAATCAGCTAGTGTTCTTAACCACTGACCACTCCAGCCTTTTGAAGACTTTAATGACATTTTTTAATTTTAATTTTCTGAAAGAGGAAAAAGAAAGATTTTGACAAGGTCACAATAAAGAAAGTTTTACTGGATGTAATTTTAGACACATAAAAGGTGAGGGATTTATATGTGTGCCTTGTGCCTTATAAATATCATTTACAAGGAAGGAAAGGAGCAGTGTCTCATAAAGATACAGTGTCTCAGGAAGGTGGGTGC
The DNA here is from genome assembly GCF_003668045.3 of Cricetulus griseus. Lineage (NCBI taxonomy): Eukaryota > Metazoa > Chordata > Mammalia > Rodentia > Cricetidae > Cricetulus > Cricetulus griseus. The sequence continues at coordinate 37,016,890 of NC_048601.1, read as the reverse complement.
AGGGGGACAAGAATGGGAAAGAGCCCTTGGGGAGTGGACAAACCAAGAGTGGACGTACATCAAGAGCAAACCAGAGAAGCATTAGAAAGGGAGAAATTGAGGCCCACAATGGGCACATGGTTTATCACAAGCTGCTTATGCAGACAGGCATCAATGCACAAAGCTAGCATCCTGATTATCTACAGAGGCCTGATGCTGTCTCTGTTTCACTGTGGGGTTTCTTACAGTGAGCTTTCTTTTTATCACAAAGAACTTACTCCTTATGATTTCCCAGGAGATTTATTCAAAATATGCTCAAAGGAACAAGTAGGATTGTTTGCTACTGAAAATATCCTTATCCTGGGGCTTGCTGCCAACAGAAGAAATATTTTGACATCTCAGACTCACCTCTAACTTCTTTTCTTCATGTTTTCTTTTGACAAAACAGGCAATCCCTAAATCTACCCTCTCTTCTCATCAGCTAACACTAGCTGCCCCACCCCCAACATTAACAGAGTCCCCTGCAGTGAAAAGAATTAGCCAGACTCTGGCATAACATCTCAGGGAAATTATTAAGGCTTCTTTGCTCGTTTTGCAGGTGTTTGAGCTGATGTAGACTCTATGGGTCAAGATCTTAAGAAAGTTCTTAATCTAAATGGGGCTTACTTCAGGATTGCCCTTTCCAAATTCCTAGCCGATTCTTGCAGAGGCTTTGTTGGAAAATCCCTTTGTCTCTTGTGGATTTGGGGAAATCCTGCTGGTTGGGCCCAGAAAAGCAAACAATTTTAGTTAAGTAAATTTCATATCTTTAGCAATACTAATGTGAATGTTTGCTGTAAGGATATGTGTAAATATTTTACAAAAGGATGCCTGTCTAAAATAAACACCTTTAGAAGATCAAATGAAACTTTTATTTAGAAAACACCTTCCTCCAAGGAGCTCAGAAACACTTTCCAAACACTTGCTTGATCCAAAATCAACATTTTTTTTTCATTGTGGAATTATCCAAATGTATCGCTACTGTTGTGCCATGCTTAACTCCAGTATCTATTGAAAGCAGATATCCATAATGTCATTGGAAGACTTGCAGGAATAGTTTGCAAATCTAGAAGTCTAGCATCTGGCCCTCACTACATTATTGATCAAGTGTGTGTCCTTGAACAAAACAATGTAACTTAAAACAAAGAATTTGGACTCAAAACTCTGGGAAGTATTTCCAGCCGGATCAATGGAGTCACATAACCAGACAATGGATCATTTAAATCTCTCAATGCTTATGATAAACTACAGTAAGGAGACAGGTAACTTGCTTGGCAATATAAGCCCCACCCCACTGAGAACAAATCTCAGTTTTACATTTCTTTATTTTGCATGTTCATAGTTTTCATTGAAAAGTTTGGTTTACATGGTCCATAAAATGTGAGAGTTGGGGAGAGATGCAGTGGGAGAAGAACTGCCTGGGGACATGGTAGAATCTGCCTTAAGATGCTCAGAACCCACACATACAGAGGTATAGTGGTACCTCTGTAATCCCATGTCCTTCAGTAAGATGGGAGGTGGGAACAAGAAAATCCCTGGAAGTTCCTGAACAGGCTACACTAGTGTGTCTTATCTCAAAATAGAAGGTGAATACCAACATATAAGGTTATCAACTATCTTTCCAATGAATGGTCATGCCTGTATTCATACATAGTAGGCAAACATCCACACACAGAATTTTAAAAAAAAATAATCCAGCACCTTCACCAATAAGCCAAGCAGCACTGAAGAAATGATTTACCTTCTATGAGACTCCATTTGTTCAGCTATACATTGACAATAGCAAACACACATGCTAAACTGTTATCGGCATTAAACATGGTACGGAAGGCCTCTGGGCAGGAAATGATCCACTCAGCTTGTGGGAGAAGTGAGACTTATATCAGTTATTTTCAAAATAAGTTTCAGCAGGAGAAAGATGTGGTTAAAAAGGGTACCAAGAAAAGTACTATCCCTTTTTGAGAACAAGGAAAATGAATGAAGGAAAGTCACATGGGAGTAAAAGGACTTCATAAATGAAGAAAAGATGTATTATGTGGCTCAAAATGGTATAGGGTAAAACAGAATGAAATGGGACATGAAAACCCCTACTTGGAGAATGAATTATCTATTTGAAAAATAAAGTCACAATTCCTCAATAGATTCTCAGTAACTCCATAAGACACTCAATGTTGATATTCCCAAACATAAGGAAAGATACTGAAAATGATACAAAAAATCAAATTATATTACCACCAAAAATTAAATCAGAAACATCTGTCTAAACTCCAAATGCTATTTAACATAGCATTTTTATTATTAAAACATCAACTCTATACAACTATGTAACATTACACTAATTAGCATCCAACCTTGGAAATTACATAAACCTCTCACTCATGTGTTAGCCATCCAATGACTACCAGCCACATGTAAAGTTCAAAGACAGCCACAGAGATTAAACTATGATTAAGAAGTCTTCTTTAGAATTCTAGAATCATCTGTCACCTCCTCACCAAAGATATAAGACTCCCCTAAGCAGTCACTTTGTTCTGGCTATAACATGCTGGGTCCTGGGCTGAGTATCTGTTACATCATTTATTCTGACAGGCACACACTTCAGACTTGGCTGCATTATGACAAAGTACTTTCTAATCCATGCTGTGCTTTTTGCTTGGGAACAGAAGTTGAAATAAAAATCTGCAACCCTATACATTTATCTAATCCCTGAGTCACAGGGTGCTGAGCTAACTCTTGTAATGTCAGCTCTTCAAATGATGTCAACCAGCAAAGACCACATATCATCTCTACATTAATCATTCACACTTTTCAGAAACTCCATGTTTAACTCTTGCTCAATACTCTGTCTCCAGTGTCAAGGACAGCATCCAGCATGTAAAAGAATTATTTTAGTTGCTAAATTAATGCCATAAACTGGGGTTGGAGAGATGGGTCTGTGTTTATGAACACAAAATGCTATTATAGAGGACCAGAGTTTGGTCTCTAACTCTTTGTCAAGAAGCTCACACCACATGTAACTGTAGCTTCAAAGGACCCAACAATATTTTTGGACCACCCTGGGTACCTTCACTAATGGGTACATACCTACACATAGTCACATATGCATACACACAGTTAACATAATAGAATGGGGCAGAGAGTTAGCCTAGCTGTTATTAAGATCATTTGTTGTTCCTATAAAGGACCTAGCTTCAGTTCCCAGTACCCATCACCAACAGCTCACAACTACCTATATATCCTGATATAGGAGGATACAGAGTCATCTTCAGACCACTGTGAGCACTGAATGCACATGGAATACATACTTGCAACACACACACACACACACACACACACACACACACACACACACACACACATGCGTATATAGTGCAATAACATTATATTAAAAGGTGAAAAGAAATTGAAAAAATGCCCAGTGTTGACATCTGGCCTCCATATGCCCAGAACCACCACAACATCACACACATAAAAAAGCTCCACATATTTACAAGGTCTTGTACTTTAACAAACACACACACACAAAAGTTAAAAACAAGAATGAACACAGCCTTCAGGTATAGCACAACCATATAAAGTCTATTAAGTACAACTCAAGAAAACATCCTGTCATGTACAAAAAAGATGTCACCCTCTTTTGGACAACAAAATTATGAATCCCTTATAAATTATCAGTAACGCCTTCAGATTGATTGTCATTTAACTCTGAGTCCCAAAACTCCTCAAGGGATGGAGTTTTTAGACAGACCTAGCTAGACCTTCTTTTGTGCACTTAATTTTTAAAATTATTTTATTAAATTGTCATAAGTTTTCATATTTGTTCTTGTATATGTTTGTGTGCATGTATGTGTGTGTTCATATTAAGGGATGGACATATGTGTACAGTATGCATGTACCTGTTTTCACACATATATGGAGGACAGAAACGTCAGGTGTCCTTCCTCAGGAATACCATTTATCTTATTTTATGATAGGGTTTCATGTTGGCCTAGGGCTTGCCAGTCAGGCTGCGCTGTCTGGGTAGTGAACCCTGGAGATCCACATGCCTATACCTCCACAGTGCTGGGATTATAGAGCAGACCAACATGTCTGGCCTTTTTCATGTGGGTTCTAGGGATCGAAGTCAGGTTCTTCTGCTGAACACAAGCACTTCATGAACAGAGCCATTCTCCTAGCCCCACTCATATTTTTTTTTATCTTGTTGAATATGGTGTGGTGTGCTTCCCTCACTGGTTTTATTTAAGTTGGCCAAGCATTTCCTGATGTGGTTTCTCTCATCTCCAGTTTCAACCCTCTTACAAAGTTCAGTGGCATGCTCTAGTGTATCTTACCTAATTCTTTAGCAAAACTATTGGGCAAAACAAAACTACACCAACAGTCACTAGCAACAGGCTCAATGGTGATACTTATACATCAATCAATCTTTGAATATCCCAAATGCACCATCATATGCAGATGCTTTCTTCAAGGACACTATGTCAAGCGCTGTCAAAGGCTTTGTTCAAAGGTACAGTACCCACATCACACTGTAATAATCCCAGAGAGCTAAGTAAACTGAGTCTATCCTGAATTTCAACCCATTTATCTATGGTGTGTTGTATAAGGTAAACATTCAAGATCTTTAGGGATACATTTTTTAAAAAACTAATTCCAGGTTCTTGGGGCTCAAAGGGCTTTCTTTTGAATGTATTTTGAGTAATTTCTCTGCCTTTCTACTACATTCACCTCTTATCTGAGCAATAAATACTTCTGATTAAATAAGAGAAGGGCAATTTGTTCAAGGAAATGGGGGATGAAAGGAGCCATGCAACAGAAATGCAACTTAGAAAAAAACAAAACACTATTAATATATTATCTGCCTGTATGGTTTAGAAACCATCTCCCTTGGAGATGGTTTCCCTTTCTTCCTGACAGTAATTTTAGTGCATAAACAGAATTTATACCAAGACTTTCCACTCAACTAGTTATGTGGATGAGTAGTGCAAAAATCTCAAGAAGAACACTGATTGAATATTAACCTGGTGATGTGCCTTAAACTTTTGAATTCTTTTCAAGAAAGAAGACTATAGTCCTTTAAGGAAAATTAGTAATAAAATATCTATTATTGCTATTGTCTTTAGATAACTGATTTGGGGGGTAATGTGTTGCATTCAGTTGTTGAGGCTTTACTAAATTTAGGATACGGTAATCAGTTTTTCTTAGGGGAAATTGAATATCAATGACATGTTTGTTGTTGAAGACAGTTTTTTTGAGTTAGGATAAATCACAACCCTTGTCTTTTCTAAAGTATTTCCATGGCAAGTTTTAAGACACACACACACACACACACACACACACACACACACACACACACACACACACAGGAAAATGTCCATTCAAAACACTGAAATTAAAATTCTATCATGTCCATTTACCAAGGATGATGTGAAAACCTTGTTCGTAGCTTAAGCTACAGGAAGGAATTATGTCAGATCATTCAAAATTAGTAAAATAAATATTAAAATATCCGCTAGTAGTTAATTTGATTATGATATAATATTGGGCTTTTCTTCTGGGCTTTTATACTGTGAAAATAATGAGTTTCTTGCTTAGTTTTTAGTGTTTATCAAAATTGTCCACATCAATATTTACATTCTTCTTGAACACTATTCTGTACATTTAAATCTACCATTTCTATATTTAGCTTATCATACATATTTATATTAATATATAATATATAATATATAATACTATATTATATTAATATATAAACAGTGATGATGAATGCCTTTAATCCTAGTACCTGGGAGACAGAGACAGGAAGATCTCTGTGAGTTTGAGGCCAGTCTTAACTATACAGTGAGTTCCAGGCCAGTCAGGACTATATAGTGGAACATTGCCTAAAGAAAAAAAAAATGATACCATAAGTTTTTCAATGACATCATGGTGATTTGTTTAAAACAGTATCTGTGATACCAAAGTTTATAACATGAATTATTTAAAGCTCCTTTTGTAAGTTCAGCCCTTCTTTTTTTTTTATTGCCCCTGTGAATACAGTACTGCTTATTCCAGTATGGAGCTTGTATGATAAACAGAAAAGTGTGACATTTTAGACCATAAATATTCATTAGAGGTTGTTCTCTGGTCAACCTGTTCATCTAATTTTAGTTTCTATTGTTTCCCTTCAGTCTTTTCTGTTATTTTTGCTAGAAGCCAAGTGGTCATACTTCTGCAGGATTTGTGCTTTCCTGTTGAGGCCACTAAGTGTACAACTTTAGAAGGGGAGAAATGATAAAGTAAGAGTTCCCTCATGTCCAATGTCTTACTTGTTAATATCAGATAAAAGTTGAAATAAATTATCCATTAGCGTTATTGCCTGAAAACTGCCAGTTTTCTGGAAATATTAACAAAATGATACACAATCACCAGAATGTGTTAATTCTCCAGTTAAATATATTTAAAGATTTTTAGACCCAGGAAATGCATTACTTGGAAGTTGTCTCCAGCTCGGATAGATTTAAAAACATTTAAATTGAATAAAACAGAAGTCCTTAATGTTTTAATAGTTTTACATGTAATTTAATTTATTAGTACTACCATTTACATATGACTTACTTCCAAGTTAAGCTAATCCATTGTTCTGAAAAGGAGACCCACATTATACCACGGAAAGAAACTATAAAAGGAATGGAAAGCTAGGCGTGAATACCCTTAATCCTAGCACTCAAGAGGCAGAAGCAGGAGGATCTGATATAGCCTGATTTACATAGCAATTTCTAGGCTAGCCAGAGCAACAATGAGACTGTCTCTAAAATAAATTAACAAACATAGTAGAATGGATTCATTGGATTAATCCTAGAAGAAAGTTAAAAGTAAGTACTGTATAAAAATTAGATTTTTAGTTTTGAAATAATTTGATTCTATTGAAATTAACCCAGTTCTAAAATGTCAGCACTTGAATATACTTTACAATTTTACAGTGCCTCAGAGACACCATTATGTCATTGAAATGTAGAAAACTCATTTTCTTAACACTACCAATATTGGTTGAGTGCCTACTAGTATCAGGCTACCTGTTAGCTACAGAAACAACCCTTACTGAAGGAATCCTATCTAGCCTGAGAGGAGAAATTCATATGCATTGAATTAGTATAATCAAACACTTGACATTAACAATTTAGGAAAAGGAAAAACTTCATGGTTTCAGAGGATTCACTCTATGTTTTCTTGGCCCCATATACTTGGACAGAGTATCATGAGAGCAGGAATTAATGGGAAAATAGGCAAGATTGGAAGAAGAGGAGTTAAAGAGAAGAGAGAAAAGCATAAAACACAAGTATTCAGCAGGATAAGCTGAAAGTGACCTACTTCCTCCAAACAGGCCCTTACCTCCTATTTTCACCAGCTGCCATCAAGTGTATCATCTTATAGGTCCATCATAGGATTAGCCCTTTGATTAGATCAGAGCCCTCAGAATCCAATCACTCAAAATCACACCATCTAGTACCAAGTCCCCAACTAAGAGCCTATGAGAGGTAATTCGCCTTTAAATTGTAAGAGCACATAAATGCATACAAAATGTTAGGGTTTTCCCCAAAGAGATCCTGTTACAAAGACATAGTGCAAGAGATTTATTTGGATGGTGGCCTTGGGAACACAAATAGCCCCACTGTCTGTCATATGGTAAGAAAAACTAGTCCCAGGGTCACAAGAGTGGGAGAGCTGACCCTGCCCCTCATTGGCTGCTGCACTCAGGAGAGCAGATCCTATACCTGGCACAGGCAGCAAGGTAGAACTGCCCCTATTGTGGGGTAGGGGGGAAACATCTGATCCAGCCTGTGAACTTGCCTATGCTTGGGAGATGTGGCCCCACCTTCATCTGCCATAAGGTGGAGTGGACTAGGGAGAGAAGGCCTCCTCCCTCCCCCACCCCTCTCTGCCTCAGGTGGGAGAGCTTGCCCTGAAGTCATAAGAGTGGGAGAGATGGCCTTGTCCCTCACCAGCCGCAATGCTTGGGAGAGCAGGCACTACTCCTCACCCATGCAGCACAAAAGAGCTGACTCTGCTGGCCTGCGTGCAAGTGAGCCAGTCCTGAATGTGTGAGAGCAGAGCTGACCCCACCGCTTTCATATGCACCCTACAGCAATCGGGAGACTAGGCCCTGTACCTCTGCTAGGCAAAAAAAAAAAAAAAGTTAGAGCTGGCTTTGGTGGGGTAGGTGTACGTGAGCTGGGCCCAAGGGGGTGAGACCAGGAAAAATGGACCCACTCCTTGCTGCCTGATGCATTGGGTGACGTAGCCAGGTCAGTACTGGGTGGTGCCCAGCACTTTTCTGGATGGTGATAAAGAAGGAAGGTTGGTAGACTGACCAAGCCAGCTCCTACATAGGCCCAGAACCAGGGTTGAGTTAGCCCATCCCAACATCCACTTCAGGACCTGCAGATCCAAAACTGTAGGATCTCTATGACACAGGGCAACAGGCTATCCAAGATGAGTCCCAGTGAGGGCCCATTACAGATAGTGCAGCAGAAGCCAGAGGTCAGACCAATGACTCATAGCAATGAACATTTACAAGTAAAGGTGTATGGAGTAAAGGGTACAGTATGTGACTCACTGAGCCACATTACGTAGCTTGCATGTGAAGAATTTGTTTGGTTGGTTTTTGATTGTCTTTTTAATTTTTTTGGGGGGGTAGGAGAATTGCAAGGGCATAGGGCAGATGGAAGGGGAGGCAGACAAATGGGATTGGGATGCATGGTGTGAAATCCACAAAGAATAAAGAGGTTTTTTTTTTTTTTTTTTTTTTTTTTTTTTTTTTTTTTTTTTTTTGGGCATCCAGAAAAGGAAAACTTGGTTCTGCCTGGGGAGTCAGAAGGGACTTCAAAGGTAATAATAGATGGATCTTTGCTAAGTAAATATTCTCCTGACAAATACAGGGAGAGAATGAAGGCTGCTAATTAGTACATTTATTTAGAAGGATACCCGATTACAGAGAGGTCAGTGAATTAGAGCCCTGCCTTGTTGCCTTAGCTGTGATCAAGCTCACTGATTAAATAAATACTTATGTGGTTTTTTTTTTAAAGTAGGTACAATTTCCAGTGGGATCAATTGGCTCGGAAATAGCTCATTTAGGTGTTTCAAACCACTGGCCATATTTCTTACCAATATTATGGAAACAAATGCTTTTTTCACATTGACTTTGACCAGAAGATGTGAAGGTGATACGAGACAGCAAGAGTCTGGAAATTTATAGGTACTGAGAAATCAGGAGATAAATTTAGTTCCAGAGAGAACGAAAGCAAGTCGAGTGAGACCTCAGAAAAGGGGGAGAAGAAACCAGAGCTTCAGCTATGCAATAGGGGGGGGGGCACCAAAGAGAAGTAGAAGCTAGAAAGATGTCTGGAAGGTGAAAGTCCAAATAACACCTGAGAAATCAAACCAAATCCCTCTGAGAGAAGTGAGGAACAAATAAGGAAAGAATCACACAAGGAAGAGATGGACTTAGAGTCCCTGAGAGACTAGGTTCCTTTATTTCCTCACAGACTAAGTGAGTGACTGAGGAATCTTCATGATCACAGGAATCACACTGCAGGTTTGTTTTAAACATCTGTAGCCATGTACCCCACAGTCCTACTCAGACATCACTGTAGCGGAAGCTGTAGCCATGCCTACTTAGGGGCTGGCTACAGGTGTGCCTGACCACGCCCTCAGGCCCCCACATCGAGAAAGGCACACCTGTAGCCAGCCCCTAAGTAGGCGTGGCTACAGCTTCCCCTACAAATCACATTTCCATCCATGAAGCATGAAGTGTAAGAATGAGCATTTTATTCCTTTTTTAGTTTTTTAGGATTTCACGTGGTCTATTTTGATCATATCCACTCCCTCCTCTACTCCTTCCAGAACCACCCCTCCCTTTTCCTGTCCACCCAACTTTGTGTTCTCATTTTTTAAAACATGCAAAGTATGATTTGGGATGTACATATATACTTGGGTGTAGAGTGTGGTCATCATACTATGAGCAGCACTCTTAAAAAAAACTGATTCTCCTTCTCTCAATAGCTGTCCTAGTATTTAGGGAAAACACAGGAAGGAGCACTTGACAATGGGTCCAAGTGCCTCGGAGGCAAGTAGACTGGACTGTTAGAGAAAGAACACATAGGATTCAGGTGAGGTTGATTCTAGTGCCTGAGAAAGCAATGCCTCCTGGCCTACACAATGTAAAAAAAACTGGCAGTTGGCTCCTTCATCCAGGTTTATGCATAACTTTCCAGGTTTTGGCATGTCCCAGGAGTCATTAAGTTCTGCACAGACCCTGATAGTTGCCTTTCTTTGCATAAAGAAAAGTTCCCTTGTGACAGGGAGTTCACTGACCACTTCAACATTGTCATTTCATTTCCTTGCATTTTTCTAAATTATTCACTAAAACCCTTCCCTCCCACATACCATGCTACTTCTTTGCATGTACATATCAGTAATATTTACTGAGAGAAGTTATGATGCTTATGCTTAGTTGTTCCTGCTTCCACAGGTTACGGATCAGCCCCTAATTCATTTAGCTTCATGCTTGCAAATGAAGGAACTCTACAGAGATAAAGGTAACAAACAATATACAGAGCAAATAAAGAGCACATTATCCTTGGGGAAACTAAATGCCTACTGCAAAGTAATGCAGAAGGTTGTTATGGGGCTCGAAACCTGGGTTTCATCCTTACTCCCACCAGCAGTGGGAAAGACCTTGAAGAAGCTTCTTTTTTTCTCAGTGTTTCTCCTCATCTGCAATTAATAATAATGTCAACAACTGTCATAGCCTCAATTCAACCAATAAATGGTGCTCAGGATACGACTTTCCATATAGGAATTACTCTGTATGTCAGCATTGTTACAATTATTAAAACCTTAATGATAAAGGTAGCTCTGAACCATTCACAATGACTCCTACGAGCAAAGAAGCTATAATATTCAAAGTCATGTTGAATGAGAAGCTTCTTTTCCTATCACCCAACACATCGGGTGGAAAAATTCCCTCTGCACTTCAGGCTTTCCATGGTGCTGGTGGGAGGAAGGATGACTCAGGCCCCCATGGGATGTTTATGTGCATCTCAGTCAGTGGCAGCATCCAGCAAGATCACAGGCACAGGAGGGAAGCTTGGAAGTCTTTCAAAGCCTGCAGACTCTCAGATTGCTTCTGGTCGCTGGCAGATCAGTGTTTGCCGTGAGTCCTTAACACGTACTTCACCTCCATGTGTCTCAGCCCTCTTCACCTTCCCCTCTGACTGTGACAATGAGAATATTGAAATCAATAAGTTCACTAGCCTTGCTCCAAACACTCAAGTGCTTTGAAATGAAAAAATGGTTCAGGAGTTAGAAGCCAAGGCAGAGACAGGGAGGATGTGGACAGAGAGTAGAGATGGCAATGACCTCTGATGAGAGAAAGGCGGAAAGAAAGACCAGTGGACAAGGAATGGGACTCTCAAGGTTCTCTTTCATTTTACTACTACTCATGAGGGAAAGATCATTTAAATTTGATACACTTTGAAATCTCTTCTTTGGAGAAAAAAATCAAGCCTAAAAAAATATTTGTCACCCCTTCAGGTTCTAAAAATATTTGAACCTATATTATATATGTATAATATAGTGTCCAACACCCATTCTCTGCTTCAAACCATCCAATCTTGTGTCTGCCTTTTAATGATGGAGCAAATAGCTGGGCTGAGACTATTTTGTATCCCTAGAGCTTAGAAAAGAAGCTGTCAGTATTTGGGGAACTGCACCAGGCATTAACTTCTTCTCTGGTTTTATACTGAGGTCTCAGCAAGGTCTACTCATGCAGGGAAGGCAAAGTCTGTGGATAGGTCAGAGTTCAGGTACTTCAACATCCCGCGCCCCCCCCCCTACATTAAAGAACTACTGCCCTCTGTGTCCTAGGAGGGGAGAAGGACTCAGAGGGCCATTACAAGGGACTCTGTGAAAGGAACCAAAGCTATCAACAGATATTGGGTGAGCAATCTGCCTAACCAGAGCTGAGGATTGTGCAGAGGGAAGTACCACATAGTTCATCCCCTGCTTCGCCTTCCTCCCTTCCTCTGAGTAGCCAATGGCCCACTGGCTGAATATAACTGGAAGCAAGTGAACAGAACCCCATATGTCAAGACTTCATAAAGTTCAGCCTTCCCCAGTGGAGAAGAGTGGAGAGCCACACATGGGAACAATCAACACAGCTCACTGTACCACTGCAAACTCCTGGAAGCACCCAGAATTCAGCAAGTCTTCTCTCTGTAAATAATATGGGCTTTGTTCAGCAAATACATTCTTGCTAACATGTGCATGTCTGCACACAGTTCTATATGAGTTCTTAACAAACTTGAGGGTTTCTTGTACCCATCTTCAATAAGCCAAATATAAAAGCCAAATTAAAAGTGGAAATCAGAAAAAGGGAAATTTATTCCTCATGGTCATGTTGAGAAGATGGATGAAGTGAGCCAGTGAACCACCTGACCCCTCCACTCAAGTCCATCTTTAGATTCCTAAAGTGAGATTAAAGTTTAAATAGAGAGTATGCATATCTAAGCAGTCTGAGCCAAGTTGTGGTCTAGTCCACCATTAACCCAACATTGTCTGGGATGTGGTCTTAGGTCACAAGGTGATCTGACAAGCTACTAGAACTGGCTCAAGCATTTTCCTTCTCTAGGCATAAGACTCTTGGGGAAACTTCCATTTCTTTGGAGTCCACTGTTTAAACAGCAGGATAATCACATCCAGAATCTCTGTAGAATATCTTCATTCCTGCCAGATCTGTTTTGCTTTGTAGCATATTTATCTTTCTCTTACCAATCAGACATAAGCTCCTTAAGGGCAAAGATGAAACATATTTTTAGAACCATATTCATACTGCATACCAGACATTCAATATGCACAGCATGAATGTCCATCTTCAAGTTTTTCAATATCATATCACATAACCAGTGACCACTATCATTTGGATGATTGTTGTTATCTTGTGTTTCTGTTTGGGGTTTTTATTTTTGATTTGGGTGATTCTGTTTTGATATAGTCTCACTGTATATACCTTGCTGGCCTGGAACTCCCTGTGTAGACTAGGCTGCCCTCAAATGAATGAACCCAAACTCCTCTTTTCCCTGCTTTCTGGTTGCTAAGATTAAAGGCATGTGTCACCATACTCTGCTTGTTTGGGTTCTTTGAGACCAAGTCTCATTTTGAGATCACTATGGAGCTGAAAATGATTTTGAATTTCTGATTCTCCCACGTCTACCTCCAGAATGCTGGAATTACAAGAGAGTACCATCGGGTCTAGGCTCAAGTACTCTAGCAAGTAAGCAGCATCTCCAGTCTCTAGATAATTTTAAAATTCTACAAAGATATATCTGCTTATGGAGTGCTTTTGTTGAGTGGTGGTAACAGTGGTATGACCTGCTCCCCAGACACGCCCTTAGAAAGACTGCCTTTACATTTGTATCCATAATAATTTCCTACAATATTCAAATTCAATATGCCTTTATGCAAATTTGATATGCCTTTATTAATACTCACATGGGGTAAAGTGTTCTAGAAGCATTCTGAGAAATCTGAGATCAACTGGACTTTGCTTGTATCCAAGGGAATTTAGCATATCATGGAAGAAATAAAATATTTGTGTGAGCATCTGGAAAGAAAGAAGGAAGGAGCCTCAAAGAAGACATGGGGGCTGGGTGACTTCTAATCAGTGATTTGCAGAGGGAAATGAATACGCTCCTTGTAGGTCAGTGCATGAAAAACCTCATGTTCCTTGATTATGAAGAGATTGGAGAACAAATATGCTTAGGCAGCTTTCAGTAAAAAATATTGTTTTTTGTTTCTCTGAGAATAAAAAGAAAGGGTCTCATGGGACTGCAGCCTGAAACATGCCAGAATCATATATGAAGGGCCTTGAATGACAGTCTAAATCTAAACCATCTTCCTGTAGGACATGAGGAGTCACTGAGGAGCACAGGCTGAGAGCTGGGTAGTCAAGGAGGGTCATCAGTAGCAATCCCTTGAGAGCTCTCTGTGCCCAGCACTGTACTTTGGGGAGCACATGCTGGGGGGAGGGGCAGTGCTAGGGATCAGACCAAAGGCTTTATGCATGATAAGCAACCTTCTACCACTGAACATCCCCAGGTCCCCAAGCACTCTTCCCTGTATTGATTACCAGTGAGGCAATCAATAATCCAACTAAGGAGCAGTACGGAAGAGGGAGGGCATTACTGGCTATGTATAATTGTCACTACAGAATAACGAACATCTCCTAAACTTTTGTCTGTTGTTATTATCATTTCTAAACTCTCTACAAACCTACATAACTACACATAGAGCAAAACATTATGGGGCAAAACTCATATAGCCTTCAAAACACTCCTGTTTTAGGGAAAAGCTCACATCATTGCTAGAAAGGACCAGAGAGGCAACATGATTCCTCAAAATAACAAGCTAGCAAGTGACAAGACCCGAATGAGAGTGGTCTGACTCTCAGTGACTCCTCCACCTGGCCTGGCAAGAAGATTACAGTTTCTTCATTGTCGGGTGTCAGGCTTTAACTTAATGCAACACTGATCAAATGGGAACTTAAAGTGGTCATTTTGTGATGATGCTTGGTCTAAAAGAATGGTCCATTTCCTCAGCATACACACACATTATCCTAAACAACTACATCCTGATTTTAAGTTGGTTCTATTTGGAGTGCCAAATAGACAGAAATCAGGTGTCTACAATGAATCCAGATGTATTTGACAGCAAGCAAATAACTACAATTGTCTAATCAGGCATGCAGAGATAAGTGCTATGCCAGCCACTGTATAGGCAGGCCAGGGAGTTAATGTTCCCAGTGGTTAAGTGAAATCAACTCACGAATTCTCAGTGGATGGGCTTCTTGCAGCATTTCTTTTCAAATAGCCCAAAATGGTTGCTTTTATTATTAAACCCTTTAAGCATTCTCAATGCGAAGGACAAAAGCTACTTTTGACACAATGTTTAAGCATGATTGGGCATTATAAGGGAATTTCACATTATTACTGTTCAACACTGACATTGTATAACAAACTTTTGTGATTCTGGATTGAGCAGTCAAGGATTTAAAGTGTGATGTTCCTTGAATGGAGATGTTCTTCCGGCCTGTACCCCCATCAGGACTTCCTCTTGCCTTGACCTCCCTCCCTCTCTTTTACCTTCCCCTTTCTTGACTATTATCACTCCCTCCACTTCTGCTGGTCACCCTGACTGCATTGGTATAGCTAGAAGAAAAAGCACAGCAGGGAACACAGGGAGGAACTGTCTCAGGCAATTTCTGTAAGAGGCGAAAATCCCAGGTTAGTTTTTCTCTTGGGACAAAGTTGAGTGCTTGCATAATTTTGTGAGCCCCTTCAGGTCATCCCTATTTCTGTGGATGGCTGACACTGATAATACTTTCCCTATTTTTAAAAAAGATGATCCAAGGGAAATCAAATCTGTTTCTCTAAAATATGAGCATCCTAGATCTTTGACCCTCCCCAAGGAGACTTGGGTCTGTTTGAGCACACAAAAAATTTCTGCCTGGCACTAGCAAAAGACAACTTGACAAAAATAGATTTTTCCACAACATGTTACATGAAAACTTCTACATTAAGCCCATTTGTAAAGGTAATTGGATGCTAAGATTTTTATAAAAAAAAAAAACTCATTAAAGAGCTATTCGATTCCACTCACTTTGATTCTACACATTTCAGATGTTCACACGTGCACTAATAATATAGGGGTGCTCTGTCTCCTAATCATTGTGTCCTTTTTAAGAGGAAAAAAAACCCAGCAAATGTTCTGGCATAACAACCTCATCCAAAGAGGTGTCCATTATAAAGGCAAACTTCTACTCAGCCCAATATGAGCATTTTCCTTTCACCCAGGGATAATCTCATGTGACCAATTTAGACTCTTTGGTATCCAAAAGATTCAGAACACCTCTGAATGCCTGTGGAACTTTATTTAAACTCATCCAGCTTTGCCATACAGGTGCTCACATTATCCGGTGTAGGGAAGCAAGGATGTAGGGAATTGGCTTAGTCAGTGAGAGCACTTTGAAACAACCCTCCTCCCAAATCACAGGAAGATAATCTCTTTATCTCTTTCCTCCTCCTCCTCCTCCTCCTCCTCCTCCTCCTCCTCCCCTCCTCCTCCTCCTCCTTCTCCTCCTCCTCCTGCTCCTCCTCCTCCTCCTTCTTTTTTGAAACAGGGTTTCTCTGTGTAGCTTTGGAGCCTATCCTGGAACTTGCCTCTCCATGCCTCTGCTTCCTGAGTGTTGGGATCAAAGGTGTGTTCCACCATCACCTGGTTCAGATATTTCCATCAAAGATAATCCTGAACAATTTTTTTGAGGATACTTAGAGCACTGATTTGAAAAACATTGATTTAAAACTAACTCTTTGAGAAAATGTGGTAAATTCACTTATACCAGTAGGGAAGAAAAAAAGGGGCTGGTAAGAGCAATTTCTGTAACAAGCACACATTTCAAGAGAGTTTTTCCTTTTGAGAGAGTGTTGACACTTACATGATCTTGTGAGTTCCTTCAGGGTCATCCCCATTGCTGTCATTGGTTGACACTGATGCTATTTTTCCCTAGCAAAATTATTTAAGAACTGGAGAGATTGCTCAGTGACTAAGAACACTCCCTGTTGTTTCAGAGGACTGTAGCACAGTTAGCAGAGCCCGTATCAGGTGGCTCACAATAAATAGTGATCCCATGCTTTCTTCTGGCCTCTGAGGGCACTTTTAATAGTCATTCTCTCTCTCTCTCCCCCACCTCCACATTCATACCCCCCACACACCCCACACACAGAGGAATACTATTCCACCATAAAGAATAAAATCAAAATCAAGACATTTATAGGAACATAGGTAAACCTGAAGATAATTATGTTAATCAGCATAAGCCAGATATCAGAAGGCAAGTATGTTTTGTTTCATGTATAAAATCAAAGGGGGAAGACATCGAAACAGAAGGCAAAGGCAAAAGAGAGTGAATGGACAGAGAGAGAGAGAGAGAGAGAGAGAGAGAGAGAAGTTTATTATCAAAGTACATTATATACATTATGTATTAATGTATATATGTATTAAATTGTCACAATGAAATGTTTTATTTTTTCCATCAACCATTCTGAGTATTTCCTCTGGTCTCTTGTGCATGCATTTTCTACTCTAAGTCCTACACTCTAAGTGTAGGACTAAGAGTAATAAGTTCATAAGTTTGTAAAGGGCAGCAGTTTTACCCTGTTACCACTTTGATTTAAGACACCATTGTTTTCACTTGGCCTGCAGCAACAACTACCTCCCTAGGCTTTTTGAACCAACTCTTGGCCTGGAAGCCCCTTTTCTCACCGATGACCCAGAAAACATTTCAAAATGCAAACTAATTGATTCTCATCTAACTTATTTCAGTGAACTCCCTGGTTCTCAAGACAAAGTTTAGATCCCCAAACAATGTCTACTACCACGCATACTTGGCTCCTGTTTTCTTTCCAACTTGGTCTTCTTGTACCATATTCCTATAAGTCTCCCTGATTCCAGGACCCACGTGGCATTCAGTGTCTCAGATATGCCTACATGCTTCTCTGTTTGTCTAGTGTTTTCTTCGTCACAAATCATACCTCTCCACATTCACCAATTCACTCCACCAACCATATTACCTTGAGGCAGCCTTTTCTAGAGAGAACATAATCAGTTATCCAAAGCTGTATGTTCTGAGAACCAGAGTTCTTCCTAAAATTAATATGGGACGACTGACGAGGATTTGCATTTTGTATGCTCACACCAGCTTGGAAGATGCACAGCTTTCTCTCCAGGGATGAGAAAGTACGGAGAGGTTAGAGGCTATCTTGACTATTGAAATTCAACTCACCTCCCCTAGTCCTACTTTCTTGATCATAAAATACAACTCAAGTACTACCTACCACCTGTTTCATAAAACCAAAGATGTAGCTTTATTTCTAAGTCTCTCATGAGAGAAAGACAGAAAAACAAGAAAGAATATGTTTACTACATGGGTGCAGAATCAGATAGGAACAAATTTATATTTAGAATTCCAGCTTTTATTTTTCAAATTAGAAATATTGTAATTCTTCTTTAGATTGAAAAAAACAATACATGCTCATCATTTTAAGAATTCAAATGAAACAAAGAAATGGAAAGTAGTAACAACTGAAACCTGGGTAGAAATTATCAGCTAGATTTTGATATTCTCCTGTTGTGAGAACATCAACATCAGACAAGGTCAATATATAACCAGGATAGATCAATTCAAAATGAGGATGACTCCATGATAATATCTGGATACAGGAAAAATGTGAAAATTATCCAATATAACACACAAATTTCTAAATAAGTATCATCCTTTACTCATTAATACAAATGACTGCTGCATGAGTATTTTTATTAATTGCATTTTTCTTTTCTTTTGTTTTTTTTGGAAGCAGTCTTATTTTACATATCCATCTCCCCATTCCCTTGCCCTCCCATGCCCCCCACAGACTCCCCTAACCCACCCACTCCACAAGGATAGTGAGGTCTTACATGGGGGATCATCAAAGTCTGTCACATTTATTAATTGTATATTTACCTTCTAGTCTAATCTTCTGTATAAGATTTATTAAAATAGACATTCATGAAAAAGACCAACAGTAGCAACCATGTCATCACCAGGCCTTTCCCAAAGCCACAAACACCAAATGCCATAAGTTTTTCTAATATTCTTTTATTATATGTAGGTCAGTGTAAATCTATTTTTCTGCATATGTCTTTCTGAGGGACTTGGCTGGATGAATTCTAATGTCAGTATGCATAAACCTATATTTTCTTTAAGATTTTTATGGCATTTTATTACATAGGTTATTTACCTAAACACCTATTGACAGATAGATAAATATAAATCAAGATCATATGAGCAGTTCAAATATACTTATAACCCCTAAGGAAATAGAAGCAGTCATTATAAGTCTACCAAACAAAAAAGCCTAGGGTCAGGTGGTTTTAGCACAGAATTCTACCAGATTTTCATAGAAGAACCAATCCAAATAATCCTCAAATTATTCCAACAAATAGAAACAAAGGAGTGTTGCCAAATTCATTATATGAGGCCACTGTCACCCTGATACCCAAAGCACATAAAGAGTCAACAAAGATAATTAGAGACCAACTCACTTTATGAACACACATGCAAAAATATTCAATAAAGTACTTGCAACCCAAACCCAAGAACACATCAAGAAGGTCATCCATAATTTGAAAGCAAATAGATGGAACTAGAAAAAACTATCCTGAGTGAGGTAACCAAGACCAAGAAAGGCAAACAAGGTATGTACTCATAAGGTGATATTAGCTGTAAAATAAAGGATAACTATGTTACAATTCACGTACCCAGAGAGACTAGGTAACAAGAATGTGGTGTGGGGGGCACACCTAGATTTCCCTGGGAAAGGGAAAATAGAGGAGATTTTGTAAGTGAACTGAGGGCAAGTGGGGATGGGAACATGAGTTAGGGGAGAGGACACAGGGCAAGAATACTAAAAGAGACTACTGAAAAGGGGTAAGGGGGCATTTTGGGGCCAGGTTAAAAAAAATGGTACAAGGGAATCCTCCAGGAATCTACAAGGATGATACCAGCTCCGACTCCTAGTAATACCCTAAACTGGTCATCTCCTGTGACCATATTGGTGCCTAACCCAATTCTCACCAGAGAGGCATCCTTCAGCAACTGTTGGAGACAGATGTAGACCAACAGCCAAACATTAGATGGAGCTCATGGAACCCTGACGAAGAGGAAGAGAAAGGATAGTAGGAGCCAGAGGATCAAGGACACCACAAGAAAAACCACAGAATCAACTAACCTGGGCTCATAGGGGTTCACAGAGGCTGAAATGACAACCAAGGAGCCTGCATGGGACTGACATAGGCACTCTGTATATATGATACTGCTGTGTAGCTTGGTCCTCTTGTGGGACTCCTAAAAGTGGAGACAGGGACTGTCCCCACCCAACTCTTTTATTGACTTTTGGAACCATAGGCCTCATACTGGGTCACATTGCCCAGCCTTAATACATGGGGAGGTTCTCAGTCTTACCACAACTTGATATGCCACTTTTTGTTGATACTCATGGGAGACCAAACCTTTTCTAAACAGAAATGGAGGAGGGGTGGATGGGGGTGGTTGGGGACAGAAGGAGTTTCGGGGGAGGGACTGGTAGGAGAGGAGGGAGGGGAATCTTTGGTCAGGATGCAAAGTAAATAATTTATAAAATAAATAAAATAGATCATCCATCATGATCAAGTATGCTTCATCCCAGAGATTCAGGGATGGTGCAGCATATAAAAATCAGTCAATGTAATGCACCATATAAATACAAAGAAACAAAGAAAATACATGGTCATCTTATTAGATGCCAAAATACCTTTGACAAAATCCAATACTCCTTCTGATAAAAGTATCTGAGAAATTAGAGATACAAGGGCTATATCAAAACATAATAAAGGCAATTTACAGCAAGCTTAAAACCAACATCAAATTAAATGAAGAAAAACTCAAAGCAATTCCACTGAAATGAGGAAGAAGACAAGGTTGTCTACTCTCTCCAAATCTATCAATTTAGTGCTTAAAGTTCCATCTATAAAAATAAGACAACTGAAGGAGATCAAGGGGATACAAATTAGAAAGGAATAAGTCAAAGTATCATTATTTGCAGATGATATGATACTATACAAAATTGACTCTAAAAATTCTACCAAGGAACTCCTACAACTTTCAGCAAAGTGACTGGATACAAGATTAACTCATCAAAAGCAGTAGCCCTCCAGTATTCAGATGACAAAAAGGGCTGAGAATAAATTTAGGAAAAGAACACCCTCACAAGAGCTTCAAATATCTTGGAGGTAACTGTAATCAAGCAAGTGAAAGATTTGTATGATTAAAAACTTCAAGTTTTTAAAGAAAAAACTTGAAGATGTCACAAGATGGAAAGATATCCCATACTCATGGATGAGTAAGATTAACATAGTAAAAATGGTCATCCTACCAAAAGCAATCTACAGTTTTAATGCAATCCTGATCAAAATTCTAACACAACTCTTTATAGACATTGAAAATGCAATTCTCAACTTAAAGTGGCAAAACAAAACCAGAACAGTTGATACAGTTCCAAATAATAAAAGAACTGCTGGAGTTATCACCATCCCTGATTTTAAGTTGTACTACAAAGCTATGGTAATAAAAACTGCATGGTATTGGCATAAAAAGACATGTTGATTAACAGAGTAGTGTTGAAGATGCAGACATAAATTTGCACACCTATGGACACTTGATTTTTTCTTTCCTTTTTTACAAGAAAATGTTTTCATTCTAATTTTTAGTTGCAGACAGCTCACATATACACCGCTTCTGGTGATAAACGCAGTATATGCAGATATACTCTGCTGACTTCAGCTAAGAAAGCAGATGACAAGTAGGGAGGTGATGACCTCTGAGGTTTCCCTACATGAACTATTCTGTTAATGCCACTTAAAAAACTGCAGACTACATGGTATGTGTGGGCAGAACAGCAGCTGAGCACATGTCCTGACACTAAAATGTAATAAATAGCGAACAGCCAATATTTACATGATTCACACCAAAATGATGACACCCCAAAACATGCTCCTTTTAAAGGACAGGTTTATCAATAAAATACATTTCTGCAATACTCTGCCTGATGCTTCATACACTGCGGGGAAGTTAAATGTGAGTCTAGTCATCAGCCTTGCCAGAAATGTACACTGCAAAAAGAAAGTATCTTCAAAAATATTTCTGGTCAAACTGGATGTCAGCATGTTGAAGAATGCAAATAATTATCATCCTGCACAAAACCCAAATTCAAGTGCATAGAAGACCTGAACATAAAACTAGAGACTCTGAGCCTAACAGAAGAGAAACTGGGGAACAGGCTTGAACCCAATGGCTTAGCACAGCAGACAAGTTTCTGAACAGCACAACAGTAGCGCAGTCACTAAGATCAAAAATAAATTGGACCTCATGAAAGTAAAAAGCTCTGTAAAACAAAGGACACCACCAATTGGGCAAAAGGCAGCCTACAGAATGGGAAAAGATTTTTACCAACTCCACATCCCATAGAGGTCTAACATTCAACATATATAAAGAACTCAAGAAAATAGATTTTAAAAAACAAAAAGTCCAGTTTTAAAATGGGGTACAGATATAAACAGAGAATTCTCAATAGAGGAGTCTCAAATGGCTGTGAACACTTAAATGTTCAATAACCTTAGTCATCAGGGAAATTCAAATTAAAACTGCTTTGAGAGTCTATCTTACACCTGTCAGAATGGGTAAGATAAAAAGCTCAAGTGACAGTTTATGTTGAAGAGCATGTGAAGGAAAAGAAACACTTCTCCATTGCTAGTGGATAGGCAAGCTTGTACAGCCAATGTGGAAATCAATACGGCAGTTTCTCAGAAAACTAGGAATTGACCTACCTCAAGAACCAGCTATACTATTCTTGGGTATATACCCAAAGGACACCCCATTCTACCACAAGGACACTTGCTCAACTATGTTTATTGTAGCTTTGTTAGTAATTACCAGAACCTGGAAACAACCTAGATGTTCCTCAACAGAATAATGGACAAAGAATTTATGCTGCTTTTATACCACGGAATATTACTCAGCAATTAAAAAACATGATGAAATTTGCAGGAAAATGGATACAACTAGAAAAAAATGATCCTGAGTGAGGAAACCCAGACCCAAAAGATAAATATAATCAAGCTATGATCCACAGACCTATGGAGATTAGGTAAAGAGAAGGACTATAAGGGAGAAGCATGGATTTCCCAGGGAAGGGGAAATAAATAAGTCAAATAAAACAAACATTGTTAAATTTGGTTGAGTTGTTGGCCAAAGAATTCCCATGGAGATTCCTAAACAACACAGACCGATGCTATGGTATTCTTGTGAGACTCCTCACAGCAGATGATGGTGTATATTAAACTCTTTTCCTGCTCCCGAGATTCTTTTCCTCCTATTGGGTTGCCTTGTCCAGCCTTGATATGAGGGCTTTCACATTGTCCATTTGTATCTTGTTTTGTCCTGTCTGGCTGTTGTTTCTTGGGGACAGGATCTGTTGGAGAGCAGAAGTTGGGGAAAGCTAAGAGGCTTGCACAGAAAGTGCACATTATGATATGAAAAACTATAAAATGTAAAAAATTAAAAGAAACTAAAACAATGTCCTATGCATTCTCTCACACAATTTGCTATTGTCCTAGAAAAAAATCCTAAAAGTAAAATTACTGTGTGTTATGGTTTGAACATTTAATGTAAAATGTCTCCGTAGTCTTGTGTATTTAAACAACTGTTTCCCATGTAGGAGTACTGTTTTGGCAAGTTGTAGAACTTTTTGGACATGTGACCTAGTAGGCATACATAGGGGTCACATTATGGGTTATAGTCTAGCCCTTGTTTTATCCCTAGTTCTATGTTTTTATGACCCATAAAGATGGGAACAAACATCCTTAAACTCCCACTGCCACAGAGCCTGCCAGCATGCCTCCCCGGACATGATGCATTGTGTTCCTGAAACATAAGCAAGAATAAGTCATTCTTCCCACCAGTTGGTTCTGCCCTGTTATTCTGCCACAGTGATGAGGAAAAATAAGTAATACACTTAGTAAAGATTGTATTCATTTTCACATCACTTTAAATAAGTACTTTTACATAAGGAAATATAGTTTTGGCAAAAAAATAATAAATTAGAACTTAGATTAGCATTAGGTAATTAATAAAGGCTTCTTTCACTCATGTCCCAGTATCTTACTCACAAGGCATATAGTCCATAACTTTGCCTAAATAAAAAACAGGCATAAATATACCTACATAATTGTATTTGTGCATACCTATGTGCATATATACACACGCATAATATGGATATGTCTCTGCTTTGAAAATCCCATATTCTGCTTTTATTGGTTTGACTCATACCAAAAATTTATCCTATCAACAATATATATATATAAGTATGCCTATTTTTCAGCATGTTAGTTTAAGGTGTAGAAGATTAAGAACACTAAAGACCAAACTCTTTCACTTTTATTTTCCTAATTATTAAGCCATTTAATGACATCTATTTTTATAGGTCCATCTGGGAACATTACAGGAGATAATATACAATGAAAATTGTGTGTATTTTGTTTGGCCCCAAAATAAGTTTGAATAAACAATATTAACTGATGCTATTGTTGCCATCACTATTGTCTGCTCTATCTGCCACATTAGATTTACTTCTTCATAGAGGGCCTTGTTCTATCCTTCCATGTTAAAAAACAGAAAAACAGTTAAGATAGTCTCTCCGATATTGATTAGCTGAGGTCATCTTTGTGAATTCCTGGGAATTTCCCTAGTGCCAGGTTTCTCCATAACCCCATAATGGCTTCCTCTACCAAGGTATCTCTTTCCTCGATTTCCCCCTCTGCCCTTCTTCCAACTAGACCTTCCCAATCCCACATGTGAACAAAGGGATCAAGACCATGAAATAGTTGACCCAAGCAAGTGGGAACTCACTGACTCGAAACTGACAGCTGGGGAACCTGTATAAGACTCAACTAGTCACTCTGAATGTGGATGACATTTAGGTGGCTTAGGCAGTTTGTGGGGCCACTAGCAGTGGAATCAATATTTATCCCTACTGCATGAACTGAATTTTTGGAGCCCATTCCCTGTGGAGAGATATGTTGCTCAGCCTGGGGGCAGGCTGGGTGCTGCTGGTGTGGGCCTCCCAAAGCTGATGTG
The DNA here is from genome assembly GCF_003668045.3 of Cricetulus griseus. Classification (NCBI taxonomy): domain Eukaryota; kingdom Metazoa; phylum Chordata; class Mammalia; order Rodentia; family Cricetidae; genus Cricetulus; species Cricetulus griseus. Next base: position 36,992,073 of record NC_048601.1, on the reverse strand, counting down.
AAAAACTTAGTCAGTTCCCTATGGGAGGCCTCATCCTTTCTGAGTAGTGGATGGGGGCAGGGCAGAATGAGAGAAGGCAGGGGTGGGAGGGAGCAGTAGGACAGGAGAGAGATGGAACTGGGATTGTTATGTAAACTAAAATTGTTTTTAAAAGAAAAAAAAACAGAAAAACAACAACAAAAACTCTCAAACACCCCTACATCTCAGGCTGCAGAGATGGCTCAGTAGTGAAAGCACTGGCTGCTCTTCCAGAGGACCCAGTTTCAATTTTCAGCCCCCTCATAGTGGTTTCCAACTACCTGTAACTCCAATTGCAAGGGATCCAGTGCCATCTTCTGGCCTCTGCAGCACCCGGCACATGCAGACAGAAGACTCAGAGACATAAGATAATAAAATCATTAAAAAATTAAATGTAACTTTTCTAACCTTATACTTTGAGTTATTATCTTTAATAATAAGGAACCAAGAAATTTAAACATTGTGGTTCAGCTGGCTGTAGTCTCTACGGAAGAAAAAAATACCTTCCCTACTATCTTGCTAATAAGTCCCTAACTGCGAATTCCAATTGATCTCTCTTGGAGGATTTGAGACCATTCTAATATCCAGAACTTTGGCATACAGACACTTGATAAATGCCGCAAGATCCTATCTTAAAGAGCAATAATGCAATTTGGGTGAAAATAAAGAGGCAGCGGGTAGAGGCTGTGAAGGAAAAACGGGTGGATTTCATGTGCCCAGTTCCCTATTACAGAAAGAGATATTTATTGCTTGCAGCACAGCCGAAGGACTGCATTTGGAATAAGCCATAGAAAGTAGTCTATGGCCACGGTCCTGGGGCTCAGCCCAGGATAACACTTGGCAGGTTCAGCCTCAGCATGGCAGGAAGCCTGCTTTCCAAACAGCAGCTGCAAAAAGACACAGAGTTCGTTAAAACTTATCTTCATCTCCCACTGCAGCCCCTTCGGCACTCTACCAGGCACAGTGCTGTCTTTGTAATCCAGGGATGGAGGTTCAGAGGAGGGAGAGAGGAGAGGGGGAAGGGGGAAGGAGAGGGGAAAAGAGAGACAGAGAGAGGTGAGAGAAGGATGGGAAGATGAGAGAACCTGCAGCAGGAAGGAAAAGCAGTGCTATGCAGTCAGAAGCAGGTTTGAGGCAAAGTGATTTTTTCCCACCGAGGAGACTGGAGGCATTTATGCAGTTTTAAATTTTTGACATGAATCATTACCAGTATTTTGTTTCTAGCATTAATGATATCATTATTATTATTGGAATTACAAGTATTATAACAGTATCATTATTTCCATAACCAAAATACTTTGCATCTATTATTTTAACCTCAGTGATACATAAGCAAATATTTTAAGTAATAACTTTCTATCTTACAGAATACATATTAAGTAGCTATCCTAATATTATCCCAGAGGTTGATATCTAAATGGACACTGGGAAAACAAGCTTGCAGTATCTCACCCCACTGCTCCCCTCTTGAGGCTAGTCTTCTGATGACTTATCATTCTTTTTCCACTTGTTTGGTAGTTTGGCCATACCACCAAGGATGCCATCTAACCAGGTGGAATTGCTTGATAAACCAGAGCCAAGGTTCCATAAGCAAACTGGTATGAATTTGGGTATCATCAATCCACATAACACCTGAATGACTCCAAGCAAGTGACTCTTCTCTGTGTCATAGTGTCCTTCTCTGCAATGCAATATCCACAACAAGAATAACAGTGATGTTATCCTTGTAGGAGAAAGGATTCTTGTAGTCTCTGAAAGACTTTGTTGTTGTTGTTGTTGTTAGTAGTAGTAATAGTAGTGGAGGATGATGAGGAGGAGGAGGAAGAGGAGGAGGAAGAGGAGGAGGAGGAAGAGGAGGAGGAGGAGGAGGAGGAGGAGGAGGAGGAGGAGAAGAAGAAGAAGAAGAAGAAGAAGAAGAAGAAGAAGAAGAAGAAGAAGAAGAAGAAGAAGAAGAAGAAGAGGAAACTAGGATTGTCTGAAGGTAGGAGCATTGTTTCAAAGGAAGATATGTCACATGGCATGAATTTTGGCATAGTTTGGTATTTGTTTAGTTGAACTTCCCAGTTATTAAAAGATGGATGTCAATGAGGAGACCTCTGCACTCTAGGGGACCCCTGGTAGTGGATTAGTATTTTTCCCTGATGTAAGAAGGAAATTTGACAGCTCATCTGTAGGGGATGCTGTAGCCACGCCTGCTTAGGGGCTGGCTACAGGTGTGCCTGACCACTCCTTCGAGGGCATGGTCAGGGTGATGTAGTGTGAGGGACATTCAGGTGGTGGGTTTCTGGTTTCGGTTTCACTTTTCAGCTTGCTGTACAGACTGCCGCCATGCCAGTTGGGTAGGTCGCTCTGTAAGTAAGGCTTTTCCTTATTAAAATCTCTTGTATTTCTACCTGGCTCCTTATTGATAATTTCTCACAATACCCATCCCATGTGAAGGGATGCACTCTCAGCCTGGACACATGGGGGAGGGCCTAGGCTCAGCCCAGGATGATGCGGTAGACTTTGGGGGGCCCCATCAAGGGCCCTACCCTGTCTGAGGAGTGGAGGGTGAATGGGGTAGGGGAAGGGGCAGGAGGGGTTGGGGTTGGGGAGGCTGGAAGGAGGGCTGGGGGGGAGGGGAGGGAGAAGGGATTGACGTATGAAGCAAGCTTGTTCCTAATTTGAACTAATAAAATTTTTTTTTAAAAAAGATGGAGCTAAGAAGTGACCTGAATTCTGAACTTCACTGGGGTAACTCTGAGAGACACTCATACCATTGTAACAAGAAAACAAAACAAAATCTTCCCATTCTATTTATGGTTCTTTTATCTTTGAGGGGATTTTTTTCTTTAAGAATATGATAAAATTGTTGAGAAAAATGGGTAAGATATAAAAATTTATATACAGTTTTGAGAGTCAAATATCTATATATGGTGAGAATGCTTTGGCAAATGAAAATCAAATAAAAGATGTGTTAGGAGAAAAAAAAACTTTGCCTTTCTACATTGAAGTTTTGCAACAAATCAAAGTGTTCATCTGTGCTTATCCTCCCTGCTGGCTGGCTGATTGTAGCATCCACATCTCCTCTAACCTACTTAACTAGTAAGGGTACAGAGGAATATGGTTAGGTCAGAAATGGAAAAAAATAGGACAGAGGTGGAGAAGCAGATGTAGCAACTGTAAAAACAAGAATCTAGAACATTTTATAAATGACCCCCCTCAATTTTCTCTTGGGGTACAGGGAATTTAAAAAATAAAGCAAGCACATATAGATAGACTCAGGAACAAAGAGATTTCTCTTCTAGCCCAGTGAATCTAAGAAAATCCAGTCCCCTGTACATTTTCCATGAGACATCCATTGCTCTTTATAGTTGTGAAGGCAGCAGAATTATTATTAGTTCTATGGAAAATATTGAACCACAGTTGTTTTCAGGAATGTCTTGCTGCTTAAGTTTAAATGTCACAAGGCATTTGATCGTATTCAGATACCAATAGAGCACACAGAAGCCTGAAGCCCAGACAGGAAGAGAAATCAAAGAGGCAGGCATATAATGGATACAGGATGTCAGACAGAGGACTCTACAATGACCCTGCAATTCCCTGCTTGCCTTCTTTCTGTCTGTTCATCTCAGACAGGCATTCCATAACACAGGGCTATACTCATTTCCTTGTGGAATATTTGATAAAGTTATAAAGAGAGTTCCACAACCAATTTAATGGTATAAGTCTTCTCCCATGTGACCTCTCAGTGGGAAGAAATGAAGCACACTCAAGGCCTTTACAAGCCATATGTAATGAACAAGCCTTCTCAAGACTAAGGATGAGAGAGAGAGAGAGAGAGACAGAGAGAGAGAGAGAGAGACAGAGACAGAGACAGAGAGAGACAGAGACAGAGACAGAGACAGAGAGCCTTGTATCACTTTATTTTACATACCTTTAAAATGTGACTGAGTCATAGAATCAAATAGCTAAGTGTTGAAAGAAACCTCTAGAGTCAACTAAGCAAAAGGGCCAAATTAAATTTCTTTCTCCCTCTTTCTCTTTATTGCAGTAATGAATTTTGTTAGCTCAGGCACACTGTATACTGAACAATGAGAAGCGATCTGACAAAGTGCTCTTGAGCCAGGAGCCAACTCTATCAGATAAGCATGGGCGGTAACTGTGCATCAGTTACTTAAGTATACAAGGGTGTCCTCAAGGGTGTGAAGCAGCTTCTTTTTATTTCTCAGTCCCTGGTATTCTTGTATGATCACTTATCCCTTTTCTCTTTTTCCATATGCAGAACAAAATGTCATTCAATAGTGCTCTACTCCCACAAGTCTGAATTAATAGACTCCGTGAAGCACATATGTCTAAGTAGCCCTTTGTTTCCCCATCAGCCTGGCCTCTACCCAGGGCACCACATGTTCTCAGTTCTCCACAGTGACAGTTTTCAAAATGGGATACTTGGGCTCTCTGATGGTCAGCTGTTCCAACGATTTGTAGGCATATGGAGACTTACATATATAGATTTACAAGTCCTCTATTTCAAGATGTACTTTCCCATAGGGATTGTCCCCCTTAAACAATGCCTGAGCCCTTATTACATCAGTTCTCTTTGCATCCTTTCTCCCTTATAACAAAAGAAAAGCATAGCTTTCAGCTTCCTAATGCTTGCTACAGCAAGATTTTCCAGTGGTATCCAGTCCTTTGCTTTCAAAAACTGTGAAGGGGAATTTAAAGAACATCCACTAATGCATCATTAAAATTTTATTTGGTAAGCAATTATTCTGTAACTTTAGTCTATATCTGGAAAGACGATCAAAAAATCAACTAACAGTATTGTTTCAAAATTCAAAACAAACAAAAAAATCACATGATTGCTGTTAACACTTGTCTGCTCCAACAATGAATCAATTTCTTCTTGATGCAGAGGGAATTTAAAAATAAAGCCAGTTCCAAACATCCCACTAAAACATACATTTCCAATGTCACTCACCTGTATTCAGTATTTTCTAATATTTACATCATGCATTCTTTTGGCCAGTTACCAAAGGTTAATATTCATAATATCCAGAGAAGAAATTTTTAACATTAAAAGATTGTGAACATGAGAAGTTCTAAACTTATGAAAGTCTAAATTATAGGTAAGTGTTTGGAGCAGTTAAGCAAAATGAACAATGAAAAATCTCAGTACAAATACATATCACTTTAGGATAAAATTTTATGGGACCCAAAGGAGGGAAATGTGAGTTCAACATGGAAAAGCAACAATGACATATGGGGCTATATAAGAAAAGTTTATTCAAGTATATTGCTAATTAATGATGTTGGGAAGCATCTTGACTTAATGTATCTGTAGATAGGTTTAAAGGAAAGAAGTTACATTTTAAAATGTATATAGTGACAACACTGGCAACTCTATCCGGGGCAAATGCTTAAATACGATGAAAATATTATTTGTGAAAGAGAGCAGACCTTTCAAAATTCCTGAGGTGGTTCAGAAATGAAGGCACTGATGTGCATTGGTCCCAACCTTACTAAATAAGGTGTTCCTGCGACCTTATTTACATTAGCCAGGAGTTTGTGACAAATATAGATGCCAATACTCAACCAGAGACTCACCAAATTGGAATCATTTTATATGAGTCCTCACCCATCTTTATTCTGTTAAAGGTTGTGAACAACTGGGTTACAAAGTTCCTTCACCTAGATAATGTTTTGGAGTTAACTCAGTATCTCCTTAAACATTAACATTTCTTCCACTTGTTTTTGTGTCGTGATTAATGAGTCAGATTCCATTAGCTTGTGTTAGAAACCCAGGACACATGGTAAAAGCTTCCTGTCTCTTAGTGAGGGTTTCTATTGCTGTGAAAAGATACAATAAACATGGGAACTCTTATAAAGGAAACATTTAGTTGGGGCGGCTTGCAATTTCAGAGGTTTAACCCATTATCATCATGGTGCAACATGGAGAAGTAGCCAAGTGCCCTATAACTTTGCTTATAGGCAACAGCAAGTGGATGTTATCTTGAATACAAGAGACCTCAAAGTACACCTCTGCAGTGGCATACTTCCAGGAATAAGACCATACCTACTCCAACAAAGCCATACCTCCTAATAGTCCTACTACCTTTTGGGGTCATTTTTTTCAAACCACCACACTGTCCAAACACTAATGTTCTTCACATCCAATCAGCCAAAAATTCTGTCAAGTTCACATTTTCATTATTTATTGTGTACCAAGCTATGTGGCTTGAGAGTTAAATATGATATATTACAGGTTGACCTAGAATAACTGTTTTTTAATGCCTCCCCTGGTGAACAAACTCTGTGGAAAAGTAAACTGAAGAACAATAACATTTTTATAAGTTTATTGGAACAAACAATGATGCATGAATTCCCCAGCTCCAGACCAATAGTGGTTCAGGAGAGACCCCAAAGGGAGAGCTTTTAAAGAGAAACAGGGGTAAAACAAAGAAAGTATTTAATTGATCTTAGTTGCCATAGAGTTTATTGACCGACTGATTGTTTAAGCTTAAGTTCTATGCTATTTAGGCATTTTATAAGAACAGGTCAATTTAAGTTTTACTTATATTTATAACTTAATCAACATTGAGGCCACTGAGGTAAATAGGTAGCCTTGGATGTTCATTTGTTTGAACACTTCATTGCCAGCTTATAACAGTTACAACAGCTGTTAACAAAGTTGTGGAATTTCAGGAATTATTGTTTAGCTTGGAAAATGGGGTGACTAGGGTGGGCCTTGAAAATGATACTTCTGTTTCTGACCCAAGTTCTCTATTTATTGATCCATCAAGCAATCTGCCCCCATCCCAGCCATATTCACCCATCACCATGAAATGTGCCATGCTTTCCCTACAACAATCGACTGGGCACTCTAAAACTGTTATGATGAAAATTAACCCTTCCTCCTTTAAGTTGATTCTGTAGAGCATCCTAACCTAATGAAAAGTATTCAATACAGTCATCCTCTAGAGTTCACCCTTTTGTGTAATAACTTCCTGTAACCCTTAATGTGTTTTTATGTATATGGAGGTGGGGATGGGGACCTGTGGTTTGCTCTTAACCCACAAAATGTAGAAAAATATATCATTCCTAAGGTGACTAGGTGACTATATATTATACACGATCACCTAGAAAACTTGTTTTAGCACCTGTGTTTTTACTGATAGCCCTAGTGGAATGAGATGACACATCATAACTGTCTCTAGAGAGGATCAGGTGACAAGGAATTAAAAACAGACTCTGGGAGTTGAGGGTAGCCTCATACAAGAGTCAAAAACTTCCTTGACTCATAGCATTAAGGTTTTCTGGTAAATAGGTAAGTAGGTAGATAGATAGATAGATAGATAGATAGATAGATAGATAGATAGATGAGAGAAGATGATGATAGATATACAGATGATATATGATAGATACAAATAGATAGATATAGAAACTAGACAGAAAGATAGACAGATAGACATTAGACAAACACACATAGACTGATACTCCCAGTAAACTGAGAGAACTTAGAGGTAGAGTGATTCTTCTGCAGTCAAGACTGTAGAAGGTAATGTAATCCAGATCACACCTTGACTGGAGCCTAGGAGTGACACCCAAGGCTTGGGGATATTACTTAGTTGGTAAAGTGTTTCTTGTACAGCCTAAGTGCCTATTAGAAAAGCAAGGAGTGGCCATTATTCTCGTAACCCTAGAGCTGGTAGGTAGATACAGGAGTATCTCCAGGGCTCAGTAGTCAGCCAGCCAAACAGAATAAGTAGCCCCAAGTGCAATAAGAGACTGTATCAAAAACTAAGGGGAGAAATAAATGAGGAAAATACTGTGGTATCAACCTCTGTTCTCCACATATGCCTACACTTATGAGCACATGTGTTCACACACACACACACACACACACACACACACACACACACACACACACACACACACAAAATGAATAATAAAAAAGGCCATGTCTTATTTAACACTGCATAGCAGGGCAGTGAAAGAACTCTATTTTCCAAACACAATGCTAACTCTCCTGCTGCACAGTCACCGGCTCACCAGGATTTGGACATCTGGTACATGTCCAGTAAATACACACCCAGTGTGCACACTTCCTTACATTAGTGCAATGTTCTCATTTCCCTCCATTTTGCTTTATTCATTCACAGAGAGTTCTGGATGCTGCCAAGTACAAAATGTGTTGCTAAGAGACACACTTGCCTCATGGATAAAGAGCAGAAGTCTAAAGGCAATTCATAATATTTTAATTTTCTGACTAGTCCATAAACCTTGGAAGCCATCAAGTTCTTAGGTTCTCCAAATGGTAACTGGAAAAACTGGCGGGGGGGGGATGACAAATACTCTATTCATTTCTTCTCATTCCTCTATAGTGATCAAACAAGCTAGGTGGTATTCACTACATCCCACACACCATCTTACTGTAGTCCTGTCTGTGCTGCACACTGTTAGGCTGTCCTAGAACACCCGACTCTCTCTCTCTCTCTCTCTCTCTCTCTCTCTCTCTCTCTCTCTTCCTTCTTATTCACACTAAGGTCCTCCAGAGATTCCCAGGTGAGTTGAGGACCTTTGTAAACTGTTTGGTGCAATTTCCTTGAGATATGATCTTATCTTCCTGCTGTAGCCAAACAGATTTTCTCTCAACATGCTCCTTGTACTTTAGTCACCAGCCCACTAGTTTATCCATAGCTCCTTTCTGTTATTGTGATACAACCCCATGGCCCAAAGTGACTTATGGAAAAAAGACTTCAGTTGAGCTTCACAGTAGCAGAGAGAGAGAGAGAGAGAGAGAGAGAGAGAGAGAGAGAGAGAGAGAGAGAGAGAGAGAGAGAGTTCACAGTTGTAGGGGAAGCATGGCAGCAGATAGCCAGCACAGGTAGCTGAGAGCTATCATCTTCAAACCCAAACATGAGTCAGAGGGAGCAAACTGGAAATGGGGCATGACTATACGCTCTCAAAGCCCATTATAGTAATGTACTTCTCTAGTCAAGTTCTACCTCCTAAAGCTTCCAAAACCTCCCCCAAAAGTCCCACTAACTTGGGGCCAAATGTTCTGTGGGGGACACTTCTCACTCAAGCCACCACACCTTCCATCTAAGATTTAGCAGTGTTACGGTAGCCAGTTTGATATAAAGTCCTGTGATGTTTCTGTATATGAAAATTTTTCAATCTTCAAATCCTTTACAGTGATTTTCTTGGTATTATCCCCTTACCGGAAATAACCTACTCTACCTTTTATTCCTACGATACAATTTTTTCTTTGGGGAAATTTCCTCATTGTAGTGGTTGCAGTGTTTGCCACTACGTCTTTTATCCCAACATGTCTATTGAGCTATTCACTTTCAGGCGCTGTTTGTTCATTACTATATTCCATATAATAACCCATAAAATGAGATAATTTGATATATGTATTGAACACAAGTAGCTGATTTAGTTGGATTTTTATACTAGGTTTTATGATACATACAGCACATGCATTGTTTATTCCTCATGAAGAAGTAGAATGACTAACATATTTTACAAATTAGGAAGCTGGGGCTCTAAAAGGTTAGATTATGATATTAGTTCAGAATCACAATTCAGAAACATTCAGTGGCCAAGTTAAAATGCACATAGAAGTTTGCACAATTCTACTTCTTTTCCAGTGAGTGGTATCGATTTGGGACTATCAAATAACGGTTCTGAGAATGCTAAAAATTCTCTTGAACGAAAATGATAAAGACCACATCATTTATAATGAGTTCAATTTTCTTCCAGGCAATCTCATTCACTGCTGATGAGTATGTCTGTCGGTACAACCCCTTTCAGGACATTTAGTTCTAATTTTTCAAATTGTTCAATATGCATTCCATTTGCACAAGCTATAATTTCATTTAAGAGCATGTAAAAGGAAAAAAAACTATAGTAGCTTGAACAAGATAGAAACTCGGTTATGATTTTGTAAAACAAGTCCAGGGGAAAGCAGCTGATCACTTGAAGCTGTTTGGAGCATAGACTCCTTCACTCTTATTGCTCCCTTGTGCCTTTAACATGTCAACTCTTCATCCAAGATGGATCTAAGTTCACTCAGCATGAAAGATTGGAGAATAAAGAAAGGCTTTCCTTTTCTTAGAAAACAGACTGCTCAAAAAAAAAAAAAAAAAAAAAGAAAAAAGATCTACACAACTAAGCCCCTGTTTCATTGGCTAATAGTAGGTTGCATGGCCATAGTTTCCTATTTAAAAAATGTTGGAAACTGTTTAGCCCTGCACCCAGGTTAGAGCTTCTAGAAGGAAATGAAATCATTAAAGAAGGCAGGAATGAATACTATGGACCTACTGAGAATCACTGCACAGTATCTAACTCAGGATTTCCACATCCACCTCTAGAAACAAATCATGTAAGTACCAAAGATACGTGGGAAATAATTACTTCATCGCTGTTTAAAATAACTAAATATAACCAAATACATTGACTTGGAAAAATTAATTATGATATACCAATAAAATATAGGCGTGGTCTTAATACAGACATGGTTAAACTACATAAATAGGTGAAAAAAACAACAAGGGAAACAAATCTAATTTTAAAATAAATATATGTGAGTAAAATGGTTCATATTTTGATTTATTTATTTATGCATTATTTTTAATTTTTTATTCATTATTATCACAGGGGGGTCTATGCCACCAGATGTGTAGTTGTTAAAAAACAATTTTGTGGAATTGGTTCTCCTTTTCTATATTTACATGGGTTCTGGGGAGGGAACATAGGTCACCAGGGTTGCACAGCAAGTTCTTTTTTCCACTGATCCATCTTGTCAACCCCATTCCTTTATTTTTAATAATGAATGTGTGTTATTTCTGCTATCATTTGTTTTAAGTTAAAATTTTATTTATCAAAAAAACCCCACCAAGTTTAGGAACTCATAAACCTCTTAAAATAATTTTTGTGATTATTCCTACTTCCTTGGCCCCACTTAACTTAGAGCATCAGCCCCATAAACATTTCCACTCAGGACTTTGAGAGGGAAGCTTCCTGACATTTCTTGGGGAGTTGGTACCCAAGTTAGCTATCAGACACCTTTCCTATGGACAGCTCCAGCTCCTGCATTGTTACAATGCAGGACTGGAAAACCTTGAGATTCATAGTTTTAATTTGCTGTTTTGGTATCAAAGAGGTCTAAGGATGATAAAATAAAGTTAATATGGATTTCCTTTCAACAAGGTATTTTAGAGCCTTTAATATTAGGAGACAAGATGGTTATGAATCTACAAGAAGAAATGTATACTCATTTACAGTGTTTAGAAAGTAATTCATCAAGAAGATTCTTTCTCTTCCTTTCTTCTTTCTTTCTTTCTTTCTTTCTTCCTTTCTTTCTTCCTCTCTCTCTCTCTCTCTCTCTCTCTCTCTCTCTCTCTCTCTCTCTCTCTCTCTCTCTTCCCTTAAGATTTCCTATATTGTACAAGGCGCATTCTTTACCAGACCCCATTCCAGGGGTAAAATCCAAGCAAATATTAAGAGGTACTTAATGGCCCATTCTTGACTTGGTCAGCCTGTGTTGCTGAAACAAAAATATCAAAGACAAAGTGACTCAGACAATGGAAATTTACCTTCTGCCATTCTGAAATTGCAGGAAGCCAAGACTAAGCTGCAAGCATGGTCTGGCTCCAGTGAGGGATCTCTTCCAGGCAGGCAGATAAAAGGAACTAAACCCATTCATAAGGACTCCACTGTAGTTGATGTTTTGGTCTTTTGGATGGTACTGTGAGCTCCCCAATAATGACACAGAGACTTACTATTAATTATGAAAGCTCAGCCAGTAGCTTAGGCTTGTTTCTAACTAATTTTTATAACTTAAATTAACAGTATATTTTGATCTATGTTCTTTTATGTGGCTCACTCTGTATTGCCCATGCCGCTTCCTCTCCTACTCACTTCTCCAAGGCTCCACATTCTAACATCAACTCCATGGTTAAATATTAACATAGGAACTCGAAACTCAGAGGAGATAGACATACAAATCTCATCCTTGCAGATGGATGCCTTTTTACCTTATATATTCACAGCTTCCTTCAGAATAGGGATAAAATAAAGTTAGGGATGGAGATAGAGAAAGTGGGAGTGAGAGACAGAAAGAGAGACTCTCTCTCTCTCTCTCTCTCTCTCTCTCTCTCTCTCACACACACGCACGCACGCACGCACGCACGCACGCACGCGCGCGCACACCACACACACACAACACACACACACACACACACACACACACACACACACACAAGCTCTCCTCTCTATAGAATATTAATTCTATCATGAAGGCCCCATGCTCACCACCTAATCTAATCCTAGGTACCTCCCACAGCCTTTGTTTCTAAATGATCACAATAGGATTCACAGCTTCAGGTAGAGGAATATTGGCGTGACACAGTTCAGCCAATGGTGGCCCCAAGGAACCTTTCCATCTCTCATTGGATTTCCATGCCAGTTACGGCATATTAATTGGCTCTCAGAGGCCTCACTATGCTTCCTTCCAACCTCTAGCCAAGGATAGTTCCCTCAGGGAGTCTTGTATGTTCATCTTATCTCTCCCTCCTGCCAAACTCTCCCATAATTTTCTTAACTTTGATCACAACATTTGCCAGGTTGCATGCGATATCTCACTTACTTAGCATTCTTCATCACTAGAATGCAAATCTGGCAGAGATAAGAAATTGAGGAGCATATACTTGTGTGTCTTCAGGGCCCAAATCAGCTCATGGGATAGAAGAGATGGCATGATACATAAATAGGAGAGACTGATCAGGAGATCATCTGCACCTTTAGGGTATGCTGCTGAATGAGGGGTTATATCACTACCTCCCAGTTAGTGGAAAAGTTACTTTAAAAATTAGGACATCTCATATCTATTTATTATGAAAGAATTTTAATGCTCAAAAGCACACTTTAAATAAGATTTCAAACATTCAAATGGTTATCATGAAAGAAAAGCCATAGCTCTAATTCAAATAAAATGCTATCTCATAAACCCTGCTAAATTGTCATACCAGGATATAAAATATGTGTCATTTCCAGGCAAAAAAATTATATGTACACATTGTTTTGCATTGAATTGAGTCTTCGAAAAGTCTAGATTAAGTCCTAACTAGCAGTTCCTTGTTGTCAGTTCCAAAGGGAAATCCTATTTCCCCCAAATTCTGGAGGTTAGATAAAAACCAGCATTCCTTAGGAATTATGAAGCCAGTTCCCCTCTACCAAAGAAATCACCTTTCCTTAACACTGATGGAAGGAACAAATGGCTATATGTGGTGCCTATTAGCATTCCATAGCACACACTGGCCTCTAGGATCCCTCAGTGTTACAAGTACCTGTTAAACATTTCAAAGCCCTTGCTGAGCTTCCCCTCCCCTAAACTTCTCCAATTCATGCTCTTCCCTCACATTTCTTATCCAGCTCATGGGTTTCTTGTTTCTCATTATACCCCTGCTATTCTGGCTATACATTTTCTTGGTCTCCTCTTATTCTTTCTTCTTGGTCCTTTGTCTTCTGTTTGGTCCCCAACCATGCATCTTCTTATAGCCAAGTCCAGTCTGCTGGCCATATTGTGTCTACTACTTTTTCTGCTCTGGACTTTTCTAGATGCCCCTGGCTATTTTCTCCCTCATATCTACAATAAAACTTAACCATAATGTGGTCATGTCATCTGTTTTATACATCTGTTGATGAAACTGTCAGTTTATACATCTGATGCCAAAACCCTTAGTTTATACATGTGTGACTATGATCTTCTTTGGAAAGAGGGTCTTTGCAGATGTAATTGTGTTAAGATGTGGTCATGGCTCATTAAGATCAAGTCTAACACATAGGACTATCATCTTTGTGAATAAAGAACTGAAGGGACCAGCTCCCCGTTTTGGCAGCCATAACAACCTAACACATGCTTGTCTGACCTTGCCTTGGTCACTAGGAGGTCAGATGCCTGCCTTGTGGCAAGGAACCAATCAGAAGTTAGCTAGTGGGACTATGCTTTATGGCTCTGGGTGTGCTTTACAGACAAGTACTCAGCAATGACATGCAGAGCATAGCAACCACACTGGGAGGGCCTATGGGCCATAACAACCAGTTGACCAATCAACACATGGCAAGTCCTCCAAGCCTGGAGGCACACCAATCCTGAGCCTGTGCGTACCCCTAAACACTCCCCTTATGCTGTTCTATAAGATCTTTGTCCAGTGGTTTCTCAGGGTCTTTCCCCAGCCATGGTGGATGGATGAAAGACCTGAACTAATGGGGTTAGCTCGTTAAGCAACTGCAACAAAAGACTCATTGATTTTGCATTGAAATAGGCCTCTTAGTGATTTTGGGGTTCAGAATTTAGGCACAACAGAACAAACAATTGCCAGGCAATGGTGGCACATAACTTAAATCCCAGTACTCAGGAGGCAGAAGCAGTTGGATCTATGAGTTCCAGACCAGCCTGGTCCACAGAGCAAGTTCCAAAACAGGCTCCAAGGCTACAAAGAAACCCTGTCTTGAAACAAACAAACAAGCAAAACATCAGAGAGATAATGTCATGGAATTATGTAGGTAGAGATAGGGACAATTTGTCCAGAAGTCAGAGTATGCAGTTAGCCAGTAACATCAGATGCAAAGATAAAGTCCTGGAACAGATCTGCCCTTTAGTCTTTAGAAAAATGATGGTCCTGCCCATAGACTTCCAATCTAGAACTGTAAGAAAATAATTCTTGTTTGAAGACATTAATTTTGTGGTACTTGGTTACATCAGCCAGTAGGTACACAGATATACATTGCTCCACTTTATTTAAATCGGTGACTCTAAGATTTGTCATCCCTAGTTCCAGTTCTCAAGAGCCAAGGCATAATGTCTTGAAAGATAGGCAGTTAATGAACCACTCAGGTAAATCTGAGACTGGTTCATTACAGGAAAATTATGCTATATGGACCAAAGCTGTCGGGATGCTTTTCTTTTCCCCTGACTTTAATCAAAAGTCAAACTTTCCCTTATTCTTTTCCCTTAATAGACCGGGGAGCAAAAAAACAAAACAAAACAAAACAAAACAAAAGCATATGTATTTGGTTCAAAACTAACTTGAAATGGTCAACAATGATTTTAATAATACAGCCAGGCTAGCTGAGTTGACATTCCATATCCCAAATTGCAGACCAGAGGGACTAGAGTTAGCCAAATGACTTCCCTTTGAATGGAGAGAATATGGAAATTTTGACAAGACCCTTATCTTGAATCAAAACAAGCAGGTGTTACAACAATGCAAATGGCATACACTGCCAAAAAGCTGTCCCCTTCAGTCCTGGCAACTCATTATGAATATTTTAGTGTGTCCATTAGCTCACAGCACACCTGCAACACAGCCAGTAGAAAGTAGGGTGCTGAAGATTTTCAAGAGTTGTATGTATGATGAATCCCTTACTTGAAAGGTACAATGGTATAGCAGTGTCCTCTAAAGTTCCTGGGTAGAAAATCTAATTCCCAATGTAAGAGTGTTAGGAGATGGCACCTCCTAAAGGTTATTAAGGGTAAGGGCAGAGCCTTCATGGGCAAGTCAGAGTCAGAGTGGTTTTGTTACTGTGAAGTGAGTTTGTCAGAGAGAAAGCACATATACTGGACCAGTCTACAAAAGCTGATGAGAATGTCCATGATTGTGGAGAGGGTTGAATGTTGCACGTCTGAGGCATAATTACAAATTTTCATCCTGGGCTATCTTAGTCACTTGAATAGCCATTGTTCCTGTGTGTGACCTAACATCCTTATGACATTCATGTGAAGCCTTTTGGGATGCATTAGCTTTACAGATGTCCTAGCTTCTACAAATGCAAAAACTAAGAATGTCATATAGCATAATACCAGTGTCTGGATATTAGTACAAAGTGGGTGTATCAACACTGCCACCCACATCATTAGGCACATCAGCCTTGATAGATAAATCACAGTTTTAGGACCAACTTCAGCTATGCTTCTCACTTGTATATAACTGGATTCATGTTAACTTCTGCAAACCTCAGTGGTCTCTATAAACTAGGGATAATAATTTCCACACCTCAGGGGCTACTGGGAAATTGAATAGAGTAAATGAAAAATCATCCATTAATTGTAGCTAATATGGGATGATATACATACATATTCCTTTGTTACAGACTAGATTCTCAGCTATCGGTACCCGATTCACTGTGAAAACTCAAAGGTATGTGGAATAATCCTTCTGTACACTGTGAATATGTATTACTCTCATTGGTTAAAAAAGAAGCTGATTGCCCTATAGCAAGGCAACATAAAGTTATGAGGGACAATCAAGCTGAGAATTCTGGGATGAAGAGGGATGTAGTCAAGAGAGATGCCAGCCAGTCACTGAGGAATCAGGATGTGTAGAAAATGAGGTCACAAACCATGAGCCATGTGGCAGAGTGTAAATAAGAAATATGGGTTAATGTAAGTATAAGAGTTAGCTAGTAACACACCTGAGCTATCAGCTGAGCATTTATAATTAATATTAAGCCTCTGTTCAGTTATTTGGGAACTGGCAGGTGGGAGAGAAACTTCTGACTTACACAAAGGAATTCTGGAATTCTCGAACCTATTTGCCCAGCCCACCACCATCACTGGCCAGTCCTTCTATAGCTTGAGCTGTGCACAGTGCATAAACCAGCAAATTTGAGAGAGGGTCACCTGGACATTTGGAAGCTTATGCTGTTCCTCATTCAGTGTTATGGAATGGGTAATTGTCAGTTAATGGAAAAATAATGGTCAAATTGGGAACTACTTTAAAATGATGCATATATAGTAAAATTTTATTATAACAGAATATATTACATAATAATATTAATGGAGCCCACAACTAAGCCATTGATGAAGGCAGAGTAATGACAAATTACTTTTTGGGCCTATACCCCTCTCCATTCTACCCTTACCACGGGACTGCTTAGCTATAACCTAAGTCCTGATGCCAAGGCTTTGATGTGTGGTTGACAGCAATGGTTCAAGGATCAGCATTTACCTCGCATAAACAATTCATATTATAACCAGCTCCAAGTCACAGGCTCAATTCCGTTAAAGCAGAGGTCCTTTGTGAAATGATCTCAATCTATACTCCACCCTATTTCACAATTCCCTCCAACCCAAGGCTGATGGAGTCAACTCATCCAAACCAAGTGAGAAGATGTGTTTTAGCAGCTCAGACTTAACTGTCTCCAAAGCAGTCACAGAACCAATCGCTCTTTTTTCAAATCTGTTTATGAAACATTTCATTGAATTCTATAATTTCCTAGCAAATGGAATGGGCAGTGACACAACTGGATCTTGGCAAACGATTGCTTGTACTGGTGTGAACAGAAGGACCAGGATGAGACAGAAAGCTGGCTGCTGCTGAGGAGCAGGTGGCAATCTTTGAGCATTAGACAACGTGCTTTGCAGGAGTGTAGGAAGCACTGCTGAATTCCCGGGCTGACAGGAGATCCGTACAATTTCTGATGCAGCAGTTTGTCTGAGAAAGATGTGTTCAACTACTTGCAATGAGACTTAGAGGGTGCCCAAATCAGAATGGAGTAAACGAAGCCTGGTTGAGCTGAGCTGCACCACTAGGGACTGCAGTTAGAGGCAAAAAACAGAGAGCTTTGGAGCTCTTTCTGAGTTCATGTAGGAAGCTGCTTGTTTCATGTGCTCTTTGAAGACTGGGAGACTGAGCTGGTGATGAAACATCTGCCCATCTCAAGCCAGGAAGAAAGAGATGCCCCCAAAAGATCCTTAAAAATATCAGACCATGTGTTTCAGCATATGGCTGAGCTCTTCCCTCCATAAGTGAAGGTTCAGCAGGCGTCCCTGGAGGAAACCCTCTGTGTCTGGCCACTGTACACCCTCACCCCCTGCTCAGAAGCACAGTAGACTCTCAGACAGTTTCTTCAGTCAACACCAGTCTGCAACATCAAGGGCAAGGCCAACAGTAACTGAGTTAAAAACTCTTGCTTCAAACAGAGTACCAAATACTGGTAGAGTTAGCCACATTCAAGCTTAACAGTACCTGGGAAGATATTGCTAGTCCCAGCTCAAAAATAATAACACTATATGTTCATGAACATATAGACAGCAAAAGAGTAGAACTTGGATCTGAAATCAAATATGTCTTATGATAATGTTGCTTACAGCAGGCAGAACAAAGGAATGAGGGAGTTTTCTTCCTCATGGGAGCACAGTGTAATTTTAACGATTGTAATTACTTAAGCCACAGCCTTGGAGACATAGAGATAACAGCTTTCCCTCAGCAACAGAGATTGTTGTAGGCCAGACAAGTGTCATTGCTGTTATCTGGACTAATAATGTAAGATGACATCACAATGAGAGATGAAGACATTAAGACGAGAAGGAATCAAGATGAATGAGTGTGTTGCCAATGTTAGTTTTACAAGTGAAGCTTCCAACCTATTGTTTCATATTTCAATAACTGCCTAAGAAAAATCCATCATGCTAAAACACTGCTTATATGACAGGGCAAACTTTGAGAATTAAGTATGCAGCCAGCAGGTCATATATCTCTCCCATTATGATCAACAGATGAATTCTTATCCCTTGCACCACACCAGTAGGTTAGAACGCTTTGGATAATATTTGTCTCTTTTGAAAGAAAATTCCTTTCTTCAACATCTTACTGATTGTGGGTGGGATGGTTTGTGTTAACTGTTAACATGACAGAATCTAAAATCATGTGGATGTATATCTGGGCATGCCCGTGGGAAATTATCTTGATAGTATTAATTCATATAGGAAGATTTGTCCACTGAATATGGCACCATTTCCTGGCTGGGATCCTGGATTGTATGACTGTAGACAGATAACTGAGCAGTATGCATTTATTCATTGCTTGTTTTATCTGACTATAGATATAATGTGACTAGCTGCTTTGAACCCCTGATACATTGACTTCCCTGCCATGAAGGACTGTAACCTAGAACAGTGAGCTCAAACAAACCCTTTCTCCCTTAAGTTGCATTAGCCAGGGTATTTTATCATAGCAACAGAAAAAGAAACTAAAACACTAGGACTCAAAATACCATCTTGACTGTAACTAAGAGAAAGCTTTGCTCAAGGTCACACAGCAATTTATAAATATTCAAATGAGTTGCTTTCCATAAACATTCGCTTGGTTAGAATGGCAGAAGAAGGAAAATGCTGAACCAAGCTTAAATATTTCATGCTGATATTCTTCAAAATACTGCTGTTAAGTAAGAAAGAGATGACCTTAAATGACAGAAATGGAAGGTTTCAATTCACAGATTTATTAAACACTTTTGTGTTGGGCACCTTTTGCAATCTCTTGCCTGTCTTGTATACTCTTCATTTGGACTGAGGCCAGGGTCTCCAAATGAGTTCCATAGGTGCTCCACAAGACACTTACCTATTGGAAGTCAAGAACTTCCTTTACAAGTTTGCTTGTTTTTCTAAGTAATAGGTGTTTCCCTTTCATTTTCTTTATAAATCTTATTTTAGAAGAACCCTTGCCTGTTGGTAGAAGTGGATTGGGAGTGGTCTGGGGAGAAAGGAGTCAAGGGGGGCGGTGGGAGGAGGGGTAAGAGGGACAACTTTGGTTGGAATGTAAAATGAAATCTAAAACTAAAATTAAAAAAGAATAAAAATAAGCTATTTCTTAAAAAACATGTTAGCAACCGGTAGTATAAAGGGCCATCACTGAAATCAAAGAAGTGCAATGAGTTATTATCCATGGACTGCCAACCTCCTCCCTCCCATGTGGGCTGATCTTCCATACATATCTAGTTACATTAACTTCAACAAGGCCCCAGGGTCTGATGGTGTTGTATTTGCCTTGTGAAATCACAGACTCTCTATAAATTACAGTTAACGTTCTGCTCCTCACTGCTTAATTTTCAGGTTGCTCAATGGTTTCAAAGAAAGACAAATATTTAATCACAAGACATTGTGCTGTAAGAAATGGAGCTCAACACAGGTCTGTATGGGCAGTAGGATTTCCCATTTCCTTCCTTCCTTTTTATTTTCTTACATTAGTACACAAAGTAATAAATTTCATTATGGCTTTTTTTCATACATATATGTCATTGTATTTTGTTCTAATTCACCCCGATCCCACTCTGTCCTCTGCAGTCTTCCCATGCCCAGTTCCTGATCTCCCTCATCCCTCCAAATAGTACCCCTTTTTGCTCTGAAGTCACATGTATTCTAGTACCTGAACTTTCCCTCTTTCCTTCCTCTGTCATCATGGTTCTCCCCTTTTTCTTTCCATCTGCCCTGTTTCTTAACTACACATTTAAAGAAACATGACACTAGAAAACTTGAGGGCTTTGGGAAGATTTTTGACCAGGGATCAATTCTATTTGTTTTAAAAACAATATTAGCACATCCTGAGGCTAACTGGGACCAAGTGGTGGTATTCTTTTTATTTTTTATGAATGTAATAAATA
Source organism: Cricetulus griseus (assembly GCF_003668045.3). Lineage (NCBI taxonomy): Eukaryota > Metazoa > Chordata > Mammalia > Rodentia > Cricetidae > Cricetulus > Cricetulus griseus. The sequence continues at coordinate 36,971,628 of NC_048601.1, read as the reverse complement.
AATAAAATGCCTTTTCACAGAGCTGAGAGTAGATATCTCCAACCCAAAACCCTTCTAGAACTAAAGAAAATGAATATTTTCCATCATAAGAACATTGGGCACAGTGTGCAGACTGTATCCTGACATCAAAGAACTAGTATAGATTTGATTCTAGCCTTTGATTCAATCCAATGAGTGAAAAATTCTCCAAAGAATTTAGGCCGGTACTGTCAGATAACTGCAGCATTTGAGGGCTGACACCCAAACTGAAACACATACCCCCCACACACAACCAAACTTACATATACACCCAAACACACATAAACACACACACACACACACACACACACACACACACACACACACACAAAACATACACACACACTCAAATACACATTCTCTCTCTCTCTCTCTAGTCCTCTCTCTCTCTCTCTCTCTCTCTCTCTCTCTCTCTCTCTCTTCTGTTTACTTCTTAACTTCCATGCTTCTTCTATTCTTCTATAAAGATGACTTATTTGCATTCCCACCAGCAGTGGAGGAGTGTTCCCCTTACTTCAATCCTTTCCAGCATAAGTTGTCATCAGTGTTTTTGATCTTAGCCATTCTTAATGGTATAAAATGATATCTCAGAGTCATTTTGATTTGCATTTCTTTGAAGGCTAAAGATGTTGAGCAATTCCTTAAATGTCTTTCAGCCATTTGAGTTTCTTCTGTTGAAAATTCTGTTTGGTATTTTGGTGTCTAGTTTCTTGAGTTCTTTATATATTTTGGAGATGAGACTTCTGTCAGATGTGGGGTTGGTGAAGATGTTTTCCCATTTTGTGGACTGCTGTTTTGTCTTATTGACCTTATCTTTGCCTTACACATACTTCTCAGTTTCAGGAGATCCCATTTATTGATTGTTGCTCTCAGAATATGTGCTACTCATGTTATATTTAGGAAATGGTCTCCTCTGCCAATTTGTTCAAGGCTATTTCCCACTTTGTCTTCTATCAGGTTCAGTGTAACTGGAATTATGTTGAGGTCTTTGATCCACTTGGAATTGAGTTTTGTGCATCGGGATAGATAAGGATCTATTTGCATTCTTCTATATGTCAACATCCTGTTATGCCAGCAGCATTTGTTGAAGATGCTCTCTAGTTTTCCATTGTACAATTTTGACTTCTTTGTCAAAAATCAAGTATTCATAGGTATGTGGATTAGTATCAAGGTCTTCAGTTCAATTCCATTGATCCACTTGTCTGAATTTGTACAGCCACTTTGGAACTCAGTATGGCAGTTTCTCAGAAAATTGGTATTCAATGTACCTTATGACCCAGCAATACAATTATCGGGCATATACCCAATGGATGCACAATCATACCACAAGGATATTTACTCAACTATGTTCACAACAGTATTATTTGTTGTAGCCAGTACCTGGAAATGAACAAGATGCTCATCAACTGAAGAATGGATAAAGAAAATGTGGTACATTTACACTATGAAGTATTACTCAGCATTAAAAACAATTACATCTTGAGATTTGCAGGCAAATGGATGAACCCAGAAAAAAAATATATCCTAAGTGTGGTAACCCAGACCCAGAAAGACAACCATGGTATGTAATCACTCATGAATGGATGTAAAGCAAAGGATAGATACCTAGGCTACAATCCACCACCCCAGAAAAGCTAGGTTAAAAAGGGGGACCCTAAGAGGAGCACACATGGAGGGCACCAGGAAGGGAAAATGGTTAAGATATCCTGGGAGGCAGGGTAGAAGGGAGGGGATGAAGGGTGGGAACATGAAGGATCAAGAATATCTAGTTGGAGGAGGTACAGAGAGGAAGAGCAATGAAAGAGATATCTTGATAGAGGAAGCCATTATGGGATTAGGGAGAAACCAGGAGCTATAGAAATTCTCAAGAATCAACAAGGATAACCCCAGCTAAGACTTCTAGCAATGGTGGAGAAGGTGTCTGAACTGGCCTTTGTCTATAATTAGATTAGTGACTACCCTAATTGTCATCATAAAACATACATTCAGTAACTGATGGAAGCAGATGCAGTAACCCGTAGCCAAGCACTGGGCTGAGTTCCTGGAGTTCAGTTGAAGAGAGGGGGGAAGGAGCATTTGAATAAGGAAGGTCAAGAGCATAATGAAAACCAGAGAGACAGCTGACCCAAGCTAGTGGGAGCTCAGGGATTATGGACTGATGATGGAGAACCTACATGGGACTGAACAAGACCCTCAGAATGTGGGTGACAGTTATATGACTTGATCTGTTGGAGTGTGGGCAGGCAGTGGCACCAGGATCTATCCCAGGGGCATGAACTGGCTTTCTGGAGCCCATTCCCTATGGTGAGATACCTTGCTCATCCTTAATATAGCAGGGAGGGTCTTGTATGACAGATTTTGTTGGCTCCCCAATGAAGGACTTACCCACTCTGAGGAGTGAATGGGGGATGGGGAGTAGGAGGTGGAGGGTAGAAATGGAAGGAGGAGGAACAGGGGTAGGTATCTAAAATGCAAAATACTTTTCAAATAAAAAAATGAAAAAAGATGACTTATTTGTCAAAAATAATTGTACTTGCTGAACTCTACACAACTTTTCCACCCAGCCAAATTACTCACATCCTTCTCCAGGAGTCTCCCTGACTATCTCCAAACATGCCTTTTCCCCAATCCCTAGATTTGGTGCAGAACCCTCATCCTTATTTAGTCTGGCCATCTACCTGCACTGCATCCTACACTGGGATTCTACCAGAACCCACCCTACCTGCTACCACTCACAAAGCATTTAGTCTAGTGAGTCCCCAGACCTTCCCCATCCACATACCTGCCCTAACCTGCCAGATCACAGCCACAGCTATCACCCTAGTCTTGTCTGGCCTACCCTATCTGTTCTGAAACTTATCTCTAGGCTTCTGCCTGGATCCAACCAACCTAGCTCCCAAGTCACAGGCTGTTTACATAACAATCCAACCTTTCTGCCCTGCCAGTTCTACCCCCAAACTCCAGGCTTGAACCAGTAGATACATTCTATACATCATCCCAGCCCCTTCTGTCCACCTGACTTCATTCCATCCAAGTCATTCCCAAATACTCATATGCATTTCAGGGATAAAGTTAAATTAGCAATATATGTGCCAAACTCCGACGCACCCAATTTCATTTAAAAATCCACTATTAGAATTAAAAACACAAATTAGCATGAATTATTTAGCAGTAGGTGATTTAATAACCCCTGTTTCTCCAAGAGACAACTCATTTATACAGAAGATAAACAGGGAAACATCAGAAATGATGCCATACATCAAATAGACTTATCATGAAAAAAGCACTAGAGAATGTAGAAATGAAGGAAACACACCTCAACATAATAAAAACTTCATGTGAAGAACTCACAGACAATATTGTTCTAAATAGAGAAAAGCTTGAAGTAATCCCACTGAAGTCAGGAATGGGACAAGGACATCCACTAGGATATCCACTATTGTTATTTCTTTTCAATATTGTGTTCAACATATCAGCCAAAGCAATAAAACAAGAAAAGGAAATAGAAGGATACAAATAGAAAAATAATTCTAACTCACTCATTTGCAAATAACATGACACTATATATTAGAAATCCCAAAAATTCTACAAGAAAATTTCTAGAAATAATAAAACATTCAGAAATGTGGTAAAAGCAGAGTCAACTTGCAGAAATCAATACCCTTTCTATACACCAACAACAAAGATACAGATAAATGAGATCACAAATACACACACATTCACAATAGCTATAAGAATGTCTAGGAATAAATCTAAAAAAGTGAAGGACCTCTACAATGAAAACTCCATACCTCTGAAGAAGAGAGAACACTAAAAAATGGAAAGACATCAATCCTCATGACTTGGTAAGGCTAATATTGTGGAAATGACCAAAACCTAATTATGGATTCAATGAAATCCCAATCAAAATCTCCATTTTATTCTGCATATAAATAGAAAAAAATGAAAACATCTTAAAATTTGTATACAGCCACAAAAGACCACAGATTGACAAAATGATCCTGAACAAAACAAACAGTCCTGGAGAGATCACCATTTCAAATCTCAAGATATATTACAGAGCCATAATAATAAAAACAATATGGTACTGGCACAAAACAGACACATTAAGCAATGGAACTAACTAAAGCCCTAACCATGAGTTTACATAACTTTAGCTATTGAATATTTGACAAAAAATAATGCCAAAAACATGATATGGAGAAAAGAAAGCATCTTCAAAAAATGGAACTGGGAAAACTGGATGTCCACATGAACAAAAACGAAATTAGACCTGTATCTATCACCTTTCCTAAATCTCCAAATGAGTTGGGCGGTGGTGGAGCACGGTGGGCTTTATTCCCAGCACTTGGGAGGCAGAGGCCAGTGGATCTCTGTGAGTTTGAGACCAGCCTGGTCTACAATAGCTAGTTCCAGGACAGCCTCCAAAGCTACAGAGAAACACCCCCCAAAAAACAAAAACTAAACACCTCCAAGTGGATCAAAGACCTAAAAGTAAAATGTGAAACTGCTAGAAGAAAACATAGGCAGTACCTAGATGATATCTGTGTAGAGAAGGACTTCCTGAGTAGAACCCCATTTGCCCAAGAATTATTATCAACAGTTGACAAGTGGGACTTCATAAACTAAAAGGCCTCTGCATAGCAAAAGAAACAATCAACCAGGTAAAGAATGGGAGAGAATCTGCCATTACACATTTGACAGAGGATTAACACAAAAATATAAAAGGAACTAAAAAAAAAGGATAAAAACAAAACATTCAGAAACTGGACCTGGGACCTGAATAGAGGTCTCAGAGGAAGCAAAAGAAATGTCTAAGAAACAACACAAAATAGTTCATCATCCCTAGCAAGTGGGGAAATACACATCAAAACAATTTTGAGAGTTCATCTTACTGCAGAATAGAAAAGAGCAACAATTCCTCAGCCAGCATGACCCTTACCTTGGATCTCTCTAAGGCCTGTACCTGCTTAGAGTGGACCCGCCCAGGCAGAGAGGAGCTCCCTGAGTCTGGAAATACCTCACTCTTCCTTCCCCTTTCCGCTGCTGCCGGCCCAACACTTACCAAGTGAGGAGACTACCAGGAGAGGCAAGACCATCCAAAGCTGCAGACACTGAAGTCTTGGTCCACATACACAACCAGGTGACAAGAGGAGACAGAGAGGTCCCAACGTCACCCACTGGAAGAAGATATGGGAAGAAGACTGAATAAGAACACACTCAACAACAGAAAGACCAGTATGACACTACCAGAATCTAGGGACTCCACACCAGCAAGATCTGAAAAGCCCAACACAGAGGAGGAAGAAGAGATGGACCTCAAAAATTATCTTAGCAAGAGACCTTTAAAGAGGAAACAAGAAAAATCCCTTAAAGAAATAGAAGAAAAAACAAGGAAAAAATTACATGAAGTGGAGGAAAAGACAAACCAAAAAATTCAAGAAATAAACAAATCTCTTAAAGAATCTAAAGAAAGCCAACAAAAAACAACCAAACAAGTGAAGGAAGCATTCAAAATAGTTCAAGGCATGAAAGCAGAGGTAGAAACAATAAAGAAAACATAGAATGAGGCGATGCTGGAAATAGACAGGCTGGATAAACAATCAGGAACTAAAGATGTGAGTATAACCAATAGAATTCAAGAAATGGAAGAGAGAATCTCAGTTGTTGAAGACTCTCTAGAGCATATACAGTCATCGACCAAAGAAAATTTCAAGTCCAACAAATCCCTAACACAAAATATCTAGGAAATATGGGACACTGTGAAAGGCTGAACCTAAGAATAATAGGTATAGAAGAAGGGGAAGAAATACAGCTCAAAGGTACAGAAAACATATTCAACAAATCATAAAAGAAAACTTCCCCAACCTACAGAAGGATATGCCTATGAAAGTACAAGAAGCTTACAGAGCACCAAACAGACTGGACCAAAAAAAAAAAAAAAAGTCCCCTAGACACATAATAATCAAAACACCGAATCTTCAGAATAAAGAGAAAATATTAAGAGAAAAAAGGTCAAGTAACATATAAAGGCAGACCTATCAGAATCACACCTGACTCCTCAATGGAAACAGTGAAAGCTAGAAGGTGCTAGATAGATATCCTACAAACACTAAGGGAGCATGGATACCAACCCAGACTACTGTTAACCAGCAAAACTTTCAATCACTATATATGGAGAAAACAAGATATTCCATGACAAAACCAGACTTAAACAATACATATCCACAAATCCAGCACTACAGAAAGTTTGGAAGGAAAACCACAACCCAAAGAAGATAACTACATTGACAAAAACATAGGAAATAGATAATCAAATTTTACTGAATACGAAAAGAAACAAAAGGGCGAAATCCACACACAATGACACCACCAACAATAAATGCAAAACAAAAAAGAACCAACAATCAATGGACATTAATATCCCTCAATGTCAATGGTCTTAACCTGCCCATAAAAAGATACAGGCTAACAGAGTGGATACAAAGACAGAATGCATCTTTCTGCTGTATACAAGAAACACCTCAACTTCAAAGACAGGCGTTACCTCAGAGTAAAGGGTTGGGAAAAGATTTTCCAATCAAATGGGCCCAAGAAAAAGCTGGTGTAGCAATCCTAATATCTAACAAATTAGACTTCAAACTAAAATCCATCAAAAGAGATGAAGAAGGGCATTTCATACTCATCAAAGGAAAAGTCCATCAAGATGAAGTCTCAATCCTGAACATCTATGCACCAAATATGAAGGCACCCACATTTGTACAAGAAACATTACTAAAGCTCAATCCACACATAAAACCACACACACTTATAGTAGGAGAATTCAACACCCCACAATTACCACTAGATATGACCACCAGACAGAAACTTAAAGAATAAAAGGATCTAACAGAAATTATGACCCCACTGGGTTTAACAGATATCTATTGAACATTCCATCCAAACACAAAAGAATATACCTTCTTCTCAGCACCACATGGGACCTTCTCTAAAATTGACCACATAGCTGGAAACAAAACAAACCTCCACAGATACAAAAGAATTGAAATAACACCCTGTCTCTTATCAGAACCCCATGCTTTAAAGTTAGAATTCAACAGCAATACAAATTGGAGAACAACTACAAACTCATGGAAATTGAATAATACCTAATTGCACCATTCCTGGGTTGAGGAAGAAATAAAAAAGAAATTAAAGACTTCCTAGAATTTAATGAGAATGTAGACACAACATACCAAAACTTATGGGACACTCTGAAAGCAGTGCTAAGAGGAAAGTTCATAGCACTAAGTCCCCACATGAAGAAACTGGACAATAGTAACACTACAGAATTGACAGAACAACTGAAAGCTTTAGAGCAAAAAGAAGCAAACTCACCACAGAGGAGTAGATGCCAGGAAATAATCAAACTGAGGACTGAAATCAATAAAGTAGAAAATAGGAAAATATTACAAAGAATCAATGAAACAAAGAGTTGGTTCTTTGAGAAGATCAACAAGATAGACAAACCTCTATCCAAACTAACCAAAAGGCAGAGAGAGAGCATGCTAATTAACAAAATCAGAAACAAAAGGGAAATATAACAATGGACACTGAGGAAATCCAGAGAATCATCAGGTCATACTTAGCAAACCTGTACTCTACAAAATTCAAAAATCTAAAGGAAATGGACAATTTTCTGGATAGATATCACCAAAATTAAACCAAGAACAGTTAAGCAGTTTAACTCAACCTAAAACCCCTAATGAAATAGATGCAGTCATCAAAAGCCTCCCAAACAAAAGAAGCCTGGGGCCAGATGGCTTCACTGCAAAAATTATACCAGAAATCCAAACAAGAGCTAATACTAGTATTCCTCAAATTGTTACACACAAAGAAGCAGAATGGACCTTGCCAAACTCTTTTTATGAGGCTACAAACAGTTTGAAGCCCAAGCCACACAAAGATACAACTAAAAAAGAGAACTTCAGACCAATAACCCTGATGAACATTGATGCAAAAATACTCAACAAAATTTTGGCGAATCGAATCCAATAACACATCAGAAAAATCATTCACTATGTCAAGTAGTCTTCATTCCTGGGATGCAAGGATGGTTCAACATAAGAAAATCCATCAATGTAATCCACCATGTAAACAAACTGAAAAAGAAAAACCACATGATCCTCTTACTAGATGCTGACAATGTCTTTGACAAAATCCAACATCCCTTCATGATAAAGATCTTGGAGAGAACAGGAATTACAGGAACATATCTAAATATGAAAAAAGCAATATACATGAACCAACAGCCAACATCAAATTAAATGGAGAGAAATTCAAAGTGATTCCTCTAAAATGAGGAACAAGACAAGGCTGTCTACTCTCTCCATATCTCTTCAATATTGTACTTGAAGTACTAGCTAGAGCAATAAGACAAGAAAAGGAGATCAAAGGGATACAAATTGGAAAGGAAGAAGTCAAACTTTCATTATTTGCAGATGACATGATAGTCTACATTAGTGACCCGAAAAACTCTACCAGGGAATGCCTACAGCTGATAAACACCTTCAGCAAAGTAGCAGGATACAAAATTAACTAAAAAAATCAGTAGCCCTACTATATACAGATGATAAATCCAATGAGAAAGAAATCAGGGGAACATCACCCTTCACAAAACCCACGAGCAACATAAAATATCTTGGGGTAACACTAACCAAAAAATTGAAAGACCTGTACAGGAAGAACTTTGAGTCTTTAAAGAAAGAAGTTAAAGAACATACCAGAAAATGGAAAGATCTCCCATCCTCTTGGATAGGTATAATCAACATCGTAAAAATGGCAATCTTGCCAAAAGTAATCTACAGATGAAATGCAATCCCCAACAAAATCCCAACACAGTTCTTCACAGACCTTGAAATAACAATACTCAACTTTATATGGAAAAACAAAAAACCCAGGATAACCAAAACAACTCTGTACAATAAAGGATCTTCTGGAGGCATCACCATCCCTGACTTCAAGCTCTATTATAGAGCCATAGTTCTGAAAACAGCTTGGTATTGGCACAAAAATAGATAGACCAATGGAATCGAATCAAAAACCCTGATATTAACTCTCACACCTACGAACACCTTATTTTTGACAAAGATGCTAAATCTATACAATGGAAAACAGATAGCATCTTTAATAAATGGTGATGACACAACTAGATTCAGACATGCAGAATATTGCAGACAGATCCATATCTGTCAACAAGCACAAAACTTAAGTACAAATGGATCAAAGATCTCAACATAAATCCAGCCACACTGAATCTTCTGGAAGAGAATGTAGGAGATACCCTTGAATGAGTAGGCACAGGAGATCACTTCCTGAACATTACATCAGTAGCACAGACATTGAGATTGACAATTAATAAATGGGACCTCCTGAAACTGAGAAGCTTCTGTAAGGCAAAGGACAAATGTCAAAATGATAGCCCACAGAATGGGAAAAGATCTTCACCAATCCCACATCTGACAGAGGGCTGATTTCCAAAGTATACAATGAACTCAAGAAGCTACCCACCAAAACACAAAACAATGAAATTTAAAAGTTGGGTGTAGAACTAAATAGAGAATTCTCAACAGAGGAATCTGAAATGGCTGAAAGACACTTAAGAAAGTGCTCAAAATCCTTGGCCATCAGAGAAATGCAACTCAAAACAACTCTGAGATACCACCTCACACCTGTCAGAATGGCTAAAATAAAAAATACCAATGACAATCTATGCTGGAGAGGATGTGGAGAAAAAGGGAACACTCCTCCATTGCTGGTGGGAATGAAAACTTGTAAGATCACTTTGTAAATCAGTCTGGCGATTGCTCAGAAAAATGGGAATCAGTCTACCTCAAGAACCAGCAATTCCTCTCTTGGGCATATACCCAAAGAATGCACATCCATACATTAAGGACATATGTTCAACCATGTTCATAGCTGCATTGTTTGTAATAGCCAGAACCTGGAAGCAACCCAGATGCCCCTCAACTGAAGAATGGATAGAGAAAATGTGGTACATTTATACAATGGAGTACTACTCAGCAGAAAAAAAAGCAATGGAATCTTGATTTTGCAGGCGAATGGATGGAACTAGAAGAAACCATCCTGAGTGAGGTAACCCAGTCACAAAAAGAGAAACATGGTATGTACTCACTCATATATGGATTTTAGATATAGAGCAAAAGATTACTAGCCTACAGTCCTCTTCATCAAAGAAATAGGAAACAAGAAGGACTCTAAGAGAAAAATCCTTGGACCCCAGGAATGGGAAAGGGCAGGAACTCCTGAGCTAATTGGAAGCATGAGAGTAGGGAAGAGGGAGATGCCAGAATGAGAGGAGGAGAAGAGAAGAAGAGAGGAGGAAATGGAGGAGCAGAATTATTGAGTTTGTGGAAGAATAGGTGAGAGCATGATGAAAGATACCATATTAGAAGAATCCATTATAGGTCCAAGGAGATATCTGGCACCAGGGAGATTTCCAGAGACCTACAAGGATGACACGAACTGACAATCTAGGCAATGGTGAAGAGGACAACCTAAATGCCCTTCCCCTATAATGAGACTGATGATCACTTTTTATGCCATCCTAGAGTCCACATCCAGTGGCTGATAGAAGCAGAAGCAGACACCCACAGATATACACTGAACTGAACTCTGTAACTAGGTTCCAGAGAGGGAAGAATGAAGATTAAAGGGGTTGATACCAGGCTGGTGAATCCCACAGAAACAGCTGGCCTGAACAAGGGGGAGCACATGGACCCCAGACTGCTGTCTGGGAGGCCATCCTGGGACTTATCCAGACCCCTGAACATGGATGTCAATGAGGAGGCCTATGCACTCTAGGGGGTCCCTGGTAGTGGATTAGTATTTTTCCCTGGTATAAGAAGGGACTTTGAGAGCCCATCCCATGTCTTAGCCTGGACACATTGGGGAGGGCCTAGGACTGACCCAGCATGATGTGGTGGACTTTGGGGATCCCCTGTCGAGGGCCCTACCAAGCCTGTGGAGTGGAGGGTGGATGGAGTGGGAAGCAGGCAGGAAGTTGGGGGGGGATAGGGAGGAGGGATTGACATGTGGTGCACGCTTGTTCCTAATTTGAACTAATAAAATAATTACAAAAAAAGAGCAACAAAACAATTGATAGCATATGCAAGGAAGATTCACTGTTGGTAGGATTGCAAATTGCCAATTGGTGCAGCCACTATGAAAATCAATGTGGAAAATTCTCAAAAATAAATCTTCAGCACGACCTAGCCATTCTTTAGCATATGCTCAAAGGAACAGGCATCCTACTCCAAAGATACTTGTTCAGCAAGGTTAAGTGTTATTATAGCTAGGAAATGAACAACCTAAATATCCTTCTACTGATAAATGGCTAAAGAAAATCTAGTGCATATACACTATGAATACTACTGAGCTATAAAGAAAATAATCATGATCTTTTTAGGTAAAATGGATAGAGAAAACTAGAATCCCTGACCCAGAAAGTCGAATATCATACACTGTTTCTTGTCTTAGGCTGTTGGATCCAAATCTACAGATGTGAGTATATAACCTGAAGTTCCTGGAAAATTCAGGAATATAAAAAGTAACCATTGTAGACCACAGGGACCTGTGGTGTGTGTGGCAGCAGGGGTGGGGGAACATAAGAAAGAGTAATATCAGGGCACTATGATCTCATTAGGGAAGTGGGACAAACATGGGGATACTCTAATTAGGGAGAGAGAAGATACATATAAAGGAAGGAGGGAGGAAAATAAAATAAGGTGTCAAAGATCACCTAGCAAAAATGCCAATGCCAGGCATGTAAAGCCTTTGAATTGTTGGTCAGGTGTTATAGGCTATTGCAATTGCCCTTGGTTGCTCCCAGTGGTGCAAGGTAAGCCCCTATTGCTAAAGACACCATGCACTTCAGACATAGGGTCCAGAAGCCCTTGAGTTCAGATGGACTTGAATGCCTCCTCTCTGAGGAATGGCTTTCAAGATACAAGAAAGTACATGCAATTTTGCAAAGGAAAGATGCAAACAATAGTTCTACCCAGCTATGATGCCAATGAATCACAACAATGACGAGCATGGCACAAGAACTGGAAGGGTGCAGTAGTGACATATATACCTTGGCAGTAAGCTATAACTTGCTCTCAGTTTGGACTTAAGACCAACTCATCAAGAGGGAGATCATTTCTGATACTGTGAACCTTGTCAAATACCCAGTGTTAGTGGAGCCATGGGTCCTGAAGGAGAACCTACACACACCACTTTACTAAACTAGCCAGATTCCTAAGCACACTCTTACTATTTGTCCTTAAACTCACAGATATGTGTAGTTCTTGCCCTTCATCAAGGAAGCATCTCTTTTCAACAGAGGAAGATCACTCCAGAAAACCACAATCAATCAAACCGCATAATTGTGGAAAACAGTCCCAGTGAATACATCAGCAAAACATCTCCTGTACCTACGACTCATGGAATTGGGGGAAGAAAGTGTGCTGGATAGTTTCATGCCAATTTGTCACAAACTAAAGTCATTTGAGAGGAGGGAACTTCAATTAAGAAAATGTCACCATAAAATTGGGATGTAGGCAGGTCTAAAAAGGCATTTTCTTAATTTGTGATTGATGGAGTATGGAGCAGCCCATTATGGGTGGAGACATTCCTAGGCTGGTGGTCCTGGCTTCTATAAGAAAGCACACCGGGCAAGCTATGGAGAGCAGCTCACTAAGCAACACTCACTCTTCCCTAGACTCTGCATCAGCTTCTGCCTCCAGATTCCTTACCTGTTGCTGTGCTAATTTTCTTTCATGATAAACAGGCACATGGAATATAATACAAATAAACCCTTTGCTCCCCAACTTACTTTTGGGTCATTGTGTTTCATTGCAGCAATAGAAACCAAGACAGAAAGATTGTAAGAGCCAGAAGATCAGGGATTTGCTCTGAGACAGTGTTTCCAAGTAATGCCCAAAGCTACACATCCATAACACCTCACCAACATGATTGCCTAAATATGACCTGAAAAATGATATCAACAAAATGTGTACACATATACATATATGCATGCAAGAACAATGAAAAAAAGCCATGAACTTGAAATAAAAGGAAGAGGGTTATATGGGAGGCTTTGGAGACAATAAAGGGAAGGAGAAATGATGTAATTATATTTTTCTATTCTTTTACCCCTCCATTTTATGTTAATTTATTTTTTACATTCCAATCCCAGTTCCCCTTCCCTCCTCTCCTCTGGCTCCCCCCACTCCCCATTCCTACCATCTGTTCCATGGAGAGGGTAAGGCCTCCCCTAGGAAGTCTTCTAAGTCTGTCCCATCATCTAGTTGAGGCAGGACCAAGGCACCTCTCCACCCCCTACACGCCCCATGCCTAGGCTAAGCAAGATAATTCTCCTTATAGAATGGGCTACACTAAGTCAGTTTGTACATTAGTGTTAGATCTTGGACCCACTGCCAGTGACCTCATATATTGTCCCAGTCACATCATTGTTACTTATATTAAGGGAGTCTAGTTCAGTTTTATGCAGGTTTCCCATTTGTCAGACCTGAGTCAGTGATCTCTCACTAGCTCAGGTCAGCTGATTCTGCGTGTTTCCCCCTCATAGTCTTGACTGCTAGTTCATATTATCGCCCTTCCCTCACTTCCATTATACTCCGGGAGTTTGGCCCATTGGTTATTTGTGGATTTCTGCATCTGCTTCAATATGTTTCTGGAACTAGAAAAAAAAAAGAAAAACATCCTAAATGAGGTAACCCCAAACCAGGAAGACAAATATAGTATGTATTCACTCATAAGTGGATACCAGACAAAGCAAAAGATATAATTATATTATAGAAATAAAAGAAAATTTTTTTATAGAATAGTTGCACTTACTTGGATTAGTCTGGCTTTTTGAAACAGTTTGGTTATTCTCTTTGTAAAAACATTTTAAAATGCTCTATTTATTTCCTTGATCCCAGGACACATTTTGTCAACTCATCTCATGATTATAAAAGAAATACCCCACAGGAGTCAAATCAGGAAGGTGTGCAATATCTCTACTCTACCTCCAGACTCACAGCCAAGTATCCAAAGGAAGTGCTCCTGCTGCCTGCTGCCCTGAAACTCAGAGGAAACATAGTTACTTAGCTTTACAGAGAGTAGCATCTTCCTCCCCTGGCAGCTCTTGTAAAAGTGCCTGGGTTAGAAGCATGATCCTCAGAACGTGAAAATCAAATTCTATATAATCCGCTTATAGAGGAAGCAAATTAAAAGCTATTTTTGTACGTTTCTGAGCCTCATACATGGTCTCTAACACAAATGGAATTTGACACTCAGTCCTTTCCTACCAGTGACCAAAGGAATTCAAGCTTGCAAATAGCTTCCAGTGAGCTAAGAAGTTCTCTTCAGCAATAGGCTTGTAGAATCCACATTTAAGAAACATTTGCTTATATTTTCTAGACCAAATCTCTTTCCTATTCTGCGTTGGTCATTAATATTATCTCAAAACAAAGCATTGCTCTCTTTGTCATAAAATATGACATAGGCAGTGCTAAGCTGAAACATTAAGGCTATGAGCCACCAAGACTATTGCTGTTCTCTAGCTATCCATATTCTCTGGCTCCCAGTCTCAGGGAGAAGATGGGTGCATCTGCCTAACAATGACCATCTGCAAAAGAACCACATAGGCTCTATTTCTACAAACTAGACTTACCATTGATAAATATGAAAAGAGAGGTTGACTTTCCAAACCAACTGGAAATGCTCCTGGAGATATTCAACGTTTAGTTTCTGTTGCATTAGTTACAGACAGATAAACATTTCTAAGTGATGTGGCCTAATTATTAAGAGTTCAAACTTGGTACGGTACTTCCTGCTTATACATGAATACCTGAGTTCAGATCCCTGGCACCTACATAAAAAGCTGAGCATGGCTGCATGTACCTCACTCCTAGAGGCTGTAGACTCAGGGAGATTGTCAGCGTTTGCTACCTGGAAAACAGTGACCTCCAGAAAGGTCTCTCCTAACTAGTAGTCTAAGGCTATCCTTGGCTTATGTTTGGCCAACATGTTGGTATGTCTCTAACTCATCTTCCCTCTTTCTGCACCTGTATATAAACTTTCCATTTTATAAGAAATGTGGTTGGCTTCTATTCTAGCATTACTATAGAAGCCAACCATGCTCTAATTACTTGTATCTACAATAACCCTATTTGTAAATAAAAATCACATTTCCAACACTGTAAATCCTGAGGTTTGTCCAATCAGGATATGCATGTTCAAGGAAAAACAGTTCAACTAACAACTGACAATTCTGATTTTATCTCCTTGCTCAGAAGAAGTTTGATCAAATTATAGAAAAGCAACTTGTAAACTGTAAGTTACTATACCAATTTTAAGAAACATTAGTCCTCAAGCTTATGTGTTTGTTGCAGATTGTCTACTGAACCTTCTGGTACACATCCACCCTGCTAATTATCCTGCAGCAGTACTGACTAGGAGTGGTCTTCCTGCTTCTAGAAAATTGCTTTAGTTTTCAGCAAATGGTTTTTCCTTCTCACTTATCAGTTTGCATAAAATACCACTTAATGCTTAAATATTTATGTTATGTGGATTACATAATAGCTTAATTTCCACAAAATAAAAAGGTACATTATCTCTTACTGCAGGCCAAGTTCTCTTTTTCCAAGCCATTTGAATTTCCATCTCTCTAAGACAAAACTTAGGTAAACGGATTAAAAGCTCAGAAACAACATATAGTGCTTGAACGGGAAAACGTGACTGGAAAAGTGGTGTGTGCTTGGGAACTACCTGAAGCTTTTCAATGACAGAAGTCTTTCGAATGCTCAAGTTTGGCTAGCTGAAATAGTAGTCAGTATTTTCCCTACAGAGAAAAGAATGAGGAAGGGTTCAGACTTTGTTTGGATGATTACCCTGGATGTTAGCATTGAGTATTTTTACTTCCCAGAGGAAACTGATGACAATAATCAAAAACTGTTTACACAGAGAGCAGCAACAGAACTATTTTAATTCCTTGGAAAATTATTTTTTAATTACATGGTATATTTGCTTCCTGTAGTTGCTATAACAAATTACCATGAGTCTGGTGGTTTAAAACTACAGAAGGTTCTTCTCCCACAGTACTGGAGACTGTAAGTATCAATTCTAGCAGGACCATTGTCTCTCCAGAACCAGTAGATACGGTCCATTCCCAGCTCCTGTGCCCAACCCAGCACTCCTGGGTCCATGGTATTATCACTAGAGTCTCTGTCCTCTTCTCTATACATCTTTGTCTCTTCATGTGAATTTTCCTTTGATCCTCTCCCCCAGTCCCCCATCATGTAAGAACACTTTACAGAACTAGTCTCAACCAGAGGAAGCCAGAGTCATCGCAAAGACCCTTTTGAAGCAGAGTGCAGACACGGATTCTGGTAACTTTACATGGACAATTTCTGTGGGTGGGGCTAGGGCATCACACATGACCAGAGAAAATGAACCTCAAAGTATAGTTTTATTAGATCATTAGTTTCCAAGCTATTATCCAAGGCTTGGTGCATTGAGATAGAATTTTAGGGATAGCAGAGGAAGTTGAGGTATGATGAGATTCCCAGACCTCTCCTCTGAAAATGCTTTCTAGATATTCATATAAAAAGCTTTCCTAAAAATCACAGCTTCCTGGATGGAGGATCTGAGTCATCATATGTCAAGGAAGAATCTTAGAAGCTGTAAGAGTGGTGAGGGCTTAGTCACAATTGGGTCATCTATATCACATCTCCTCACCCAAAGCTTGTGGACCATCCCAAAAGAGGGGTGAAAATATGAGTTAGAGGTCAGGAGGACCAGACCACAAACAGTGCCTTCTGAACATAACAAGACCATTGCATTCATGAACCCACAGTCATGGCTGCCAGCACAGGTCTGCCGAAGATCAAGTCAGTCAACATTTCAGTGTGGAGTGGGAAGGAGTTTATAAACCCCTCCCCAACCCATAAATAAGGAGCTGTGGATAGCTGGTGATTCCTTAAGGAGGGATAGTCAGTTTTCTTTAAGGGCATAGATCCTAGTAGGTTAACCAGGCTCCAGTGAATGACACTACAGCCAGAAGTATATGGACAGGGCAAATTGAAAATGATGGGTTATTAAATTTTTGGATTTTCAAGCCATGGTTTCTCAGTGTAGATTTGTAAACCAGGCTAGCCTCGCACTCACAGGGATCTGCCTGTTTCAGCTTCCCAAGTGCTGGGATTGAAGGCATGCACCACCACTTCCCAGTGGGTTATTAAGTTTTAAAGGATGTAAAGTTGGAGAGATAGGAAGATTCAGTTGAATGTGGAAGAGACAGGGTTTAATACAATCAAAATACATTTTGTAAAATTATCAAAGAACCAATAATATTTTTAAAGAAAGGCCACAGTAATCTGATCTCATCACTGGGCAGAAAGCCATGTTGGATTCTGTACTCTGTAGGCTACCTGACCCACTGGCAGTACAAAGGAGGGAATCCTGACCCACAAGGAAGTTGGAATCTACAGAGTCTGGTTTGAAGGTGATAAACTAGGAGGGGTAGCAGAGGCAGTAGCCATGCTTGGAGTAGGCCTCATGAGAGCCAGACACAAAGCTATGTGAAGGGAGCTGGAGAGATGGTTCAACAGTTAAAAGCAGTTGATAGTCATATATAGGACTCAGATCAGCCACTTTTTGGGAACTGAAAAATGCGTGTGGGGTATCTGATACCTTTTGTAGCCATTGCAGGTACTGTATGTACATGATGTTCATACACTCAGGATTGTGCACACATGCTCATGCACACACACACACACACACACACACACACACACACACACACACACACACACACACACACACACTAAAATATAAAAGGAAAGAGGAAAATGTGACATGGACTACTTATTTGGTTATGATATGCTTCTAATGGATTTTATTAATTTTATTGATATATATATGTATGTGACTGCATGCATTTACATGCACCACATGAATACAGGTGCCCACAGAAACCAGAGGCATTGAATCCTCCTGGTTCAAGGTGGCTGTTAGCTGCCTGAAGTAGGTCTGAAAACCAAATACAACTCTTTGGAAGAGCTCTCTTAACTGCTGAGCTATCTCTCTAGTCCATTTTTAAAGATATTACAGGTCATTCCTAGTCTGTTTTAAAGATCTGTTTGGGAAATGCTCTATTGAAATTTTCTAGGCAAATGTAAGGAGGACATCAATGGCATGCCTAAGGATCTAGATGGCTTTACAGTCTTTCCTCACTTCTGAGCAAACAAAGAGCTCCTTTCTCTTATCCTTCCTCTTATTTACAGCCTCCATTCCTTGTTTAGTATACAACTGTTCTTCCAAATAGTACATGAAGTGTTGAAAGGATTAGAGGAGAAACTATTCTTACCCCTTACCCCACCTGTGCCAGACTCTCATAGCCACAGCTGTTATTTGTGTCGAGCATGGCTCAGTTTTGATCACAGACCAAGACATTTCTCAGGAGAAAGGAATTTTGGTTATGATACATCTGCCACATGATGTCTGTCAACTTAACTCTCTGATGAGAGTGTGTAAGAGCCCTTACCAATAAAGGAACAACTGTTCTAATCAGTAGTAAGCTGTCTGGAGACAACGATCACACACACACACACACACACACACACACACACACACACACACACACACACACACATGCTCCAAGCCATCAGAAGTAGTAACTCCCTTTGAGAACAACAGAACTTTTCATTCTGTTGCCCAGCAGGCAAAACTTGGCATTTGAAAGCAGAAGGATATGAATTCAAGCCCTAACACTGATAGTCACTAAGTATTTATCTTCAGGCAAGGGTTCTGTTTCTGAACTTCTACTTCTTTTAGAAAACAATTATAAAAGACACACTGAACCCAGAAAGTGTCTGAGTCTCCAATACTCACTGAGATAAAAAAAAGCACCTATATTTCTGGCACATAATAACTAGTCAGTAAACATTAATATCTGTCCCAGTTTACTTCATTTAACTCAATAAAATAAGGCAGCATTATGTGGAGTTCAAGCATATGCTGTGCTATCTGGTTGTACCCAAATCAACTTATTTTTATATGTATTATATTCATAAATACTTTCCTTGGAGCTCAAGATGTCTCAGATAACTTTGTTTCAGAAAATAATAAGACACATTTTAAGTATTTAAAAAGACAGTTCAGTTAAATGAAAAAAACATTAAATGGATAATATTACATTACTCTACACATACAAAACAATTAGAAAGATGGTGTATGAATGATGGGATTTGGGGGAACATTCAGATATATGTAATGTAATGAGTATCCCAAAGAGTTTCTAGAAACAAGCTATGGAAGCTTTGGGAAGCATACATTGTTGTGAAAGTACTTAGCAACATAGCTGCATAAGCACATACTGGGTAAGGGAAGTACTGGCTGCTAGAGACATGCAAACAGAGAGTAACAAACCTCTTTACAGAATCCAGGTAATGGGCATGACAGGCAATCTGTTTCAACTTGACTAGATAATAGAACAGCAGGTAACTAGTGTGAACGTGATTTCTCAGTGTGTCTTTGAGCAGGGTTTCTGGAAGGGATCAACTTACTCATCAGTAAATGAGATTGCCCTCACCAAAGATGGGAGAGCAGCATCCAGACTAAAGGAACAAAAGGGCAAAGGAAGGGGAATTTATGTCCTCCCCTGAAGCTCTTTCTTTCTGATTCTTTGGGTCTTAAGTCCAAACCTCAACTTAGACAGTTCCTTAGAACTCCAACTTCCATTCTTAGGCCTTCAGATTCAGACTAATTGATACTACTGGCTTTCCATAATCTGTAGCTGGTGAAAGACAGACTGGAACTTGATGGCCTCTATGGCCAAATGAATGAACTCCTACTACGCATGTTTTATATATGTCTATCTATCCATGTGTCTTTCATATACCTATCAGTTACTCAGCTATCTATCAGCTATCTATCTATCTATCTATCTATCTATCTATCTATCTATCTATGCACTTTCGGTTTCTCTATAGAACACTGACTGATGCCTTTTTTTTTTTTCTCGGGAGAGCACTGACCAATGCAATTTCAGATGGCTGATTAGATCAGGTGCCCACTAAGGTCCCCTTGAGTCTGATGGGGATCTGTTCACATCATTAAAAGATTTCGGTTTCAAACAACAAGCTTTTCAAATACACCGAGTCAGAGATTCCTGGGAAAAGATAGCATCCAGAACATGGGGGTCTGTGGGCTTTCTTCTGGTGCCTGCAGTCTCCTAGATTTTCCACAGCCTACCTCTATCTATGACTGCATGCCAATTTCCATCACATTTCACAGGTTTTGCACTTCCTATTCACTGGAGGCTTCCTTTGAGAATACAGTCAAGATCCTCAACCACAGTGATTTCCTCTGGGTGTGAATGGTTGGAAGGCACAGGGTAATTAAAACACACACAAGCAAGCATGACTGACTGACTGATGTGAACTCCCCTCTGATTGGGGTCTGATTTGAATAAGAATGCCAAGCAGAGCCAAGAAAGCCAAGGCTACTGGGAGCTTTCTCTATTCTGAAAAGAAAATATCAGACCAGGGCTGGCATGTTCTTCCAGCTTTCTACCCCCAACACACACACACACACACACACACACACACACACACACACACACACACACACACCCTATACACACATGCATACATGGATATACAGTCTCTGTCTCTGTCTCTGTCTCTGTCTCTGTCTCTGTCTCTGTCTCTCTCTCTCTCCATAGACATTTGGTCTGTAGATCCTGGGATTCTACAAAGTCTGCCTAGTCAGGTGGCCCATGTGACGTCTTTTTCTGGGAGCATGGAAAGCCAGTTGAACACCTACCTCTTCCTTACTGAAATTCCTTGGACAGGTAACAATGTCTTGAAAAAGCAACTGCTACCTGGGAAAGAAATTCAGGCTGAGTGGAAAGATCTATTTGAACCTACATGAGGGAAATTTAGGTTAGGATTATTACTGTTCATCAGCACAGCTCAGGCACCACCCTAAGAAAGGCTTCACTGGCACATGCCCACCCCTCACAAGCACCTATGAGGTGCTATATACATATTGCTGCAAACTGCATGAGGCTTTATTATTTTAAGCAATACGCAATTTTAACCAAATCCTCGAAACCACTCCATTCTAAAAACTGAGAAACAGAAAGTAGATGAAACCAAATTGATTTAGCTACTAAGTGGCAGAAGGAGAATAATATCCCAGGATTTCTGGGTTTCTGAATCCAAATTCTAGACTCTTCTGAAAAAGCAGGTGTAAGAATAACATTCTGGGGCTGGAGAGGTGGCTCAGTCGTTAAAGGCTATGCTCATAACCCAAACTATAAGAATAACATTCTGGGTGCTTATGGTTTGCAGGGACAGCAAAGGTGACATTAAGTGCAGTAAGCAAATACTTCTTAACCACCTTCACAGTTTCAATGTGGTGGCCTGGCTCCACCCAGAAGCTAAGTTACTGAGTCATTGCTATGTAACTCTCTGTCTAAGAAGAAGCAATGTATGTTTTGGTACCACAAAAAAATAATGAATAAAATCCTAGTTATGTCATATTGTCTTCCAGGCCTAAGAAAAAGTCCTCATCTCATTCGATGGCTGGAGAAGCTGAGATTGGAAAAGACAACCTGGGCTCCTGGCACTGGAAATTCTGATCCAGATTTTCGTGTCCTAAACTAAATGGAGTAGTTTACCATAGAGTAGTAGGAAATTGTTTTGGTGAATTGCTTTTATTTTGGTGGGAGGATGAAGAGTGAAAGAGGCAGAGGGCCTCTTACCCAAGAACCCTGAGAGTAAGTAACATCTTGGCCAGCACCAGCGGGTGACCCATTAGCCCCGCGAGTGTTCTGCCTGCTCTCCCTAGGTGCCTGGTGCTGCTCCCCATCCCAGCATCTCTCAGCAAGTTCGGTAATGAGCCACCTCTCATTTTCTCTGGCTTCCCGTGGGAAAGTGTGCCCTAGTGACCTGGAATGAACAAAAGGGTCACTTGGAGAAAGGAGCAGTTAGTTGCCAGTGATGCTGGTGCCTTTAGTGACCTGGGAAGTGAAGACAAAAGTGTGCCACTGCCCCCCCCCCACCAACCTTACATTACAGCAGTGAAGCACTGAGCTGGGAAGACTGGGCCTTCATCAATGCAGAAAAGATAGTCTCAGCTGCTGTTATCCAAGATGCCAGGGCCCACGGGGTATGCTTCAGAAAACAACTCATGCGTTCCCAGAGCCTGGACAGCATGTAAAGAAAGGAAGCTGCTATAAGCAACCTGCTGGTTTGAAGGGGGTGTCTCTTGAGCCTGAGGCAGCTCTAGGTCCCACTGTCTTAATGCTCCATGCCAGGGTTCCTCGTGATAGATGACAACCATTAGTTAGACACCTGGCCGTGTTTATGGGCTGTGACTTCAGTCCCTGTTAAGATTTTTCTAATAAATCAAACATATCTGAAACCATCTTCCAACAGAAAAGGAAGAACTAAGAGAGAGACAGGTAACTCCATGGAAGAACTCCAACTCTGAAATCATCTAGGCTTGAGTTTAATTCCCTTGTAACTAATGGCTGACATGGTCCCTGGACCACCTTTAGCCTTTAAAAGCCTCGATTTCCTTTCATGCAAATGGGAATGATAATTTTTCTTAGTTTGATTAGAATTACTTTGAGACTGTACAATATACGTTAGCTCTTATACAGTAATGTAATTACCCATTCTGTCTGAATTTGCCACTAATGAGCAGCAACAAAGACGTCTATATTTGCTTCTTGGCTTAGGATGTTTGGCCCCAGAATTAGTGTCTGAGACAAGACTTGTCAGCCAGTAACTCTATTGCCTGTGAGTACAGAAGCACAATAAGCTGTAGGGAAACCAGGCAGCAAAGGTGTGTCGGGTTATGAATGTATCACCTAGTCAGCTATGGCAGTGGGCATCTGAGGCTTAGTCCAATTACCATCCTCTGGGACAGCTTGTCCCACCAGAGATGTAATGGAGCTGAGTCACTTACCTGCTCTAATTTATCTGTAACTTGATGAAACTAAGGGCTGAGTGATAACAGAAGCAGAGCTGTCTATCTACTAATTCTCATCCACTATCAGGGGAAAGCTGCTCCTGGGAACACTGACTCTTGGTACCACTACGCTCCCTCTCTGATTGAAATCCCTCAGGCAGAGAGGCATCGTCACATACACAGATGCACAGAACATCGTCAGCATACACAGAGAGAATGAGAGGCAGTTCATTACCTCATTACCGACATCACACCAGTAACACAGTGAATGCTCCAGGTAAAGGGCAGAGCACCCATAGTACCTGTTTCTCTGTGTCTCTGGGTCTCAGTACATTGCCTAATACATGATCAGTGCCCAATAAATATAGCTTGAATAGATGACTTCAGAGCAGAAATCCAGTCACACAACATCTTGGCAGGAAGCCCACGGTTACCCCATTTGAACTTCAACTCAGGAAAAACTTACCACCTTGAATGGTCTACCAGCTGTTGCAAAAGTCCCCAGAGAGGCCACACAACAGATGCAGAACTGCCAAAGTTGACTTCAAGAACTCTCGCTAAGAATGACTTTAATCTCCATTCCTTTCAGAGGGAACCATCCTGGAATGATGTTGAGTCTGAAAAGCTAGATTTTAAATCAACACAAAGATTTGCTGTCCAGAAGAGAGAACAAATCTCTTGAGTTCTCAAACACTCAATCCAGCTCATTAAAACCCAGCAAGAAGTCACATTCAAGGCAGAAACTCCAAAGGCTCTGTGAGACCATTCATCCTTGGCTACAACCAGAACAGCATAACAAGAATGAAATTCTTTCTCGGCCAATCCTGGAGCAACTTACCAGACAACGCAGGGACATGTCTGCTTTGAAAGAGAATAGGGAATCAAAGGGGAGAAACCTGGAGAAATTAATGGAAGGTCTGACAGAAAATTCCAGGAAAGTGTCTGCCATAGTCTACATCATTCCATTGGGACAGGATGCCTCCATTCTCAAGAATATGTCCTTATGAGAAGTCACTGATTGTCTCCAGAGGTGCTATAGAAAATGAAACTACAACAAGAGATACGGGATGACTGGAAATCTAATGGAGTAAATGACAATATAACTAATCAGTAAAACCAAATATCTTCCCTACTCACTACAAAGAAAGTACTAATCTTGGACTAAAGAGGAAGGTATTTCTTTCTAGAACCCACATTATCCCAGAAGAGCAGGGGTACACACTTATGTGTTCTAGGGAGGGTCCCTAAAAGGACTATCTTATAACAAAGAACCTATGGAGTTACAACTAGGATTTTCTCCAGCATAGACTTGGTCTCCCATTAGTCTGTTCTTATTCATTAGAGTAGTGGGGGAACTCCACTTGTAAGGAACACCAAGAAAGATTTGATGGACCCCACTCAAAGCATACAAGTATGAATAAAGTCCCCAATGTCTTAAAGTATCTTCCTTACTTAGGTCTCCAGAGAAGATACTTGGATGAAGTATCACAAAATCTTCTGTCAAGCTTCAGAACAAGATCTGATCATTCAAAATCTTACCATATGCAACATATGGGAGAAGTTCTTGGATCTCCTACTACTATAGGTCGCCTACCAGAATTATGTGATAAAAATCCTGTTGCTGGAGATACTACCTGTTTGTTCACAGGATATGAAGAAATCAGCTGGGATAGAGATGGAAGCTTCCTCCCAGCTAGCTAGCTTTGCTAGCATGAGAGAGTGACGTGCATGCTGCTGGGGTAAGGACTGTCATTAGTAGTCTTATTCAGCAGCCTGTGGACAACCTGTTCTACATTACCAACCTAACAATCAAGATGTGCCCACTGGTGTAATAGTGGCACAATTTTTCTCTGGTAACCAATTGCTTTCTTTCTGGATTTAAGGCCAACTCCACAGATGGAAATTCACATCTATCACTATAAATTTGATCAAAAACCCATGGTTGTGGAGGTCATAGGCTCTGGAGAGGAAGCTATTGCTATTGTTTTGCAAAATAGAGATGTTAAGATGGTCAAATTGTCTTCAAATGTTTTTTTTTTATTCCCATAAACTATTTCTGCTCTCAGTTTTGCTTAAAGAAGCTTCTTTTTGCAGAGAGCAGTGGTTGCTGCAGAGATTCATCACTTGTCAAAGTGTTGAGGAAAAGGTGACTGCTGGATGCTTAGTACTAAATGAGGCATCTACATCAATTTCTAGAAGGTTCAGGAACCACCAGGAGAGAGGGAATGTAAGAGCTGGAGTAAGGTGTGGGATGCTGTAGAGTGATGCCATCTGTCATGTCATGGCCATTGCACTGTTGAACACTCAGCAACTGCTGACAAGAATGGACCCCTGAAGTTGCCAACATAGGAGGGTTTGGGCTCCTGATACCCTGATAACTTATAGGCAGTTAATGGTTGCTGAAAATAAAGTCGTTATGTAGTGATTTGATTGGTAAATTGCCCATGATCCTATAAATAGCCCTTCACTCATGTTCCTGTATGTAACCCTAACTAAGTTCTTGGTTCACAATGACAATGGCAACACCACCAACAACAACAACAACAAAAATCTGTAAAAAATAATTCTTCATTCTCACAGCCAAACTGTAGTCTCATGAGAGGAATCATATAGGACTCATACATACTCCTTTTAGAAGCAAAGCTACTGCCAGATATCCATGAACTATTTTCACTACAGGAGTCACCAGGAGATTAGACTAAAAAGTGTTGCTTCTAGCCAGGTAGTGGTGTAGCATACCTTTAATCCTAGTAATCAAGACGCAGAGACAGGCAGATCTCTGAGTTTGAAGCCAGCCTGGTCTACAGAGCAAGTTCTAGGACCACTAGGGCTACACAGTAAAACTCTGTCTTGAAAAACAACAAAAGAAAAAAGTGTTGCTTTCACACCAGGTGCTTTGTCAGCTATTGCCCCAAAGTCATGTTTCTATACATTAGTTGATGCCAATATTTATTTATATATACTTATTAGTACTCACTCATTGAGAACATGTTATGTAATTTCCTCATTATGTTTTCTGTATACTCTCTCACTCCACTAAAATGAAGGCTACAAAGACTATGAATCTTAGGTTTTAAAAAATTCTCTCGTTGTAATATAATAACATAATTCCCCTTTTCCATTTCTTCTTCCCAAACAATTTGTCAGTTTTGTTTGAAATAATGTTCTAAATGCCAAGAGAGTTTCTTATATTTGTGTCTGATAAATTCTTGTTGAATATATGAAAAAATGAGTGAACAAAATACTGAAAGAAATATACTGCAAGTGTTAACATTAATAACACAAAATAAATAAATAGAATCATGAAAGGAGGCCATTACATTTCCAAGGGAGTGTAGTAAGAGGTAGAATTACTTTTATCTAAGCAAGTATTATAAAGAATTTAAATGGGTAGGGGATGGTCTGGAGAGATGACTCAGTGGTCAGCAGAAGTACTTCTATTACAGAAGACTTGAATTCCATTCCCAACACCCTATAGGCAGCTCACAATTAACTATAGCAGATTCAGCGCTATCTTCTAGATCCCAAGGGCACCTGTGTTGATAAGTACATATACCCCTCCCCACCTCAAACCCACATATACATGTAATTTAAAAAATAATTAAAGTAAATTTTAAATGGGAGTTGAAGAGGGTAGCATTTACACTGACTCTCTAATGACAAATATCCACTAAGCTTCTGGGAAGCCTAAGTTATATTCTACTTTTCTCTGACACACAGCATACTTAGCAGGCTATAAGTGCATAACCATTTTTGTGTTTTGTTTGTCCAAGTGGTAAGTTTAGGAGCAGCATTTCAGAAGACAGAGATGCATTAGGAATAAGATGAAGCCAGGAAATGTATCGGGTGTCTTCCCTCTACTACTGTGCCTAGAAACTCTGAGATTTCATGTGAACCAACCAATACTGTTAGAGGCTAGGAGACCAGGTACTCCAAGGTAAGCTGCACCACCAAAACTCCTAGACAAACCAGCCTGTCCACTTTCAGACATATGAACAAAGACAACATAGGCATGCCAGCCTAAGCATAACCAACCTACAACAGAAGGATGTAGCCAGCTCACAAATAATGAGAAATAGTAAGTAATGTCTGTTCCAGTTGAATGCATTTTAGAATAGCTTTTAGGCAGTGAGAGCAAAATGACAGAATTGGAAGACACATGGTGGCTTTGAAGAATAGAAGACATAATTAAGGTATGATTATTAATCTGGAAATTGCATACAGGATTTAGGAAGCAATTGCTCTAGTTGTCCCTTCAATATTTTATGGAAACCAAACTTTTATTCTTCTTTGTCTAACATTAACAATGAGATGGGGGTACCCTAAGGAACCCATGATAATACTAATGATTTGTCATCTAGAGATAATTATAAAGAAAATGAAAGATCTATTGTTTTGTATCAAAGTTCCTCGAGCAAGGGGTAAAATCCAGACAGGTCCCAGGTTAATAAGATAACCTCACTATTTATTATGAAATGCCAAGATAAAAGGACATAAACAAGCAATCCCAAAACTCAGAGCAGCTGAGCTTTGAGGAAATTAGTTCAGAGTTGGAAGTCAAGTCAGGATAAATAAATGAATCTTACCACTCAAACTCAAGTTGTCTTTTAACTGACCCGTTCACCATTAAATCTAGCCAAAGGCATTGGAACGTAATGAAGATTTGTGGAGTTGTTTTGACTCTAAAACTATGGTAAAAAGAGATATAAATAGCTGCCCTAACACAGCCTAACTCTTTCCAAATATGTTAGAATTGGAACCATCACTACATCCTGCAAACAAAGCTGAGGATGAGTGTTTCCTAATAGCACCCTTTTAAGACTTTAAAAAGACTCCATGTTTTAAGAAATCCAACACAGTCATCCTAGTAAGAACTACAAACCACAGCTTTGAGATCTATGTAGCTGATATTGCATGAATAACCCAACCAAAGGTCATGGCAACCATGTGACTTACCAGAATTCCAAAATGGGTCAATGGCAAACCCAAATTACAAGCCAGGCATCTTATGGTCTGCCTGTGGCTTTATCACAAGGCCATTTCACTCAATTGTTCATAATTTGCCAACATAAAAAAAGTGAAGACAATTGAAATAACAAGAAAAGAAGTCTGCTTATTTTCTACTAAATAATTCTGTATGTAAACACATGAGAATTCAGCTAAGCTGTAAGGTGGGGGAAGGTGGGGTGATAGGATCTGGTTCTATCCTGTCTGTTTTATCTTCAAACAGCTGAGATCCAGTGTAGTTATGATAAATGAGGCAGAAATAGTTCTCGCCTTCCCTCTTCATCCTTCTCTCTTGTACACTCCATTTTCCTAACTTCAAAGGGAACAAGTAAGCAGTATTTCTGATGTTGAGATTAAGAACATGAGTTGCTGTGTCTCTACGGAGCCAATTATCTGTAGGTCTGGAAAATTAAGGAGTTACATTACATTTCTGTGGCTACATATGAAGATGGTATAGGCACTGACACAGAACTGAGAGTCATAATGATCCTTTTCATATAAATCCTAATAAAACAACTGACAGTCTTGTCTCTCATTACGAGCTCAGGAAACATGGCTTCAGGTTTGGGCAGTGTAATGGTTTATCTTGATTGTCCACTTAATAATACTTAGAATTACCAGGGAAACAAGTCTATGAACATGTACTAGGATAACTGAAATGGGAAGATTCATCCTAAATACAGATAGAACCATACATGGGCTGTGGTCCCAGATTGAATCAAAAGGACAGAGAAAGTTTAAACACTCATCACCCCCTGTTTCCTTACTACAGGCACAATTTAACTGAGCCACCTTCTACACCTGCTACCACACCTTTCCTGGAATACAGTGTTTCATGCTCTGGAACTATGAGCCAAAATAGACGTTTCTTTCCTTGAGTTATTTTTGTTGAGTATTTTGTTGCAGCAATAAGACAAGTAACTAAGACGGGCTGTAGGGATCCAAGGAAAAGCTGAAAGAAGAAACCAGATTCAAATAGTATGCAAGAGCAAGGAGTGTTTATATAACAGCATATGTGGGGTTGTACCTGTGCAAAATGGTGATGACACCTAGAGGAGTGTGCAGGCTCCTTTTAAGCACTCCTAGGGGAATTTCAGGAACATTTAGGTCATCTCAAACATAATTGGTTAAGCAAGCAGGAATTACATTAGTATACTTTAAATTGGCTGAAGTTTTATCTTTGGACATACTTGGGTAAGTTTTAAGGAACTGTCCTTGAGACACCATGGGGCTGACTCAGGTCTTAGTCAATGCTCTATTGCTGTGAAGAGACACCATGACCACAGCAACTCCTTCAATGGAAAACATTGGGAGCATGCTTCCAGTTTCAGAGGTTTAGTCCATTTCATCACGGTGAGAAGCATGATGGGAAGCAAACAGATGTATGTGGTGCTGGAGAAGTAGTTAAGAATTCTACATCTGAATTTACAGGCAGCAGGAAGAAAGAGCCATGGGAACTGGCTTGGGCTTTTGAAACCACAAAGCCCACTCCTCGTGGCACACTTCCTCCAACAAGGCCATACATACTATAACAAGGACACACCTCCTAATCCCTCTCACATAGTACCATTCTCTAGTTACCAAGAATTCAAATATGTGAGCCTATGAGGGCCATTCTCATTTGAAACACCACAGCAAGGAGTTCAGCACAGTGCCTGGCACACAGCTTCAAGGCAGTAAAAGTTAGCTACTACTATCATTAAAGTGAGGTCACAATCCTTAAAGCTCCACATGTTTTGGTTTTGATTCCTAGAGAAGACTTTGTGGTAGATAATGTTTTCTCTCAACTACAAAGGACATAATAATTCGTCTTGACATCATAAACTGATGCTTTTATTGTATCCTTCACCAAAGAACTGTGTCTTTGAATAAAGTTTACTTTTGTTTTAATATTACCACTTATTTACAGCATGATAGATTTGAATTAACACCTTATTCCCAGCAAGTAGATAACCATTGAAAGTTAAACACTTGAGAAATTTTAGAAAGGCTTCTTTTAGATTGTCCCAAAATTAAAGAAATAAAGACTCTAACATGCAATGTTAAGGATTTTCACCAACCATGCTTATATGGATAAACTGTATTTCTAACATTGGGTGAAAGCTTCAAACACTAATAATAATATTATTCAGATTCAGGTATGTTTGGTTTCAATCTTTATCTCTCTCCTTCATAGGCTCTGTGACCACAAGGAAGTTATCCACTCTAATATTTTCCTAATATAGTTATCCATCTTTGGTATTTCAATATAATAATGCAAAAGAAGAGCATACCACTGAGCTATATACGTTAAAATGGTTAAGATAACAAAATATACATTATGTACATTTTGCTGTGATTTAAAGAATAAATTTAAAATAAATAATTTCTAACTTGAAAACAAGACGAAACAGTCCAAATCAATTCCATAATACAGATCCTGGCATGAAGCAGCTATCTAATAGATACATTGCATCATTCATGTTCTCCTTCCTTCTGACCACCAATGGCAGTTAAAAAATGCTATATGCACATAGCACAGGCCATGCAGATAATCCACTACCCTTTGATTTTTGCAATGAGACTAATTATGCTGGTAAACTACATTGGATCAGAAGATAAGGCCACTAGTTCATATGTCACCATTAACTGATGCTGTGACTTGAACTAAAGTCCCTTAGTCCTTGGACCTATTTTCAAATAAGAGATTAATTAGATAATTTGTATGAAGTCCTAGTCCTCAAATATTTTCACCAGATATGTATGTATATATATATATATATATATATATATATATATATATATCCTCTAGACATAGCATTTAAAACTGAAGGGTCATAGTTTAGCATGCCAGTATTGCCCCCTTTGTGCAGAAAATAAGACAGGCATATATATATATTATATATATATATATATATTATATATATATAATCATCAGGGATCAATTTGTCAAGAGGAGAAAGAATATACATTAAAAGACTGGCTGAAGTCAACAATTAATAACAAAATGCCATAGCATTATATCAAACCTTATCATGTTTTATTTTATGAGTAAGAAGATTTTAGAGATCTGTTGCACAAACATCTTCATACAGTTAACATGCTATAATGAAGACTTTAAACTTATATAAAAGTGTGAGGGTATAGCTCAGTGATGCAATGTCAGCCTGGTATGCATGAAGTCATGGGCTTGATGATCATCACTGCAAAAATCAACAACAAAAACAAAAGAATAAACAGTTAACATGGTAAATTTCATGGTATAAACCTTTCATCATAATTAATGGCAACAATAATAATACACACAGCTATTTTCTTTCTTTAATCTTTCTTCTATATTCTTCACAAATCATGCCAGTGCTTTTCCAACATGTTTAGGTCAGCAAATCTATTTGTCAAAGATGATTTCATAGGGGAATGACTATTAGAAAATGAAGTTTGAAACAGAGGTATCAGATGGAGATCCTAGCGCCCCCCCTGTCTGGACTCTCGTTTGAAGCCATCCAAAGGCTCCCTTCTGTTCTAAGAGGTTGGCATGAAAATTAATACCCAACACTGCAGAGAAACAATGCCTTTCCACAGTGCATTCATTTGGGAATTAATCAATACTAGTAACACTTTACTAACCTAAGCTTTTCAACTAAGCATTTGATGAAAATGATATATACATAGTCCTCAGAGGTGGTATTTCTATCACTTTTCATGAAGAAACAGTATAATCATAACATGGCTGAAAAGACATTCTGCAGCCCTAGAACTTGTCTCAGTAAGATCAACACAAGTGATTGAATTTCTGAACAGATCGAAACTCTAGGTAGAACAAAGAAGGGACATAATTTATTTATTCATTCATTCATTCATTCATTCATTCGGCCATAAATGTTTCCTCATAGGCAAGTGTACACTTTGCAGCAGTCATTAGGCATTGGAGATCAAAGCATGAAGCAGATCCTGCCTCCACCCTTGAAAGAGTTCACTATCTAGTGTGAGACACGTAACCACAGATTGCTGTAAGGAAACATGAGTAACACAGACATCTGAACACATGGTTACAGCTGTTTCAAGCCAGCTGTTGGTAAGCCAGAAAGTGTCCTGGAAGAAGGCCAACGCAGCTTTCTGGATGGTACATGGGACAGTCCTATGCACACCCATGAGGGCAGGCCTAAGGACAGATGTCTTGGTGTCCTGGGAATACAGAGGGGGAGAATTCTTATGGGTGAGTAGGGCCCCCCTGCACTTGCTTTTCACAGCTTTGTCTCTTTATACTTCCATTCCATCCTGGGGAACCTTCAGTTGGCACTGCCACAGACATGAATTGTGGTATCAGTAGTTGACTGCTATGCAGTCCACGGCAGAAGGAAGAATAAACAAGGTATATTTCACCTTCTCAATGGAGGCCACTATAAAAAGTGAGAACACACTTTTACTCACAAAAGAATGCAATCAGGCTACATAATGAGGAATCTCCCTTCCCTGCCACTCCCCATAGGAACCTGATTTGCTCCTCAACCAGAAGGTACACTGCTGCACAGAAAGGGCCTGGGGGGACATCTGTCCCATCATCTCCCTGGGCCTGACAGACATTCCAATGCTGAGTATACAGGGTTTATTTCTGTAGCACCAGGAAACCCTGGTTCTCATCCTCTGGATGAGGGTTTTAAGGCTCTGAGCTCAAGATTTTCCTTCTGATTTAGGACACTCACTCTACTTTCTGACTTTTTAAAATGAAAACATTCCTTTATGATTCCACTTTCTTGCAGAATATTAGAAAACTTGGGCTTCATTTTTCTTTATACCAATATCAACATCTGAGAAGTCTACTAGGAAGCCTTTCTCAGTGTGAGACAGAATGCTGACTGGAATAGAGGGTCTAGATATCACCTTCTCTTTGCTATATGAGCCATCACTAGATAAACATCAAACAAACTTGGATGATGAAAATGCCAACTTGGGGCAGACTTGAATTAAACTATTATAGGAAAGGTCTCAGAATTTGCAGTTATTGCTCAGAGTACCACTGGCCTTCTCTAGTATATTCATTCTAATATAAGACACACTTCAGAACCCCCACTGCTCCACTGTGTAAATTCTGGCTGGAAGTTACTAGGAGAAGATGGGTTTCAGAAATGTGAAAAACCAAAGGCCACATCTGGAAGTTTGTAAATCAATGTTCTAGCACATAGTTGAATTGACAGCTGGATAAAATCAAGCATCAGTCCTCTTTGCCCAAAGTGCTAACACTTCTCTTGTGAAAGCCAGCTCTCTGCTTCTGTTTACTAATGATGGAAGAAAAATATATTGAAGTCTTATTTCTCATTGTCTTCCTTAAATTCTCTATTCTGAAGACAATGCACCATAGGACTCCCAACATGTGCTTGCACACATAAATCTCAAGTATTTCAATGGATAAATTTAGGTACTGACTGACACTTGGCAGAGAGCCTTAACTGATTTTGGTACCCATACTCAAGATGGAGTTTTCATATTTTCAGTAAAGTTACAACAGGCTTGTTTAACATGTGGCAAAAAATCAAGGGTTATGGTCAATATTTAAATATATTAAAAATAGAAACTCTAGGCAGATACAGTGCATGCCTAATATTTCAGCACTCAGAAAGTGGAGATAGGGGGATTGCCATGAGTTTGGGGCCATTTTGATCTACAAAGCAAGTTATAGGCCAACCTGGTTTACAGAGTGAGAACATGTCTGAACAAAAAAAATAGGGAATGGAAGGAAAGGGGAGGGGAGAGGAGGAGAAGGAAAAGGAGGGGAGGATGGGGGAAGGGGGGAGAGAAGCAGAAGTTCAAAGTTTTAAATTGAAAAACACAAGGTGGAAAATTCATATGAATGAGTTTGACAATCTACCTTTGGCAAAAGCAGACGTTTCTTTGTGGTGCTGAGAGTCCAACCAACTGAACACCTTACCACCAATCTCTAACTCCCCACAGGAGGCTTTTAAGACAGTTTTCGATGCACCAGAAAGCAGAGTGTTTGCATGGACCCTGCATGCATTCACACACCATCACCCTGACTACTGACATTCTGTGCCAGAAGTCTGTTATAATCAGTGAATATATCTGGACACAAACCTATCAAACAGTCTTGTAGTTTACATTCAGGTTCACTTTTTTTGAGCCTATAGGGGCAATTTTTATTCAAATTATCACATTCCACTCCCTGACCCCAATAGGCTTGTAGTCATATCATAATTCAAAAATGCTTTTAGTTCAACTTCAAAAGTCCCCATAGTCTATCACAGTCTCAACACTTTTTAAACATCCCAAGTTCAAAGTATCTTCTGAGAATCATGTTGTTCTTTTAACTGTAATCCCCTGTAAAATCAAAATCGAAAACAGAACACACACTTCCAATGTACCATGGCACAGAATATACATCACCATTCCCAAAAGAAGAAAGGGAGAATAGTGATGAAATTCTGAACCAAAGCAAGACCAAAAACCATCAAGGTGCACTCCAAATTCTGCATCTCCATGTCTAATGTTAAGGAGCTCCAACGCCTTTCAACTTTGTTGACTGCAGCAAACCTCTCTAGCCTAGTCTTTACTGTGCCATGTGGTTATTACTAAGACTCTTACATAGATTTCAAATGAAAGGGAACAAAGCAGACAAAGAGAAATACAAAACATACAGTTTTAGGTGAAAAGAAGCAGCCAGAAGTATAATGGAGCTAAGTCCAGTGCTCAAGGAAATAAAAAGTTTAAAGAAAAGCCTGATGCTAAATGGAATAAAGGGAGTGGTGACTCCAGGGCAAGACCAAACCCAGCTAAGCTTCCAGCTTGTGAAAGAAGTTAATGAAAAGCATAGATAGTGAAGGAAAACATCAAAAACAGAAAGCTGATGAATGTATAATTGAAAGAGGGAAATAATTTCCAGCTCCATCAAGCAACATAACCTGGCAGTTCTGTCCACATTCTTCTGGCTTTAGAGTCAAGGATATAAGGAGGTGGTTGTGGAATCTCCCTGCACAGCCAAGAAAAGCTGCCAAGGCCAGGCATGCTGCAGGGGTGTCTCTGCATGGAGGTCCAGAGAGGCCATTGTGTGAAGCTATGGAGGTGAAGCCTGGATTGCCTTGGATACCTCAAGATGTAGGAGATGTGAGACTTGTGGAATGCCTGCCAGGTTCACTTTTGATGCCTATATATCTATGGGTTTGACGTATGTAATAATGACATGAATCTATAATTTATAAAAGTATGCATTTACATCTTTATAATCTATAATTGCCAAGCAAAATAGTTGTGCTGGGACCAGTGACATGGCTCAGGTGGTACAGGTGTCTCCTGCCAATCTGAGTTTGACTCTGAGGACCCATATGGTAAAAGGAAAAAACTGCAAGCTGTCCTGTGAGAACCCTCACACTTATGTGACACCCCCTCCACTACCACTCAATCAGTATTACATTGATTAACTTTTATTTTATTAGTCTATGTGTGTAAGTGTTGACCTGCATGTATTTTTATGTGCCGTGTGTGTGCCTGGTGCCTGTACAGGCCAGAAGAGGTATTGTATCCCTTGGAAATGGAGTTAGAGATAGTTGTGAGCCACCATGTGAGTGGCAGTAATTAAATCCTGGCTCTCTAGAAGAACAGCCAATACTGTTGACCATTGAGCTCTCTCTCTAGCTCCAAATAATACTATTTTCAAAAAGTAGCTCCATTGTTCTATTAGGCACAGTCAGCCACTTCTCCATTCTTTCTCCTATAATTCTTTAAACAACATTGCTCCTTTTTATTTAAAAATTAAATTTGTTGACTTGTTTATGTGCATGTGAGAGGGTGGTTATGCAGGCACATTTCTATACTTTGTGTAGTATCTCTATTACTAAACAATTCTTCCTAACTATGGGCCTTTCCTAGCCCTCTCAAAATAAACTAGTTCTTGGTTTTTCTTCTATTGTTTCAAAAAAAAGTATCCCATGTATTATATTTCCAAACTGCTTTGATACCTATTCTTTTTCCTTCTTTTCTGGTAGTGGTGGAGGGTTTTCAAGACAAGGTTTCTCTATGTAACAGTCTTGGCTGTCCTGGAACTTGCTTTGTAGACCAGGCTGACCTTGAACTCATAGAGATCTGTCTGCCTCTGCTTCCCAAGTGCTAGTATTAAAATGTATGCCACCACTGCCTAACTGGAACCTATTCTCTTTAAGACATTTGCAATACCAGTGAATAGGCCTGTAGCTCAGTTGGTAGAATGCTTGTCAAACATGCACAAATCCATCTGTTAAGTCCCAGTACCACATAAATCAGTCATGGTAACACATTCCTCTAATCCCAGCATTTGGGAGGTAGAGGCAGGAAGACAGAAAGAAGTTAAAGCTTATCCCTGGCTACATAGTGAGCTTATGGACAACCTGAGCTAAATGAGACCCTATATTAAAAAGAATTACAGCGCCTAGAGTCTTTCAGAACACCATCGTGACTTTCATATACCTATAACACCATTCTGCCAAACTTAACTCCCTTCTGTGATGAGCACAGCTAGTTCCTTGAGGTTGAGGTTTGTTCTTTTGTAGCTTGACTATGCCCCTCAAAAGTTCATATGTGGGAAATCTAACCCTCAAGTTTCTATCTTTGTCAATGCTATTGGGGGTGGGTTTGGGGGGATGCAGATGATTAAATGAGGGTGGGGTTCCACGATGACACTCTTAGCGTCTTATCGGGGGAAGAGAGCCTAGAGTGAACATACTTGCTTTATCTCACCTTGTGATGTCCTCTGTCAGGTATAATGTGACAAGAAGCCCCACATGAGACACCAAGGAAATGCCAGAACCTGTTCTCAGTCCTCCCAGCCTCCATACTAGAGAACTCAATACATTTCTATGCTTCATAAATCACTCGGGGACAGTAAATATACTTCCTCACACATCATTGTGGCTACCCTCATTAGACTCACTTCTTTCAAATCCATATTTTTCCCCAAAATTGGGAGCAATCTTCCAGGAGTGCAGAGGAGAGGGAAACAGTGCTATTTCTCTCATGTGGAGTATGTGCTTTCCAATTATTGCAGTCAGAGGCTGCATCAGCTTTCCTGCCACACCACTCTGAGACCATATTAAACTGACAGTTAATTAAAACTCACTCCTTCCCCATCTGCTTCCTTTCTTCATCATATTCTCCCTCTTAAATTTCATCTTGTTATACATGGCCCATGCTATTAATCTGCTAGGATAATTTTGGAAACCACCTATTATCCAAAAAATGTAAGCTGTTCCATTCTGTTTGATGGGATTTGTGATTTTGACAAATCATATTTAATTCAGTCATTCTACCAGTATCCATTATATGCTGATTGTAGTGTCCTATTCTGGGTTAGGTTCTGGAGATGCATAGCAAACATTGATCCATAGTCTTAGTTAAGAGTCATCAGGGACTGGCAAGTTGTAAGTGAGCAGGGTAATGAATGATGATTACAAACCAATATAGCAGTCCTGAAAATACAATCATGTTAGTGATTATAAGCAAGTCATCTAAGTGATGGGATTTAGGATCACCATGGAAACAAATACACGGAAATGTATGTGAGGGATTACTTAGATTAAGTTACAGGAGGTGAGGGGGCCTTCCCAAAATATAGGTGGCACTATTCCATTGGGTTGGGCACCAGACTTCATCAAAAGGAAAAAGCAAGTTGAGCTTGCACATTTATTGCTCTCTGCTTCCTGACTGTGATGCAATGTGACCAGCTTCCTCAAGATCTTGTTGCTACAACTTGCTGACCACAATGACCTGTACCCTCCACTTGTGAGATAAGATAAATAAAGAAAACTAAAAACCAATTTCCCTGATGAATACAGACAAAAAATTCTCAGCAAAATATTTGGTCACTGAATTCAGGACATACTTCTTGACCAAATAAGCTTCACTCAGGAGATACAACTTTAGTTTAATATATTCCAACCAATAAATATAATTATACAATATAAACAAAAGTAAGGACAGAAATTGTATAATAATCTCAATAGGTACAGAAAAGTATCTCGAAATACAATAACTCTTCATGGTAAATGTCATATAGATATTAGAAATAGAAGTAAAATACCTCAAAATAATGAATAAAATATGCTATAAACTTATAGCCAATATTATTCTTAGTAGAAACAGAATATTTCCTATAAAATCAGAAATGAGACAAAAATGGTCAGTCTCACCCCTCTTATTCAGTATAGTACTTAGAGTATTAGTTACAGAAATAAGACAAGAGAAAGACACAGAAGGCATACAAATAAGAAAGGAAGAAGTCAAACTATCCATATCTTCAGAACACAATTTATCAAAAAATTCTTATGTTTAACCAATAATTTCAGCAAAATTACAGGACAAAATGTCAATTACACAAGTAATAACTTTCAAATGTAGCAACATTGAATTCACAGAGAAAGAAATTATGGAAAATATCACATTCACAACAGTTCCAAAAAATAAAGTACCTAGATCAACACAGTACATTGGAATAGACATAAACAAGGAAGAAGATTTCTGTAATGAAAACTTTAAGGCATTGAAAAGGGAAATCAAAGAAGACTGTAGACAATGGAAAGGCCTCCCATACACCTGGATTGAAAGAATTGATACTATAAAAATGGCTACATTAACAAAATAATTTACATATTCAATGTAATTTCCATTAAAATTATGATGTTATTATTCACAGAACTAGAAAAAACCTGAGATTGTCATGGAACTATAAAAGGCCATGAATAGCCAATGAAATTACGAGAGAACACAGTTGGAGGCACCACAGATCTCAGTTATATGACAGAGTTACACGGACAAAACAGCCTGGTGCTGACACGAAAACAGCAGAAATAAACCAACAAAGCTATAGCCACCTAGTTTTTCTTTTCCTTTTTTTTAAAAAAAAACAAATGTATCAATAATATGCATTAGAAAAAGCATAGCTCATTCAGTAAATGCTACTAGTAAAATAGGATACCTACCCAAAGAAGAATGAAATTATTTCTATATCTTTTACCCATACAAAAATAAACTTGGACTGAATCAAAGATCTTCTTAAAACTTAAAAATGCTTTCCTGGGCCACCACCTGGGACCATATTGGTGTCAGAAGGCCATGCTGCTGCTGGGGCCATGCTGATCTGGATGGCCTGTGCTGCCACCTGGGGCCAGGTGACATCCAGGTCTGCTGCCAAGGACCATGTCTCAGTCCATGTCCCTATTGCAGCTGGAGTCTGTGTCGAAGTCTGTGGCCTATGTTGCCACCAAAGCCAAAAAGAAGCCTGGGGTCTGGTCAGCCACCTGAGACCATATTTGTATCCAAGGGCCATGCTACAGCTGGGGCCATACAGAGTTGAGTGGCCAGTGCCGCGGTGACATTGGGACTAGAGCTGTAGCTGAAGGCCATGTCTGTGTCCATAGCCCTGTTGCAGCATGGTCTGTGTTGATGTCCATGGCTCCTGTTACCATCAAAGGCCATGCAGATGCTGGAGGTCTAGGCTGCCCCCAGGGGCTATGTTGGGGTCCAAGGGCCATGTTGCCACTGGGGCTATGACAAGCTGGGTGACCTGTGCTGACACACAGGGCCATGGTGTCATCCAGGCTCAAGCTGCTGCTGAGTGTCATATCTGGGTCTGTGGTCCTGCTGCAGCTGAGATCTGCATTGAAGTCTGAGGTCTGTATTACCACAATGGCCCATAAGAACCATGTGTGATAAAACCAGATGTCCATGCTAGGCTGGCCCTACCCCTGGGAGAGCTGGTTCAACAACAAGAGAGCTGGCCCCCAACCCTCAAGGTTGAGCTGGTCCCCTGAATTCAGGAAAGATATCTCCATCCCTCACCACTGGTGTGGGAGAACTGGCCATGGACATAGGAATGGACATATAAGGACTGGTTCTGCCTCTTGCTTGGTGCAGGGAGTGGCCCCAGCGGCTTGGATTTATCATCTAAGGTATTACCCAGGCCCATATCCAGGGCCTTGGGTTGGCCACCCTAACATCTATACCGTGTATCACCTGCTGGACTGCTGGAGCATGTGAAGGAACCATTCATATGGAATGATATCTCCAGGATCTCCATGAAAGCTGTGAGATATCCCAGAGGAGTTTCAGTGAGGATCCAGTGATTATGGGCAGAAACAAAGGCCTTGAACCAGATCAAAGACTCACTGCAATGAACATTTTCAAGTAAAGCTGACTGGACAAAGGCTATACCATGTGATACACTGCAGTTCCCAATGCCACTAAGACAAACATAGAGGTGCTGGAGAGGCAGGAAAGATGGAGGAGCAAGGGATTTTGTTTTGTTTTGGCTTTAGTTTTTTTTTTCCTTTGGGGGGGTACTGGCAGGTGAGTGGAATTGGGGTGCACAATGTGAAGATCCCAAAGAATCAAAAAAGAAATTATTGAAAAAAAAACAGAAATGTTCAAGTACATGAAAACTTAAGGAGTGTACCTGAAGGTACACAAGAACTCCAGCAGTGTAAGAACTAGCCATGAAGATTCAACAAATGGGACTATGTGAAAATTTTTAAAAGCTAAAATAAAATAATCAAACAAAAAAAACCCTGCCATTTTGTACAGCAAAGAAACTATCAGCATAGCAAACAGAAAGCCCAAAGAATATAAGAAAATATTTACCAGCTACCCTTCAGGCAGGGGACTAACATACAGAATTTACAAAGCACTGAAATAATTAAACATTCTCTTCTCTCTCTCCCTCCCAATACCATGTTGGGGGGTGGGCAAACTGCCATTCAACAAGGGGACTAATAAAATGAACAGGTCTCAATGAAAGAAACAAATATCCAGTAAATACTGAAGGGTTCAGTATCTCTAGTCACTAAATACAGCAAGCTGAAACTTCTTTGAGATACCGGCCACAACCCCAGTCAAGAAATGTGATAACAAATGTTGATGAGGATG
Organism: Cricetulus griseus; assembly: GCF_003668045.3. Taxonomy (NCBI): domain Eukaryota; kingdom Metazoa; phylum Chordata; class Mammalia; order Rodentia; family Cricetidae; genus Cricetulus; species Cricetulus griseus. The sequence continues at coordinate 36,930,690 of NC_048601.1, read as the reverse complement.
TTGGAAAAGAGGGACCTTCATTCACTCTTGGTGGGAGTGAAACTAATGCAGTCATTACAGGAATAAGTATGGAGATTTCTCAATAACTGAAATAACAGGAACACCATGTGACTGGGCTAACCTGGAGCATATACCCAAAGGTCTCCTTTTACTACCATACAGATATTTGCACTTCCATGGTTATTGCTGCTCAGCTAGTGGTAGCAAGGAAATGGCTACCTAAATGCTGTCAATGGGTGAATGAACAATGAGGGTGTGATACGTACACACAATGCAATTTTATTCAATCCTACATAGAATCTAAATCATGGAAGTTTTAGGAAAATGGACAGATCTGAAAAGCATAACATGAAGTGAGGTGACCCAAAGTCATAAAGAAAATGAAAACACAAAACCAAAAGTATGTGTTATTTCTCAAATGTGGATCCAAGTCTGTAAATTGTGTGTGTGGGGGGGGATAGGGAGTGGGGGTGTGTGAGCACTCTCGCACACATGCATGCGCATGTAATTTCAAGTGTAAGTGTGGATAAAACATACGAAAAAAGACAGGAGACCAAAAGAGGATAAAGGTGGGTGATGAAGAAGAATGGGTGGCCGACAAAAGGACGCATGAGGCATGAAAAAGGAAAAGAAAAGAAACATTAGGTAGGTAGCAGGGGTTGCAGGAGACAAGGGAGAAGAGATTCACCAGAACGTACTTTATTTGAGAACTCCAAGGGCTGGGGAGATGGCTCAGTTGGTTAAGTGCTCACTATGGCAGTGGGGAGGAACTGAGTTTGGATTCCCCAGAACAAAAACTGCACCCCCAGAGTAGCCACTGGCAAATGGGAAGCAAATACTCGCAGATACCTGGAAGCCTGTGGTCTGGTTATCCTATTATAGCCAGCAGCAAATAGCAAGAGACCCTGCCTCAAACAAGGTGAACAGGAAGGATCAAAACTCGATGTTCTGGAGTTGGAGAGATAGCTCAGTAGTTAAGAGCACATACTGCTCTTGAAGAGGACCTAAGCTCAGCCCTCCACATTTATGTCAGTTGTCCCACAGGGCCTTGTAACTCTAGCTTCAGGGAACTGTGCACACTTATGTCCAGTCACACACACACACACTCACACACACACACACACACACACACACATACAGAGTGAGAGAGAGAGAAAGAGAGAGAGAGAGAGAGAGAGAGAGAGAGAGAGGCAGAAGGGTCAAGGGAATCACATGAAAACACACAGAATCAACTAACCTGCATTCATAGGAACTCATAGAGACTGAACCAACAACCAAGAACTCTGCATTGGACTGACCTAAGCATTCTGCTTATATGTTATAGTTGTGTAGCCTGGTCTTCATGTGGATCTCCTAACAGTGGGAGCAGGGGCTGTCTCTGATTCTTTTGCTGGCTTTTGGGACCCTACTCCTCATACTGGGTTGTCTTTTTGAGCCTTAATATTAGGCAAGGAGTTCTTAGTCTCATTTCAACTTGATAAAGCAATGTTTTGTTGATATCCATGGGAGATCTGCCCTTTCCTGAACAGAAAAGGAAAAGGAGTGGATTGGGGGATGGGAACAGTGGGGAGGAAGACTTGGGGGAGGGAATGGGAGGAGAGGAGGAAAGGGATCTAAAATAAATGAAAAATAAATAAGAAATTGTCATGTAGAAATCTAATGTTTTTCATGTTAATTTTAAAACTAAATAATTAATAGCATTACTCATTTTAAAAATGGAAAGAAGCAAGCTTTGTTTCACCCACAGTTTTGAAAGTTGAAGGTCTAAACACTGAGGTACACATCCTGATAAGGTCTTCACCTTGGCTTCATCACCTCATGGTAGGGGCAACAAGTGCATACAGCAAGAGATTACATAACAGAACAGAGAGCCAGAAGGTTTATGGAAGGATTGCCCCCTAAGTAGCTTGAAGTTCTCCCATTAGACCACACCTCTATTCCGACTATCTCCCATCTCACTATCCTACAGATCAAGCCTCCAAGACACACTTAAACCATGTCCAAACCATAGTACTAGTCAGCTGTACTATTTCCTAACCACTTACACAGCAAAAAGTATATACTTAAGTGTGATTCACACAAGCTTTTTCTTTGCTTTTCCTTGCCAAAGCATCCCAGGCTTTATGAATAATCTCAGTAAAATCTTCACTAGTCTCACAAATGATAGAATGAAATTGAAACAAAAAATCTTAAGTAAAAGACGTAGACACAGTGTGAGCTAGAGGCAAGACACCACTGGCTGCTAAGAGCTATGCCTAAAGTCCAGCTGTTTGCAAAGAGAGGGGAAGAAAGCTCCAGAGCAATGCTGCTCAATGGAACTTCCTATGAAGGCAGATGTCTCTCTACAGGCACAGTCCAGGATGTTAGCCCCATCCACATATGACTTCCAAACAGTTGTTCAAGTGCTAATGTAACTCACATACTAAATGTTAAATTTTATGTAATTTTATTTCATTTAAATTAAGTTTAATAGCCATTTAGGGCTTTGACTAATATAATGGATGTCATCATGGTAGGAGATATTACTGGTAAAATAGAAAATGGTGACTTTTCTCTTTTTATAGCTAAATAAACCTCTGCTCCCAAATAGACTTAATCCCTTTGGAGACAGGAACTACCCTGAAGACATTTCAAAGGTCACCCTGCAATCCAGTCTTCTTGATGCTGTTTTCTGTCCATTTTCTCCCCATTCAAAGCTGTACATACACCAAAAAGAGTACTTGTTAATGTCTCTAAATAATAGATTAGCATTATTTATTACTTGCATTTCTGTACTCATTTTCTCCTAAAAATAGACAGGAAAGCTCTCTCTTTGATGAAAGGAAAAGTTAGCAAACCACAAAAAGCAAAATTGCCTTGTGACTTTGAGTACACCCTCTGTCAATATGCAGTCTCAACTAACTGGCAGAAGCCATTACCCACCACTCCTATTTTTTATGTCACCACTCAAGAGTTCCTTTAAAACTGCTTTAAGCTGTGCAGACCCTTTTAAATTACATCATATCATACCAAGCTGATGGATGGGAAACTGACCAAGAATATACGGCCCATTAGGAATTCCCTACTGGCCTTCTATTACAAGGCATTGCTCAAAACAGTCTGTTATTTTGCAAGATAAATCTTTCTTATTGATTTCACTATTCCCACAATCATAAAGAGACAAGCTTAAGATTGGTGAGGCATGGGCTTGCAATTTGCTGTGTTCAGATGATGCGGGCTCATCCTTTTCTATGTCAGCTTCTTTCCATCCCTGTGCCTCCTCTTTTTTACTCCTTCCTTCAATTGCCCAACACATTTTCCCTGGAAGCTTATTGGGCCTGGCTAACGGTGATATGCCTAGGGATAGAAGAGTGAAGATATACAAACTTCTGTACTTAATTGTCAATGGAATGCCACCAGCATGTTGGCAGGAGGGAGAAGGTCTATCAACAGGAAGGTCTGGAAAACTGATCAAAATATTTATCTGCAAAAGAAAGAAGACATTAAGAGGTAGACTTACAACCCGACACACTGGTCTTGAAATTTTGGTTTTGTAAAGGTAAAGGAAATATTTCCCAGACACATTTTTACAGACCACAGAGAAATATCTGAAAGCCATTAAACGGTCTTGGGATGTGGCTCAGTGACAGAGTTCTTACACAAAAGAGAAAAAGAGACAAAGATTTGACAATTATCAAGAATCAAGGCAAATCTCTCTCCACCATTGAATGAAGATGTTGCTCACCAGCGAATAGAATGATGATAAATCTCCAAGTTAAGGAAGCTAAACATTCAAAATTGACTCATGGGCCCTTAAAGTGTCCTTACTATCAACTAGACAGTCTAAAATTCTTAGATAGTAAGGCACTCCAACTATTTATTTCCACAAAACTCCACCTGTTTTCCACCTTTCTTCCCCTTCACATGCAGTCTGATGTCTGGGTTGACTAGGTCCTCAAATGCTTGGGAGTACTTTGTTTTCATGCCTGTGCTTTCTCAAATTCTTGGGAATTTTTCAAAGCCTAATTTAAATCTTATCTCCTGAAGAGAGATTCAGTCTGGCATCCTGACTTCAGAAGCAGGCACTCCTCTGATCTCCTAGAAAAGAATACATTTTCCTTTAATGAGTATTTATCATTTTACAATTAACAAACTTATTAAGTAAGGGCTAAGTCATAAGGGCATACTCTTCATTTTACTCAGAACACATTTTGACTAACTTTATTTCATGTAAGCTAATCTTTGTTGCACTCTGTTAGGTATGTTTTCTTTACCTGTGTTCCAGGAAGAAAGTAAGCCCAGGAAAGGTAACCAAGTTAACTGAAGTTGAACAGACAGTGAGACTGGGCTGTGTCTAAAATAAGGACTTTGAGTGCAAAAGCCCCCTGCCCATTTTTCCATAACAATAATAAGAACTCAAACACAGAACCCTCAATACAAAGCCCTCCATGTTCACGAGACAACAATATTTAGTTGTGGATATATATTGAAAAACTGGTTAATTGATGGCTAGTAAGATGAGACCTCTTTTAAAAATCAGTACCATTAAAGTTTTTTTTTAATTGAATGGGGATTCAATTTGTATGGTATCATCTGTGGTAAATTTTTTATTTAAAAATCAGTTATAAAAAAAGAATTGCCTGTGATTGTGGTCACGATTGTTTCAATAAGTCTGAGTCATCAAACCTTTGGATCTGTTTAGTTTTGTGTTTTTCCTAAGGGTTTCAGGCCAAACTATACAGTCTTTTCTGGTATAAGAGCTCCTCCATAAATGGAGACAGATCAGTACAGACTATTAATACCCAAGCAGATGCAGAAGCCACCCAGATGGAACATTTCAATGTTAATACAAAAAAATATTTAAGAGAGCTACAGAATGTCACATAGAGGATTAGCAATACAAAAGAGATAGCAGGTGTTTATTTTGGGAAAGGTAATGTTTTTTGTATATCATGTACATCTTTCTGTGTATTAATGGTATATTTAAATAGATCTTTATAGCTTACACAGGAATTCTATCCCCCAAGCAAGAGGTTGCTTACATGATAGGTATGTATAGCTTCTGGATTATGTATGGTCAAACATACTGGGTTCTGTTTACCAAACATATATTGAACAACACAACAGCACTGCAAGGAACATGTCTTAGCATTACTCTGCTTATGAGTAAGAACACTCAGAATGACTTCTACTAAGAATGGCATAATGTGACACTATAATAAGGTTTGTGACAGAGATCACGCAACCAGAGTTTGACATTTCTTTAATATGGAGAAAAGTAACTAGGAAATCACATTTAAAGGGCAATTGAATAATGTTAGAGCCAAATTGCGACAAGAAATCCAAGTGAACTCCTTTTTATAAAAGGAGATATATTTTTCTGAGTCTTTTTCTTTATATATATGCTAAAAGAGATGACTCAGTGGTTAAGAGAACTGGCTTTTTTCTAAAGGACCCAGTTTTGATTCCCAGCACCCATATAGCAGTTTACAATCATCTATAACCCCAGTCCTGGGAAATCGAATGCCCTCTTCTGTTCTTCACAGATACCAGGCACTCACATGGTAATAGACATAGATGCTGGCAAAACACCCATACACATAAAAAAAAAAAAAACATAAGAAATCTTAAAAACAGCCCAGCAGTATGCTAGCACTTTCACCCCATCATGTCTTTATGTGGAACCCTAGGACCTAGATATTACTTTTCAGTGTGTTTCTCCTAAAAACGAACAGAGGATTGTCAGGGGACAACTGGCCTCCTCTCCCTAAAAAGGAATATTTCAATGGACCTTGGAATTCCCGGGTTTAGCTAAAGAACACAGGAGCTTTGGGAACGAGTGAATGACCAGTGTCTTTAGTCTACTTTCTGCTGATATAACATCATAGCACAAATTAGATAATTCATACAGCGTGGGGTTATTTAGCTAATGGTTCTATAGTCTGGAAGTCCAAAGGATATTGTCAGCATCAGGAGAAAGTCTTCAAGTTGATCGCAGTTTAAAAGCAAGCATGTATGCTTAACACAGAGAGCAAAGAGGAGGTGAATATAGTCATTTATCACCAGCCCATGCCTACTACTAGTTCTCAAGCCAGATAACTGAATTAATCCACTCAGGTGAACTTATTATTTCTTAATGGCTTCATCTTGCGTCTCTGGCTATTGAATTAACATAACTTTTAGAAGAAAACTCAAAACATTGTATCCAGCTTTGGGACTTATACTGTCCAAAAGGCAACTTAGGCTTCAGGAAAAGAGAAGTAAGTAATAATAAATTGAACCATTCTTTTAACCCATGAAAGACCATTATTCTATCCAGACAAAAAAATGGGAAAAGTTAGCACAGTGAATTAAGAGGTAGTGCTATTGTATAAACAGTGAGCATAAATGTCTTCCTTTTTAATCACTTATAATGACTAAACATGAGATCATAGGTTGTTGCTTCTTCTACTTATTTTTCTATATATCTGTTCATAAACGCTAGGTATATTTTCTATCTGAGTAAAAAAGGAAAGATAACAAAATTATGAGCCACTCAAGTAGTTTCAGAAAACTTTGCACTATAAGAAGAATTTTCTCAGAGAATGAGCTAGATAGCCTACTAATGACTAAAGTACTGAAGACTAGCATCTCAGAAAATAATAACTAGATATGTCTGCAAATAATAACTGATAGGAAAGGATGAGATATAATCATTGACAATATATTTGATAATATGATTTTAGAAATGCAAATCTAACAAATAGCATATATATATATATATATATATATATATATATATATATATATCTAGTTCACCATCTAATCTAATATTGTGATAAACACCATGACCAAAAGTAACTCAGGGAAGAAAAGGTTTATTTCATCTTACTGCTTATAGTAAATCATGAAGGAAAGCTGGGGTAGAAACTCAAGGCAGAAAGCACAAAGTGAATAAGAGGCATTGGGAGAACACTTTTTGCTGGCTTGTTCCCAACGGCATGCTCTGTTTGCTTTCTTATAGTACCAAGGACCAGAAGTTCAGGGAGTGGGCCTTCCATATTAATCATTAATTAAGAAAATGCCCCCATGCATTGCCTATATACTGTCTGATAGAGTCAATCCCTCAGTTAAGGTTCTCTCTTTCCAGATGGCTCTATATGGATTAGATGTTAAATGTCCCCCAACAGACTCTTGTGTTTGAACATTTGTTTTCTCTCTCTTCCTCCCACTTAGTGGCATTGTTTTTGGAAATTTAAGGAATCTTCAAGAAATAGAGTCTGGCTGAGGAAAAGGTGGCTCACTGGAGGATGACTGCCTACATGATATAAATAGTCCAGCAACAGCTTTTAGATTCTTGTAGTCACAATGGAAGATACCCTCAAATCATAATACCAAATAAATTATTCCCCTTTTAATTCACCTCTTCTCAGCTGTTTGATTATAGCACAAGAAAAGTAATAAATACATGAAAGTATCAATATCAATTCTAGTATAACTTCCTAATTATACTAAAAAAAGTATCATTCTAACCCTCTGAAAGTATTGACAAAACATGTTGAGACAAATATATTGAATCAGAATACTGACAATTTTGAAATTTCAGTTAAGTAACAAAATCTAGTAACTATTAGACTATAGTTCTATCTAATCTTTAATGTATTTATAGAATTCATTTTTTCAATTAAAATTCCAACACTAATCTTTGTATTCTATAAGTTTAATCAGATGCATTTAGAATAGAATTTAAATATTCAATCTTATATTGCAAACTTTTGTTGGATATGCATTTTTTAAAGTAGTAGATCACTTTATGAAATGTGGATAAAAGTGTTTGTTTGTCCCTATAAAATAATATCCAAAAATATTCCAGTTGAAATAGTCTCAAAGGATTTTGTTTTCTGGCAGATGATATGATAGTTTACATAACTGACCCAAAAAACTATACCAGGGAACTCCTACAGCTGATAAACATCTTCAGCAAAGTGGTAGAATAAAAGATTAACTCAAAAAAGTCCGTAGCCCTACTATATACAGATGATAAATGGGGTGAGAAAGAAATCAGAGAAACATCACCCTTTACAATAGCCACGAACAACATAAAAAGAGAAAGACCTGTAAAACAAGAACTTTGACTCTTTAAAGAAAGAAATTAAAGAAGATATCAGAAAACAGAAAGATTCCCCATGCTCTTGGATAGGTAGGATCAACATAGTAAAAATGGCAATCTTGCCAAATGCAATCTACAGTTAGGAGACCTGGGCAGGGTATGGAGTCCCTGTCAATGGAACAGCATTTATACCTAGTGTACAAATGAATATTGGGAGCCCATTCCCCATAGAGGGATATTATCTCTGGCCTAGACACATGGGCGAGGGCTTAGGTACTGCTTCAAATGATGTGACAGACTTTTATGATCTCCCATAGAAGGCCTCACCCATTCTATGGGGCAGAAGAGGGATGGGGGTCAGTGGGAGGGGCACATGAGAATTGGAGGGGGAGGGAACTAGAATTGATATATAAAATTAGATTGTTTATAATTTAAATAAAAGAGGAAAAAAGAAATATTCTCAAAGGTTATCAGTAACCAGATCATACTTCTAATAATTAGTCAAGGATTCAAACTTTGATTTATATTAATCCAAAGATTGTGTTCATATCTCCTGCACCCCAATTACTTCGATATATTTTTAGAGTAGTTTCTTTTCCTTTCATCTTCTTTTTCTTCCTCCTCCCTGATTTGTTTGTTTTCTTGTTGAGATGTGATCTAGCTATATATTTCAGACAATCTTTGAATGCACAATCCTCCTACCTCAGCCTTCCAGTGCTGTCACTGAAGGCACGTGCTACCCATTTAACTGTAAAAGCTTTAGCCACTCATTTAGAACATTTTTATTTTGCTTAGCAGTAAATTACTTGGAGAGCACAGATACAACTTTTCAAAAAGCCTTTCTGTGTTCTGGATTCAGTCACTAGAACTATAGGTTAAGACCATATCATTTTTACATAATAAATAAGTGTATTGATAATATTTTTTAGGTCAGAGGCTTTTTCCTTGAAATGTTATTATATCAATTCTCTTGAAAATCTTGTTTGATTTGGGCTTTCAATGCTAAAAAATCATTAGGAATAGATTATTCCAATGCTCTGGAATTGGACATTCATTTTTATTATATTTCTAGCCCCTACCAGCTTCTCTGGTTTCTTTCTTGACCCTTTACACATGTAAGCATGGTGTTTCTACTGCACAACAGTATCCTGAAACCACATACATAATATCCTTAAGTCATTACGTGTGTGTAGAAGCTATTGTCAACTGGGCATTTTAAAAGTACAAAATATAAAATAGAGATGTGACCAATTTCAAGAACCATGTTTCTCTATTTCTAGGTCACAAGAAAAGCACTTCTCCTTTAGATAAATGGAGTAACCTGCCGTCCATATTCCTAACTTTCAGATCTAATTCAACTCAACACTGAGCAAAGAAGAAAATGTAACAGAGGATGATGAACAAAGGTGCAAAGAAGTCAAATGAAATCACATGTCTACATACCCATCATCTATCTATCTGTAATCCATCTACCTATCAGCTCACCATACAATCCAGTCAGCCAGCCACCACACATCTATAGACCCACTTATCAAGACATCGTCTGTCATCTACCCTTCTTTCTATTCATCTATACATTCACCACTATTTATCCACCCATTCAACTACCTAACCACGTATCCATTATTTACTCATGTGCCTACTCATCCAACCATACACCCACCTGCCCACTCATCCATCTCTCTATCCATTTACAAAGGTCTTCTACCAAGAATGAATTCCTTTATGCCTTCTCACAGAGGTTACCCCCTGTGGTGGTTTGAATGAAAAATGGCCCCTGTAGGTACATATATTTGAATGGTTGGTCCTCAGTTGGTAGAATTATTTGGGAAGGATTCGGAGGCATAGCCTTGGAGGATGTGTGTTACTAGGAAGTGGGCTTGAGGTTTCAAAAGACCACAGCATCCCCAGTTAGTGCCTGCCCCATCACCCTCAGAATTGTGGATCAGCAGCAAGCTCTTAGCTACTGCTCCAGCACCATGCTGGAATGCTTCCTGCTATGTCCCCTGACATAATGGCCAAGGACTCTAGTCCTTTGAAACTATGTCTCAAAGCAAATTTGTTCTTTTATAAGTTGCCTTGGTCATGGTGTTTTGTCACTGCAACAGAAAAGTAACTAAGACTCCTATTTAGCAACTCGTTTTAAACAACCTCTCTGCTCCAAGATCTTTGGAATAAGAACTGAGCATCCAGCAGCAAACATGATAACCTCTTCCATCACTCTCACAGCATAAATAGATAACCCAATGCCCAATGATCAATTTATTTAAACTGTAGTAAGTGTGAAAAAGAAATGATATAGAGTGCTATGCAGGCACCCAACCAGAGGCTGCTACCCTAAGACTCAAAGCAGTTTCCATGGAGACATGGCAATAATTAGAGCTCACAGGTCACCACCCTTTTCCAAACTCTGGTCAACTTCATCATATGTTTATTTTTCACATGAACTAATAACAAAACTTAACTGTGGACTCATCACATTCTCACCTCTTTAGCAAATGCCTTCACACAAATCAAATATTTAAACATCATAACAAAATGATTTAAAAACTGGTGCTAGATTTATCCCTATTTGTAAAGGAGGGAGCAAGAAGAATACACATAGAAACTAAGTGCTTATCAAAACAGCCAAATTAAGTCAAAATAAAGCCCAGCCTGGCCTGTCTCGATTTGAGACACCCTTAACCGTGGCTTTAAGCTTGAGCTAGTCCTAGCTGAAGAAGTCAAGCTAAGTAGCAAGTGGATACATATTAAATACACACACACACACACACACACACACACACACACACACACACACACACACTCACCACCGCCACCAACATGCCAAGTGTCCCCGATGAAAGAAATATCAGTATTTATTACCCAACTTTATCAGTACTAAGCTGATCCAGCAAGAACACAAATAGTTCTTCCATAATGCTTTCTAGAATACATGGTGCAGTATTCAATCTCAGAAAGCAATTTTCAAGAATTGAGTATCTCCACTTTATGTTGCAAAATAAGGAACACATGGGCACCCCAGAATGCTTATCCAACATAGCTTGCCATGTTAGTCTTTAAAATAGGCGAACATGTGCTGAGAGATATAAAGAAATGTAACTATACAGACGATTTCTTCCCTGTTTAGCTCAACATTGATCACTTGCTGTAAACACTTTGAAGTAAAAGGAGTCAATGGGACTTTGGATCTTTCATAAGAAATTGCACATCAAAACATTTCTCACCTCCCCTGTGGGGAGGTGAGAAATGCAAAAGCAAGTAACCTTGGATAGGGAAAGCCTTTCCGAGTCAGGCATTCACGTATGTAAGAAAGATCACTTTTTATGCCTTTGCTTTGAGCAAAGGAAGAACAATATCCTTTCTTAGATAACATGAAAGACACAAAAATAATATCTTCCCAGGATTCCCTTAACTCATGGGTTTCTCAACCCATTGACGTGAGCACACCTTTGTAAACACAGCTTCCTGGGGAGGATTGTGATCCTTGAACTCACCATGGAGGAATAAGTCCAAGAAGCATCAGGAAGCATAAAAAGTCTTCCCTTTCTCCCAGGAAGACAGGAAAACTTCCCTGACGCTTCAGTTTCCTCATAGCATAGGGAAACCTGAGCCTATTGACCTGAGATGATGTGTACACAACTTCCTCTAAAGTGTTATGACCACTTTAGATGTTTCTTTTTAAAAATAGAAACAATGTAATAAAACATCTTGTTTTGTTGTTTGTTCATTTTATTGTACTTTCATATTGTGTAGACAAAGAGAACAGAGTTTTTAAGTGCTATGATGTTGTACACTATCAGATGCTGCAGAGAGATATTTCTGAAGTATATTTAATTGCAAATCAGCCTGAGCTTTCAAAAGATATGTTGCATAGAGTCCTGAATGTGGAATAATGCCACACTAATGACATAGTAAATCATTACTATAAACAAGAATGGTTTATTATTACAAACAAGGCCGTTCTTTGGAATATATAAGAAGTACCCAAAGCTCTTCACAAATGCCATGTTGAAGAGAAGTATTCTCAACTAAAAAGAAGGAGATCATCATGAAAGCTCACATCTTCATTCATTCATTCCACAAGTATTTGCCAAGAGCTTACTAGAGCAGGGCACTCTGCTAGTTTCTAAGAATACCTATGGCAAATGATCAAAATTCTCCTCCCCAGGGTCAGAAGTTCTATTATGGAAAAATACAATGAAAAATATTCAATGCAATTTCAAGAAGGGGTGCTCTCTCTGAAACAGAAAAAGGTAATGGGATGAAGGTGAGTGGTAGAAAGGACACATATAAAAGGCTGTAACTGCTACTGAGGATAAAGAAGCCAAGAAATAACTTTGGGTTAAGAGAAAAGAGATGTGGTTGCTAAGGATACATATTCAAGAACAAAGGCAATGTACAAAGAAATAAGAAGAACTGGGAGATGAAGAATCTGAAGACATCATTCTTGGAAAGACAGGCCTGTTGCTTTATTCAGAAGCAGGAGAGACAGTAGGCACAGGAAGCAGAATAAACTAAGTACAAATCTGACACCATCCTCTAATGAACTGTATGACTTACTGCTTCAAGTTTCCCTGTTTCTAAATTCAGATTCAACAAACTGAAATCTATACCAACCTCAGAAATTTCTGTGAGGGTTTTTCATTATTATTCTCAGTGAGAATACAAACTGGTGCAGCACCTATGGAAATCAGTGTGGAGAATTCTCAAAAGGCTAGAAGTACACCTACCATATGACCCAGCTACCTAACTAATCCTTGTTGTTTTCTCAAAGAACTCCACATCATACTCCAGAGATAACTTGTTCAGCTATGTTAATTCCTGCTCTATTCACAATAGCTCAAAACTGGAAGCAATTTAGAAGTTCTTCAATGGATGGATGGAGTAAACACACACACACACACACACACACACACACACACACACACACACACACAGATATATATATATATATATATATATATATATATATATATATTGTTCAACTACATAAACTTTGCTGGTAAATGAATAGAATTAGAAAGCATTATAATAAGTAAAGTAACCCAGACCCAGAAAGATAATAACTGCATTTTTTCTCTTATATGTGGTCCCTAGCTCCAAATCTTCAGATTTTAATATATAACCTAAAGTATTTGAAGAATCCAGCAATATAGAAAGGGACTATGGGGGGAACAGGGTGAGAAGGAGCTATAAAAAGAGGTTAGCAGGAGACAGGTGATATGAGGGGGTTATGGTAAATGGCAGGGAGCTTAGTAGGGATAAGGGAGGAAAGTTAATATATGAGGAGACAGAAGAAGAGAAAGAACAATAAGGATGCATGAAAAAGTCACTGCAAAACATTATTTTATAAACTTATTTAAATATATTATATACGTGTGTATATATAGATGTGTCTGTGTGTCTGTGTGTGTGTGTGTGTGTGCATGTTGTAATGGAATTATACCACATAGAATAATGATGCTCCCTCCAAGAACCATGTACTATCCAACAAAACCCCTCCTCTGAGTGTGGGAAATCTCCCCTAAATTGTTGGTCATGGAAATACAAAAGTGTCCCCAAGTAATATAGGCTGTCACTGTCGCTCTTGTTCTGGCTTGCCTTCCAGAACTTGAAGGTAAGGCCCTACTGCTGAATAAACTACACACACTTCTGACACAGGACTAGGACGAATCAAGCTGGAACTAACTATAACATCCCCTTCCTGAGATGCTGGAAAATGAGACAGCATTAGAAAGTGTTAACTCAAGTTTCCAAGGAAGAGGAGCAATCAGCAGTCATATCCAACTTAAAGCATAAGAACCACAGCAATGAACGAAACAACAAGATATCTGCAATAGTGCAAGGGTGGCATTCATCTTGTGGGTGGCCAATAGCTGTGTAATTGATTAAGGCCCACTCAATAGGAAGCAATCCCTGCCTGGTATTATAAGCCTATTCGACCTCCTATGGCTGGAGAAGTCATAGACTGAGAGGAGAATCTGCTATTGCCATTATCCTAAGTCAAGATAACTTCTAAGTGCATTCTAAATACTAACTTTCCTAGCCACAGGTGAGTGTAGCTCTCACTTCTCATCAAAGAAGCTTCTTTTTGCAACAGCTGGAGACTATTATGGAGATCCACAACTAGTTAAAAACCCAGAGAATAGGGATGAAGTGGTGTCCAACACCAACTGATATATATGCAATACAAAATTTGTGTCCAAGGCTTAAGGAACATCACAGAAGGGGGTAGAAAAAAAATTCACAAGCTACATCCCCAGGATACTTGTTGATAAGTAGTGTCACCTAAGCACAACAGGGAAAATATACTCATAAAACCCCCATCAATGCTGTTGTTGCCATAATGACAATACTCACTGACACAACACCTTGGATAATATAAACTCCATATGGTTTCATCTCTGAATGAAGATCTACATGTGGTCAGTTGAGAGAGGAAGAAATAGTTTCCATTGGAAACAAGTTCCTGCATAGGATGCCCAACCCCAGGTAGTCAGCCCTGGGCCTATGTACATATGAGCAAAGCAAATAGAGGACTCAGTAGAGGGTTATACATACATATGTGTATATACAAGTATGTGTGTGAATGTGTATGTATGTATACAGCAATAATAACTGAAGAGAGCATGAATTTGGAGGAGGGACAGCAGCAACATGAGAGGCAAAGGAAAGATGGGAATGCTGTAGATAGAGTACTCATATATGAAAATCTCAAAAAGACTTAAAAAGAAATTTCCATGAGGGTAAATTGATCATAAATATAAAATTAGCACAAAGCTTGGTAAAGGATAAGCAAGCAATCTATGGGCTGTGGTATTATTATAGTAGACATCAACACAGTGACTAATGCCTTCAAAACAAGGCTAAGAAGCCTTTATTTTCTCCAGTGCCCCTTGCCTTTTCAGGTGAAGTCACCTGGTTATTGTAAATTGTTTTCTTTAGGCTGGTAAATGGTACCTGTCACATCATAGACCGGTCCACTAACTATTTTCCTTTCTAAAATAATAGAATCTATTTACAGCTATTCAGATAAGCAGAAGAAGAAAAAATATCTAGTGAAAACTAATGCAACTCATTGAGTACCGGGCATAAATCATTTCCAGAGCTGGAATTCCTGATGTTGGAAATCAAATCCTGATGTGAGAGCAAGGATGCCCAAGTAGTAAGTGGGTGTGTTTATATGAATGTCTGACTGACTGCTTTCTGAACATAAAAAAAAATAAACTTTGATTCCTTCATAGATTAGCTAGTTTCCAAATCTGGCAAAGCAGTTTAAACATTGACAAAATGTATTTCAGTCATTCCTTCTTCAGAAACACAAAAGAAAATTTTTAAGCTTTGCATAGAGAAGAGAAGACTAGCCATTTGGTGACCAAAGGCTCAGGCAGGAGAAAGTTTTTTTCAGGAATGTAGACTGAACACAACAGACACAGGGCTACTGGGACGGAGTTCCTAAGACCATTTGATCCATTGAGTGACAGGTGTTCTTGGAAATAGGATCTGGGGTTTGGCTCAGACTATGTCCTCTGTCAAAGTAGGAACAAAGGGTTGGAAAATCACCACTGAGCTGACATTTCCCATTAACCTTTGGCATGGAATAACATGCTTTTATCTGCCCACAACTGCTGCTCAGCCTGCAACCTGACTCTTATCTTCATTTGCAGCCTAGGGAATTACCCTAGTCTCTGAAAATGCACCAAGACCAAATATTGCTGCAACTAGCAGCTCATTGATGATTTAGATGGCCCTGGTGCTCACAGAAGAGGTCTACAGACAAATGTTTATGTGACTCACATACATCACAATGCCTGGTCATTCTAAATCACAGCAAATACTTATGCTATTTTTGAAATCAGTATAGTAGCTGAATAGCCATCTGGGTAAGTGTGTAATAGAATGAGGGATAAAGAATTAGGTGGGAGTTATGGCTACATGCCTTACCTAGGAATCTAAGTGTGTTTGGGTTAGGAGTAAAAACTCAGAAGAAACATACAGAGAAGGGATGGGTGGTAGATGACAGGACTAACTTCTTCATTAATGATAAACATCTCAAATTGATGTAGATTCTTTTACTTAATAGTGTATTAATGGCCATTCTCAGTGTGGTTGCATAGTCATTGATCAGACATGGCACAAATGAGGAAAAATAACATATTTTTATAGAAGGGCACATATTCTTTCCCTTGCAGGGAATATAAACCTAAAACTACTTTATACTTGTGAATTTTAGCACCATTAATTTCCAACTAGATTTTGGCCCACATGACACAGTCCTACAAACCATGTAGTCCATAAAGGAAAATATTATCACAAAGAAAGCAGACGTGAAGCCTTGAAATGTCAAGAGGATTTGGAGGAAAACTGTATTTCCAAATGGCAACAGGTGGCCTTTGCCTTTCATGCTCATCTTAAGAGAGAAGATCACAAACTAGAATACATTCTTCCTGCCAAGGCGATGATGGATAATCAGGCAGGAGGTGAAAACGAGGCCTCCCATAATGGTGTTATAAGTCAAAACATTTGAAAAAGTTGTAAAAATTTGTTTTCTATGATACTCTGTAGTTTTGAATTCTTTTTTGAGGAGAATAAGTGTTCACTGTGTCATTTATACTATGGTCTCATTTTACAACCCCCACCCCACTCTCACCACCAAAAGGCTTTTGCAGAGAAACATCAGGCATATGATGAACAAAAAAAATAGAGATGGTAGAAACTGAATGGCAGAGGAATGTTCAAGAGTCAAATAATGTACAGGTCTTCTCTATAGAGGAATTCAACATTGTAAGGAAAGCTGAGCCTATCCACATCTCAATAGACACATTGTGATCTACTTAAAAGTACATAAAGCCTGACATCTAGCAAGGGTCTCATTGTGAAACCAAGGTCTTTTAGCTCTGCACATAAGCCATTGTCTTGCTGATCTTTGTGGCTGTGTTTTCAATTGTTCAAATCTACCCTGCTTGAATAAGCTGAGTGTTATATTCATAGTGCACTAAAATGCAGGCTGATGAACTAGCAGCTTTTCCAATAAAAATAAAGAACCTTAGCATAAAAAATAAAAATAAATATCTACCAAACCCCTATTCTTATCAGCAGCACTCTGGCTTGCATATATTGTCTAGTACACTCTGTTACTTTGTCTTAGATATAGCAAACAAAGAGCCTTCTACTTCCTGTAAGTATTTGCTGTTCAAGAAAGTTCTTGCACTTTCCATGTGCACTTGACTTGGTTTATCTTACTACTTCTTTCTAAAACTACCCAATATTTCTCCTTTTTGTCACTAGTAAAAGTATGCACATTGAGAAGGGGGAAAGGGAAACTGAGAGAGACCATCCACTGTTAGAAAGTGTCAAGAAGAAAACACATAGAAGGTTGAAAAAGTGG
Organism: Cricetulus griseus; assembly: GCF_003668045.3. Taxonomy (NCBI): domain Eukaryota; kingdom Metazoa; phylum Chordata; class Mammalia; order Rodentia; family Cricetidae; genus Cricetulus; species Cricetulus griseus. Next base: position 36,913,231 of record NC_048601.1, on the reverse strand, counting down.
CAGTTAATTCTACTACAGTGTGCATAAAACACTTTATAACCTTGGCTAGTTGATCCCTACAGTAGCAGATGGATCTGTAGCCAATCCCCAGTGTCTCCAATGCCCCTTTATGATTTCTGCACTCCCAAATGTTTTGTTTCACCCAACAATAGAGTCCAGTTGTTTTACCTCAACTGAGTAAATCCAGGATGAAAGCACTGGGAATTCTAAAGGAAAACTGTTACTCTCAAGGGACAGACAGGAATAACTTTTTTTTCTAACTGCTCATAAAGAAATTAAGTAATCAAATATTCATTACAAAGATTTTCAACAAATGTCTTATGATTATGTTTCATTTCATAATTAAATCTTTTATATAGTTAATCTATTAAAATGAATGCACCATTTAGGCCAAACAATGCCTGAATTTTCTTATCTGTTGTATTCTTACCATGCTTACTTAATGACAATTTCAATAGTAAATAACTTTTAAGTGATAAAACTAATAATTAGAGCCAAAGGATGTGATGATTTTCATTTTTAAGGCCCACAAAGATCACTTAAAATTCTAAGACTAACAAAAGGCTCTGTAACCATCTTTAAGTTCAAAAGTGAAGATCTAGGAAGGTATTGACTATTTATGAGTCAGTGCTCTGTCCTACATATTAATCGAAACTATTTTTGCCTTTTGTTTTATTTTTATTTGAATTAGAAACAATATTGTTTTACATGTCAATCCCAGTTCCTCCTCCCTCTCCTCCTCCTCTACCACCACCACCCCAACTAAAACCCTACCTATCACATATCCTTTCTGCTCCCCAGGGAGGGTGAGGCCTTCCACAGGGGGTCATCAGAGTCTATCATATCCTTTGGGATAGGGCCTAGGCCCACCCCCGTGTGTCTTGGCTCAGGGAGTATCCCTCTATGTGGAATGGGATCCCAAAGTCCACACCTATGCTAGGGACAAGTACTGTACTGAACTACTACAGGAAACTTAAGGGGCTCTGTCAACCTCAGTCGGTGGCTTTAGAAATATTCAGAAATTTTCACTTCTTTTTTTCTTATTACCTCACAAGTATGTTTTATAAGGAATATTTTATTCCCATCAATAAAATATGTACACTGTGGGAAAATACAAAGACATTAAGAAAAAGAATGAATGACATTTAGTGGCCATTTATTCCAATTCAACGCTTCCTCTAAGCTCTTTGAGCATGCAATTCACTCTAATGAAAATTCTTACAGTTTTATTATTATGATGTTCACACAACAATATAATAAAGACAGGCTTTAATTTTCTTTCTCTTGTTTTAGGGAAACTGGGGTACAAACTTTTTTTTTTCTCAAAGCATGTTTTCAATTAGCTTACAAACTAGTGGGGTCTCGTGCAGCTGCTACATACATCCTTAGCTTGGGTTTAACCCATCCCTTCTCCCACTTTCTCCTATTCCACTGCAGAGGATCACCGTGTAAACTTTCGTATCCCCTATTTTTGAGTATCACCTATATTTTACTATCCCCTTTTATTATACATCTTTAACTTAGATAACAAGATCATAGGCTCCTTAAAATCCTCTTCATACAGACTTCATTTTGGTTATGTCTTCTCCTGGGCCCTCGTTTCTTCATCCCCAGCATTACGTTTCTTTTTGAACCTTTTTGAACCTTTTCACTGCCCACTGTTCTCCATCTCTGCTTCTGTTTTATTAAAACCTATATTCTAATGTACCCCTCCTCAAATGCATCCTTTCCCTTGATGATGTTTGGAATACTCTATGTTAAGCCACAAAAGATTTTAAGCTTAGGACACTCATGTTAGACAAAACATGTAGGGTTTGTAAAGACAGATTGTTTTGTTTTTGTTTTTGTTTTTTTTAAGAGTTTATCCAACTTCATCCTTCTAGGCAGTAAGTCCAGAATCTGATGCCAGGACATATATTCCTAATACACAAACTTCCATGCATTCCTCAAAATGCTATCTATCACTCCTAAAGGGGTTTAAATGAAAAATATCCCTCTTCTGCTTGGGTAGTTGGGCAATTGGTCCCCAATTTTCAGTACTATTTGGGAAGGATTAGCAAGTGCAGCTTTGCTGGCAGAAGTACTGGGGTTGGGGTTTGAGGGTTTAAATCCTTCAGTTACTTCCAGTCCATTCTTCCTGCTTATGCTTGCATTTAAAGATGTGAGCTCTTATCTTCATGCTACTGTCTCCATGTCTATTGCTTACTGCCATTCTTTCCCACCACAATGGATTCTTATCCCTCTGGAATCATAAACCAAAATAAACTCTTATGGAATTGCCTTAGCAATGATGTGTTATCAAAACAACAGAAAAAGTAATGAATTCAATGCCATTATTTTTCTATCAGTCTTGACTGAACATTAAGAAGCAACACTAGGTAGAAATTATCTGAGCTGGTAGCTTCCAAATTTGGCAGAGAACAAAGACTGCTGAGGCCAGAAGGACATTTCTGCATTACTCTTCTTGTCCTGACAACTCTTCATAAGTTCTAATAAGCTGAATGCTATTTCACTGCAGATAAAACTGTATACCTAATACCCATTTCTGATATCAAAGTAAAATTCAGTGCTTTTGAGTAAAGTCAAAGTGGTGTTCAAAAGACTGGTGGGCAGATAAATCTATCACACTGACATTCACCTTGAGAGGATAAAAGTATCAATAAAAATCAAATAAGAGGGAGTCTCTAACATCAATCCTTTTCTATCTCCTGCTCTCTCTCTGTTTGGCTTTCTCTTAGTCCACTTTGTAGTCCTTTAACATAACACCACAAATGTGATTTAGGATGAACAAAATTTATTTTGTTTTCATTTCTGGAGATTGGTAAGTCCAGGAACATATAGCCAGCATCTAGAAAGGACTTCCTTGCTATTTCAACCTATGGTGAGAAATGAGAGAGAGGCCAAGATAAGCAAGCAAAGATCAAACTTGCAGTCTCTGTACTACTACAAACAGCATGTGGTGGGTTGGATGAGAAGTGTATTCCATAGGCTTAAGGATTTGTACACACAGAATTGGTCCTCAGTTGGTGATGCTGTTTGGAGAGGTTATGGAACCTCTCGAAGTGGAGTCTTCCTGGAGGAAGCACATCACTGGGGGTCGCTTCCTTCTCCATGTCTTTCTGCTTCCTGTGTGTGGATGGAAAATGCAACCAACCGATTTCCTGTTCCTGCCTTCTTTGCCCTTTCTTATGGACTTTCAATTCCTCTGGAGCCATAAGCCAAAGTAAATCCTTCCTTATGTTGCTTTCAGACATTGAATTTCATCATGACAACAGGAAATTCACCAATACACAGGAATTCAAAGTGAAATATTCACGATCTAGATGATATCCACGACTGTCCTACTGAAGATTAGATTTCCAACTCATGCTTTTTTGGGACTCAGTCAGACCACATCAGGTTTCCTTTACAGTGTCTACTCTCAACAATCTGGAATTCATAAATCTCACCCATCTCCTTCAGGGGCTATGTGTCACCCTTATTTCCATGGTAATCACAAGGAACTCAGGAAGTTGTAAGAGGGTCTATATAAGTTTGTAGTAAACTCTTCTGAGTTTCTTTCACATACTAATTAGATTATTTATGATCAGAGTTATGAAATCTAAAGAAAACTAGAGAAGCACCTGGTAGAACCCAACTCTTTTAAAATTGAATAAACACTAAGAGAGTTTAGACTACTCATCTCCCTGACATTGCACTTTTAACTTTAAACAAACGTTTTCAGCTCAAAGTGTCCGGCTACTATCATAGCTAACTTGCTCAAGTTGGTTATTGCTACAGCCTGAAAATATAAGAGGCTACTAAGAATTCTTAATAACTATAAGGCTACCAATAGTAGATATGAATTTCAAAAGAGTTTACCAAAGAATTGGTGTCAGATATCTAAGACAACAAATTTCAGCCAGAAAAAAAGAGGACAGTATGCAATGTATCAAATTCATTCAAACCACAGAAGTCAAGAATATATATATATATATATATATATATATATATATATATATATAGTGTGTGTGTGTGTGTGTGTAGATGTTTAGGAACAGATTATTCTTTATCGTTTAGATGCTAATTTACAGAAAATTTCTCATATAATTATTTTCCTAATAATTCCATTATTGGCAATAAGCCTATCATTTGTAAGGAAGGCCTTACATATAATGCCACATTCCAATAGAACCCCCATCCCAGCTAATTCTCACCACAAGAATATAGAAAAGAAGACAAAGTTGTTGACAGGAAGTTTGGACCATGTCTGAATGAATCCAAACATTTCTCTTGAAGCATTATTGTACTTAGACTCTAAACTACTGGAATTGGAGAAGAACTGAGACATAGAGACATAATTTACTGTAATATTGGTAAAAAAATAACAACAAACCTGAGTGTCTCCTATAATTGCCTGCTGCTTGGGGGATCAGCAATTATTTGAACAAGCCATTGCAAATAAGTACTAGTTAATAGACCAATATTAAATTGGAGGAAAATCTGTAAGACAGTGCCTCAAAGTTTTAGCTGTGGTGGGAGGCTCTTTACTGTTTTGATCAATATATCAGATTTCAATGTTTATGTCTGTGGTGGGGATGGGTGTGTCTTTACAACACACACAACCAACAAAGTGGCCAACCAAGAGAAGTTCAAAAACATATCCATAGTCAGAAATGCTGGGACAAAACTAATCAGGAAAGATTTAAGAAGTTTGAACATGGGGGCTGAAGAGATGGGTTAGGGGGTTAAGAAAAAGGGCTTCTCTTGCAGAGGACCTGGGTTCAACTCCCAGAACCCACAAGGTGGCACACACCCATCTTTAATTCCAGGTCCAGGGGATCCAATGTCCATCTCTAGCCTCCATGGACTCTAGGTACCTACCTGGTGAACAGACATGCATGCAGGCAAAAACCTCATTCACATAATTATTAAAAAACTTTAAAGAAGTGTGAAAGAGATTCCTATAACCAACATAAAGCAAACAAAAATAAAAACTAAATCAAAGAATCCCAGGGTAAAGACTATTCTTTTTTTTTTTAAACAAATGTCATTAACTTTTATCTCTATACTATCCAGCTTCCAGATCTAGACACAGAATATCTGTGATGCCCAAAAGACAGATGAGGCTGGAAGTAAGTATAAATGGAACTACATTATGGGCTGTAGATCTGCTTTGAAAGAAACAAATTTAGGATCAACCGAGTGGATTGCTTCTGTCTTACAAAAGGGGCTGGGCAGAGGAAAGGAAAGCAAGTACAAGGCAATGGGGATGCCAGGAACAAAAGCCTTTAATGCAAGTTGGTAAATTTAGAGCCAGGAGAATGAAGCAGAACTCCCGAGTGACTAAAATGGCCATGAGCAGCAGCTTGATGATGAGTGGGGGCCCGCTCTGATACAATGTTATTTATAGACCTAATATTTGATTTTCATATAATTTCACCTGTCACAAAATGTCATTCTTCCTTTGGTTTTTTTAAAAGCATTTAAAAATTTATAAGAGTTCCTCTGTCTCACCTCATCCCTACCCCACCAGGCAGACAGCTGCTTCTTTTTTGTGTAATATTAAACATATCCCTGTACCTGGGATATGACAGTATGATGGTGAAGGTTAAGATTTATTGTTTTGAGTTTCTGGTCACCTGGGCTGTTTCAACTCCATTAAAATGGATATCGCTCATTACTTGACCTCAAATATATAGTCTACATGTTACAGTTGGATTCTTCTATTCAATGGAAGAATGTATGGCATAGTGTAGGCTGACAACAGGATGCTTGTTATCCATAGAAAAGTATCTTAGTTAGGGTTACTATGCTTGCGATGCAATACTAGGACTAAAGCAACTTGGAGAGGAAAGGGCTTATTTGGCTTACACTACCATATCATTGTTCTTTATTGAAAGAAGTCAGAACAGGAATTCAAATAGGGCAGGAATGTAGAGGCAGGAGCTGATGCAGAAGCCATGGAGGGGTGCTGCTTGCTGGCTTACTTCTTTTCATTATAAATTTGAATAAAAAGGGACCACAAATAAACACGTGGCAGAGTCCATACTAGCTGTCTTGAAATTTCCTCTGCCAATGCCATTAATTCAAAACTCTTCAATTTAGTCTCCGGCATATTTTTTGGACAAAGGCAGAAAGCAGCCACATTCTTTTCCAAAACATCACAAGAACAGTTTCTAGGCCACATACTAATATTCTTCTCTGAAGCTCTTGAACAAGGCTGTCATAATCTACATTTCTTTCAGCACCACTAGCTTCCATGCTCCTTCTAGTATGGCCCATTAAGCCTCATTTAAAGTGTTTAACTCCCTTGATAATTTAAAGTCCCAAAGTCCACATTCTGCTAGGAGCAGCATGATCAGGCCTGCCCCCAAAATACCCTGAATCCTAGAAGTAGCTTCTGTAGCTCAGACTAGCCTCAAACTCATGATCCTCCTTCCTCTGCTTCCTTCTGCAAATCCTATTGGTGTAAAATTGACTTGAGTCACAAAAAAAGTCTTTGAATTTTGAACTTTTAAATGGTGTTGAGGCTGTTACAGACTATTGAGTTGTACTGAATGTGTTTTTGAATTATAAGGCTACAACCCTATGGTGGCCAGGAAGTGAAATTTGGTTGTTTGAACAACAATGGCTCTCATAGGCTCATGGATTTGAATGCTTGGCCACCAGGGAGTGGTACTATTTGAAAGGATTAGGAGGTGTGGCCTTGGTGGAGAAAGTGCATCCCTGGGAGTAAGCTGTGAGGGTTCAGAAATTCACACCAAGCTCGGAGTCACTCTCCTGCCTGAAGATTCAGATGTAGAACTTTCAGCTACCATGTCTGCCTCTGTACCATCATGCTCTCTGCCATAAGGATAATGTTCTAAACCTCTGAAACTGGAAGTGAACACCAATTAAATTCTCTCTTTTATAAGAATTGCCATGGTGTCTTATCAAAGCAATAGAACACTGACTAAAACAGAAATGTTGCCAGAGGCTTTTCTGTGTCCTGCCATTCCCACAGCTGCTTATAAGATAATCACTCTGAGGCTTAATGTTAAATATAATTGTCTGGCTGATGACTTGGGCTTATTACTGGCTAGCTCTTACATTTAAATTAATCTATTTCTATTAATCTGTATATCACCATGTGACCCATGGCTTACTAGTAATGCTTTGACATCTTACTCATCCAGTCTGTTTGGGCATTTGTCAATCATTTTCTTCTGTGTCCTGTAGAATGTCTAGCAGACTCTTCCATGAAGCAGGAACCCTGAAGGACTGTCTCATCTTGTTTTGGCAGATGATACAAGTAGAAGCAGACAGCCACAGCTAAACACTGAACTGAGCTGGAATCCAGTTTCAGAGAAGGAGGAGTGATGAGCAAAGGAGTCAAGACCAGGCTGGTGAACTCCACAGAAACAGCTGACCTGAACAACGGGGAAGCTCTTGGTTCCCAGACTGATAGCTGGGATACCGGCATGGGACTCATCCAGACCCCATGATTGTGGGTGTCGGTGAGGAGACCACAGAACTCTATGGGACCTCTTGTAGTAGATCAGTACTTATCCCTAGCATAGGAATGGACTTTGGGTGCCCATTCCACATAGAGTGATACTCCCTCAGCCTAGACACATGGGGGAGGGCCTAGGCCCTATCCCAAAGGATATGACAGACTCTGAAGACCCCCGCCATGGAAGGCCTCATCCTCCCTGGGCAGCAGAAAGGGTATGAGATAGATGGGGTGTTAGTGGGGGGCAGGGGAGGGAGAGGGAACTGGGATTGACATGTAAAGCAATCTTATTTCTAATTTAAATTAAAAATGGAAAAAATAAAAATAAGGATTCAACTCTCAGCAAAAAAAGAAAGTAAGTAAGGTAGAGCCAAGGGCTATCACCTCTGATGAATCTACTGATGTCCCCATTATTTTTGATGGGCACGAACTCTGAGAAATACAACCCAATTAAGATTATCAACAGTGACTCCTATTCTACCACCTGAGTTTATCCCTGTTGATTTCTATATTACTACCATTCATGAAATTATGGATGAAAGCATGACCATATTTCATGCCATCATTACTATGATCATGTATAGCCTGTCTAGAAAACTGTGGCATGATGATCATGAGGCTACACAGAACATCATTCCAAGATTTTGAACAAAGTTATCCTGGAGTAGAATGGAAAGCTCACTGGCATGGCATTTAACATTCTCAACTCAGGAGTGCCTACCACAGGCATATCTGATCTGCCATATAGAAAAAAAAAAGCTACTGAATATGTTGACATCAACAAGGAGGTAAATCAAGCATCAGCAGACCCTTTAAAGGGCATCATGGTCTACACTGAGGACAACTGTAGTTTAAGAATAACAACCATTCTTCCACCTTGGATGGTGGGCTTGGAATTTCCTCAATGACCAAGTTATTAAATTCCTTTAACCTCATCAAGAGGTTCATCATTAATATGGCCTCCAGGAAGGAAGAATCCCTGTGCCATCCACTCCAGAAGGAATGTAAGAGGAAAAATGAAATACTAGACTTCTGGACAGTCCATATCCCAACTCAGCATCCAAACATACTAAGAAGTTCCACTCCTCACAGTTCCCGTTCTAAACCTCATGACATGGGAGAAAGGGGTAGGGGTAGCATTAGGGAGCCCTTTGTCTGAAACCATCAGTTAAGTTGGTGAATTGTTTAAAAAGTGAAAATGTAGAAAGTACTCAACAAGCAGTTCAAATAAGGCAGCAGGTGATAGTTTATCAGTCTCAGTGGTGGGCCATAGTTACATTGATGAATATTCAATATTTTAGGAAACAGAAGTAACAGAAAATGGATTTCAAGAGAACAAATTCTTTGACAATTCTCTGACAATCCAGCCATTTTAGAATAAATCTAGAATAAACCTTTAAAACCTAATATTTTGAGATGGGGTCTTACTATGTAGCCCTGGCCTGTAACTCAATGTAGAGACCAGACTGAATTTGAACTCAGAGATCTGCTGGTCTCCCACATGCTGGGATGACAAAAATAACACTGAAAAAATCTTAATGGTGCTATAGTAATATAAGCCAGGAATTTACCCATAGAAACATAGACTTGTTCCCTTAACAATGAAAGGAATTTCATCATTCCATAGTAAAATAATTTCCTTGAAAATGAGGTCATTAGGAACACAAGAGCAATGAGCATGTGCTAAGAACACCTCATGACAGGAATGGCTGTCCAGCTACATTATTTTAGACTGCAAAACAAGACTTATTTACAAACGAAAAAGTGGAGGGAAGAAGTTATTGGTTTTACTACCTAGTTATGGTTGTCCTAGAACTCACTGTGTAGACCAAGAGGATTCCAAACACGCAGAAATCCACCTGCCTCTCCCTCCTGAATGCTGGGATTAAAATCATGCAACACCATGCCCAGCCTCAGAGAAAAGTAATTTAAATACAAATTAAATTCTCTTCTAGAACATGTTGGGTGATGAGGTTAATTTTTAGTTTCAACTCTAATTCCTTAGACTATTTCAATTTCATTCTTGTTGTACTTAGAAGTGAAATGACTTTGAGGCAGAAATGGCAGTGTAACCCTCATTGAAAGACAACTGTGATAGCAAAACTAATGGGCTTCTTTATTAGATATGACTTTTACAGATATAGACAGGCAGACACACACACATGCATGCACACACACTTAAGGGAGAGAGGAAGTGATGGGGAAGAAAAGAGAGAGAGAGAGAGAGAGAGAGAGAGAGAGAGAGAGAGAGAGACCTGAGTTCAGTACTAGGGACATTGCTGGATTGATCCCTCTAGGAATCATGTATAGCAATTAATTCTAGAATACCATTTCCAACAAGCAATGCTTTTATGTCAAATATCAGATTTATAAACATGGCATGTAATTTACTAATTTCTAGCAGGAAGATGTTAATGCCAATTCTAGGGCACCAGTTAGCCTCCTAGTTGTGAATTACATGGCAGAGTTTTCCCACCATCCTTTTCACATTAAAAGATAATGAATCTCATCTCTGCTGGTTCTTAAAAGCAGGGCATCATCTGATCATGTGACAATGAAGACACAGCTCATAAATAGTAAATGTGACTTGGATTCTCTTATATTTGAAAGCAGAAGTAACTGAGAGCTTCCCTGCTCCCACTGGGACCCAAAGTTCTTTATGAAAAAAGTTTGGAATCTCAGGTGGAAAGCATAAAGGTTGAAGAAGGCAGTGTCTCATCATTCAAGATGCCCATGGCCCATTAGTAAGAAAGACAAGTAATAAAATAATGAAAGGTAATGTTTGTGGGGCATTTGTTTCCTCCCGGGGTATAAGCTAAATGTTTAATGTGCATTCATGCATCGATCTTCACATTAAATGCTCAGCAGAGATGCTATTTTAAATCTCCATTTCATAGAGCAAGAAATGGGGGAAATACAAATGGAGTCAGCTCAGAGCAACAGTACCTGATGGAAGCAAAGCTGGAGACAAAATCCAGAGTCTGGTTCCAGAATCTACATCCTTAGCTATTAAACTTTGTGAAGTATGATAGAAGTAAGCACAGATGTTGCAAACCTCAAAAGAGAGGCATGCATTTCATAGGCAAGTGGTACCTGGACCAACACCTAAAACAGTGAATCTATAGCAAATTCAGCAATTGGAGGGACAAGGATAATAATCTTTTCTCTTGGAATTGGTATGTAATCATTAGATAAATACAGTCTGAATATACAATGGTACTCCCACAGATTATGATGCAGATGAATAACCTAGTGATGCCATAGCTGTCCTGATGTCACATTGCAATACATTATTCAAGTGTTTTGGGTGATAGGCACAAAAACCCACAAGAGCACACACAATTATGTACAGCATGTGAGAGTTAATAAGGACACTATATATATATATATATATATATATATATATATATATATGTTGTTTTAAAGATTTATTTTGTATTTTTATTAATGTATATGTCTATGTGTGTCTGCTACATGTGTGTTGATACTCGTGGAGTCCAAGATTCCCTGGGGTTCCAGGTTGTGAAGCACCTGATGTGGGTGTTAGAAAATAAACTTGGATCCTCAGCAAGAGCAGTGAGTGTTCTTTAACCACTTAACCATCTCTTTAGCTCCCTTGTATGTATTCCATAATTAGCATATGATTGTCATGTGTGTTTATCATATGGTATCTTTATTTATATGGTGCTCTTCTATTTATAAAAGCATTTTACACATGATGAGACACTACCTTCTTCAACCTTTATGCTTTCCACCTGAGATTCCAAACTTTTTTCATAAAGGACTTTGGGTCCCAGTGGGAGCAGGAAAGCTCTCAGTCACTTCTGCTTTTAATTATAAGAGAACCCAAGTCGCATATATTATTTGTGATATATTATTTGTGATTTAATAAAGCTTGCCTGAGGGTTCAGTGTGCAAAGCCAGCCACAAGCTATAGAGGTCAAGCAGTGATCATACATACCTTTAATCCCATCAGCCATACTAGCTAGCCAGACAGCGGTGGTACACACATTTAATACCAGGACTCAGGATTAAGTGGTAGACAGATATCTGTTAGTTCAAGGCCTGACACTGACTACAAGAAATTGATCCAGTCCTAAAAGAAACAGCTCACACAAAGGTGATCTCAGCAACTAGGATAACAGGCCTTTAATTCCAGCACTCAAGAGGTGGAGGCAGGAGGATATGGCTGGGAGAAGAAAGGAATAAAAGGCAGGAGGAAACAAAACTGAGAGCTTTTGCCTCTGAGGATTCGTGGAGACAGGATTGCCATTTCAGCTGGGTGGAAATAAGATCTACTGGCTTGGCTGCTTTGCTTCTCTGATCCTCAGTTTGAAGTTCGAACCCCAATATCTGTTTCTGGGTATTTTACTTTTCATACCTCACACAGTATTTCGTGCTACAGTGGTTGGTACAATGATGCATCTTGTGTCTAACACTCATCACACCATTCTCTCTTGTGCTTAATTGGTTGATTTATCTATTTATTTACTGTGTGTAAGAGTATGTCTGGTATATATGTGTATGATGTACATGCTCATTCAATGTGTGTATAAAGCATGCACCTATGCTTGACAGCTGAAGTCAGAAGAAGGTATAAGGTTTCCTGCTCTTTAACTTTCCAGCTTATTCCCATGACTCTCCCACTGAACCTGGAGGTAGGCTGGCAGCCAGCAGTCCCCAACAGTTCTCCAGTCCCCATCCCCACATCTCTGAAATTAGAATCACATGTGAGGCCATGCTAGAGTTTTGATGTAGATACTATGGATACAAACTCTGGTTCTCATACTTGCTCAATGGTCTTTCCCATTGAGACATCACTCACCTTTTATGTTTGACTTAATCTCATGTAGTTTTGTTCAACATGGTTCTAGGATCAATTGACTATAACATATACATACATACACATACACACATATTTATCTACACACACACACACACACACACACACACACACACACACACACACACACCATGGGTACCTGAGAAAATTTGGTTCAATGTTTCTGTGTAGATTCTGGAGCTCCATCGTAAGTCAATAAAGAAGACTCTGTGAGAATGAGGATGGAAGGATGCACATTTGGAAAAAGCAGCCAAAGTATGAGATTTGGGGATTACTGAAGTCCATGATCTTTTCAGTTCCTTCCAAACCTGATATTTCAACTCAATGTCATTTGATTTCTGTCTTGGTTAGGGTTACCAATGCTGTGAGGAAACGCAATTACGAAGATCAAATAGGGAAGGAAAAGCTTCATTTTGCTTACACTTCCACATCACAATTCATCTTCAAGGCAGGACATCAAGCAAGCCAGACACCTGGAGGCAAGTAGGCATCTTGCCTGTGAACCTGTAATGGTGGCCACACCCCTTTGGGTGTGGCTTCAGGTGGATGGAAGCAGAAGGAGGGAAGCTGAAGGTGTGGCTTCTGTTGGCACACTTGTTTCTGTGGGTCAGCCAATCCCGTAGGAAGGAATAGAAATGCTCTCGCTGTTCTTTGTATTTTTCTATGTACATGTTCCCCAATAAACACCCATTTATCATTTATCGTGGATCTAGTGAAGTCATTACATCCTCGCCTTCATTTTGGCACCCAATGTGAGGATCGAACCCACGACCCTGAGATTAAGAGTGTCATGATCTATCAATTGAGCTAGCCAGGCCCAAGCTGGCTTCGAACTCCAGAACCGCCTACCTCTTCCTCCTTTGCCAAATCCTTCCAGCCTGTGCCACCAGAACTGGCTTTTTTTTTTTTTTTATGATAAATGGGTGTTCATTGGGGAACACTTACATAGAAAAATACAAAGAACCAAAGAACTGCAGGAGCATTTCTCTGCCTTTCCTACCAGAATAGCTGACCCACCAGAAGGAAGTGGGCAAACAGAATCCATGCCTCAAGCTTCCCTCCTTCAACTTCCATCTGTCTGAAGCCACACCCAAAGGAGTGTGGCCACTGTTACAGGTTCATAGACAAGAAGCCTACAGAGGCAGGAGCTAATACAGAGGCCACGAAAGAGTACTGTTTACTAGGTTGCTCCTCGTGGCTTGCTCAGCCTGCTTTCTTATAGCACCCAGGATCATCAGGCCAAGGATGGCACCACCCACAATGGTCAAGGCCCTCCCACATCAATCAATAGTCACGAAAATGCTTACCTATAGCCCGATCTTATGGATACATTTTCTCAGTTGACGCTCCCTCTTCTTAGATGACTCTAGCTTGTATCAAGTTGACATAAAAACTAGCCAGCAGAGTATTTATAAAAGAAGGGAGGAAAAGAGAAGCAAAACCACTGGAGTACATCAAAGACAAAGTAAGAAGCAGTCTGGCAGACACTGGGGCAAAGGATTATCTTGATGCTTGAAAAGAAGCTTTTAGGTGTTATTTCTAAGTGATGTAAAAACAATACTGTCATATTCTACCTGATGCTGAATTTCAACTCACAGGTCTGCAAATCTTACCTCACCCTCTGCCACAGGCTGAATATCTCCTCATTTTAACTCCTGGGATTCCTTCCAACCTGTACTTCAAGAATCTTGTGTAAGCTGATAGTGTATGTTATATTCAGTTCTTAGTAATAACATGTAGCAATTATGTGAGATAGACCAAAAATAAAGTATAAATAAATATTCCCTAGGCTCCAACATCTAATGCAGTGGTCTTCAACCTGTGGCTTATGACCATCAGAAAATACAGCTATTGATATTATGATTCATAACAGTAGCAAAATTACAGCTATGAAGTAGCAACAAAATAGTTTTAGGGTTGGGGATTACCACAACATGAGGAACTATATTAAAGGTTCACAGCACTGGGAAGGTTGAGAACCACTGATCTAATGCAAAATCTATCCTTAAGACATGTGTTTGTGTTTTCACGTGTATGCACATTCATGGGGTGTATGTGTGAACGTGCAAGTACAAAGCACGGGGCAGCCTCAGACATCGTTCCTCATGATAGGTCCACCTTGCTTTTTCGAGACAGTATTTCTCACTGGGACCTGGGATTTAGCAGTTTGGTTGGGCTGGCTGGCCAGTGAGCCTCAGAGATCCACCTGGCTCTGCCTGCACAGTGCCGAGATTACAAGCGCATGCTCCTGTGCCTGGGGAGTACAAAAGATCAAACTCAGGTCCTCATATTTGCCTTGCAAGTTCTGCCAACTGAGGCATCTCCCCTACTCCACAAATCATGCCTTTAGTGGCTTGGGTCCTTGAGTTTTATGATGGAAAATCTGAACAATGGACAGGAAGTATTTTAAGGAACAATAATGGATTAAAACACACACACACACACACACACACACACACACACACACACACACACAAAGAAGGCTACAACTTACTCATAAAAGATGTGGTATAAGAAAAACAATCAGGCATTCAAAAATAAGAATTTGTTTAAGCTACCTATAAAAGACAAATGTGAGGACAGAAAGTATTTTAGGGTCAGGTACTGGTCTGTGGGGGAGAGGAGAGAGAAAACACTGTTAGAAGGAACTAAGGAAAGATAATTGTATTCATAAAGGTTGAAGGGAATTTCAAGTTGCTCTGACCTGACATTATGCAAGAGATTCCAATAAAGATTTGATTGTTTAGATTGAATTTGATTTATGGTCTCTGTTTTTCTTCTAAAGTAGCACCAGGCAAGCACCAATACACACAGAGGACCAGTGAGTGGTAGAGAGCGGAGCCACACACAGTTGCAAGGGTCCTGATTCAAATGTTGATCTAAGACTCCACAATTCCAGACCACAGACACACACTAGGACATTTCCATGAGAAAGAGACCAATTTCTCCTTAGCTTTGCCAGTTAATTTACTGAAGGCATGTCAAGTCTACTTTTATTGTATTTTACATTTAATGGGAACTTGGTTGATTTTGTTTGTTTGTTTGTTTTGTACCATCTCTTTGCCTCTTAAGTGTTAACTCCAAAATTAAATGGATTCACTAAAAGTATCTGGACTCATATTGACTAAATTCTTACTAGAAATCAATATGAATTTTATAAAAGTGATTTCTCTGAGATGGAAACAGAGTTACAAGAGTATTTCATAGCTGCAGTATATTTGATATGAAAATGAGAGAGTTGGGTTCAAATCCCAATTCCTTACATTATCAACTGCAAAATTTTGAGCAAGTTTCTTATTTACTCCCAGTATCTACAGCATGAGACTGCTGGTTAAATAATGGTTTGATTTTTGTCAATTCTTCAAGCTCACGGAAAGCACACGGGTGCACTTATTCACGCACTCACCTGCACACACACACACACACACACACACACACACACACACACACACACACACGTTCTGAGAACACATTTTGCATCAGCAGATTAAAAGGGCACAAAATATCAGCTCCCACTAAAGGATGGGATCAGTGTTGATACAATAGTGGACTTGTCAAATGTACATCAACCAGCCACGAATAATAGTGAAACATAACAATTCTCTAATATGTAAAATACAAAAATACACAAATTTCATAAAATCAAAAGATCAAAATTTATCAGCAGACAAGGCATGAATGGTATTGTACCCTCTTCAGCCCTCTTCCCCCAAGTTCAAGTTCTGTCCCTGTACAAATGTGTAACCACCTGAGTAACTATGACACGTGATGGTTAAAAATCTAGAGAGATGACTCTATAGTTAAGAGCACTGCTTCTCACCCAGAGAACAGGGTTTGGTTCCCAGTACCTACATCGGAGCTAACTCACTACAACACCAGTTTCAGAGAATCTGATGCTCTCTCTTGGCCTCTGTGGCCACTGCATGTATGTGGTTCACAGACATATATGCAGGCAAAACACAATGCACATAAAATAAAAATAAATATTTTAAAAACACACTAAATATATATTATATATGAGAAATATATTATATATAAATATAATTATTTATATAATCAGTTTCTATATAGGTGCTAGAGACTACCTGAATTCTAGTCTATCCTTTCTAGGCAATGGAAATTGTAACAAATTTACCAGTCATGTTTTTAATTCACAGCTAGCAAATGATAGCTCTCATTTAGAACATTACTTCATTTGATTTACAAAAAAGGAGGAGGGATGAAAATATACTTCCTTTGACATTTCAACTTCTACTTAAGGAATAATATGGTAACCATGACAAGATTTGGTATTGTAATTTAATATGTGTAAGTAACAACTGACCAGAATATGGCCCATGACTTCTTTTCATGATGGAGGTAGTCCATGTACATGGTGTAGATTTGGTATTTCTTTGTTTGGCATAATTCAGTCATCTGGTAATGACTTGGATTTGGGGGACTAAAAAAGGGGCTCAGTAGTTAAAGATGTTTGGTGTTCTTCCAAAGGACCCAAGTTCAATTCTTATCAGTCACTTCAGATGGTTCACAATTGTCAGCAACTTTAGCTGGAGGAAATGCAATGCTCTCTTCTGGCTTCTGTGGGTAACCCCCCCCCCACCGTCACCACAGATACAACACACACACACACACACACACACACACACAGACCAAATAAAAATAAGTCTTTTGTTGTTAAGAGTTGAGTCCTGGAGAGATGGCTTGCTGGTTAAGAGTACTGATTGCTCTTCGAGAGTACAAGGGTTGGATTCCCAGAAAACATAAGGCAACTAACAACTGTCATAACTCCAGTTCCAGAGGATCTAATGCCCTCCCTCTCATCCCAGAGGCACTACAGCTATGTGGTGCACAGACACACCATGCAGTTAAAAGACCAAAACACATAAAATAAAAATAAATCTTCAAAGGAATATTTAGAACTGGAGGATGTCATTGTATTTCATAAGGAACAAAATTTCCAACAACTGGCTAACTCTACAGCTTCCTCAAGAACCACTCTCCTAATAACTTGCCACATGAATTTCTTTGCTGGATTACAGAGTAAGTAAGTCTCCTTTGTATTGAATATGATGTCCTAGACATAATTTCTAGGTATCAACAGGGGATCTGTCCTGAGCCTACTGTAAACCTACATTGGGGAGTTTCCAGAGTAATAGTTTCAGCTAACTTTTAAATTAGCAAATGGAGTCCACAGTGGTTATCTGCTTCCAGTCTCAGGTGATGAGATGCTGAACCTACTAAACTTTCTAGGGTGCATCGAGAAACAACTCTTCTACCAAAATCATAGGCTTCTTATTC
This sequence comes from Cricetulus griseus, assembly GCF_003668045.3. Lineage (NCBI taxonomy): Eukaryota > Metazoa > Chordata > Mammalia > Rodentia > Cricetidae > Cricetulus > Cricetulus griseus. Next base: position 36,895,616 of record NC_048601.1, on the reverse strand, counting down.
ACAATTACATTGGGTAAACAGTCATTCTTATTACTGAGTCCAGGCAATCTATACCATTTGGTTATCCAGGTGAAATCTCAAGTCAAAGAATTCTGTCTAGATACTGGCAAACATACTTTGATTGAGCACATACTACTTAGAGAGTAGAAGCCAACAGACAGGATATAGCCTAAAGGCATATAAAAAATTGTTCTAAAGATCTTTTGGAACTTCAAATTCACTGAATTCCACCTCTAAAAGGGATGATGCATCTATCCAATTAATTCATTTTTGCTTCTTTAAAATACACATTATTGTTTATTAAGATATTTCACATGACAAGATACATACCTACATACTAAATATGTTATAGCAAAACATCTTTGTCACTTTGGCAAGAATGAATATAATTTACCCATAAAACAAAAATCCTGAACATGTACAACACACATATACTTCTGCTTCTGCTGCATCATTTCTTTATACTTTCTCATCCTACATATTTGGAACTTTGTATTCTGCAACCTACTTTTTTACTTATTACACGTGTGTGTGTGTGTGTGTGTGTGTGTGTGTGTGTGTGTGTGTGTGGTTTACCTGAGCATATATATGTGAACCACATGCATGGAGGAGGAGGCTGAAGCAGCCTTTAGATCCCCAGGAACTGGAGTTATAGAGGACTGGTAACAGCGGGATATGGGTCCTGAGAATGAAACCCAGGTTCCCTTGGAAGACCAGCAAGTGCTCTTTACTGTTGAGTCATCTCTCCAGTTCTGCTTTCCCCAGTCTTGACAATAGAACATTATCAAGGTGCCATCTTCACGATGTGGGTAGTACCCAAATTATGATACTTTGATATAATCTTATTCTTCAATTTTCGTATCTATTCAGTAGACACCATACTTTCCATTGACTTTGAGTCTCTCCGCAGGCTAACATTATCCAATGGAAAAAATCTAATTACATGGGATAATATCCATAAGCTATATATATATTTCTCAACCAGCCATTCAATTGGGGGTTGGGGTAAATAGTATCCTGTGTTGCTAAGCTATGATAGGTAATAAATTAGGTTTAGTTAATGAATTTTTAACTAGGTAGTTTGGACAAGATGGATTTATCAGGACATAGTCCCATCATAAGCTAAGGAACACCTCTATGTTAATATACATCTCATACAATCTGGTTGTCTAGCTACTTTTGGCACAACCAGACCTACATTCTAAGCTATGACAATCTAAGAGAAGGGAAGAACAGCTGCCCACTTAAGCAGGGCAGGCACATCCTCTCCAATTTGGCCCCAATTCTCCTAGGCCACTTTCCTCTCTTCTGCCAAGCCCCTGCAGACTTGTGGGCTGGGAGCTGCTTTTCGAAAGTCCTTTGTATTTCCATGAGTCAAACTAGAGCAGCCATAGTACCCCAACAGAGTTCCCATTTGATAGGATTTATGCCTGCCTCTCTGTGATACTTATTATTTTTGTATCTCTCACAGTACAGTGCCTTTCTCAGACTAGGTGTCATGCATTTTAGTTGAAGAAATGAATAATTTAGTTTGAAGACAGCTCATGTTTATCTAAAACCTCTCCCATCTCTAACCACAGTACTTCTAATGAAAGCCGGGGTCACATTAGCTCTTTGGGAAATTATAAAAATTTAGTTACCTGCCCTCATTCCTCTGGAATCTTCAGGACACAGGGGGCTCACCTTTTAGAATCCATAATCACAAACTCAGCAGCACCTTTAGGCATGAGAAGGTGGTGTTCATTATGCAGTTTTAGCAGAACTTTCCACCCTGGTCGAGAGCCAACCTCGATATCTTGGTAATAAACTAGCTCTGAGAATATGCTATTATATTTAGCCATCAGAACATCTGATCCAGCTGCTTCAACAGACAAGAGACTAGAGTGGAGACCATCGTAACCATCATATGATAACATGTGTTGAAGGTGCTAGATGAGGCATTGGGGACATAGAACAACTGGCTTGATAGCATGCCTGAGTTCAATCCCCAGCAGGACAGAAACTGGATGATCTGGCTCACATCCATAACCTCAGCAGTCTGAGGGTGATGCAGGAAGATCAGAAGTTCAAGTGTATCCTCCTACTACATGACAAGTTCAAGGCTATCCTGGGATGCATGAGGCCCTGTCTCAACTAAACAAACAACAAAAACAGCAAGATACGAGATGAACATTTGGCATGAAGTCAGTCATAGAAACTGCCAGAAGTAGGAGACAGAGAGAAGTAGGAAAGGGGAAGAAATGATAAATGTGGGAAGACTCAAGGTAACTAAAGGGTGAAGTTTTATTTTCCATGTGGTACAAAAAAAAAAAAAAAAAAAAAAAAAAAAAAAAAAAAAAAACTCTTGAGAGTTTCCAAATGACCGGAGTGACTAATTGTGTGTGTGTGTGTGTGTGTGTGTGTGTGTGTGTGTGTGTGTGTGTGTGTGTATTTATCAGGATTTTTCTGTGTAGCTTTGGAGCCTATCCTGGCACTTGCTCTGGAGACCAAGCTGGCCTTGAACTCACAGAGATCCGCCTGCCTCTGCCTCTCGAGTGCTGGGATTAAAGGTGTGCACCACCAACGCCCAGCTGACTAATTGTATATTAACAGAAAATTTGAAATCACAAAGAAGGTTACTTCTATTTGGTCAAGTGGATTGCACGTGGCTGACTTGTTGCTGCTTATGATCTCACGGGCTCACACTGTTAGCTTTGACATTTCAACTATGCTTTCTTGAGATTAGAGGCGTGGAAGGATTTCTGTCTTGTTAGCATGTCGAGGGACGCATTGGTCTTGTCTCTGCCACCTTCTCCTGCCATTGGCCCTGTACAAGACAAGGAATCACACATATAAAGTGATCAAATTGTAATGATTTAGGAAGGGAAAGGGCTTCAAAGGATATGATCTGAGCTGGTTCCTTTTATCCATGTAAAAATAACATTCACGAAATTGGATGGGTAGTTTAAAATGATTAAAAAAATAAATTGTTATTCAGGGCACAGCATACCAAACATGGAAATTTGAGCACTCAGGATTTGACTATGCTAAGGTCTAAAAGCTTTTAGGAGACACCCAAGACATAGCAACCATGCTTACACCCAAGGAGCTAACAATTGGTTATTAACTTTGGAACATTCTCAGCTGAAACACAAACAGCATGTCCAGGTTTATATAGCAAAAATAATGGAAGTCACTACAGATAAATACGTGGATAGAGCCAGGCGTTGGTGGTGCAAGCCTTTAATCCCAGCACTCGAGAGGCAGAGGCAGGTAGATCTCTGTGAGTTCAAAGCCAGTCTGGTCTCCAGAGCCAGTGCCAGGATAGGCTCCAAAGCTACGCAGAGAAACCCTGTCTCAAAACAAACAAACAAAAAGACACGTGGATAGAGAGCTTATTGCTTTTAAAGCAGTAGTCTATCATTGAAAGATATGAAGTTCAGAGAAGTTCAGAATTTCTCAAGAAAATCACAGTGGGGAGAAGTAGACCCAGAGTCTGAGCTCTGACCTAACCCAGCTCTATAGTTTTTACATCACTACAGTATCCTAGTCACCACCTTATCCCAGCATAAAGCTTTTCATTGGGAATCATTTTCATTTTAAAAATTTGTTATTGTTGTATACAGGCATGCATGATTTGTGCATCAGAGTACACATGGCACAACTTAGTTGAAGTCAGTTCTTCTTCTATCTTTACACGAATTCCATGAATTTAACTAAGGTTGGCTTGCCAAAAGCCTTTGACCACTGAGTCATGTTGTTGGCCCAAAGTATCTTGAATTATTGTTTATTGTTGTTAGGGTTTTTAAAAATATCTTTTAAACTATATATATATACATATATATATATATATATAATATTACAAATTATATATATAATTTTAAAAACCTTAGCACATTTACACACACACACACACACACACACACACACACACACACACACACATACACACACACACACACACACACGTTGTATGTATACACTCAGGATTGAAACCAGGGCTTCACACATGCTAGGTAATGCTGGTAAAATGCTAGGTAAATTCTCTATGGCTGACAACATTCCCAGCCCAAAAGTCTTCCATTTTGCATGCAGGTATGACACCTCTCAAAGGCAGAGAGAAGAGAAAGTATCTATCACAGATATTTCTTACTGTTTGAGATAACTTAGAGTCATCTGGGAAGACGGATGCAAATTTGACTCAATCATATGGCCCCTTCACCATGTCTGTAAAGAAGTATTGTAATTGTTGATTGATGTTGAAGGGTCAAGTCCACTATGGTTGTTGCCATTCCTAGGCAGACCAGGGCTATGAAAGAAAGCTAGCTGAGCATGTGTCAGTAAGCAACCTTCCTCCATGGTTTCTGCTCCAGTTTCTACTTCAGTTCTTGCCAAAATTTCTGCCCCAATGATGGATTATAACCTGTGAGTCTAAGCCAAATAAACCCTTTCCTTTCTCAAGTTACTTTTGGTCAAAATGTTTTATCTCAGCAACAGAAAAGCAAACGAGAACAGTGGGCAATAGGGGATGGAAAACCTCTTAAACCACAAACTTCCTGGTTTCAATATCAAAATATTGTATTCTGGGAAATCATTTTCAGACTCAGTTTTAAAGAAACAAAAGTCTTACATCTCAGATGACTCCTCAGTCCCAAGAAAACTGAAACAATCAATTATATACAGTGTGTATTTTCCATCATATTTGTGAGCAGTCAGTCCTAATGTCTACATCTTAAATACCAATCCCTTTTGACCTAGCTAATGCTCAGAGCCAAAAGCAGTCTTTATAACACAATACAAATTCAACAAAGCTTTATCACATCGATGCCTATGGTGGTCTACCTTCCTATTTCTCATGTTGTAAGCTTTGCATGTCATTGATGCTCATCTAACTTTATTAAATCAAATATAGTAGACAAAAGCTACCCATAATAAACAGCCAAGGAGATGTTTTAAAGGTAGGGAGCATCTCATGGAAAGGAGAGGTATGTCTTGGTGATGACCAAGAACAGGGGGTCTGAGGGAGAACATTATGTTTTCTCTAGAAGGATGGGGTGTGTGTGAGGGGAGTAGTCTTTCCTCTCTTCAGCAGCAGTTTTCCAAAATCCCTGCTCAGCTAATAATGTCATTTGGTCCCCAAAAGGACCAAAAGTCAAAGGAGACTTCTTCTAGAATTTGAACCCTAGAATGCCCCCCAAAAGCCCACATAATAAAAGACTTTGTTCTCAGATAAGTGTTACTGGGAGGTGAAGGAGATTATAAGGGGTGTGACCTAGTAGATCATCAGGCCACTGAAAGCATGCCTTTGAAGGAGAGAGTGGTAGCCCAGGCCCATCCTTTCTTTTACTTCCTGGCTATGAGATTGGTGGTTTTGTTCTGCCATACACTCCCACTATGCAGTACTGGCTTGCCACAGGCCTACAAGAAACGATTAGAATTACAGATGGTTGTAAGATATCATGTGGGTGCTAGGATTTGAATCCAGATTCTCTGCAAGAGCAGCCAGTGTTCTTAACCACTGGGCCGCCTCTCTAGTCCCTATAATAATATTATTTTTAATGTACAAGATAGGGGAGCTGGAGAGGGATTGATAACTAAGAATACTGGCTGTTGTTAGAGATATTCCAGGTTTGAATCCCAGCATCCACATGATGTCTTACAACCATGAGTAAATCTAATTCCAGGGAATCTGAACTCTCTTCTGACCTTCATGGGCTCCAGGTACACAGGCGGTACACAGACATATATTCAGGCAAAATACCTGTACACATAATTAATAATAATTACTAATGGTTTTGGTGCCTTGATGATAACTTCAATTATTATTTTTGATAATCCAGAGACATTAAAGAGTGAGAGATTATATAAACATATCTGTATAACACAAGGTAGCTTATATTTATCTGCTCCTTCTTTTGATCTTGGAGCTTAGTGTTTGGGGCTTACAAATTTGAATCTCTGCCAAACCCTGTGAGCAGCTTTCTTTTTAACTGCATCTGCAAGTATGCCCAACTCAAAATGCTTTCCTTGAAAGGCCAAAACACAAGCTTCTGAAAGGATAGCCCATACCACATTTTTGTCAAGTGTTTCTCTCCATCCTTCTCTTTCCTATAAGTTGAATTGTTTTTTTTTTTTTTCTGCGTTGATATATGGAAACAAGGATTTCAACTAATGTAAATGCTGATAAAGCTGCATCCCTTAGATATGATATTCTCAAATTATAAGAAATAGATTGGGATTAACTAAATTCTACAAGGAAATGCTTGTTTAAACACCTCAACTTTAACCTTGGGAATGCATAGAACCAAGGAATGTTAGGATCAAAGAGGACTTCAAAATTAATCCAGTTTGATGGTGTTCTAATTTGATCTGTAAAGCCTATTCAGGGAGTGATTGAGACACCATCAGCACCCAAAGGGCCAGGGAAAAACAGATCAAGGGCTGCTGTTCTGGAGAACAGAGCACAGAGAGCTCTGTGTTCAGTGAGCAAAGAGAGTGGGGATTGTGGGTCTGCCCCACCAACACCCACCATGAGTGCTGCCTAGATGCCTAGGTATTTTTGTACATAGTCCTACTACCTTACAGTTGGATTCCTGTTGAACACAGAGGCTAGGTGTGGTCAAACAATATAAAAGGATAGGTGAGCTACAGACAAAAACTATGACTGTGGGTGCAAGAATTTCCAGCAAGGACAATGGTAACCGGTACACAGTTTCGGCTGATCAGAACATAGTGTGATAGGCACCATGTGGTGAACAATTGTACCTGGTGCAGGAGTTGTTTTCTCTAGCTGCTAATCCAGCTAGAGTACATGCCAAAATATTGTAATATGGTATTCCCTTATGAGTTAATTTTACCAAAGAGTCCTGGGGAATAAATAAAAGTATGAACATCACGCATTCTAATCTATGCCTTAATTTACATGCTAAGAATTTGGGTCAGAGTCTATAGTCCAGTTCTTATAGGTTCTACAGATGAAATTTCAAAAAGTGGCCTTTGCCAAGCAAGTCCCATACAAAGACATATTCCTGAAGAATCAATCAGCCCACACATGGCTGTTCCTTCATATGCACCAGTGTTACAAACCAAAACGTCTTTCCTCTACATTAGAAATTTCTCCAAATCCCTTGCTGCTGACTTTCAAATCCTGCTGTTTTTGTGAATATCACCATTATTCTGATAAAATATGAGCACCATTCCTTGCAGAAAGAATACAGGTATCTGGGGACAGATTCTAGGGTACTAATTCTGTTTTGGTTTTTGAGCTTGTAAGTTATTTCCCACCAGATGCAATATCTATGTTGATGTAAGCAAAATGGAGCAGGATTTCAGATTAGAGCAATATAGTAGATAGTACCAAAGACTGAAGATTACATGATAGTTAAGTGACTATGATCCTGAATTTATCAGACTGGTGACCTATGTCAAGTTACCCATCTTCACTAAGATTTCCATTAACTCATCAGATAAATGAGAGTGATAATACCCAGCTCATGGGACTTTTTGTGAGAAAATTACGTAGAACCCATGAAAGAATTGTACATACTTAACATACATGGAATTCTTAATATGTGTTAAATTATTGTCATCATTTTAAAATGAAACAACATTTTATAGAAAAAATCTATAGACAATCGTTTCCAGTGATCCAATCCTGCACTCCTTCCAGACCTCAGAAGAAATTAGCCTACAGAGCACCTTTTTTCCCAGAACCTTTGGTACATTATTTTCTGCCCAGGAATACAGGTGAGATGGAGCACATAGAGTTGACCAGTTCATTCTCTGTTAGTCATCACCCACAGCTGTAGGCTGTCAGAATCCTCGAGAACCTCATTCTATCATCCCACATCTGACACAACTTGAAAATCTTCATGGCATTATAAATATATATACTTACAACTATTAATTATAATTATGAATATAATGATATATGACATATAACCATATAATTATAATCTAATATAAATAATATATTATAATATGCATATATATGCATATATAGATATATAAATTCTATCATTTGAAAAGTGCTTCCTTGCACTGCTATTTTTGCAGATTTGCTATGGAAACTATATGTATAGGCTGGGCAGATAATTATTTTGACTTTACAGGGCACCCATGAAAGCAAGAGGCAACTGGCTAATCAATGACGTTTTGATCCAGGCAGGACTCTAAACATCTGTAGTTACAAAATGTGTAACTGTGTCAGTTATCTTCCTGTTACTGTCACAAATACCTGAGAAAATTAATTTTTTAAGAGGGGGGGGGTTGTGTGGGCTCATAGTTCTGAAGATTTCAACCCATGAATGTGCTGTGTTACTGCAGGCCTGTGGGAAGGCAGTGTATCATGACAGGGTCACATGGAAGAGCAAAGCCATTAACCCCATGGACAAGACAAGAAAGAGCAAAAAGGGGAAGAAGCTGGGTCCTGCTCCTTCCCTGAAGCTCTTGCCTTTGACAACCAGAAGATCTTTCATGCAGCCCATCTTGTAAACATTTCCCTACCTCCCAACAGCACTACCCAGGTGTCTCACTTTTGACACATGTGCCTGGGACATTTTAGATGCCAACTTCAGCAATAACATACTTGGATTACCATTTCTAAATATTTTATACACTGGAGAATGTACATTCAAAAAGTTTTGAGGGTGAATGCCTTTAGCTAAGTAAACTTCTTGATGTTCTCAGTCACCACCTGCACCAGGCTTACCTTCTGTTTGTATGCTCACAAGTCCTATTGCTTAATCATACGCTTTTTTTGTCAACTTTTGAGAAACTTCCATACCTGTTTTCCATAATGGTTGCAATAATTTACATTCCAATCAATGCTATGTAAGGGTTCCATTTTCTCCGCATTCTCATTTACCTAGTTTTTTTGTCTTTCTCATAATTAAAAAATGATTATATTTATTTATTTATGGGTGACACACATACCACCATGTTCTCATGGAGGTCTGAGAATAACTTTCGGTCATCAGGTTTGGCAGCAAGCAGCCTCACTCTCTGTCTCTGTCTCTGTCTCTGTCTCTGTCTCTGTCTCTGTCTCTCTCTCTCTCTCTCTCTCTCTCTCTCTCTCTCTCTCTCTCTCTCTCTCTCTCCCCCCCCAATTGTTTTGCCTGCATGTATGTCTGTCTACAACATGGTAACTGTTGACCATGGAGGCCAGAAGAGGGCATTATTTACCCTGAAACTGCAGTTACAGAAAGCTATTATGTGGGCATTGTGATTCAAACCCAGATCCTTGAAAAGAGCAGCCAATACTCTCATACTCATAAGCACTGAGACATTTCTCCAGACCTCTTACCAGCTCTTTCTTATAATGGTCATTCTAACAGGCATGAAGATATGTCACGATAGTTGTAATTTTCCTTTCTTCAATAGTGATTTTAATATGGTTTTCCTATATTGTTGGACATTTGTATATTTACTTTAAATGCACATGCAGATCCTTTGTCCATTTACTTTCATACCATTGGAATCTGAGTTCCTTGTATAATTTAGATATGAACTTCTTATCATGAGTATGGTATGAGTCAGATGTATCTTTTCCTGTTCTTGTTGTCTTGTTTCCTTAGCTGTGTGTGTCACTTTATAATTTGAGATAGACCCATTTGTCAGGATTTGTTGCCTTATCTCTTGAGTTCACAAATAGCAAGCTAGCAAACTGTATGTATAGTATGAGAATTAAAAAAAAAACAGACAGACTATAAAAAATATGGGACAATTTCTTTTAAGCCAAGGGGAGAAGATATATGTATGAATATCTGAAAGAGTTGAGGATCCAGATAAAGTTCTCTAAATAACAAGAAAGAACTCCAGTCTCAGGCCGGGCTCTGGTACTAACAAATTTATAGAAAGATTAAGTGCAGTCAAGTTTCCTAGACCCTGTGAGATCACAGAAGTGTTAACTTTGTGGAAAGATAGTTCACCCATCTATAAAATGAATGGGTTGAAGCTGATCACATCTTAAGTTCTTTTCAGATCCCAAATCCTATGTCACTTGCTGAATTGAATTACAGTGACCTCACTTCTAAAAACTGGGTAAGTTACCATTTATACATTGTATGTCTATTTGGAGCTTGCTCTTTTCATGTCTATGAAACTCAAACCCTGCCCCTGTTCTGAAATACATCGTGTACACCAACGCAAGGTTTGAGCAGGGACAGTCAAGGATACAATGTGACATGAAAGCAGGAAAGGGAGGATTTCAAGGGACAATCCATCTGGCAGGGAAGTACTTGGCTATCTATGCAAATGGAATGTGGCTAGTGACTTATCAGATGACACTGTTTACATGCTCACAAATTTATTTAAGAAAAGTGTGAGACTCCTTTTTCATGAAAAAAGAAAAAGGAAGTCAAAGAAAAATGGGACAAGCTGGCCAGACAAACTACAAGAAATAAAGAGGAATTCTGTGAGCTTAAGTGCTTATAAAATGTACATAAAACAAATTGTGTGCTAAATCCATCTGCCAGTCTTTCTCTTAGAACCTCATAGACTGCCAGGTCTAAAACTAAATGTGGGTATTAGCTTTATGAAAATGGAGGGCAGTGAATTTTAGCATTCTGATTTCCTTTTCCTAAAGGAACCATAGTGAACTGAAGCCAATAATGGTATAAAGGTGACTTCAGGACCAGAAGACAAGCCACTCTGTCCTTGCCTAGAATATCAGGGAAGGGTACCAAGGCAATGTGCAGACAACGATTAGGTTAGCAATCAGTCAATAACTTTCTTTTCTTTCAATTTAAGATTTTATTTTATTTTATTTTTAATTATGTGTGCATGTCTCTTATGTGGGTACCTGCAACTAAGTGCAGGCATTCTCAAAGGCCAGAAGAGGGCATCTGATCCCTTAGAGCTGGAGTTATAGGCAGCTGTGAGTGGATATTAGGAAAGGAACTCAGGTCATCAACTAGAACAGGAAGTAACCATCGAGCCATCTCTGAAGGCCCAAGAACCAAGAACCAAGAATGGGGTTAGAGGGAATCCTGAGTTGTAAAGTCCTTCCCTGTTTGTTGTTCTATTCAAACCATCATGGCCACCATGCCACATTTTACCTGCTGTTGATTTGAGTTACCATTCCTTACCAAATTCATTCTGAGGATTAAGCAAGCTAACTAGTGTCATAGGAGAAATGTCTACACTTGTAATATATGCTTCTGTATTTCCAATATAGGTTACTACATGCTGTAAAATCTCTTCTTTTACCTTCAAGACACATACCTAGTGACCATTCCTACTCCTTCATCAACAAGTGCAGCTACTTAACTGAGTTTCTGCCAATAGAATCTAGAAGGTAGAGGAGCTTGGAGTCATTTCTTAGTGCATACCACAGAACTTTATCCTAGGATTCTTTACTCACTCTTTCCCCTTCCTCTGTGTGAAGGGACATGAATCAGAAGACTTAAAAGAAAAGTTACAATGTGGAAATCACTTGGGCCTGGAATAACCATGTAGGGTCATCTGGACAGGGACACAGTTACAGAAGGGTGAAATAAATGTGCCTTATTCAAGCCACTAAGGTTCTTTCATCTATTTGTGATAGCAGTTAGAAATACATTAATGGATATCTCAGTATTTGGTGAATGCTTGCTATGGGCTAGGCACACATGCATTTCTTCAGTTCTCACAAAGCCCCATGATATAAATACTGTTACAGGCACAGAGGACTTAATGACTTGTGCAAATGCACAGTGTTACGTTAAACCAGTCTTGGGCTTAACCATTTCACTTCACTATATCTCTCATTACAGGATATGCTTCTAGGTGTACTGCCTGGCAAAATTCTTAGTTTAGGTTAGCTACCCTTATATACAGCTGAAAGATAAACTAGAATGGAAGACAAGCAAATGAAAACAAAGAATTACGTTTCTAAAATTCTAACTAAAAATTACAAAAGCAAAAAAAAAAAAACTTCCATTTGTTTTACTAAGATCTATAGTATAAAGGTAAAAGATGATGAAAATTTAAAAGTTAGTGTTAAATTCATAATCCAAAACACAATTTCTGCAGCTCAATAATACAAATGGGATTCCAATGGAGAATGCTTGTGATAGCATAAATCATAGAAAATTACTGGCAAAACTATTATTTCTCACCAAGATTTATGGAATTATACAATCACCATGCATCCAATCAAAGAAGACATATAATGACATAAAGAAAATGCTTATTACACATGACATTCAATTACATAACTACACCCTAAATGGGATTAATGCAAATCAACCTTTCAAAAAAATGTCTGCTGGGTACCAATTACATGCTAAGTGTAAGCTTAGGATCTGGCCATATGGTCCCTGCCTCCAGAAGTATATGGTCTGGCTTTCCAGTGTAGGTATTCTCAAAAAACCAGCAGAAATGCTTTCCCGGGGTTTGGTTTCTTTATCTAAATAAATAAGGAAGTTAGAAAAGACCATGGCTAAGGTCTCTATGTTCTGCATGTGGAAATAAGATTTTTATTCAGTAGAGAATAAGATGCCACTTGGTATATGCACAGCTTTTGACTCTACTAAACATGTAATCATCACCACAAACCTGTTAATGCTAGTTTTACTTAAAGTACTTACTGTCTTCATTTAACCAAGACTGAGGGGTTTCTTGAGAGCTATGACTCTTAGATCTAATATGGAGAGAGTTCTGAGCAAATTGAGATGTTCAGACTCCTTAGTTTCATGTCAAATAATTAGACTTGAATGCTAAAACTAACTTTAATTATACAAACTTGAATTAGTGACTTTTTGTATTAGAATGAATTTATAGACAGTTAAAAAACAAAAGAACAAGGAATATATATATATATATATATATATATATATATTCATTTGGTTGTCCAAAATCTTTAATAAAGAATACAACTGGAATAAAAGGTAATGATTATCACAAGAATTATATACTTTGAGGTTTCACATACATTGTTTTCAAACTAGTATATTTGTCTAAAGATTGCAATAGCAAGCTTCCTGTTAATATTTCAGTGAAAGAGAGAGATGAGACAAACAAATTTTTTCAAGGTCTAGAAATTGTGGTTTTAAAATGGCATATTCCTATTTTGTTCTCAAAATGCAGTGTTCTTTGAAAGAATGTGCAAATTTGATCATCCTCTACCGTGCCATCTCTCTGTCCTCTTCATTTACCACACAAATCAATATAATTAGGCTAACACCAAATACATTGTTCTTTCAAAGTCAAGTAAAGAAAATTCAAGAGAGAATAGGGGGAATCCTGGGGAAGTTGATAGTGTCTCAGCACAGCCAGCTCCAAAGCAACAACCGCTCCTTGCATTAGCATGAAGACCCAGATCTCATAGGAACACCCATCCCTATCCATAATTCCAACCAGTCTTCATCAATGCCCTCCTAGCAGGAATATCAAATCACATCCTTTATGACCAACAAATACATTCGGGCCTCACAAACATGATAGACTCACTAAAGATTCATTTAGAGGTGTATTGGAAGATTTAAGTGGGAAACAAATTTGATTGTGTTGTTGGTTTACTGACTCTACTTCGTTCATTTCTATGACCAAAGGCTTTTGAGTGTCAGTGCACACAATATTTGCCAACATCCTTTGCAAAGTTACCAAATAAAATAGTAAAATGTGGAGCAACTAACAATTTAAAGAACCTATCACCTATCCAATAACTGGGACACATTTCCAACTTTCATCATCATAGTGCCTCATCTGTCTTCTCCTGGCCCTCAATGATTTCCCACCACACAGCAGGGGCCATCCCTCAGCCCTAAACTCCTTCCCCCAAAGCTGACAAATGTTCTTCCTAATGTTCCTCTTACTGAAGTGAAATAAATGCAGTGATCAAGTAGAAGCAGGCTGGGCTTCCTTTCTTATGCTTGCTTTGGTGAAGAGAGACTTAAGTTTCAATGAACAATCTGATGGCTTAAAAAGAAATGCATTGAATAGCAAGGAGACAGAGACCATTTCCCTTGCTGGCTCTGCCAGTGCCTTTGAGGAGAAAGTTGTAAAATCACAATACCCCCTATCTGACCTGATGTGTTGTTGTTTATGTCTGCAAAACCTGGCTACATAATGCCTGCTGGTTATGTCTGTCAGTGCTTAGCATCCACCTCCTAGTGCTCCAAGCATTTTACTTGCTTCCTTTCACTTAACCAGCCCAGTCCCCTGGGGTTGGTACTGTGATTAATCCCACTTTGGAGCCAAGGAAACTAAGGTTTAAAGAGGTAAAGTGACTTTCCCACGGGGACATGGATCCTAATTGCAGTTGTGGGCTTTAAAATAGGGCCCGCCTGGTTTCAAATGAGGTACCTCCGTGCCTGATTCATATCGCCATCTTCGTGAAGTCTTTTCTAAAACGTGGATGCTTTTACAGAACTTTGGAGTAACTCCTCACCATCAGCCATTGCATCAGCTGTCTTTCCCAAGCCCCACCTCTGGGGACTCCACATCACAGGGAGTAGCAGCATTTGTCTCCCACTCCTCCAAAAATTCAGGCTTTTTAAGTCGTCTTGAAACCACATCTAGGCCTCTATTTCTATATGTACCCATCTTTTAAACTCTATCTTACATGAAAAAATGAAGAAACAAAACCAGTCTAGTCTAAATTCAACACCCTATTTTCCCCCCACTGTCTAGCTATCTCTACTGTTAACTCATTACCTATCCTGCACCATAACATTGCCTTTCCCTAGAGCTTACTAAGGTATATTCTGTGACCAATCAGTGGCTGCAAAATAGTTTCAGGAGATTATGAAGTGTAAGCAAACGCTTCACAGATATCTATATAAGACACTGGAAGAGACGGAAAGCTATCGGGATCAAAAAGGTAAGATTATTATTATTGAATCTCTTCCCTAGCATTAACAACTTCAAAAGTAAATTTTGTGATAATATATTCTTCCAAATTCCCCAGAATTTCTTGGCTTGAATATCCTGAGGAAATACAATCACTTTCTTTCTCAAAGTTGTTCAACATCGACGACTAATGATGCTCTCTGGCTTAAAGCTGATAGCCCCACTAATGTCTATCAAGAGCTTCCGCTGAACCTCGCTTTGGGCTGCCACTTTGAAGTTGAGACTCCAAATTCCCCCTGCCCACCCCTGCCTCCCACCCTTGCCTCAGATGACACCCCCACCCCGCAAACAGTCTGCATCTTCAATCCTCTGCTAATATGAACACAACTTTCATACCTAACCAAACAGGAAACTGTAGTTTCAAAGTTTCTGAATCCTTTCGAGAACGCCTCCAGAATTTGACAGTTGCTTTGCCTTTCAGTTAAGGGTCCTAATACCACCACTATGGCAAGGGCTTGAACCAGCCTCACCGCAGGGATATTCGCACCACTTATCACTCCGTCTCCAAAGGAAGGGTCAGATTTCATACTGAAATGCTCATATTGAATTTTTTGTCTGCTTAGCGCCTGAACCCAAGTTCTACCTTGCTCAGAGATGCAGTCCCATTGTGCTTATGGCTTTCTTACAAGGGCTTTCCCCCCTCACCCAGTCGCAGCCTTTCGTCCCCATAAAAAAAAAAAAAAAAAAAAAAAAAAAAAAAAAAAAAAAAAAAAAAAAAAAAAAAAGGAACAGCTCCCTGCTGCGACGGTAGAGGCGCAGCGGTCTGGCATGCCTGGGGTTGCAGGGCTGAGCTTCCCCTTTGTTGGGCGGGCTACAGATGGTGTCCCGGCGCGGGGCTGCGCCTAGGCGGGCTTGGGGGACCAGAGGCGGGCATGGGGGGGAGGAGGCCGGGAAGGGGGTCGGGCGGGAGGGGAGGAGACGGCTGAGCAGCCAATCAGCGCGCATCCCATCAGCTGACCGCTTTTGCTTACACCAGGTGCACGCCGGCTGCGGGGAGCACAAAGCGGGGCGCACGGAGGGCGCGGGCTGCAAGCCGCGGAACGAGGCGAGGCCCGTGCGCCCCGGTTTGCAGCGCTTGCCGGGCGGAGACCGGGGCCCACGGCGTCCTCTCTGGCAGCAGCATCCGTGCCACTGCATCCCAAGGCGCCTAGAGCGCCTTCCTTAAGACCTGATCGTTCGCTGCCCCGCCCTCTGAACCCCATTTCTTCTACCCTCCTTCCCAAACCTGCCTGTCTCTACCCCGATCCCCCAAAAAGGGATTTAGCCCAGCCCAGCGCAGCAGCTGTTGCTCCTGCGGCTGTCTAGCCTTGCGTCTTGGTGCTCTGCCGGGGGTCCCCCAAGGAGTCAGTGCGCTCTGCGGGCTGGGAGGAGGCGCTGCTCCGCCAGTCCTCGTCCTCAGGCGGCTGCTGCTGCTGCTACGGCGGTCCGCTCCGTGAGCACCCCAACATCCCCACCAACTGGGCCTTAGGGTAAGTGCCCCGACCAAGAGGGCCGCAGCGGGAGGTTTGAGAGGCAGTGAGCCGGGAGTAGAGGCAAACTTGGCAGCTTGGCGGACCCTACAGCGTTTGAGAAATCTCGGGATAAGATCGCTGGTCTAAGGGGGACAGGGGGCGCGGTTTCTGGAGCTAGGATTGGGGTGCGGGGAGACGAAGTCGGGAAAGGAGAATCTAGTTATCACCCTCTTGCCTTAAAAATGAAGCAGGAGGAGCAATAGTTGAGAAGGCAGGCTAGACAAAAATGGGCAAAAGGCAGTGACTGGAGCTGAGCCCCCAGGATTTCAGGGACCCATCAGGGGATGGTGGTGTCCTGGGTGGGAAAGAGAAGAGAAGGCTTAGTGGTGTGAACAGGGGGAGAAGCTGGGGCCTGGGAAGCGCACAGAGGACCCAGGGAGTTGGAATGGGGTCAAGAGGAGAGAAAGGAAAGTGGCAGTTTACGGGGAGAGGAAGAGGTTCTTGGCAATGTCCTAGGTGTTAAGAATAAAGAGTACGGAGCATAATTAATGAAACATTGAGAGTACTGAAGTCAGAGCATTGTGGAGAACATACTCAACTATTATGTGGTCCAAGGAGAAAACTGTACGGTTTGAGCCTAGACGGTGTAGCCTCTTAAGGAGGTTTGTCATGGATGTAGAAATTCCAAGGAAGCCTTCCTTGGTCTTTTCCAGGCATTCTCATTCTTCTTCGGGGTCAGTGGCTAGGAAAGTTTGCCAGCCAGTGTCCTTTGTGCTGCATGGAGAGGGGGTGGGGGCTGCTGCCAACTGGTTCAGTGCATCCTAGGTTCCTGCAGTCCCCGCTACCTGAGGGGGAAGTCCTTGGCTGATTGGGTTTCCCCAGAAAAGCCTAGCAGTCAAGAGGCACCCCGCGCATTGGGCAGATTGGAAAGTTCGTCCTGGGACTGTTGCCCGATGGACAGCAGGCATGGATTCTCAGGCTGGAAGATTCCGTAGTAGTACTTGCTCCAGAGGGACCTTGCCTGCTGTATCCACAGCAATAGCTTCACAGCCAACTGTGCAGAGATCGATCAGAGTGTCACAGCCTTTGAGTGACTGAACCATGTAGGCAAAGCTCCTAATCCCATCCTGACCTTAGTATGTTCATTCCCAGATAATAAAACAAATATGGAATTCAGATCCGCTGAGGGAGCAAGTACTGCTGACTTGAACTCTTTTCCTGTAGGATCTTCAAAGACAGTATGTTTTTGCAGTTCAATTTACCACCACCATCTAGGCAATTAATATTTTTCCTATATTGTCATGACTTCATTTTTAAAAGCTGGAACTTGAGACGTGGAAACTTCAGGAAGATTCATACGTTGACCTGTATAAAGCTGGAGTTGAAGTGGTGTTACTGGCTCCAGGGCCATGTGTGTCATGAAGTCTCTAATTTGCATGCAAATGTGAACGGATCCTGGCAGATGTCTGGCCTCATCCATTCACATGAAGGAATTTGAAAAGACAAGGAGTCTTCAGTTAACAATAGACCTTAAGAACGCTGAATAAAGGCCCAGTGTGGGTTTCTATGTTTGGGGATTCCATGGCTTGCTGACACCTTTATTCAAGAGCCAAAGTCTTAGTGCGGCATTTATGGAAAGTGCAAATCCACTTGCTCATACCTGGATGCATATATGCATGCTGCAGATAGGGACTGTTTCTATGCAGGCAGTAACTTTAATCCACTTCTGGTGTCTTGAGATGATTTCTCCACTGACTCCTCAACTTTTAGAGTTCTTTTCTTTTTCTTTGAATATTTTTTTTTATCTTGGCCAACATTTGCCCCCTGTCCTGAGAGATACGTAATATAAGAAAAGATACTTGTCACTGAGCAACTGGAAGGTCTCACTAGAGTAGTCATGGTCCATTTACCCTCATTTGAGTTCCTTAGGTGACAGACAAAGTTAAAGAACTGCAGAGGATGAGAGTATCCCATTCCAGCAGAGGGAGTGGACCTGCATGTGTGTATGTGTGTGTGTGTGGGAGGGGGCTGTCTCAGTACTGAATAGTGAACAGGGGAAGTAATTTGATGGACTCCCAAAGCGAGGACCTTTCTGTCTGGTATTATATTAGCTGGTCAGTCATGCTGTTCACCTCCTGACTTTGTAAGACTGATGGAACAAAAGCTAGGCTGCATGGGCCGCATGTGAGGCTTGCAGTTATAACCCCTGACAAGCCAGCACCAGAAACTCTTCTTTTGTCAATCCCAAACACTGTTGAAGGAGAAAAGAAACCTATTCACTGAACAGGGTTTGATTACTCACCAAAAGAGACATAAAAAATACAACAGAAAGACAATATTGCTTTAAGGGGCTTGGTCAGGAAGAGGGGTGGACAGCAGATGTTAGCATGCTGTTTCTCATGTTTTCTGAAGATGTTATTATTATGATTATTATATTCTGGTCTAGTCCCCTTTATTTATAAGGCAGTCTACTCCAATTAGGAAAAATTGAATCGAATCCAATCTGAGTAAGAATTGTTATAGCCAAGTTTGCATTTTCTGTCTTGAAGCTATGCAGAAGTCAGAAGGCGACATTGATGTACTGAGCTCTGGTGTGACTCTCAAACCTGATTGGAATTGAGGGATGGCTATAAGATAATAATAGCATTTCCAAACTAAGCCCATGTACCCCTTTGATGTAAAATTATCAGAGTATAGTTTTGAAATCAAAACAAGATATGACATCATCATATCTATGAACTGTCAATTGTTAGCCTCCCTAAGTGAGGTCTTTATTGAACAAATCTAATACAGGAAGGACTGGGCATGAATTCTTTGGCAATTAAAAGTAATTAGGTACTTAATTTATTAGAAAAGATCACTCTGTTAAATAAAAGAAACACAAACCAGATCCAAATACAGCAGGTAGTTCTGACAAAATAGCCATAGGTAGCTCCAGTTAGAGTCTGGAATTGTGAGATTAACAAGTAAGATAAACATGAGAAAGCTGACCCTTGGCCTCTGTGTAAAGTCTGATATTGCTGGACACTTGACCTCAACTACTCTGTGTGTTATACATAATCTCTCTCAGAAACATATCCAGAGAGCATAAGTTCTTAAAAAAATCAGCTTCTAAGAGATAAATCTATTATTACAGTTATATTTCTATTCTCCCACCTGGCTCACTATAAATAATCATCAATTATCTTATAGTAGACTTTTATGCCACCTTAAACCATGAATTGTATATAAAATATGATACACTATAGGCATGGGTGCCATTTTTATTGGGTTTTCACAGTGCTTTCTTAAAATTTCTTTTCAGCAAAAGTAATTATTCTCTGATTCATTTCAGCACTAATATAAGACTGCTCAAATATTGTATTTAATTTTTTAAGATTATTATGCTGAACATCTATTTTGGGTTAAGCCAATCTGAAGATAAAGCAGCTTCCATTTTAGAATCATATTTTGGTTTCTGAGAACAATGGAAATATCTTTAACTCATGAATAGAGCTTTGATTAATATTTTATTCAGAACAAAATTAAAATTATATAGATCAAGTCAGAAAAACATGTAGTCTCTTGTTTTGGCTTAAAGAACAGAATAAAGATAAAGGCTAAACCCAGAAAAATGAAATGTTTTAGAACGCACAAGAGAACCATTTGTCCTTAAATTTTTAAATGAAGTTCACTTTAAAACTTGTTCTCTCTATATTTTAACATATCACCATTCTGGTTATATTTCAGAGTTTAGTTTCCATGTCTTAAAGAACAGGTATAATAATTTATTTATTGACCTTGCATTATTTTACCAGTTATTTGTATGATAAGTAGTCTGTTACCAATTATACCTACGTGATCTGCCATGTCTTCCTTAATCTGATAAGTTTGAGATTCCTCAGTTGTAACATAGCATGGCTGGGCCAACAGGGCTGAAAGGACTAACTACCAAAATTCTGTTAGATTGTCAAAAAGGATTGTGAAAGCATTGCCTCCAGTACCACAACTACCATAAACACTTAACCATCATACCTACTGAACTGAGAAATTGCCCCTAAGAAGCAGAGAAAATAGGTGTAGGCTTACAATACACATCAAAGGTGCTGTCCACCCTAGTTTCAGAGCACCTGCTAAAAAGACCAAAACATTAGGTTAAGACACTTAGTTTTGAAAGCTGTGGAGTAGAGCCTGCTTTTATAGTGGCTTCTTACCTTCCATTTACACTCTTTACAGCTCAGATGTTGTGATGTTATTTGAAGGCTCTGATTACTGTAAATGAGTTGTAATCTTCTGACCCAGACTGTCTTAGCTCACATCTATTATACTACACGCAGACATGGACTCCACAGCTGTCACCTCATTTGTGTATGAAACAGACACATTGGTGGCATTTTGGGGGGTTACCATAGTTACATTAACAATGTACATGTGACATGACATCTTCTTATGTGAAAGGTTTTGTGGCAGATATTTTGTAGACCTAGGACTGAAGTGTAACTATTTAAAGTTTAAGGAACATATAAATTAGTATGCCATTGTTCTCTGGAGCCACTTTATCAATCATAGAAGGATCCGTCTCCATAGAAGGATGCTTTTCCTTGCCCAGGAAAGGGCAGTCAAGAGCCTTTACCTAATAGAGATCTCCAAGAGCAGCATTGCTGAACCTCTGCAAGGGGCGATACTGCCAAATATTCCCTTCAAATACTTGGTTTTCCTATTTAGCGCTGCCTTTGGTAGGCATAGTCATTTTCAGTTCCGAAGGGGAGATCTGGACAGCCCCAGTATCAATGTCTACGTTAGTAAAATCTGGGAAAGAGCAACAAATCCATCTATCTTTACTAGCAGTAAGCACAATCTGAGGGTCTCCATTTAGGACAACTAAAACAGCTTTGCAAAGAAAGAAAGGTGGCTTAATTGGTTTCATGTCTGCAATTTCCCCCTCTAGGAATAAAGAATACCATTAACCGGCATTGTTATTTCACAATACTAGTGAGACTTCATTTGTATCTCTAATAATCAGCATAATCAAGTAGAGTGCACAGTTAGGAAGGCTCAGAGCAGTGCCCAGCGCTGATACTAATGCCTGAATGTGTGACCTTCTGGGTGTCCTGCAACCATCCTGATGCTTTCCAGCCCTGTCAGAGTGCTGCTATAAGGGCCCAGGAAAGCTGCTAGAGGCTTCTAGGGTTCTTATCACAAAGAACTAGATTCCTGCTTCAATGCTATGATTTTCTGGATAGCTAACAGTCAAGGGCTCAGCTCCACCTTTCCTACAAGGTGATTTTTCTGCTTTCTACTCCAACGGCTAAGATGGTTCATGCTGTTGTTTTCCTTTTAAAAAGAATTCCTGGGGCTGGAACAATGTTCCAGAGGTTAAGCTCACTGGTTGCTCTCTCAGAAAAACAGGGTTAAGTCTCCAGAACCCATATGGTGGCTTACAGCCGCCTGTAACTCCAGTTCCAGAGGGGATCTGATAATGTCTTTTGACCTCAGGGGCAACATGCACATGGTTAGTGCATGTATATACATCAGGTAAAATACTCAAATACGTAAAATAAAACAAACACATAAAATAACACACACACACACACACAGTGTTGACGGCTTCATGCTCCCCAGGCTGGTACACTCTTCTAGGGGAGAGAATTTCAAGAGAGAAACAGGAAGTTGGTTATGATCCCCAGTCATCAGTTCACCTGATAAGTACATTCTGAACATTGGCTACATGCAGTTGCCACATGAGGCTCTGAACCCAGAGGATGTGAGCTTGATTTTTCTGTTGTTCATACCCAAATCCAGCACAAGCCTCCTGTGTTCATCCATCCTTCTATTCTGCTACATTCTTCAGTGCCCAGAATGAAAAAGATACTTTAAACAGAAGATTTCCCATAGGAAACACCACACACATTCACAGGGTATTTAGAAAGTTGTTAAAATTTCTTTTAAGGACAAATGAAATCATTTAGTGTGTAGAAAGCTAGGGGTAATAGTAAGGAGCCCAAAACAGTTAACATGGTTTCCTTCAACCAACAATTACCAGACTCTATGTCATTAAGACTGGGTATATGAAACCATGTTCTCATGGATATTGCTCTTGCTTACACCGGGGTTCTAGAAAAGGACCAGACAGATGAGCAAAGTGTCCTGTGGAAATAATGAGATATATACAGTGGCTGTCAGAAAAGGCTTTGAGAAACACACCAATATATTGAACAATGGGTGAGCAACAAGAGCAGGTATTCAAGAGACAGTTTGAAATCCAGGTTCAGTGAATGGAAGGAGTGCATGTTTACTTGAGGGAGGATTCCTTTAGCTTATGACAAACTGCAGACTGGAGACTACTTGTTCAGTCAGTCCTTATAGAGAGAAGGTGTGGCTAAGTTGATGAAAACATTATAATAATGCTTCATGTCTTTTAAGTTTAAACTTTGCAGTCATTAAATGTGTCTCTTGATGTGTCACAGTCAGAGATGACAAGTATTATTTTTCTTCTTTTCTCTAGTAACAAAAAACATGGACAGCTTGCTTGTGACCCTAAGCAAGTCACTTAACATATATGTATGGTTTTTCTATAAAAGAAGGATAGCAAAGCTCTTTCTAAGGCCAAGTTAAATTTCTCTAAGGTCACATAGCAAGTGAAGGATGGGAGAAATAATGACTCCCAAGGCTGTCTGCTTCTCTCACGCCCACTGGCTCTTCCTCCCTGACTGTAGAGCAGGTAGCAAGATGACAGTGACTCAGCACTGTACCTCCTGGGTGACCCAAGTCAAGACCTGGGATGAGTCAGTGAAGTGAATCATGCAGAGGAATTTAAAGCAGGTTTCCCACCACCTGCGTACTGTGCAGGCCAACTCTCCAATATCTTTTTGTTTTGCTTTTGTTCTTGTATTTCGAGATGGGGTTTCTCTATGTAGCTTTGGAACCTGTCCTTGAACTCGCTCTGTAGACCAGGTTGGCTTTGAACCCACAGCGATCCACCTGACTCTGCTCCCCACATGCTGGGATTAAAGGAGTGTGTCACCATCTCCCCAGCTGACTCTCTAATATCTTAAGCTGAACATAGTAACTTAAAAAATATCAGGAGAAAACTGGGAAGAAATCTCATAGTAGAGTGATAGTGGGGCTAGAAAATGTGAAAAAGGCGAGATGGTCTGCTGAGAAAATTTGTGACAGTATAAGGATTTTTAAATATATAATTTCTTATAGCCATGTGGTATGTGCTCATGCCAGGGCCTATGTGTGGAGATTAGAGAAGAACTTTCTGAACTCAGCATTGCATCTATGATGTAGCTCTCAGACAAAACTCCACCCAGAAACATTAAGAACTGCTTCAACTTGTAGATGATAACCTGAAAAAAAAAATGGTCAGAGCCGTGGTAGCAAACACCTTTAACTGCTGGGCCATCTTGCTGGCCCAAGTGATGTAACTTTCTGGATTTAATTGTTTCATTTCTTGGGCAGCAGTAGTTCAGCTTTCTTACCAGAAGATGACCAACAAGCTCATTTGCATGCACACAAGTGTGTGCACATGTATGTACACACACACACACACACACACACACACAGAGAGAGAGAGAGAGAGAGAGAGAGAGAGAGAGAGAGAGAGAGAGAGAAATTCCATACTAAAAAGTTGATTCCTGTTTACTTCTTGTTAGTTAGACTGGCACCTCTAAGTGAGTTTTAAAGAGAGCTTTCTCCCAAGATTATAAAGGTATGTGGACTTGGATCATGTCCTTCCCTTGGGAAAAGAAAGAGAAGCTGTGTGGCCACCACTCTAAGCTCCATGCATTCTTGGTGATACACATAATCCTAAGAAAGAGTTACATAGGACTTCTGCTACATGCTGAGTGTTCCAGGGCAGTAAGGGAATCTACATTAACTCATCAGACATGAGTTATGGAATCTGCATTCTCGTTAACTCATCTGACTATCACAGAACAACCAAGGACAATAAGGTAGCCATTGCTGGATTTCTGTTGGTTGTTATTGCTGATTAGGGTTCTGAGCACTGAGAATGCCCTGTAAGGCTCAGTCCCCCAGAGGACCAGTTAACTTTGTTTGTTCTGTGGGGACACAGCTTGCCTCCTCATGCACTCACAAATGCATCATTCCTCACCCAGGAGGCCCACTGAGACTTCAGAGATATTTGCAGGAAAGCACAAAATTTACGCACAGATTTTTATATGGAGAATTTTTTTCTTTCATGTATGAAGGATAGCACTGTCAAAATGTATCTCTAGTGAAGAAGTTTCCACGTGGCTTCACAGTGTCAGCTGAGCAATGGAATGAGACATTGGGTGCAAATGAGATGCTTAGTAATTGGAAGGAAAATATTACATAGGGCTCCCAAATTATATCCCCAGAGTCAATCATTTTCCCTAACACACCAGAGTAGTAGAATAATAATAATAATTTCCAATATAAGTCCTCAGCTTTTACAGTGTACCAGAAGAAACCATGAACACTTTATATACTTTAATTTATTTAGGGCTGTCACATAGATCCCCACTTTACAGCTCTTTTGGAAACCAAAGCAGAAATTGCTAAGTAACTTGCCTGAAGCCATACAGCAAGTATGGACTTAATATATACTTGTTGGATAAGTGAATGAATGAATGAATGAGTTAGGTTTTTGAAGAGAATTCTCTATTCCAAATATAACATTTCTGCTTTCTAGCCAAGGCATTTTAACACCCTCCTCTGTGACTCACAGAGTTGGTGAAAGGCAGAGTCAAGATTTGAACTTGGTCCATGCCACTCTAAATCTGCACTGTTGAAGCACTTAGCTATCTCTCTCTCTCTCTTTAATTGAAACTCTAGAGCAAAATGACTAGATTAGATGAATTCCAGTAGCCTACCCATATTCTACAAAATTCTGTAATTCCATATGAAGTAATACTTAAATAATATAAAACATTTCATTGCTTTTTAAATTTCAAATCTAGTCATATTTTACTTACCTAATAACTATTGAACTGTCCTTTAAAATTATGTTGGGATTACTAACCACATATTTTTAAGATTCATTTAAAATAATTTTGAATGGATGAAAATACTCTTCAAAATCTTCTAATCACTAGCATCACACTGTATATTGTTATTTTACCATTGACTCAATTTTGGTTTCTAAAGATTGACAACTTACCTGGGCATTGGTGGTGCATACCTTTAATCCCAGCACTCAGGAGGCAGAGGCAGGCAGATCTCTGTGAGTATGAGGCCAGCCTGGTCTCCAGAGCGAGTGCCAGGATAGGCTCCAAAGCTACACAGAGAAATCCTGTCTTGAAAACAAACAAAAAAGATTGACAACTTAAGGGTTAGCAAGATGGTTCAGTGAATGAAACATTTTCTGTGTGAACATGAGAACCTGAGTTTGGATCCTCAGCACCTATATAATAAGGTAGGCATGACTTGGCATGCACCTGGAATCCCAGAGCTGGCAAGGCTGACAGGAGGATACCTGCAGCTTCTTGGCCAACCACTGTAGCTTAATCAGTGGGCTTCATGTTCAGTGAAAGACCCTTCCTCAAAGAGTAAAGTATCCAGTTCTGTCCTTTTGTCCCCCAAATACACCTGCACCTATGCATATGCATCCTCACACACATGTACACACATATGACCATGCATGCATGTACACTGCCACCCATGAAAATGGTGCCATTCTGTTACACACAGAAAAGGCAGATACAAAGTGTTTATCTTTGAAAAGAATGACTGTCTTTAACATTTGCATAGGTAAGTTGCTGACTCTTGGGGGAAGTGTTCAATGACTTTCCCCAAGCTTCAAGTTACAAGCAGTGCTTAAAACAACTAGTTGAGCTGTTTCTAAGACTGTTCTCCTTTAAGGTGTCCTCCTTTCAAGGAAGTGATGCATCAGAACAGCATGTCAGTCAGTGCTGGACTGTTTCAGGGTATATGGTCCAAGGTCATGGGGGCAGTGATAACGAGGCAGTTCTTAGAATTGAGAAAAATTAGTTTCAAAACCTCTCTGAGGTTTGGAAGTATCTCCCAGAGTCTTAGTATCCCCATCTGCAAAGTGGGGACTGTGATTGTAAAATGTGACCTTATACCAACATGAACACAATGCCCTTCAAATAGTGCATAAATAGTGTATAAGGACCATAAATGGTCCTTTATACATGGTAGCAGTGATTAGAAGAAGGATCAAGACAGTAACTGACCTCTCCACTTGCTTTATGTCTGTGCTAATTCTGGGGCAAGAATTTAAGGGAAAAGAAGACTCAGACTATAAGTTCTATGAAGTCACAAGCTCATCACCCCCTTTTGTGGTAGAACTCAAGAGAATTTTATATTTAAGGACTCTCAGATAGATGAATGCACTCTAGCCTAGTTGTTATTATTTCCAGGTCATATCTTGTCCTTATCCATTTCGCATCGCTATAACAAAATACCTGGGGCAGTGCTTTTCTAAAGCTGATTTGACTCACCATGCTAGTAACTAAAGTCCACATAGCACGTCAGGGTTATTAACTTCACTGTGGCCCCTTCACTGTGTTACAACATACAGGAAGAACCTCCATGGAAACTGTTGTAAGTAAATGAGGACATAAGAAAAGTGAGCCAGGAAAGGTGAGCTTGCTTCACAACAGCCATTCCCACAGGAACCTGACTAGCTTCACAATCTCTTCCTTGCTACAGCTGGAAGGTTTTCATTTGCACATGAAAGGTTGAATGTAGAATATCATCTTTGAACTCTCTGTGAGATGGGAATGAGGATCATTTACAAAGAACCTCATACACATTGTCTCGTTTAATCTCTTCTTACACATTGTCTTGTGGATGGCATAAAAGTCCTCCGTTTGATGGTGGGTGAGTTTACTACTCACTAGTAAAATCCATACTCCTAGCACTATGCTTGCTCCCAGATGGTCACCTGGCTACCTTTGGAAGCCAATGAATATGATTTTCTAAGTGTGTTGAGGGGAATATATGATAACACTGAGAGTTAAGTATCGTGGGTGTGTGTGGGAAAACAAAAAACCTGAGACAAGAAACTTGCCCAGTGTATGTCAGTTAGTAAATGGGAGAGAGTGAGAACTCTTAGCCCTGTTTTCTTCTAGACTGAGTTACTCATGCTCCCCTTACTTTTTTTCAAGTCTCCTCCTCGTCCTCACCTTAAGTATAGAACATGCTGTCTTAATTTAAGATTATTTATTTATATCTGTGTAATGCCACTGTTACCACAAGGCTTCATAAGAGAGAAGCCCACACCTTAGTCTCTGGTCCCTGGCACCCATAAAAGTACTTGGCATAGGGAAAATGCACTCAGAAAATATTCAGTGAGTAGGAGAAGACATTTCCATATCATGTCTGTCTCATTTTGCAAATACTGCATCTTTTAAACAATGTCTAGTTATTTCCTCTGTACTTGTTTAGAGGATGAGTCGTTCACATGCATGCATTACACCAGAATGTTACAGAGGCTGTTATAGAATACAGAACCCTATTTGATAAAGCTTTTATGATATTATTACTAAGTAATGTTATTAATCCAAGTATTTATCACATGCACATAGAATATAAATTTCTCTTAGAAGGGACACATGTGGGATATGGAAAATTACACGACATTATTTGTATCCTAAATGAATTTCCAGACTCAGTGAAGAGATACAGTGAATAGAAGCAAGGCAAAATAATTAAGTGTAGATACTCTGGAACAAATCAGAGGAAACAGAAGATGAGGCCAGATGCATTTAGGTCTGACTCTCCACTATAAGACATACTGGCTATACAGTCTTGGTTGGTTATGAAAGACTGCTTTTTTTCTCCCTACCCTCTTTCATCTGCAGATAGGAGTATATATGGGAAAGGACTTGGCACAGCTCTCAGAGCATGACAATCTGCAGTTCAGGCATTTGGCAAACAGTGACAGTACCGTTGTGAGCAGATTCTTTTTTTCCCATAAGCTGGGAATTCAGTGAGCTAAGTAAGGGTTGATACAGTCTGCCTTCCTGCATGGAGTTTGCTGTCTGCTGAAAGACAAAAGCAATAACCCCATCATCACCCATGTAAATATGAAATCACAGTGGTATTGTTTAGTCCAGTGATCATGGGGCCTAAGGAACATGACCTGGAGATATCTAAGAGAAGACCTCTTCAAAGAGGTGATATCTGAACAAACATCTGTAGGAGTTAGGCAGGCAAATGGTATGGAGCAAGGAGAGCTTTGCAAGGGAAAGTCCAGAGGTGACAAGGAGCTTGGTGGGCTTGAGAGACAGGGAAAAGACTAGTGTGACCTAAGAACAGAGAAAGCAGAGCTGGTGTGAGGAGCCAAAATAGAAGGGTTTGAAGTATATGAAGAGGAGCCAGGGCTGGGGAGGTGGCTGCACAAACCTGGGGACCTGAGTTCAGAGCCCTAGCTCCATGTAAAATCCATGTAAATCCAGCTCCAGCTGTGCACATCTGTAAACCTAGCACTGGAAGATAGGAGTGTCCTGTGGGCTTGCCTTACTTGCTGAATCAATGAACTCCAGGTTCAATCAGAGAGCCTGTCTCAAAATCACAAAGGTAGAGGAAGAGAAAAGAAGACACTCAACTTCAGCTTCTGGTCTTCACTGTGCACAAAAGAGTGTGCACATCTGTGAACAGGTATGCACAGATACATACACCAAATACTAATTGAAGAAAGAAATGGCTTGTCTGTGCCCTGGGAAGGAAAAGAAGAAGGCTTTAGTTGGTGAAAGAATAGCACAGCGTCCTGGCTGGCTGTGTGGCATGCCAGTGTCTCACTTCTGATATGGCATATGCCCAGGTTTAGGAATAAAGAGAGGAAAAACAATCTCTCCTGTACTATGTGTCTCAATTAAGTTACCGAATCTTGATTATCAGAAAATCAAAGGATAGGAAGAACACAAAGAAAAATGAGACTCAAAATATGTCTTGTACATATCTTCTTTCAATTTATTGTCATTGTCTACTTGCCCCCTTCTAATGCATTTCCCTTTTATTATAGTTGAGTGTCACAAGAGTCAACTGACAAGCCATCACCTATATTGCCTCTGAAGCACAATTTCTTAATGCTAATTTGGAGGCATCAAAATACTCTCGTGCATGTGGCTCATGTATGAGATGCCATTGTTGTCCATGACCTCTATTTATATAAATCACACTTGGCTTCATCTTACATTACCAAGAGAATGGAGCCTTATGATGCTCTTGCAAGATTGTCTCTGAGATTGCCTGCTGAGTACCTTCCTCATAACATCAATGCCTGAAAGGTAGTCATTAATGATTTGTCCTCAATGGCAAGATCTGCTTTCCTGTCCAGTCTCTGTCACTGAGGTTCGAAGTCCAACTGTGGATCACTGTTGTATCTACTTATAACTACAATCAGTTATTGTCACCAAGTAGTTATCATAGGAGATGATAGAGGTGCAATGTGTGTGTGTGTGTGTGTGTGTGTGTGTGTGTGTGTGTGTGTGTGTGTGTGTGTGTGCACATATTCATGAATGTCTAGGAGGAAGAATTAGGAGGAAGCTGTCTATGCACTTGGGTGTGCATGTGTGAATACAGGCTGAGGCAACAGGAAAACCTCAGCTGTCCTCTCTTAAGCATGCCCACTTCAGTGTTTTAGACAGCACCTGCAGATCATTAAGTTGGTGAGGCTGGTTGACCAGGGAGTCCCAAAATCTGCCTGTCCCTGCCTCCCTGATGCTGTGATTACAAATAACCACCAACCATGCCCAGCTTTTCAAAAAAAAACAGCTGTATAATTCTTGTGGATCAAACTTCAGTCATTGTGCTTGCAAGTCCAGCACTCTGCTTACTGAATTATCAGCCCATCCTCTCACTCAGTTATTGTTAAGCAATGTTCAGTTATTTTTCATACTGTGTGACCCCTTGTCACTCACCTGCTTTGCTTTCCTTGCCCCCTGAGAGCTTAAGAAGGGTCCCGCTAGATCTTTTTTGAAGATTCTTTTTCTTATTTCTTTTTTCTTTTTTTTTTTTTTTTGAGACAGGATTTTTCTGTGTAGCTTTGGAGCCTGTCCTGGCACTCACTCTGGAGACCAGGCTGGCCTCAAACTCATGCCTGCCTATGCTTCCTGAGTGCTGGGATTAAAGGCGTGTGCCACCAACGCCTGGCTTCCACTAGATCTTGATGAAATGCATTCCCATATTTCATGCTTGATATAATGTCACTCCAAAATGCTGGTTGTCTACACTCAAATATTCTGCCGGATAGTTTCACCCTGGTGAGAGGAAGTATTAGTGTCTAGTATCCAGAATTAACTAAATCTATGTGAGGAAGTTTGCATTCTGCACAAGAATGAAGCCACTGTGAGCTGGCCTGGCTGGGAGGGGCACAGAACAGAAGAAACCCATACCTTCATTCCCCACACTCTATTGCTCCAGTGGAAATTCATTTCACTTCCTAAGTGCTCTTGCCTAGCTCTCTGCTATCCTGGGAACTACTGTCATTGTGGGTGACCTCCACATTTTATAACTCCCTATTTTTCACATGTAGTTAGCACTAATGCCTATTAAATGCTTCTGGAGGTATCATTCTCAAATCTTCATTAAATGTGGCCCTCTTTTGAGTATCACCACTACTCCTCTGCCAGCTCTCCTTACATTTTCATTTAGCTCTTCGTAGAGGCTTATTAACCACGTCCCAAAGATTTTTATTTAGTCTTCCTCCTTCCCTTCTGTTGTAATTTTTAAAAAGTTGATTGAGAGAGAAAGACACCAGGCATCAGAGTTCAAGTGGAGGGGTTTTTTATTAGGGGAAAAGAATTATAAAAAAGTGGAAAGGGACGTGGGGGAGACTGGCCTCTGACAGGAACAGCTGGAGAGAGGATAAAGAGGGAGAGAGAGAGAGAGAGAGAGAGAGAGAGAGAGAGAGAGAGAGAGAGAGAGAGAGAGAAACAGACAGAGAGAGGGAGAGACAGAGAGAGGGGAATGGAAGGTGGGCAGGGTCCTTTTAAAAAGGGAACATAGTGAATATGCACAGGTGGTGCTCTTAGTGGCAGCAGCTGAGGGTGTATCCTGTCAGAACAAAGGTAGGCCAGTACAAATACCTAAATACTAACACCCTCTACCTTGCACAGAGCAGTGGATTGATGATTATTAGAGAAATGATCACATGGTTCCCCAAAAAAGAAATAAGTGAAATGCCTTAGCAAAATCTTAGACCATGCCTGGATTTCCATCCTTCTCATGGCATAACCTAAATCCCATTCAAATTCAGCAGTCCCTGTTCCACACTCTTGCTCCGACTGTGGACTATAACCAGTAGAGGGTTATTCAACAGTGACCAGCTGTATCTCTTTTTAAAAGCCCTGATTTGTAGGCTATTAGACCACCAATGTGTCTGTGGACCATATCTGGAAAGAACCATTCACAATTAGCTCCAAATACAACTAATTTGTCACACCTTCCCCACTATGAAGAACTCTGTGCAGCTCCCTCTACTACTCTGTCCTGGAAACACTGCTCAGTAAACTATTTTCATTCTTTCTACTATTCCTGTGTATGTGGAATATATGAACACCTAATTATGTAACATGAATAATAACCCAGAGATTGATATTGGGTTCAAGGTGAAGATCAGAGAAGCAAAGCATCCAGCCACTGGCTCTTACCTCTACCTCAGACTGAAATGGGTGACCCTGTTTCCAGGAATCCTCAGAGTGCATTGCTCTCCACCAACCCTCAGACTGCAATCCCTGAGTTCTTGACTCTCCTGCCTTGTATTCCTCTCTCCACCCAGCCATATCACTCCTGTCTCCATCTCGCTAATGCTGGTATTAAAGGCATGTGATCCCAAGTGCTAGGACTACCTTTGTGTGAGCTGTTTCTCTTTTAAACTGGATCAATTTTTGTGTAGCTCAGTGTAGCCTTGAACTAACAGAGCTCTGTCTGCCTCTGTCTCTTGAATTCTGGGATTAAAGTGTGTATCACCACTGCCTGGCTCTATGGCTGTAGCTAGCTTTGCCTTTTGATCTCCAGTGGCTTTATTACATCATAAACAATATATCACCACATAATACTAGAACTATACTATACTATACTAATGTGGGTGCTCTTTAAGTTTTGAGAGTTAAAAGACACAAAGCTTTATGAGTACATTTTTAGCCATCATGCTGAGCCTAATGCTGGTCACTTTTTTGGGGGGGAAAAAACTCTGATTTTGTTTCAAAACCTTGTTTGTTGTTGTTATAAAATTTAAATACAATTTTAAGTAATATTAAATATATCTTCAGCCATATTTGGTAATGCAGGCTTGTAATCCAGGCACTTAGGAAGCTAAGGCAGGAAGATTATAGGTTCAAGACCAGCCTGCATTAAAGAATGGCTTCAAGACAAGTTTAGGGAAATTATGTCTAAAAGCATTAAAATAAAAAAATACTTGGAATATAGGTCAGTGGCAGAGTACTTGTATATCATGTACAAGACCTCATGTTCAATCCCTAGTATCAGGGAGCATATACATATATGTAAACATATACACATATGCATGTATGTGTGTATATATATATCCCTTCTTTGTTATAACCATTTGAATTATTTGAATATGCCATAGTTTAATTTGTCTTTAAATCTCAAATCATGCAGAAAACTTGTAAGGTTCATAGTTCTCCTGTATCAGATGACAATGCAGGTTGTTTGTTTTTAAAACATGGCTCACATTTTCATTACTTAATCCATTTACTGATGCAGAGTATAAGCACAAAGAGAAATGAATTTTTGTAGTTAAGACATGTCCAACTGTCCCAATTGTGGTAATGTTTCAACCTGTTATGGTTTAAAAGAAAGGAAGGAAGGAAAGGAAGGGAATGAAAGAGAGAGGGACGGAGGGAGGGAGGGAGGGAGGGAGGGAGGGAGGGAGGGAGGGAGGGAGGAAGGGAGGGAGGGAGGGAGGGAAAGGAAAGGAAACAGATGTAGCATGAATGTGTGTGGTCTCACACACAGTTCCTTACAGGCTCCTCAAGATTCTTCCCCAATATCTCCACTTGGAGTTTTACCTGATTTTATTACTGATTTCTGATTTTCACCCAAACCCACTGAGAGGATGATTTCCAGCAATAGCTTAATCCTCAAAGTCTCATGAGATAGCATGGTTGGTTCAGAAGAAGAGAGTCAAGTGCTTGTTGAGAATAGCCGAGAAAGTGCCCTTTTATTTAAGAGATAAAAGTTTTATTTTTGCATCATTACTAAATGACTTTTATTTTTAAAGTTCAAAATGTTAACTATAATTTCTATTAGAAAACTAGGGGCTAAGCATGTAATAAAGATGATCTTCTAATAACATTGAGTTACTTTATAGTTTAATAGTTATGAATTATCCTGTGGATATTCAAGAATGATTATTCTTTTTACTTGCAACTTAATAAAACTCATGAATTGAGGAGAATGCATGGAAAGAATGATTTATAATGCCTGCAGGCATGTTAATGTTTTCAGCTGTTCCCTTGCACCATCTGATTAGACAAGACCTTAGCTGCGTAATGAAGGACCAGCCACTAAAGTATGCTGCTGGGTTTATGGTGCCCGGGTCATCCATGCTCTGAGCACTTTTGAGTGCTGGACCATTAGTTTCCAATGCATATAAAGATAGGGGACACATCTGTATCAAGGAGATGCTATAATAAGAAATGATTTCAAATTCATGAAAGTAGCTTTCACCTAATTGTAATTTGCCAAAAACGATTTAAAACCCTGATTAACAGAAATTCTAATTAACTAAATACCCCCTACACACACACACACACACACACACACACACACACACACACACACACCTAAGTCTACTTATAGGAGAAAAAGAGAAATTTATAAGAAAATAAGTTAATAAAAAGGGTTCTACATTTAAAAAATCCAGCATCAAATCATTATCAGGGTTTTGAAGAAAATTATGTTAAAATCAAACATAAAATGGAAGAAATAAAATATTAAGGTTGAAACTATATGCTTTTTAGGAAACCTTGAGCTAACCAGAAATTTACATTTTTAAACTTCCCATAAGGATTTTATGCTACAACTTAGTTTGCTTATGTGTTTCTAAGATAACACTGCAGTGGATCCCAGTGTGCACTGGAGTCCAGTTAAGACAATTGAGGCTAGTGCTATCACATAGAAGGCCAAGAATTCAAAAGCTAACAAACATGGCTTTATTATCAACTCTCCCCCTTTTCATTTTGGGAATTCTGACACTTGAACTAGTCAGGGTTCTCCAAAGACACAGAACCGAAAGGTAGACAGGCAGATAGATGCTAGGTGGGTAAATAAATGACAGACAGATGATTGAGGCTGGAAGGATAGATACAGGGCTCTGCAAAGAAAACGAACCAAGAGTAGATGGGCAAATAGATGATAAGTAGGTACACATATGACTGACTGACTGATTGATTGATTCATACAGAGACAGATAATAAACTTGACATTATGGGAATTGTCTCAGGATTCTGAAGGAGTCTGTATCAGACAGGCACATACCACCACCTTCCATCTTTTTGGCCCCACCTTCTGACTTTGGCCATTCTGAAACATTCTCCCTCAGAGTATAGGCATATTGTTTTCTTTATTCCTGAGAATTGATAAAGTCACACGGATCTTGACATCCTATTAGACAAGTTATATAAAAATAGCTTAGAAGAGGCTTTGGAACTGAGTTTATTTTAAGAGTTTGGGGACAGCTGGCTTTGTTTGGCTGCTTTAAAATGTGCAGCTCCATGTGCTGTCTTCCTTTCAAGCCAAAGAACAACTGCTGACATCCACCTGAACACTGCTGTATTTAACCTTGGCAATGGGGGAGTGTATGCCAGAGATGCATATTCTTTCATATGAATTATTTATCTATTTATTGAGAAATAAGCTCTGAGGTATCACAGGCTGGCTTTGAACTCTTTGTAGCCAATGACTGAGAATTTCTAATTTTCCTGCCTTCACCTCCCTATGCTGGCATTACAGGTATCATTAGCACACCTGGTTATGCTGTGCTTGGGATCCCAGGGCTTCATGAGTACAAGGCAAGCAATCTACCAACTATACAAACTAGGCTGCAACAGGCACTCTCTTCAGATTTTAAAGGGGCACTCTCATGTGAAAGAGCTACATCCTTGACACTTGCTTAAAGTTTGGAAATTTTCAAATTTCAAGTAGACAATGACACTATATCAGAAGTATAAGCTCCTATCCTATTGGATATATCATTTTTTAAAAAAATTAATATGTCAGATAAGTGCTGGATTAAAATGATAGGAGATGGTACAGGACCCTAGTGAAGCAAAGAAAAAATGCAATAAATATCCGAAATAAATAGATTGGTGTATTTTGGTGAAGAGAGTATTTCCACTACTATTGGCAAATCTTTAACCCTGCCTTGAAGTAAAATCAAATCTGAGACAGCCTAATAGAGGTACTCAGCTTGCTGAGCATGCAAAAATCTATAGCCTGGCATTAGGAGTCTACACATGGCATTCTCTGTATTGATTGACCTGTGGAATCTTGTGTTTTCATAGGTGCTTCTGTAGTGTCGAGTGTTCAAAGCTACTGTAGCAACCAGCACCATCGTCACATTTACTTATGATAGTGAAAGCTCTATCTGTGTCTGAAATAAGAACACTAGGCAATATTCTGTGAAGCACTTAAGTAATGAACCTGCATTAGTGTTGCCAAACTAAAGATGCAGCTTTATGTAACATTTGCTTGGGCTACTCATTAGAAAGCAATTATTTCATGTAGACATATTACAAGAAGAGAATTAAAATAATCTGTAAAAGGCTACAATTAATTGGTTTCATGATAGTTTTTGTATCACCGTTCTTGCTAAAAGCAGCAATAAAAGAGCCCCATTGTTGGTTGCAGTTCTGCTCTGTCTAGCCTCCTGTCAGTTTCTCAATTCAATAATGTTAACTTGCATCTTTAGTTCAATATATGCAGATATCCTATTTCTTCAAAAAGGGGGGGCTTAATTGTACAAGTGATTTAGTCAGGAAGAAGGAAAATACTCTTTTCTTGGTCCTGATTTAGGAGTTTCCCAAGCTGTGTCTTCTATGTGGCTTTCAGTTGTTGGGAGAAAGTGGTTTGGGCATAGAACTGAGATGGTTTGTGAATAATTACTGTTTTAAGGTGTGAAGTCCTTTGAAATGAAGGGCAGAGATAATTTAGTTTACTGAAGCACTTGAAATGAAGAACTGGGTTTCCCTATCTCCACCCATGAGAACATGAGATAGTGCAGAACACAGATTCCTTTCTAATCCATAGTGTGCATTGGGAGTGTTGGGGGAAGGAGGTATATAAGGTCAGTCAGTGCCTTAAGTATTAATAAAATGAGTATCATAGAAAAGCAATTTACATGGCCTCAAAGTAATTATTATGTATATTAAAACCATGCACATTGTTGGTTCCCTAAGGCTACTATATCAAAGTACCATAAACTGGATAGCTTAAAACAATAGAATTTATTGTTTCACAGTTCTAGGGACTAAAGGCCCATGAAGAAGCTATTGGCATGTCAGCAGGCTCATGCTAGCTCGCCAATCTCCAGCTTGCAAATCCTCATTGTTAACATGGTGCTCTTCCTGGTTTCTCATCATCTTTTGTCTTCCTTTAAAACCAGCATGGGCTTAGCAGGTAAATGTGCTTGCCACCAAACCTCACCAATCTGCTCTTAGTCCCCAGGAGAGAACTGATCCCACAAGTTGTCATAGACCTATACTAATGTTTATGTGCGTGTGCGCGCGCACACACACACACACACACACACACACACACACACAATGTAAAACCATTATACTTAAAGAATGCTAGTCATATTGGGTTTGTAGCTCATCCCATTTTAGTCCCAGCTTTTCTTAACTAATTACATCAGTAACCTGATTAGCAAAAAAAGCAGTCACTATCAAAGATCTTCACCTCTTTCTCAAGAAGCACACCGTTCAGTCTAGACCAAGTCTAGACATGATGCAAGTGTGACCTGGACACTCTATGAATGTGAACTCACTGCATCCTTTCACAGCCCACTAGGAAAGAACAATGCTATGGTACCCAAAGGGATTTGAGGAGACTAGGGAAACAACACATGTACAGAGCCAGGTTTGTATCTCAAGCTGCTACTCCAAGTCTGTATCTGTACTCAGTTTCTTTCTGAAGAGCTAACCCCTCTGCTATCATATTTTCCCAGACACTCCAGCACACTGCCTTATTTTGCTATTGGAAAATAAAGAGATAAATTCCCAGAATTGCAAAAAAACAATTTCTGTCTTCCTCGTGATAATGTGAATAAGTGTGTGTGTGTGTGTGTGTGTGTGTGTGTGTGTGTGTGTGTGTGTGTGTGTGTGTTTAGCACCATTTCCAAGTGTCCATTTTATGCACAGCCTTCTACTGAACCCTCTGCTGGAGACACCATCAGAAAAAAAAATCTTAAGAGTTTCAAGAAGCCTTCCCTTTAGGAAATATGCGAACCCATGACATACAGTATGAGGCCCCACAGGTTTTGTTAGGGATATTTTCAATTATTTTCACATATGTCAGCTAGAAGAAGAATCATGACCTTCCCAACAGTCTAGCACGAGAATTCTTTCCTTATTATTTTCAATTCCTTCTAATTCAAATTGTGAAATGTTAGCTGATGGAAGCAGAAGCAGAGATCCACAGCTAAGCACTGAGCTCCTGGAATCCAGTTGTAGAGAGGGAGGAGTGGTGAGTAAATCGGTTAAGACCATGTTGGGAGAAACCACAGAAAGAGCTGACCTGAGCAAGAGGAGTCTGACATCAAACCAGGCCCCCTGAATGTGGGTGTCAATTAGGAGGCCTGCGCAGTCAATGGGGCTTCTGGCAGTGGAACCAGTATTTATGCTTAGTGCATGAATGGGCTTTTGGAGCCCATTCCCTATAGAGGGATACCCTCTCAGCCTGGATACATGAGGGGGGACCTAGGTCCTGCCCCAAAAGATGTGATAGATGTGGATGATTCCCCAGGGGAGGCATCACCTTCCCTGAGGAGTGGATGGGGGTAGGATAGGTGGGGGTCATGAGAGGACAGGAGGGAGGGAACTGGGATTG
Organism: Cricetulus griseus; assembly: GCF_003668045.3. Classification (NCBI taxonomy): domain Eukaryota; kingdom Metazoa; phylum Chordata; class Mammalia; order Rodentia; family Cricetidae; genus Cricetulus; species Cricetulus griseus. The sequence continues at coordinate 36,857,343 of NC_048601.1, read as the reverse complement.
GTATGTAAATAAGATTTTTAAATTTAAATAAAAATTAATAAAAAAGAATGGTATGTACGCATGCACATAATGAATTTTGATCAAGTCTGTCCCCTATTTCATTACTTAACTCCCCCTCTCTTGACTCCCCCACCACCACTGCTACTCAATTTCTTACATTATTTTAAAGCCACTTGCATTCACTCAATGCTGCCAGCATGTGCATGGATACAGGGCCATCTACTGGAGCATAAAGAGGCTCTCAGTACCCACATCTCTGAAGAAAACTGACACCCCCCTCACCTGGCTGCCACCAACCATCACTAAGCCTCTCAGCTCCTCAGCATAGGGGTGGGTGGGACATAAGGAGCCTCTCCCTCCTCAGGCTGGGCATTTGTCTTGCTTGATCTTATGCAGGTCTTATACATGTGCTCACAGCCACCATGAGTTCCTACATACAGCAGTGTGGTGTCCAGAGTACACCGTTTCTCTGTCATCATCCAATGCCTCTGACTCCTACAATCTCCCCACCCTCTCTTCCACAAATCATCACTAAGCCTTGGGAGAAGAGGGTATGATATAGATCTCCCATTTAGGCCTGAGAACTCTACAGTATCTCTCTCTGGACACTGACCAGTTGTAGGACTGTACATTAGTCACCATCTCCTACACAAAGGTTCCCCAATGAGGGAGTATTAGAGATGTGATGCTATTTCCATTTAGCAGTGGCTCAGCTTTCCTGTTTATATTCTGTGGGCTTCTATTTACATTACACCTATCTCATTGAGCCTTTGTTCTTTGTGGTGTAACAGAGAAAATGGAAGACTATCCAGATGTATTTTGTGAACCCCCTTGTTTGCTTGAGCTCCCATATATTGAACAATTGCCGACTAGTCATTCCATTAAGGACAGTGCCTACTGTGATGAATAAACATAACCTTGGACCACTCAATGATTGCATGAACATGAAGTTTAGGTAACTTCTGATAGAAACAGATAGGGCAAAGCCAAGATGTCTTTGCAGACAGCAGGATCCAGCCAACAGCCTGTGAGACCCTCTGAGCCTGTGAGTGATGTCTGCTCAGAGTCAAACCAAGGCAGAGGAAGGTTGAAGAATCTAAAGTGGTCTACTCATCAGCCCTCTCGGGCACTTTTACAAATACATATGTATCTCCAGACCCCATCTGGATGTAGTTCATCAACCCTCATGAGGCAAAAGAATTCACAGCCTTAAAATAGTCCCAGTTTGATCAACAACTGGATTTGGAGAGTGATGGCCGTGCTGTCTGCAATGGCAGCTGCCGGTCACGTCGAGTTATTAACTCCTAAATGAAATCATTCAAAATAAAATAAAGCATAAACATTCTGTTTTTTTTATTCCCACTGGATACATTTCAAGTTATGAAATAGGTACTCAAGAGCTGCCATGCTGGGATATGTACATACAGAATGTTTCTGTCATGACAAAGAGTCATATTGGGTGGCAATGAAGGAGCAGGGCAGTCACAAGCTCAAAATTCTGATGCCTTCTTCCCCTTCCTGTTTGACAAGTTAGTCTTCTAGAATCATTTGCATAATTGTCTTATTCTCTCTTCATGAAAATATAAGCTCTTTAAGGGTAAGATCTGTTGTTCCTAGCTGTATGACATCATAAACAATGAAAAGCCTTTTAACTTACTAAGTTAGTCAGATTCAGTCAACACCATCATACTGAAGTTAAGGGATGCAGACTGACACCAGATTTCAGCAGAGGCTGGAAGAAAAGGGGGGAGCAGAGAATAGATTTTTCTCAATCACGAGTGTGGATGTGGGGGAGGGGCACATAATCTGTACTGTATTGAAAGATGTTTGTTGTTTGTTTGTTTTGTAAGAAAAGACTTTTACAAGTGTCTGTGAGGGTAAAAAAAAAAAAAAGTGATCACTACTTCAAAGGGTTTCATACTGTCTTTTCACAAACTCAGCTTAGCTTGCTGCTTCTATCCAGAATAACTAAGATGTGTGTAGGAGATGGTGCCGATTTCCATCTCTGGCATCTGTTGTTGGTTTTATGCTTTGTTTTCATTTGGTAGATGGGTAGAGAATGAAACTTGCTGAGAACGTCACTTTAAGTGACAACCAGAAATGTGAAATTCTTTGTCTGTTATCCAATCTCTCTTGCAACTAAGAGGCATGTAAATGCATTTTAATGTAGTGCATACAAAAAAAAAATCTCAAATTGAACTACAAAGTTGAAATCCTAAGTAACTAAAATGTGAAGATTTAATTAATACTTCATGACTTGCTTATTATCTTCAAAATAATGAGACTTTTGAAAATGCTTTCTTAAAGTGAATTGGGAAGGGGAGGATTAGGCTTTTAAGAGACAGTGTTGATTTGGGGAAGTTGCCAACCTTCCTCGGACATCCCTATTGGCTTATACCTATATATTATAATAAGAGGGGTGCCACATCCCCAACTTGAGGTCAGTGGAAACTAAGATGATTTTGCTCTACAATTTTAATATTCTAGGAATCTCTAGGGATGGAGAGTATCCCAGTCTTCCCTGTGGTTTATTGGCATAAAGTCATCTGGGAAGAATCTGCATTGTCTTCAACAACTATGAGACCCACCCCCCAAGAAACCAAGAAACCAGTTCATGATACTTCATGAGCTATCCATCACCTTACTCAAAATTGGGGGAGAGGTCCTTTGGGGGGTAGGAGGTGATGTAAGATTTTTTTTATTTTGTTTTTTTGTTTGTTTGTTTGTTTTGGTGTTTTGGGTTTTTTTGGGGGGGTTGGGTTTTTTGTTTTATTTTTGTTTTGTTTTATTTTGTTTTGTTTTGAGCCAGGGCTTCTTTGTGTAACAGCCCTGGCTGTCCTGGAACTAGCTCTGTAGACCAGGTTGGCCTTGAACTCACAGAGATCCACCAGCATCTGCCTCCCAAGTACTGGGATTAAAGGTGTGTGCCACCACTGCCTGGCCCTCCATCACTTTCTAACTGTATCTTCTGAACAGATCACTTGGAACCCCATGCACCAGTCAGTATTTCTACCTTCCTATATTATTGTAAGGGAAAAATAATGTGCCAAGCATGTGACAGAAAAAGAGGAAAAGCTGTTCAAGCTAATTTTCAGGAGACATATTAATATCCTGTAGAAAGAGTAGATACTTGGGGTTGTGGCACCTGACTCGGATCTTCTATGGTGGGATCTGCGAAGGAAATTATGTTGTAGAAACCTGCTTTATTCCAGACACTGCTTAAGATATGCCCTTTCATTTAATTCTCACAAAATGCATATGAGGCATGACTGCACATGAGCTATAACTGTATCTCGCTAACAAAGAAGGAAGCCAAGACCCAGGAAAGTGAAGTAATTTGTCTTTTATGCCATTGGTAATGCTAGAATATGAACCTAGCTGTACCCTCTTCTTGATACTTCCTTCTATTTTCTTGGAAAATAAAAAGAAACAACTAAATCATTTTTTCTTAAGAAGCTAGGGCCAAGAGTCATGCCTCGGGTCATATGGGGCTGCCCGTATGGGCCAGAATCTGAAAGAAGCCTTACTTACCTCCAGTCCTGGGGCAGAGGGATGCTCCATGTCATATTCTCTGGGCTGAACCTGAGCATTTGCAGGAAAGAGATGCCTGCTATGCTCAGAGGCAGAGGCTAAAATCAGAGTTGGAGAACCTATGTTCAGACTCTGAGAAGGAACAAATTTCTAGAGATTCTCTTCTGGTCTATATGAACAGCATGGCATACCCCTCCCATATCAATAAATGTAATTTATTAAAAGAAAACAGAGAGAGGAATTCCATAAAATGCGGTGTAGTTGGAGATTTGGACTAAAGTCAGAGTTCCTATTGGAATATGTAACCTGAATATGAAAGGTCTGTTAAGATGTTCCTGGCTGTCTCTGAAGCCTTCCTCCAACTTGGCTTCACCAGATTCTGCAGGGAAGCAGCCTGCTTACCTCTGATCAGTTGGAGCCCAGTCAGTCTGAGGCTACTGCACTGTCCCACAGCTCTTCTCAGCCATGCCAAGCCACCCACTTGGATTGGATTCTAGCCAGCTGGCATTGGACTTTTGACTTCTCATTTTTCTTTTGTTTTGTTTTGTGTTTTCTTTCTTATAATTTTCTTTGGCAATTCTTTAGTCCACCCAGACTAGCTGTGCCTTGTTTACCATGCCTGGCCAACACTTCTGTAAGAACTAATGTGCTGGCCATGCCCAGCTCCTCTTGGGAGCTGAATGAATTGTGACCCCCAGCTTTTATGCTTAGCTTGGAGACCAGCTGCGCCTCTGAGCTATTCCCAGAGACAGTGGCCGAGGCTGCACCTGCAGAGCAATGAATCTGCCCTGGCCTGAAAGAAGGAGGATGAGGGAGAATCAAAAGATTACTTGTGTCCCTCCTTTCTGTACACTAGTGTATTTATACCACTCAAACACACCAGAGAATTTCGGAGTCTATTAAATAATAATTACAGCATAAAAAATAAAATGAGGGAAAGGACAGTTGTATTTTTCTTGGGGAGCCAGAAAAATTACCAGAGAAATTTAAAATAAGCTTAGGAAACGCTGAGTTGAGGCATTTGGGGATTTATTTGTCTCTCTGCTGATTAACTGGGTCATTTTGATGACCTAGGGAATATCTAAAGTTCTATTTGCATTTTTAAAAATAGCAACTGCCCCCTCAAAAAAAAAAGAGTAAAAATGGGACAAAATGCTTAAAAAAAAACTCTAATGAAGTTTTCTTCAGAGCAAAGATTCATATTGATGTTTATAATTGTAGGGTTTTCACACATGCAATGCTTACCAGGAATGTCCAGTCATTTCTATCTAATCATTTAGCTATCAGATTTTCCCTATAACTGAGCAATATTAATGACCATGTTAGTCTGTAATTCAGATGTTACAGTGTAGCCACAGGCTATAAAAGGCCCCAGAGAGCAGATGGGTTTTGTTCAGGCTGCACAACTAAAGTACATTTGGATGGATTACTCTCTCTTCCACTGCTTTCTGCTATGTTATATCTAACTACCCTGGAAAGCCAAGAAATTCCAAGTTTGAGAACGTTGGAGTATTAAATTCCATCTCTTTGTCAAAATATAGTAACAAAGAGGGAAGGGAGGACAGAGGGAGGGAAGAACAATGGCTTCTCTTGAAAACAACTGCCAGTGTAGTTTTGCAGGGCATCAGAGGCATGGGTAGATCCAGTGAGTACTATCTGGCCCCAGAAGCTATGAGAACTTCTCTTCTCCACCTATGTAGTTACATGACTTGTTCAAGGTCATCTAGAAAGTTTGTGGTAAAGACAAAATGAATCCCTTCTCTGGCAGGTACTTCACTGTGCCATTTGGACCACTCACGCATGCTGCTGATGAATAATGGCCATTCCCTGGGGAGCTCAGGATGCTAAAGAGCCCCTGAAAGCTCCTTGAGATGGAATACGCTGTATTGTTTCCTAATACATTATGGAGACCCCGTTAGATTGATTCATGCTGTCCAGACTTACTATCTGTGGTCACTATCACACAGAACAGGGAAGTCTACCTTGGACAATGTGTCGACAAGGAATATTACTTGGGAAAATGGCTAGACAAGCACAAGAAAAAAAAGTTCAGACTTGCTCAAGCCCTTGGAGGCCTGTCCCTTTCTGAATAGAGACAGAGGAGGAGTGAAAAGGATGGAGTATATAGGAAGTGAGGAAGGGGGGGGGGAGACTGGGAAGTGGAGGAGGGGAAACTGAAGTCAGTATGTAAAATAAATGAAAAATGGCATGTAAATAAAATTGTATAAATTAAAGAAATCTTAGAGTCCAAAAGGGTCAAAAACCCGATAAAAAGTCTGACAAATTAATATCTAGTTTGTGCTCATTAGCAGTTCACACGCACTTGCCAGGTTCTCTTTCTTTCTGAACGGAAATAAAATGGGTCTTCTTAAAGAATTTGCTGCTGTCTCTTTCTCCGACTCCACCTGCAGTATCCATCTATGTTCGCAGCTGATCTTCAGGGCGCACCCTATGTTGATTCACCTACCCACTGCTTCCTTTTATCCTCAGTGTCCACCAAAAGAAAAAAAAAAAGGACTCAGATTCAACATGAGACCTCAGACCTGTAAAAAATAATAGCTAATGTCTGTTGGGCACTTGCTATGCACCAGGTACTCTGACAAAAGCTTTGCATCTACTATGTCAGTTCTCACTACTCTTGCGAAATAGATTTCCATTTTCAAAAAGAAAAGGAATCCGAGACTTAAGAAGCTTCAGTAATTTGTCCCAGGTCATGGGGCTGAATTTGAAACCAAGCATTTCTTATAGCAATTCTAAAGTGCTATTCCTGTTTGGTTCAAAAAGCCCAAAGTCCACTGGAGTGTTAACAGTAAACACTTGTGTGTTTAGCAGAAGCCAGCTCAGACTTCAGGTCCAGGAGTGATCCTTCTGGAAGGTCAGTCCAGAGAATTTGACTTCATATTATCGTTACTACTACCCACCCCCATGAGAATGGCTAGTAGGACAATTTGCATTGATAGTATAATACTAGTTTTTTAACCCTATATGGCCAAATGAAACACTGCATTTGAATAAAGTTGCACTTCTCCATTACTGAAGTCATTCCCAAGAAAATACAACAGTTTACATTGCATTAGCCCAAATTTGCAGATACGAGAGAGCCAAAATGAGTAATATTTTCAGAGCATTTTCTAATATTTCACCTTAACTTTTATGTGTGTGAGCATTTTGCCTGCAAGTATGTATGTATGTATGTATGTATGTATGTATGTATGTATGCTATGTCCCTGCACAGTGACTATGGAGGTGTCTTCAGGTTCCTATTGCTGTGATGAAACACCATGACCAAAAGCAAGTTAGGTAGGAAAGAGTTTAGTTTTTGTTTGTTTGCTTGTTTGCTCATTTATATTCCTATCACAGAGGGAATTGATGGCAGGAACTCAAGCAGGGCAGGAAACTGGATGTAGGAGCTGATTCAGAGGTCATGGAGGAATGCTGCTTCCTGTCTTACTCCTTGTGGCTCACTTAGTTTGCTTTCTTATAGGACCCAGGACCACCATCCCAGGGATGGCACAATCCACAATGGGCTAGACCCTCCTACACCAATCCCTAAGAAAATGCCCTACTGGCTTGCCTGCCTACAGCCCAACTGTATGGATGCATTTTCTCAATTGAGATAACCTTTTCTAAGATGACTCTAGCTATGTCAAGTCAACATAAAACTGGCTAGTACCAGAGACCAACAGAGTTTAATTGCTTTGAACTAGAGTTAGAGGCCATTGTGAGCTGCCATGTTAGTGCTGGGAACCAAAACAGGATCTTCCAGAAGAGCAACAAGTACTCTTAACTGAGTTATCTCTGCAGCCTGCCAGAGCGTTTCTATATTGTAACAATCTATCAGTCAAAGAAAGCATGCATTTCAAAGCAGACATCTTAAGTCATTTTACCTTTGTGTGAGGATCAAATTTAGTTCTCTATTTTTGTAACTAGACTGCCTAGGAGTAATAATAATTCCAAGTTGGAGGTTCAAAAGACTTTGTTTTTATGGTTGTTTCTGCAGTGCTGCTGCTGCGGATCAACCTTTGGATGTCATATATACAAGGCAATCACTTGTCCATTAAGCTCCAGTATCAGCTTGCAATTTGTAATTTATTCATTTGCCTATATGAGGCTCTCTTCATTTAGTGCTGATGCAATAATTGGTCTGTAGATTTAAAGCTATTAATTCTAGTTAACACTAGTGAAAATATAATAGAAATGGTAAATAATTGTAGGGATGCTCCGAGATACCTTCCATGCCCCAGGGCCCTACAAGCTTCACTCATTCTTTATCTTCTACTTGTGGCCTGAGAATGGAATGAAATGACTCAATGAAATTCCAGAGAGTCAAGTAAGTTTTGAGAGCCCACCATGGGCAGTACTATTTTCTAGGCCTTAGATTAAATACTTTGATATAGATTACATTTTTACTTAAAATATTGTCATGTATGTAGCATTTGTAACTGGAATTTACTTAACTATGAACAGGGATAAAAATTCAAGTAGTTTGCATCAGGCAATGCATCTACAAAATGGAAAAGTCAGAGTTTGGATATGGATCACTTGACCCCTCATCCTCAAAAAGACCTCTTTCTACAGTCCCACAGCCTTCATTTGCTTCTTGTCTTTCCTCGCATATGTAATCATGATTCTGTGGAAAATATATACTTCCTTTTACCCAACTCCATATGAATTTAATGCATACATTCAGAATAATTCCTATGAAATATCACCATTTTATTTAACATCCAAACTAAAACAAATAAATGGGGAATGTGAGAGTTGGGGTCATTTCTATCAGAGTGATGGCCATATAGTCTACTTCCCTGGGGATTTTATACTTAGAGCAGAGTGCCCTAAGCATATCTGACTGGGAGAAAAGAGCATCAAATGTAGTTGTTTAATTGTTTCAAGGCCTTTCTTGAAATGTGTCCCTTGCCAAGTCTGAGCCTTTAAGGCTACAGTTTGTTCTTTAAGGGATTGTTTCCTAAAACGGCCAGATTTTGTTTGTAGAACATTATTCTCATAATTAGCAGAACATTTTCTTCTCACATTTAACAGATATAACCAGCCAGTCCCAGAATAAAGCCATTTTTTATTTTAACTATCTACACCAGCAATGTTTATTTTTACATAATTGAAGATAATTTATATGTGTGATAAAAGTTAGCCTGAATTTTGATGCACTTACTTTCATTTTACAGCATTAAATTTTCTCTTCCCCATTTCCAAGTCCAGTTGTACTAAGTATATTCAGTCTCTGGACAATTCATCATGCACAACTGAAATGGTACCACTTACACACTAATCCCTTCACCTGGTTCTTGGCAGTTATCTTTCTACTTTCTAGTTCTATGATTCTAACATTAGATACGTCTTAAGAATGGGATCGTACAGTATTGTCTGTTTGTAACTGGTTCATCTCATAATGTCTCCAGGAATCATCTCTCTGGATTGCACCATGCGGCTGGCTTTATGGTGACTGTCCTAGTTTGCTTTCTGTTTCTATGATAATTTGAGTAGGGAAGGGTATGTTTGGCTTACATAACCTGGTCACATTCCATCCTTAGAAGAAACCAAAGCAGCAACTCAAGCATGGCAGGAACTTGGAGGCAGGTACTGGAGCACAGACAATGGGAGAGGATTGCCTACTTTCTTGCTCCCCAGACTCATGTTCAGCAATCTTTCTTATACTCTCAGCATGCCTAATCAGGGCCTTCCCATATCAATTATTAATCAAGAAAATACCTCCACAGAGTTGCCGACAGACCAATCTGACAGAGACATCTTCTCAATTAAGGGTCCTTCTTCCCATCGTACTCTAGTTTGTGTCAAGTTAACAACAACAACAACAAAAAGACCATCAGTAACCTAGCACGTGGATATTCATCATACATCCTCAAGAAAATGAGGCAGAGGATACCAGCCCCCCACATGCCAATATATATGCATAAAATGCCTAACATAAACTGATGGAGTATTTGCCTGTAATTTATGTACATACCTTCCTGTGAGAAGTACTTATAACCATCTCTAGATTACTTATAATAACCAATTTGGTTTCAATTCTATAACGATAATGTGTAATTCTATGCAAATAATATCAATCATCTGTACTTCAATACAGACACATATTTTTTTCCTGAATACTTTCCATTCAAGGTTGATTGAGTCCGTGATGGGCAAGCCATGCATACTGAATTCTTGAGAATTTCATACTGTGTTTATACTTTTTGTGAGAACCTCCTACACTGTTTTCTAGAGCAATCCTCACCCAGGCATAAGGTTTTCAATCTCTCTGTATTTACCACCACTTCTTATTTTCTAGCTTTTGGCAGAGACTGCTCTAATGATGATAATCAGTTATCATCTCATATCATATCAAATGCATAACACATACTCTAAGATGTCATCTATGTCTATCTTATGATCAGTGATGATAAGCTGGGTTTTTTATTGCTTGTTGAGCCTTTTAATATTTTTGTTGAAGAACTCTGTTTTAGTCCTTCACCCAGCTTTAATTAGGTTATGTTTTTGTTTTGTTTTTACTGATGTTGTTCAATTGTTAGAATACTAATACTGACTTTTAACCTTTTTCACAATAGATAACTTAAAAAAATATTTTCTCACATTCTTGAGGCTGCCTTTGTATTTTGTTGATTTCTTCTCATGCACAGAAAGCTGTACGTGTGAAATCATCCTACTTGTCTATTTTTGCTTTTGTACCAGAGCTTTTGGTGTCATGTCCAACAAATAACTGTGAAACCTAAAATTGAAAATTTCCCTCCTTTCTTTCTTCTTGAGACTTAATTATTTTCTTTACCAACTTAGTCCATTACTGTAATTTTAGTTAATTTTTGTAGATGATGTAAGCTAAAGTTGTTGCCTTGTTCTTCTTGTATGGCTATCCAGTTCTGCCAATGTTATCTGTGCTTTTCCAGCTGTACAGTCCTTGTCAGAAATTATTTTTGTTTATTTATGAGTTCACTGTCCATTGGTCTATATGTAATACATTCATCCTATGTATTCTAGAAGTTTCATTGTCTACTTCTAAAAGTGCCAAATTTAAGGTTGGGAGACATATTTGATATGAAATCTGACCTTCTGAGGTTCATGGCCAGTTGCATGAGGCTTTGTATGTGCAAGGACAAATTTGAGCTCTTCAATATAATTGTCTCATACTGTAATTTAAGCTAAATGATTTATTTTTCATAACACCATTGAGACTTTAGACACATTATAATTATCCTTTCAGCAATGGTACACTATTTGTGGAGCTTCTTAAATGAGTTTAATGCACACTTTGCTTCATAATATATTACTTTAAATTCAATCAAAACATAAAAGTTTGCTCTAATTCTGTCTCAGAGTTCTGAAAGGTAGATTTGTACTCTTGGCTATCTAATATGAATTATGACTGAGGAATAAAGGCTGGAGAGATGGCTCAGAGGCTAAGGGTACTGGCTGCTCTTTCCAGAAGTTGTGAGCTCAATTCCCAGCAACCACATGGTTGTTCATAACCATATATGATATCTGGTGTCTTCTTCTGGTGCACAGGCATACATGCAGACAGAATAGTATATACATACAAATAAATAAATCTTTTTAAAGAGATTGAGAAATTTTTTAAGTTCATAATTCCCTTGAACCTGTTTTAAAATTAAACAGAAGTGAACATAGGATAAACTTGCAGAGTTAATGATATTTGCAAAATATTATTTTGTATATTTGCATGTTATAGACTTACTTGTAAACATCAAAATCATGTAGTTCAGTACTATTGAAAATTTTTCAAACACATAATAAATGGCAAAGAAACAAGATTCTGTGGTGAAGGCAAAAACAATGCCAGATGTGTTATTTTTTTCCCCAACAGACCAGCAAGCGTCTAGCTTCAAAGCCACACAAATGTGCTGCACCTCAGACTTGTCAAAATCTAATTGGTATGATTTTATTTCATGAGACTAGTAACAGGACATGCAAAGTCAATAAAACAACAATAAAGTTTTAGAGCTTTTAAACAGTTCCTACTAAACTATGAATCAATTGTTTGTATTATTATGGCTTCTGATCAAAGGCAAACATATATTTACAAAGTAAAAAGATTACACGAAGTGCTGACATGAAGTGAGAGCTTGCTGTGTTCTGAACATGAGAGTTATATACACTGTATTTTATTTTCTTTTTGGATTTTTTTTTTAAGGCAGTGTTTCTTTGTGTAGCTCTGGCTGTTCTAGAACTCTCTCTGTAGACCAAGCTGACCTCAAGCTCACAGAGATCCATTTGCCTCTGCCTCCCAGTGCTGGGATTAAAGTGTGTGCCAACACTGCCCGGCCACTGTTCTTAATGAATGATTCTAGAAAAAAACAGTCACTGAAAATCTTCAGTTCTCAAAGCTGGTATGCATTATAACCGAGAAATATGAGGAAATATATAACTATACTTCAGCATGATTATAAGTGTCCACTCTGTTCTTAGGAAAGCAAGATTAATGTCAGTTAGGTATATAATGGCTTTTTATAGCTAGTTGGAATTCAGAACACTAGAAACTGTAAGGACTGGTATTATATAAAGTAAAATGACATACATGTTACACTTTTTTCTGGTATCTTGTTAAAACCAATACTTAAGTCAATAGGATCAGCTCTTTGTTCCCTGAGGACCACTATTGAGCTAAGACCAAAATATTTGGAAACACAATAACCTAACAGTAGATGGCAAATACAACTTTTATGAGCGCTTAATATGTGCCAAACACTCTATACAGAGTTTTATATTGATTCCTGGGTTTTGTTTTTTTTTAACATAAATTCAATTCTTCAATAATACTGTAAGAATCCTTTGTGAGCCGCCCTATTTTGTAACCTGAAGAAACTGAGAGATGATGCGATCTATCAATGGTCTGCGGCTGTTAAATAGCCAGTGATATGCAAAGGACTGTATTGAAAACATAAGTGTTAGGTATACACACACATTATCTTTTTTAATGATGGGGACTGACGTTAGAATCTCATGGGTGTAGGCCGGTGTTCGACCATTCAAACTCTGTTTCTTGCCTGAGACATATTTTCTCATGTGTTGAATATATTTATGTTTTTAGTAAAAAAAATTGTAGTCAGGCAGAGCCGTCGTTGATGATTTCATCTGAGATCATATGGCTATGAGAATATAGGAAAATTTGCTATTTTCCTTCCATACTTCTGTTGAATTGACTTCTTACATAAAAGTAATTGAACTTGGAACACTCCCACTATATATAACTACAGAATATAGCATTTGGAAATGAAAGAATCCCTGAAAACAAATGTATTAATTAAAATACCACAGGTAATTTAAGATGTGCTGTGTCTTTTGTGAATTACTCTCCATGCCTGGCTGTTTCTAAGAGTGACCATTTATCTTTTTAGAAGCATAAACATGCAGTTTCTAAAGTGAATGTTGTCTTTAGTATTTTCTAGAGTAAGTGTGTGTATTTAATGGCTAAGCTGGACTATGTGCAGTTCTAATTATAAAACAAAAGCAGTTCTAGATAGTATCAGTGTAGTAAGTGGGCTATAATAAGAGCATCCTAAGACTCAAGTCTGCTTGGATACTCTGAATGCATTCGGAACACAGTTTTTTCAGCTATGTGAGTGACTATACTCTTGTAAACAAAAGGGAGTCAACAGAATAAGCATAACGTCTTCCCTGATTTAATTTTCAGACACGTCTCCAGACTTGGCCGAAGAAGCTCCAACAAGGACCTGTGCACATGTCTGGAATTGAGTGACACAGTTAAAGGGTTTCAGATTGCTTCGTGCCTCTAGGGAAGTTCAGAAAACCATCCTTTCAGACTCTGGAATTCTGTTCAACTGAGACTCGCTTGAATGTTTACACTATCTGCTTGTTGTGCTACTCACCACTGAACAGTGTTCAGATCTTGATCGGGACCTGAGTGTGTTCTGCAAGCCACCATGGCCAGATTGAGCATTGGGATAGCAGCTTGCCGAATGGTGCTGAGCTTGCTGATGACTTCATTAACTGAGTCTTCCATACTGAATAGCGAGTGTCCCCAGCTTTGTGTATGTGAAATTCGACCTTGGTTTACCCCACAATCCACATACAGAGAAGCTACCACTGTTGATTGTAATGACCTCCGTCTAACAAGGATCCCTAGCAACCTTTCTAGTGACACACAAGTGCTTCTCCTACAGAGCAATAACATCGCCAAGACCGTGGATGAGCTTCAGCAGCTTTTCAACTTGACTGAGCTGGACTTCTCCCAGAACAACTTTACAAACATCAAAGAGGTGGGGCTGGCAAACTTGACCCAGCTCACAACCCTGCATCTAGAGGAAAATCAGATTTCAGAGATGACGGATTACTGTCTGCAAGACCTCAGCAACCTTCAAGAACTCTACATCAACCATAACCAGATCAGTACAATTTCAGCTAATGCTTTTTCCGGCTTAAAAAATCTCTTAAGGCTGCACCTGAACTCCAACAAATTGAAAGTGATTGATAGCCGCTGGTTTGATTCTACACCTAACCTGGAAATCCTCATGATTGGGGAAAACCCTGTAATTGGAATCCTGGACATGAACTTCAGACCCCTCTCCAACTTGAGAAGCCTAGTTTTGGCAGGAATGTACCTCACTGATGTTCCTGGAAACGCCTTGGTAGGCTTGGATAGCCTTGAGAGTCTGTCTTTTTATGACAACAAACTGATCAAAGTCCCTCAACTTGCTCTTCAGAAAGTTCCAAATTTGAAATTCTTAGACCTCAATAAAAACCCCATTCACAAAATCCAAGAAGGGGACTTTAAAAATATGCTTCGGTTGAAAGAATTGGGAATCAACAACATGGGAGAGCTGGTTTCGGTGGACCGCTATGCCCTGGATAACTTGCCTGAACTGACAAAGCTAGAAGCAACCAATAACCCAAAACTGTCATACATCCACCGTTTGGCTTTCCGAAGCGTCCCTGCTCTAGAAAGCTTGATGTTGAACAATAATGCCTTGAATGCCGTTTACCAAAAGACCGTAGAGTCTCTCCCCAATCTGCGTGAAATCAGCATCCACAGCAATCCCCTGAGGTGTGACTGTGTCATCCATTGGATTAACTCCAACAAAACCAACATCCGTTTCATGGAGCCCCTCTCCATGTTCTGTGCCATGCCACCTGAATACAGAGGGCAGCAGGTGAAGGAGGTGTTAATCCAGGACTCCAGCGAGCAGTGCCTCCCAATGATATCACACGACACATTCCCAAATCATTTAAACATGGACATCGGCACAACAGTTTTCCTAGATTGCCGGGCCATGGCCGAGCCAGAACCAGAAATCTACTGGGTCACTCCCATTGGAAATAAGATAACTGTGGAAACACTGTCAGATAAATACAAGCTGAGTAATGAAGGCACCTTGGAAATAGCAAATATACAGATTGAAGACTCCGGAAGGTACACATGTGTTGCCCAGAATGTCCAAGGAGCTGACACTCGAGTGGCAGCAATCAAGGTTAATGGAACCCTTCTAGATGGTGCCCAGGTGCTGAAAATATATGTCAAACAGACAGAATCTCATTCGATTTTAGTGTCCTGGAAAGTTAATTCCAATGTCATGACATCAAATTTAAAATGGTCATCTGCCACTATGAAGATTGACAACCCCCACATCACATACACAGCCAGGGTTCCAGTAGATGTCCACGAATATAACCTAACACATCTGCAGCCCTCCACAGATTATGAAGTGTGTCTCACGGTGTCCAACATCCACCAGCAGACTCAAAAGTCCTGTGTCAATGTCACAACCAAAAATGCTGCCTTCACCCTGGATATCTCTGACCATGAAACCAGCACAGCCCTGGCTGCGGTGATGGGGTCTATGTTTGCTGTCATCAGTCTGGCATCCATTGCTGTGTACATTGCCAAAAGGTTTAAGAGGAAAAATTACCACCATTCGCTGAAAAAGTATATGCAAAAAACCTCTTCCATCCCACTGAACGAGCTGTACCCCCCACTCATTAACCTCTGGGAAGGTGACAGCGAGAAGGACAAAGATGGCTCGGCAGACACCAAGCCAACCCAGGTCGACACATCCAGAAGCTATTACATGTGGTAACTCAGTGGGTATTTTGCTTCTGGTAGTAAGGAGCACAAAGACATTTTTGCTTTATTCTGCAAAAATAACAAGGTGAAGACTTTTGTACTTTTGACTTTGCTAGTTTGTGGCAGAGTGGAGAGGATGGGTGGATATTTCAAAGTTTTTTAGTATAGCGTATCGCAAGGGTTTGACACGGCTGGTAGTGGCTCTCAGCTTCCAGTTTGTGTTTGGTTTTTATCCTTATCATTATTATGATTATTATATTATTATATTATTATTATTTTATTTTAGTTGATGTGCTAAACTCAATAATGCTGTCTTAACTACAATGCTCAATAAAATGATTAATGACAGGTGGGGGCTCCTCTGTGCTTGACCCCTTCTTCTGAAGCCATCAATACAAAGAACCGTGTCCTCTCAAAAGCTAACACACAGTTTGGAAGCAGCATTAAATCCTTCGTAGCAATCTGGTCTACAGACTTTTAATTCAAGCTAAGACTAAACTTGCTACTTTGTTGAATGATGTTAGTTGGCTGTACTGTAATGTTGTATCAACTGAATTGAATGTTTGCCTTTCAGCAACCACTTTTCTTTCCTTCCTCTTTCTTTTGTAATAGTCTAAGAGGCTTAGAACAAGCTAACAGGCAATAGAAATATGTATATCAGATTTTCTAATGTAATGAACTACATGTTAATTGTTACTATATTCTTTTTATCTTTAGCAGACACTTTTAAAAAAAGAAAAGATAATTTTGTTGTGTTTAACTCACCAACTTGGTGTATACTGAAGACAGACGTACAATAAATTAGTTTGTTCTGATTTTTTTAGAACACTTGCAATAATGTATTATTTATAGTTCTTGCTAGCTGCAGCGGTAATATCTTTCACACCAATACAGTCAACAACCAAGTATAATATGTGCATGCTTTCTTTTACAGTCAGGCCCTAAAATCTTTTGAGTGCTTTTTGTAAAGAAAGAAGTATTCCTTTTAACTGAAGCCTCCTGGAACAAGGAAATGGCTCCATGAGTAAAGGTCCCTGCTACCAAACCTGGTCTGAATTCCATCCCTGGACCCCACATGGTTGAAGGAAAGAAATGACTTTAAGTTGCCCTCTCACCTCTATACATGCTCCTTGGTGTGCAAAGACACACAAGTACCCACATGCATATGTACATGCACAAATGCATTGGGAGAACTAAATTAATGGATCTATTTTAATGAATAGGATTTCCATATTTTCAGTACCACTGACTAAAACCCAATGGAGTAAATGTTCATATAAAAAAATGCATACTACTATAATCCTGGCATAATTATACATTGCATGTATCACTCTCTTTCATTTATTTTACACTATGTACATTCTCTATCAAAGTCTTCAACAGAGTTAAAGAATGTTTCAAACCTTATTATAGTCTCCCTTTTAACATGTGCTTATAGGGTTTATACTGCTATGGAGATGTCTGCTGAAACAGACCATTGGCAGAAGGCGGAGTGATTTCTTAAGGCCGGCATTGGTCGTCCAAATATTACACACAGTTTATCTCAACTATTTCAAGATTACACAGGAACTATGTCTGTGAAGTTCAGGATGGCAGGAGTTAGTTTTGCAGAGTTCTGTGAACATTAAAGGGAACAGACTGAAAAATATAGGTAGATGACAAAAAGACCCATCTGAAAATCCTCACTGATAAGACAGAGAATGAAAGAAAGCTGTTCCAGATGGCAGCTGCCTCTGTGGAGTGATGGGATTGGAGAAAGGGGCTAAGAGGAAACAGGTGCCAGATGAGAAGAAAACATGCTAAGGGAACAAATAGAAAGTCCAGATGAGGTGGGAAAGGAGAGGGCTTTGATTGTCAAGTGCTTTGTTTTGTGAATCACCCTTCAGAACACCAGCCTTTTCATTCCCAGTCTAAAGGAGAGTAGGACAGAATTCCAGATTCAGCAAGCAAACTGCAACCAAAACACAGCCAATATCAGAATGAGAAGCATTTCTCAGAGGCACAGGGAAGGTGTGCGACTCTCAAGCAGCCTCCTCTGCCCTCCATCAATTCTCTAGGCCCGGTGGTCTTCTTATAATTCTTACCTGTATACCCCTGCTTTAAACATGCAGGATATCCTTGAATTCCCATTTACCTGGAATAAGGTTTAGAACAAACACAGGCCAGAAAACTAGCAAAATATCTTACATAGTTTTATAGTCAAGTACACATGGGACAGAACTGAAGCTGCTCCCTCTGCAGGCATGGACATTCTTGTCTTCAGATATCTGCTGAAAAGCAGATCACCTACCTGTTAAATTTGGAAGCCACAAGGCAGGTCAGCACCAAAGCACAAGGTCTAAGGCTGCCTGATGTTGCAAGAAGACATCATTTACCCATAAAGCTAAGCTTTGAGCTGGCACACCGGTTTGAAAAGACAGCGGAACAGGCATAGGGAATCCAAATGTCCATTGGAAAGATATCATTTCGCAGACCAGTTTGGGATAATAATTACTTCTTGTACTTAGGAAAATACTGAAACTTATTTTACTCCATTCAGGTTATTGGCTTGGTTTTTTCCTTAATGGAAAGCAAGGTGGCAAAAGTTCTCTTTTCTTAGTCAAGTACTTACTCATCTCTGCCTCATTTGGTAAGTTAAGCAGCCAGGGAAATTAGCCATCAAGCTAGACCTCATGGACAGGGGAGGTTCTCTCCACTTTACCCATGAAGTAGCTGCTGTAGGTCATAGTCTAGTCTCACATTTTCCCTTTTGCTTCCTGTTGTCGTGTGACCTGATTCTATGGGGTTATTTTTGGAGCAGTGTCTTAAAATGAGCATTCCCTAATTTGCTCATTTAATCAATGGCAAAGCAAACTGGGGCCATGAATAGAAAAGGAGACATTGTGTTTGATATCATTGTTTCTAATTTGTCATTGCACAGCACAAAGGAATCGCTGACCAGTCCTTGGCAAACAGGATCCCAAGCCCATTTTTCTCACAGTTGGTTTCTGAAGACATCACCATTGTGGTGTTTGCTTTCTTAACATTCATTTTCCCAAGCATTTTCCTTTCTTCCTTACTGTTCTCACCACTGGGGGGATAAAAACCCTTTGTGTTTCTGACACTGTTAGGGGAACCATACTGTCTGTCTTTCTGTTCACTGAGAAAGGAATTTAACTTCTGATACAGTCAAGGAATAACTGAAAAAAAATGTTTTCTTGCCTCATTTCTTTCTCAACCTGTTTGCAAATTGACCTTTTCAAAATTTAAAAGATATTAGCTGGGAGAAAACTTTCTCTGGTGTGTGTGTGTGTGTGTGTGTGTGTGTGTGTGTGTGTGTGTGTGCTGGTGTCTCTGAAGGCCCGAGGGGGACATGTGATTCCCTGGAGCTGAAATTAATAATGGTTATTAACTCTGCCCCATGTAGATAATGGGAATCAGAAGACCTCTGCAAGAGCGGTGCACAGTTGTCAATGCCGAGCCACCTCTCCAGCCCCCCAGAGAAGATCTTTTTATATCCAAGTTTTAGGATCACCATTCATAGATCTCAATAAATTTAACCTAGAACCTGTAGGTATTTTGACAACGTTAATGTGTGCACGTGATTCCCTTACAACTGGGACTTGCCTCCAAAACACACACACACACACACACACACACACACACATATTAGCTTCTCTTAATACTGGAAGGTCATGGTATTAAGAAATATAAATACAGAAGGGGAACTAATCATGATTTTTATCCTTGTGGTTTCAACACAACCAATCTAAGTGAGTTTCTTGTCTCATGGAATTTCTCAGATTTGGCATTATTCGTATAAAGTATACCACAAGTGTCAGTGTATCTCAGGGACCTTGCTGAATCATGGATTCTGAGAACAGCCTCCTGAAAACAGCCAGGTAAATTGCACATTATTATTTCCAATTTACAGCCCATGGCAAGACTTGGGCATCAGACTGACAGAGGCTGACCATGTCAGGGTTCACTTGTAGTTTTCTCTCTCTGAGCAGCATCCTTCTTGGGTAGAAAGAGAAGCATCTGTTGACTGGCAGATGAAGCATGCAGGTAAAGATGGATTCTGTGCACAAGAGGACCTGATCTGATTACACTGATGAGAGTTCCATTCTAGGGCCTGGCAGAATGATCAAACTCCTTATAAGGTGATATCTTAAAATGTGGCATTTGAATGCACAAGTGCATATTAGCATATCTCACTAATAGACACAAAGACATAATGAGCTCAAGGAAACTGACGGCCCTGTCTTAGTGGACAAGAATGTACAATTTATAGCAACAACTTAGGAAAGAAAACCTGAGAATGATTTGTTTTCTATTTAGGCATCTCCAAGGAACTACACTAGACCCTCTAACATAAGCATTTGTGAGTGAACCTCAGAGAGTGAAGCAACTGCCCAGAAACTAAAGAGCTTGTAAGAAACAGAACTGGGAACTTAAACTACATGACTAAAGTGTCTAGTTTTCACCTACATAATGGGCTCTGTGTTAATTCGAGCAGTAACAGTGGCATCAAAGACACCAGGAAGGCCATTATAAGGCCTAATTTAGGAAGCCAACCTGAGATAGATACTCAACCCTCCAAACCCATTTATTCTACATCTTCAACAAACCTTGGATCAGAGCTACAGGTTCAATGCCCCTTGTCTGAAATGTTTAGCACCAGATCACTAGAAGTGTTTGAGGTTTCAGCAGGTGTTTTTTTTTTTCCTTCACAGTGATGATTTGCATAGACTACTGGATGATCATCCAACCATAGCCCAAAATGCACCACTTACAAAGGTTGAGTGTTCCTTCAGTGCTCAAAGCACTTTCTAACTTTGGCCAAAAAAGAGAAAAAAATAAGAGCTCAGTTTCCTTCAGCATTTTGCATGAGGAGCATCAATGTGGAGTTTTAAAGTGTTGCCTATGTACTGAACACCTGAAGATTCTTTCAAGTCCATGAGAGAATGCGCAGTGCTTTGTGCAAATACTTTGCCATGTTATAGAATAGGCAAATACCTATGGAGTTTGATATCTGCTGCATCCTAGAACCAGTTCCCTGAGGACACCAGGGATGATGGCAAGTAAAAGCAAGCCAATAGGAAAAGATCAAGGGTCACTTAAAGGTTTGTGACACTAATCCCATAAGAGGAAGTGGGAGAAACTGAAGCTGCAGAGTTGGGAAGAAGTAATACAATGAAGAGCAAAATCAGTAGACATGGAAAATAAAAGCAAATTCCATATACTAATCACCTGACCTTTGGTGCCATATGGAATTCTCCAGTAATTATAAAAATTACTCATAACTATTTTTCATATGAAAACCCCACTCAGATCAACCTTCCTCAGTGACAAAGCTAAGATTTGCACCATGGCCTCAAGGGTCCACAAGTACCTACTTTCTAGTGAAAAGGTACCAGAGTCCAGGGCCAGGCATCTCATTTGCATGACTGATTTAGTTTGTAAAGTGGAAAGTGAGTGCATGATCTTGAAAAGGGTCTCCCACAAAAGCTTCCTTAATGTGGTATTTCATGCCATGGGCAAATAGGGGAAGGTGAGATGAGTCAGTGGATAAAGATGGTTGCCATACAAGCCCACCTACCAGAGTTCAGTCACAGACCCATTTAAAGGAAAGAGAGTACTGATTCCACAGAGCTGTCAAGTTTTCCTCTGTCCTCTACACACACTGTGGTACCTGTGGTCACACACACACATATCATACTCACACATGTACAATACATACATATATAATATATATAGTTATTATTATCATTTTAAAACATTAAGGTTTATAATAACATCCAGTCAAAGAACTGTTCTTCTGCTTTAAAGTAATCTAACATTTTCTGGACAGCACTGGGTAGAGAGGATAAACTCCCTTGGGAACTACAGGAAGAGTTTTATACCAACAAAGTGGCTTGGGCCTGTACTCCTGGGACACAGCAAGACCCTGAGAGAACACGGTTTTGTGATCTCCATGCATTGAATTTTTAAACTTTTATCACCCTTTCTGCCTTTTCCAGGCAAATTGCTTGTACTATTTCCCACATTATTGTTGAAACTAAGAGCAATACTCTACTAGGAAGTCTTGTTAGGAATCCCTCACACTCATCAATAATACTTGATTTCACCAGTTTTGTATAACTGACTTAGGGTATCAGTGCCCACCTTGAGATAAGTATTCTCTGCCATTTTTAAAAGCGGTGTTGTCTTTCATGCATTTAAGCATGAGTATGCATGGCACACTGGTAGAAGTCAGGGGACAATTTGAAGGAGTTCCATGATGTGTGTCCTAGGAATCGAAGTCAAGTCATCAGGCTTGGAAGCAAGCACCTTTACACACTGAGCCATTTAGCTGGCCCCTATTTCCTCTCATTATAACTGTAGCATGGTCACTATAGAGAACATATTAATAATAACAGCATGTGATTCAATGGCTCAAAAAATGAGCATTTGGTGTAGTTCTCATTTTCTCTGTACTTGTGTACACACACACACACACACACACACACACACACACACACACACACAAACACATACATACATACATGTATATATACATATGTACGTATACACATATAGTTGTAAAATATGCACTCACATGAATATTAAATTGAAATCATGGCATGATGTTATATACTTTATTCTATCGTGCAAAAGCAATCATCTTTTCATATTTCTAAGTTCTCTTGCAAAGCATGGTATTATATATATATGAACATCTGAACAATTCCTTCCCTGGGACATATTCTAGAGATGCTTCCTACATCAAGGACTAGATTGATGAATATGAACCTATGCTTCCCATACCCTTTAATTGCTGTCATGTGGAAAGACAGATGTCTACCTAAAGGAAAATGAAGCACCATACAAAACAAGTGTCCTGATAAAACTTCAGCATAAACTACGGAAACTCAGAACTGAAACTTGTGGTAAAAATTCCCATAAGAAATGGCCAGGGGCAGGATTCAAAACACATGATCATATGCGTTATTCAGCTTCTGCCTTTGCAACAAACAGCTGAGAGTATCAGTTTCAAAAGAGAAGACTGACTTGGACTTACAATTAAAGAGATTTCAGTCTATTTCCCTGGCTGCACCTTTCCAGAGTTTTAGGAAGAACCTGGTGGGGGAGGGATGTGTTACTGCCCATCACTTGGCAGCTGGGGAGCCCAAGAAGAAAGACCATAATCCCATTACCTCCTTAGAAGGTGTGGTGTGAATGTAACTTACTAGTTTAACTAGTTTCTGCCTCCCAAAGTTCCTACCCTCTCCTAATAGTGCTGCAAACTGGGGCCCAAGCCTTTTGCATGAGGACATTTGGCAGACATTTAATGGTTATACACTAACTCTGATCAAGGACATAAGGAGGACTAGGAGATTCTGTTGGCATTCTCATTGGAAGAAGAGAGGGCTCAAGAAGTGGAAAGTGACTAGCATGGGAGATAAGAGAGAAATTATAACGAGCTTCTGTGCCAAGATGAAGAGAAGCTGGGTCAGAAAGACTCAGAAGTCCCAGGTGAACCTTTGCTTCCCTTCTTTTTTCCCATCCATCATAATCACCAATGGTATGCCTTCCTAGCGAGATGTGAGATGCTCCCCAAAGCAGCTTAATTGACCTTTCTAAGCCTAGAGCATCGGGTTGGAATCTCTGCTGCAGTAATATGTAAGACACAGGCATTAAACAGATATAAGCCTTCTCTAATTGTCTGTGTCTGTCCCAGCCAGTGACCTGCATTTAGTATACCTTTCCTTTAGTGTCTACTCTAAAAAACAAAAATAGTTCTTGTTTGGAAAATTGAAACATATAATGTGGGGTAGGGTTGTCAAAGCAGGAATCAACTGTCTCCTTGACTTGTCCCTTGTCCAATCAGAATATTTCTAGTTGACTTGCTGGAACAAAATTCTGATTTGTGGATGGTGTAATAACAAATAAGGCCTGGTCTAGGAATACTCTAAAAAAGAACAAGGGATAGACAGATGGCCCAGCAGGTCAGGGCACTTGCTGCCAAGACTGACAACCTTTGTCCCATCCCTGGGCCCTGCAGAGTGGAAGGAGAGAACAACTCCTACCTATTGCCTCTGTCATTCACACATGTGAATTATCACAGGTGCTCCTATGCATGTGCATACACACACACACACACACACACACACACACACACACACACACACACACACAAATAAATAAACACAACACTAACAAGACATCCTTTCATAATTGCACCCTCAAGGCCATGTACTGCTTCCCTTTTATTTCAAAAAACAAGTAACATCGTAGCAAGGCCTACTGCAAAATATTTCTGAAACCAAACTCTAATACAGTAGGATGTTTATAATGGTGTGTGTGTGTGTGTGTGTGTGTGTGTGTGTGTGTGTGTGTGTGTGTGTGTGTGTGTGTGTGTGTATTTCTCTGTCTTTGTGTCTCTCTGGATGTATCTCTGGCTGTCTCTGTGTCTCTCTGAATCTCTCTGCTTCTGGCATCTCTGAATCTGGAGCTTGCCAATTCAGCTAGACCCAGGGATGCTCCTGTGTCTGCCTCCTCAGTGTTAGGATTACAGGCATGCCAGCCTGTTTCATGTGACTGGGGACTGACCTCTTGCATCTTTCTTCTTACACAGCAAATAATGTACCAACTGAGCCATTGCCCCAGCCCTTTCGTCAGTATTATTAGTTGCTCCTGATACTAAGAAATTATAACAGCAGAGAGTAACAGAAATGTTTCATCTCCCAGTGCAACTCATAACGAGTGTTTTGTTAGCCATAATACTGGGTGATGTTTGTATCACAGGGAGAGGACGCCAAACCTTATTGCAGATTCCATCAACTCGTTCTCTGAATTACTAGTTTCTCTCTGGAGAAAGATTCAAATAAATATCTTAATTCCCATCCATTTCTCTTGCTGGAAAGATAAATTATAATTAGCTTCCTATAAACTATACACACACACACACACACACACACACACACACACACACACACACACACACACACACACGAGAATCTGAATGTCAATGGGGTTTGTTGGATGGGTGAAGCCAACAAGAAATTTGGCTCTGCAGTGAGTAACAAAACTTTGCTAGAAGCAGACATATTGTTCTATTTCAATGTTGTGTCTGGTAATAGATTCTTGGACAGTTGCAGGACACACACCGGCATTTTGTTGATCGGGGAAACATGCTACATGTTGAGTACTTGGAAATTTTGCTTTAGCTATTCCAATATTGTGGTAATCACTGATCCAGAGCACCTTCATGGTTTTCAGAGGTGGTGGGGACTGGGGAATTTACATATCTGTGTTCAGTCTCCCCAAGATCCTATCCAAACTCACAGCAAAACAGTTTCCTCTTTCTGCAAATTCTTCAGGTCTCAATGGACTTGGTAGACATGAAGGCTCCCCAAGAAGATCAGTCTGTGTTCTGTAGGTATGCTCACAATTTCCCCAAACTCTTAAAGCCATATTCAAAGCAGCCAGACATCTCTGTGACCCCTGGACTTTTAAAATAACCAGCACAAATTCATATACATCCCCTTTGTGTTCTGCAGCTATGGGTGGACAGGTCACATATGGGGTGGGGAGTTTGGAGAAGAACAAGGAAAGGAAAAGAAAGTCAAACATCAGCATGGAACTTCTGAACAGTGGCATAGAAAACAGAGACAAAAAAAATAGGGTCTAAACAGCAGGCATCTGGCTCCCTAAAATTCCCAGAATGAGATAGTGACAGTGGCAGTAGTGGATAAACTGTGCCAGGAGCAACTCCTGAGGTTCCACTGTCTTCCCCTGTGTCCTTCTTCTCAAAAGGCTATTAGTATTTTGGATGAGGCCCAAAACAATGACATCATTTAAACTTGACCTTCTCTACAAACAGAAACACATTCTCAGGTATTGTGGGTCACAAGTTGGAGGAGGGCACAGTCCAGCCCATGATTGCCCTATTGAAAGCTTCCTATGCACTCTGGGTAGGCTGAATCCTTTACAGTGGCAATGAAAGTTCTGCTTCCTCATTTACTGTGTGTGGGTAATCTCATCAAGGTTTGTTTGTTAGTGAGAGAAAGAAGCTTTACATACACCACAGTCTCACAGCTTTCTTTCACAGTTGATGGAGAAACTGAGACTTAAAAGAAGAGAAGAATTTGGTCAAGTCCTTGTGACCACCAAGCAGAAGAGTTTAAAGCACAACTAAGCTGTAAATCCCAGAAATAGGAACATGAGAGTTCCCACACCAAAAATCTCCTGCCATGCATCAAGAAAGTTTCCTGAGCCTTGTTATCATTAGTCCCGGCGGGGGTGTATAAACTATGGTCAGATACAGTTTTGACTCTGAGTCTTGCTCTGAGCTCTTATAACATGTGTGAGAAGTCCCTTTCCATTTATTATGCCCAGATTAGTTGTATTGGAAAAACCCAAGCTGGATCACCTTCTCAGTGATACATCTCGATACACTTCTATACATCTTGATAAAGGGCATTTTTTCCTTAAAACATGACAGATCTCATCTTTTTCTTGTCATCTTGTGAGGGCAGGTGATAGCAAGATAAAAGTAATTCCTCACAAGCTTTTCAAACCAAACTCTCTGCTTCCCATGCAATCGTTTATTTTTAATCAAGAAATAACCACGAGTGATTATTATAAAATATGTTTACATTGAAGAATGATTAAATCGAGCTGATTAGCATACAAATTACCATGCAGTCATTTTTTAAGGTCTGTGACAAGTAAGCATGATAATGACCTGAAGGAAATAACTAGGATTGATATACTACATACAGAATTCCCCCAAGCTAACTTAAATTTTGAGTCATAAAACATACCTGACATGCAACTAATCTTCCCGAAGCCCCAAAGCTCACAGGCTTTTGGAGTCTGGCTTCTTCATGTCCAGTAAAGTTCAGTTTAGGATGAAGCCGGTCTCAGGCTGCAATGTCATGTGTGGCAGTCAGTCACTCATTGAACATAACTGTGAGTAGCACATGATGAGTAGCAGGGAAGAGAGGCTGGCTGACATCGCTCCACCACAGAGGTTCATAGAAAAAGAAGAAACATACTGAAGATCTCAGCCACCTATTTGAGAGTCTCTGTTCATGTGGCTGTCACACTACTCTCAGAAATGGTTTTAAGGAAATATAGAGAAAATATCATGTAGAACTCTGAAGAACAGGAAACAGGGTGGGAGTTACTTATTTTAAGTTTTATGGAATGAACCATAGAGGAGGCAATGCTAAAGGGGGGGACTCAAAAATTAAGAAAATTTTGACCTTGGAAGAGTGAAGGAATGGCAGACAGCATGAGGCAACAGAATTTTGAAGGAGAATGAAAAGTATCAGGTATTCTCCAGTATGTACACCAGGAATTCAGTTCCTGGGTCAGGGGACAGGTGGCAAAAATAAATACATAGAGCCTTGACAATGCTTTATGCATAATGGTGGCGACTTTACACACGGAATTTCATTCTATCTTCAAAGTACTCCCAGGAGACAGATTTCTCTCTCCCTCTCCCCCCACCTCTCTCTGTCTCTGTCTCTGTCTCTGTCTCTGTCTCTCTCCTCTCTCTCTCTCTCTCTCTCTCTCTCTCTCTCTCTCTCTCTCTCTCTGCCGTTCTCTTTATGGGGAGAAAATGGGAGGTTTATCAAGTTAAGCCGTTTTCTCAAGGTCCCTCAAAATGCATGTTTACTCCTCCACCCATGCTTATAACCACTGTACTATTAAAGAATTCAATGATGAAGAAAACTAAGGACCAGAATGAAGGCCTGAGCTTCATTGTGCATGCATACAGGAATTACAAAAAGGGGTTTGAACAATGCTGTTCTTCAGAAAGTCAGGAGGCCAGTATTTTTTTTAATAAAATTGATGTATTTCAAACAGTTGTGAAACCCAACTAAATGTGGGTTATTGACAAGAAAAATAGAAACACAAATTCCATTCTAAATACAAGAATGAACTTTGTCTCTTTCCCTGATGCCAGACCACACTGTGTATTTCCTGAAGTTCGCATTCATATCTAAGCTACTCTTTTATGAAGTAACACTTGCAAACTCATTTATTTGCTGTCCATTTCATAACTGGGACTTAAAAGCCACAGTCATGGGAAATTGCCTATTTGTCTATGGAAATAAAGCAGTGGGTAATCTTGAGTAACTTGCAAATGAGATCAAATTTGTCATAAATATCAAAGTTGTATCATGTTTTCCATTAAGGTCTTTGACCCATTTGGGGTTGATTTTTTGGACAATGCAGGGGGTTTTAACGGGGATCTAGTGCCATTTTTCTGCATGTAGATGGGCTGGCACTCTGAAACTGTTAAAGGAAAAATCAGGGGAAACGCTTCAAGTTATAAAAAGAGGCAAGGCTTCCTAAATACAGTTCCAGGTGCTTGGGAAATAATACCAAGTGACAAACTGGACTTCATAAAATCAAGAAGCTTCTGTACAACAAAGGAAATAACTAGTGAAGAAACAGACTAAAGAATGCAAGAGAGATCTTTAATAGCTATACGCCCAATAGAGGGATAGTGGAATATACAAATAATTAAAAACCCTAATTAATGAGAAATCAAATATATGCATAAATGGGATAATGGGATAAATAATTCCTAAATGATGAGGTACAAATGGCTAATGAATATATAAAAATTTTCAACTTCACCAAGCATTAGAGAAATGCAAATTGAAACTACTTTGAGATACCATATGATGGCTATCAGGTTGGCAGTCATTTAGATAACAAATCGCAAAGCTGGTATGGGGGTGCACTGCTGGTAGGCATGTAAACTGCTCCAGTCACTATGGAAATCAGCATGGAGATTCCACAAAAAAGCCAAGAGTACACTTACTATGTGACACAGCTATGCCATTCCTGGCATTTACCCAAAAGACTCCACTTCAAGAATCACAGAGACACTGGCACATCCATGTTTATTGCCTCATAGAACCAAACTAGATATTCACTAGTAGAGAGATAGATAAAGAAAATGTGCTACATATGCACAGTGATTTTTTTTCAGCAATGAAGACAAATGAAGTCATGTCATTTTTCAGGAAAATGGATTTAATCAGATATAATAATGTTAAATGAAATAAATGAGTCAAAGATAAACACCATTAGTATTCTCTCATCCGTGGTGCCTAAATTTTATACAGATAGATAAAATCATGTATGTATATGTAACACAAAAGTAGACACTAGCCAGGCAAGGGAAAAGGGGGGACTAATGGGACAGGGGTGGAAAGAGAGAGAAACAGGAATGATGAGAGAGTATGAACAAAATACATTATATACTTACATAAAAAATGTTTTTAGATTACACAGTACTATTTATGGTAGATATATGCCAATGAAAACAGAAATGTGTTTTAAGTTTTTTCATAATAGATTGTATCTAGTCTAGTGCCTATGAGCTCCTAGTGTTTGCCAGGGGATACCAGGAGTATGGCACTGAACTGATGTGGTCCCTGCCCAGTTTGTATTCACATTATTAGAGGAAAACTGGACTATAGACAAGTAATTAGGTCATTTACAGTCAGTAAAAATTGCTATAAACAAAGAACTGAGACAAGACTGGCAGAGGGAAGTAATCTATCCCATTCTGCATGCACGGCTATCCACTGCTTATTCTAGATCTTGCTAATATGAAGAGCCTCAGTCTGATGGCTCTGGCTTTGAAGCAGTTGCTGACTCTATGCTGATGAGGATGCTCTGTTGCTTAAATACCTCTGTAGCAGAGGACTCACAGCAGTTTGCAAAAGGCACTTCCATTCATCACCAGAACACCTCTGAGAGGCTGGAGAGAGGTTCAAGCCTCATTACCTCTGCTTAAGGAAAAGGAAAGTCAATGACAGTCAACCAATTGTTCCTCGAGCTTATAGGGCTTATGGTAAAGCTGAGCTACAACCCTTTATTCCTAAGTTTCCCATTATACCACATATTCCATCCTTCAGTGTAAGGTAGAGGCTAAAACACACCTGGAACTTTGGGAAAGAAATCAGCTCTTTCCAACTCAGAAGAAAAATCTTTTATGCAAAGAAATTTTTTCTTGTGATTATCAATATGTTTATTTACCTAAAAATAAAAAAATTGTGTGTGTGTGTGTGTGTGTGTGTGTGTGTGTGTGTGTGTGTGTGTGTGTGTGTGTGTGTGTGTGTATGCGCGCGCACGCATGTGCACCTGCACGCGTGCATACGTTTTCAGGTGCACAAGTATCACAGCAGGCATGTGACAGTAAGAAGAAAATTTGCAAGTGTTGGCTCTCTCCTTCCACCACATGAATCCCAGGAATCAACCTCAGGTGTTTAGGCTTGGCAGAAAGTAGCTTTACCTGATGAGCCATGACCCACTTTCCTCCTCTTAAACAGTGCACAGTAAAAACCCTATAGTGGAATTTGTCTTGTGTAAATTCATGATGGTACCATGTGGAAGGAAATCTGTCAGAAGGCAGAATCATCACAAATCAAGTCCAGAAGATATTATTGCCCAAAAGACATTAAAGAACCAGAAATGGATGTTCTGGAATGATTGAAGATTGCTTATTACAAATTCTTAATGTTGAGGCCAAGGAAAGTGAATGATGTAGCAATGGTTTCAGAAATAGGACACAAGGCTCAGGTTACAGTTTCTTGATTGCAAAACTTTGGGCACAGACATCCAGGACTTCCCAATGGATAAAATGAAGACAGAAAGTGGTGTAAGAAGGCAAGGTCATTTTACTCAATTCATAATGTTAGGGTAGTAAGATAGTGGCAAGCAGTGGCAAGAGCAGTGAATCAAATGACTTACACTGTTTTCATTTTCAAATTTATCATAATTAAACACACACAAGAAAGTTGTAAGAACAGTAGCAAATTCTCAATAAATAATTCTCAGGTATATTACATATGTTCTACCCAGATTCTGAAAAGGGGCGTTGTTTGTCTGTCTGTCTATTTTCTCTTTAAGAATAATTTATAGACATGGTATTTCTTCATCCTAAGTTTTTTGAGGAAGAAAAAAAGCAATTTTAATATCAGATAAAAATCTTTTTGGAATTTTTTATTAGTTCAAATTAGGAACAAGCTTGTTTAACATGTCAATCCCTTCTCCCTCTCCCACACCTCCTCTCACCCCTACCTCTACCCCCGACCTACCCCCCACCCATACATCCTCCACTGCCCAGGCATGGAAGGGCCTAAGTACAACACATCATCCTGGGCCTGGCCTAGGCCCTCCCCCAAGTGTCCAGACCGAGAGTGCATCCCTTCACGTGAGATGGGCTCCCAAAGTCCCTTCTTACACCAGAGAAAAATACTAACCCACTACCAGGGGCCCCCTACAATGCAGAGGCCTCCTCATTGACATCCATATTCAGGGGTCTGGATCAGTCCTGTACTGGCTTCCAAGACAGCAGTCTGGGGTCGATGTGCTCCCACTTGTTCAGGCCAGCTGTTTCTGTGGATTTCACCAGCCTGGTACCAACCCCTTTGATCTTCATTCCTCCCTCTCTGCAACTAAGTTCAAGAGTTTGGGTCAGTGTATATCTGTGGGTGTCTGCCTCTGCTTCCATCAGCCACTGGATGAAGGCTCTAGGATGGCATAAAAAGTAGTCATCAGTCTCATTATAGGGGAAGGGCATTTAGGTTATCCTCTCTACCATTGCCTAGATTGTCAGTTCATGTCATCCTTGTTGATCTCTGGAAATCTCCATAGTGCCAGATCTATCCTCGGACCTATAATGGCCCCCTCTAATATTGTATCTCTCATCCTGCTCTCTCTCCTCTATTCTTCCCCCAACTCAATATTTCTGCTGCTCCATTTCCTCCTCTCCTCTCCTCTTCTCCTTTTCACATTCTGGCAGCTCCCTCTCCCCTACCCTCATGCTCCCAATTAGCTCAGGAGTTCCTGCCTCTTCCCATTTCTGGGGTCCATGCATTTTTTCCTTAGAGTCCTTCTTGTTTCCTAGTTTCTTTGGTGAAGAGGTTTGTATGCTGGTAATCCTTTGCTCTATGTCTAAAATTCATATTTGAGTGAGTACATACCATGTTTGTCTTTTTGTGACTGGGTTACCTCACTCAGGATGGTTTATTCTAGTTCCATCCATTTGCCTGCGAATTTGAAGAATCCATTGCTTTTTTTCTGCTGAGTAGCACTCCATTGTATAAATGTACCACATTTTCTCTATCCATTCTTCAGTTGAGGGGCATCTAAGTTGCTTCTAGGTTCTGGCTATTACAAACAATGCAGCTATGAACATGGTTGAACGTATGCCCTTGTTGTATGGATGTGCATTCTTTAGGTATATGCCCAAGAGAGGAATTGCTGGTTCTTGAGATAGACTGATTCCCATATTTCTGAGCAACCTCCATACTGATTTCCTAAGTGGTCTTACAAGTTTGCACTCCCACCAGCAATGGAGGAGTGGTCCTTTTCCTCCACATCCTCTCCAGCATAAACTGTCATTGGTGTTTTTCATTTTAGCCATTCTGGCAGGTGTAAGATGATATCTCAGAGTTGTTTTGAGTTGCATTTCTCTGATGGCCAAGGATTTTGAGCATTTTCTTAAGTGTCTTTCAGTCATTTCAGATTCCTCTGTTGAGAATTCTCTATTTAGTTCTGCACCCCACTTTTAAATTTCATTGTTTGGAGTTTGGTGGATAGCTTCTTGAGTTCATTGTATATTTTGGAAATCAGCCCTCTGTCAGATGTGGGGTTGGTGAAGATCTTTTCCCATTCTGTGGGCAGTCATTTTGTCTTACTGATTGTGTCCTTTGCCGTACAGAAGCTTCTCAGTTTCAGGAGGTCCCATTTATTAATTGCAGATCTCAATGTCTTTGCTACTGGTGTAATGTTCAGGAAGCGGTCTCCTGTGCCAATTTGATCAAGGTTATCTCCCACTTTCTCTTCTAGAAGATTTAGTGTGGCCTGATTTATGTTGAGATCTTTGATCCATTTGCACTTAAGTTTTGTGTATGGTAACAGATATGGATCTATCTGGAATCTTCTGCATGTCTGAAACCAGTTGTGCCAGCACCATTTGTTGAAGATGGTATCTTTCTTCCATTGTAAAGATTTAACATCTTTGTCAAAAAAAATAAGGTGTTCATAGGTGTGTGGGTTAATATCAAGGTATTCAGTTTGATTCCATTGGTCTATCTGTCTATCTTTGTACCAATACCAAGCTGTTTTCAGAACTATGGCTCTATAATAGAGCTTGAAGTCAGGGATGGTGATGCCTCCAGAAGATCCTTTATTGTACAGAGTTGTTTTGGCTATCCTGGGTTTTTTGTTTTTCCATATAAAGTTGAGTATTGTTCTTTCAAGGTCTGTAAAGAACTGTATTGGGATTTTGATGGGGATTGCGTTGAATCTGTAGATTACTTTTGGGAAGATTGCCATTTTTACTACGTTGATTCTACCTATCCAAGAGCATGGGAGATCTTCCATTTTCTGGTATCTTCTTTAATTTCTTTCTTTAAAGAATCAGAGTTCTTACTGTACAGGTCTTTCACTTTTTTGGTTAGTGTTACCCAAGATATTTTATGTTGCTTGTGGATAGTGTGAAGGGTGATGTTCCTCTGATTTCTTTCTCATTGGATTTATCATGTGTATATAGTAGGGCTACTGATTTTTTAAAGTTAATTTTGTATCCTGCTACTTTGCTGAAGGTGTTTATCAGCTGTAGGAGTTCCCTGGTAGAGTTTTTCGGGTCACTTATGTAGACTCTCATGTCATCTGCAAATAGTAAAAGTTTGACTTCTTCCTTTCCAATTTGTATCCCTTTGATAACCTTTTCTGGTCTTATTGCTCTAGCTAGAACTTCAAAAACAATATTGAAGAGATATGGAGAGAGTGGACAGCCTTGTCTTGTTTCTGATTTTAGAGGAATTGCTTTGAGTTTCTATCCATTCAGTTTGATGTTGGCTGTTGATTTGGTTTATATTGCTTTTATCATGTTTAGATATGTTCCTGTTATTCCTGTTGTCTCCAAGATCTTTATCAATGAAGGGATGTTGGATTTTGTCAAAGGCTTTTTAGTGAGAGGATCATGTGGTTTTTCTTTTTCAGTTTGTTTATATGGTGGATTACATTGATGGAGTTTTGTATGTTGAACCATCCTTGCATCCCTGGGATGAAGAATGCTTGATCATAGTGGATGATTTTTCTGATGTGTTCTTGGATTCAATTCACCAATATTTTGTTGAGTATTTTTGCATCAATGTTCATGAGGGATATTGGTCTGAGGTTTTCTTTTTTAGTTGTATCTTTGTGGCTTGGGCATCAAAGTGATTGTAGCCTCATAAAAAAGAGTTTGGCAATGTCCATTCTGCTTCTATTGTGTGTAACAATTTGAGGAGTACTGATATTAACTCTTGTTTGAATTTCTGGTAGAATTCTGCAGTGAAGCCATCTTGCCCTGGGCTTTTTTTGGTTGGGAGGCTTTTGATTACTGCTTCTATTTCATTAGGGGTTATAAGTCGATTTAAATTGCTTATCTGTATTTGGTTTAATTTTGGTAAGTGATATCTATCCAGAAATTGTCCATTTCCTTTAGATTTTCGAATTTTGTGGAGTACAGGTTTTCAAAGTATGACCTGAAGATTCTCTGGATTTTACAGTGTCCATTGTTATATCCACCTTATCGTTTCTGATTTTGTTAATTAGCATGCTCTCTCTCTGCCTTTTGGTTAGTTTGGATAGACTTTTGTCTATCTGTTGATGTTCTCAAAGAACCAACTCTTTATTTCATTGATTCTTTGTAATGTTTTCCTAGTTTCTACTTTATTGATTTCAGCCTTCAGTTTGATTATTTCCTGGCATCTACTCCTCCATGGTGAGTTTGCTTCTTTTTGCTCTAAAGCTTTCAGTTGTTCTGTCAATTCTCTAGTGTGACTTTTCTCCAGTTTCTTCATGTGGGCACTTAGTGCTATGAACTTTCCTCTTAGCACTGCTTTCAGAGTGTCCCATAAGTTTGGGTATGTTGTGTCTACATTCTCATTAAATTCTAGGAAGTCTTTAATTTCTTTTCTATTTCTTCCTCAGTTCAGGAATGGTGCAATTAGATGTTATTCAATTTCCACGAGTTTGTAGGTTTTCTGCAATTTGTATTGCTGTTGAATTCTAGCTTTAAAGCATGGTGATCTGATAAGATACAGGGGATTAATTCATTGTGTGTGGATTTCGCCTTCCTGATTCTTTTCATGTTTGGTAAAACTGGATTATCTATTGCCTATGTTTTTGTGAGTTTAGTTATTTTCGTTGGGTTGGAGTTTTCCTTCCAGAACTTTCTGTAGTGCTGGATTTGTGGATATGTATTGTTTAAGTCTGGTTTTGTCATGGAATATCTTGCTTTCTCCATCTATAGTAATTGAAAGCTTTGCTGGGTGCAGCAGTCTGGGTTGGCATCCAGGACCTTCTGGCTTTCAAAGTTTCCATTGAGAAGTCGGGTGTGATTTTGATAGGTCTGCCTTTATATGTGATTCGGCCTTTTTCCTTTGCCACTCTTAATATTTTCTCTTTATTCTGTAGGTTTGGTGTTTTGATTATTATGTGTCGAGGGGACTTCTTTTTGTGGTCCAGTCTGTTTGGTGTTCTGTAAGCTTCTTGTACTTTAACAGGCATATCCTTCTGTAAGTTGGGGAAGTTTTCTTCTATGATATTGTTGAATATGTTTTTTGTATCTTTGAGCTGTATTTCTTCACCTTCATCTATACCTATTATTCTTAGGTTCGGCCTTTTCACGATGTCCCATATTTCCTGGATTTCCTGGATATTTTGTGTTAGGGATTTGTTGGACTTGAGATTTTGTCCGATGACTGTATATCCTCAAGCGAGTCTTTAACAACTGAGATTCTCTCTTCCATCTCTTGAATTCTATTGATTATACTCACATCTTTAGATCCTGATCATTTATCCAGCCTTTCTATTTACAGCATTCCCTCATTCTGTGTTTTCTTTATTGTGTCTATTTCAGCTTTCATGCCATGAACTGTTTCGAGTGCTTCCTTCACTTGTTTGGTTGTTTTTCTTGGCTTTCTTTAGATTCTTTTAAGAGATTTGTTTACTTCTTGAATTTTTTGTCCTCCATTTCATGTAATTTTTTGCTTGTTTTTTCTTCTATTTCTTTAAGGGATTTTCTTGTTTCCTCTTTAAAGGTCTCTATCATCTTCCTAAGATAATTTTTGAGGTCCATCTCTTCTTCATCCTCTGTATTGGGCTTTTCAGATCTTGCTGGTGTGGAGTCCCTAGATTCTGGTGGTGACATATTAGTTTTTCTGTTGTTGAGTGTGTTCTTACTCTGTCTTCTTCCCATCCCTTCTTCCAGTGAGTGCAGTGGGGGGTCTCTCCCTCTCTCCAGTGGCAGGTGGAGGGCAGGTGGAGGCAGCCAGATGTCAGAGGGCACTGGGTGGACAAGGGTGGGTGTGTCCGGACTCATGGTGGAACTTCCCCATCTGGGCAGGTCCACTCTTGCCCAGGTGGGCTCAGGCAGAAGCAAGCAGGGGTTGATGGGGGAGGTTGGGGAGCAGAGCAGCACCTAGACTCACCTGAGGCTTGGGCGCCTTCCACAGGACAGAGGGAAGATTGTGGACAGAGGTAAGGTGTGTCCAGACTCAGGGTGGGCCTTCCAGTCTGGCCAGGTCCACTCTTGTGGGGTGGGGGCGTTCAGGCAGAAGTGAGCAGGGATTGTTGGGGGAGGTTGGGGGTGCAGAGCAGTGCCCAGACTCACCTTAGCCTCGGGCACCCGCTGAAGGCTCTTCATCCTAATATTCTCTCACATGACCACAGCACAATTTACAAAACCAAAACAATATAAATCAAATGTTACCCAATCAAGGGCTTTTATTTAGATTTTTCTGATGATCATGGCAACATTTTTTATATAAAAAAGAAAAGTGCAAGATTATGTACTTCATCTAGTTTTATGCCTTTTATTCCCTCTTCTTTTTCTGGAATAGTTCTTGGCTTCTTCCTTATATTTTATGACATTGACATTTTTGAAGAACCAGGTTGTTTGTTCTGTCAGATCTTCTGTCATGATTAGACAAGGCACCATTTTGGCAGAAATGCCATTGCAACATCCCCTCTCTCAGAGAATCATTTCAGAAGACACTGCTACAAATTTGCCATTTCATAGTCACCTCATCTGTGTATCTACCCAGTTTCTCTGCACAATGCCACCCTTTGCTGTTATAATTGCCCCCACGGAAGAATGCTTTGAGAGTAACTGTCCTAATTAGCTTTCTCCAACTTTTACCAGCTTGCTGTCACATCCACTGATAACTCTTGCCTGAATCATTTGCTGGTTCCCACATCATGATTTGCTTTATACCAAACTGAAGTACAAATAATATCCTACTTTCTTCTAATTATCCCATTCTTTTTGTTTTTCTTTCACACGTGCTTCTTTTCCTGCCTCTCTCTAGAATCACAGTATTGTTGGGAGTGGAAAATTAAGTTTTTAAGAAGAGATTAAAAGAAATGAATTTAGTTGAGATGTGGCAGTAACTATACTGATGTAAAAAAAATGGACAACTTCTCTGTGGCACATTTTCAGTAAATTTTGTTTTATATTAATATTATTTGTAAAATGGGCATCTGGAAACAACAACGGCAGGTACTCATGACAAGCATGCTGTATTTTAAACTTTCATTTTAATGGCAGAATTATTGGGAATGTGAATCTGGAGTCAAACTGTCTAGGGTATGGTCTGTCCCTTACTTAGATAAAACCTTAACTTCTGTAAGTTTTTTTTCTCACCTATGAAAGAGATATAATAATAGTAATTATCTCCCATGGGATACTAAAGACAGTGTTCTTGAAATAATAAACACACAGGCTGCTTGCCAACCTACTTAACCAAGCAACATTTCTCAGGAATGAGTCTTCAACTTTCATGGTATTGCAGTAGCCACTGGCCATTGAACATAAAGTAAAATTAATCCCCACTATTGTATGACATTATGGTCAATATGAATGTAACACTATATGCCGACAGTGAATGTGAAGTTATTTTTTTCAGTGTTTAGGATTGAATCTAGGCCTGATGCATGATAAGTATTTACTCTATCACTAAGATATGTTCCAAGCCCAAGGGAAGTAATTTTTGTTTGGCTAATGAGAAGCCTTCAAAATGACATTATTTTATGACTGATTCTTTCCCATATTAAAAAAAAAAAACAAAAATGTGAATAAAATTCCAGTGGACATAAAAGTGTAGCCAAAGAACAGGGGTAAAATATCTCTTGAAATGTAAATGCCTTGGTGTGATTAGAGCACAGACCTGAATCTGGAATTGATCCATGAAGTTAGTATTTTTCCAATTTATTGATGGAGTAGTTGAGTCAACAAATACCAATAGAACAATTACTGTGTCTCGAGCATGTAATAAAAATAAAACCAGGAATCAACATGGTTTCTGAACTCACAGCACTAGCTTCTGTCTAGAAGCATTAGCTACAAGGGTGCCACGAGAGGCTTCAGCTAATATCTATGTAAACCATTTACCAGAACACAAGGGCAGAACTGCATGAACCCATACTGCAATACTATCAGTGTGTCAAAGGTTAGAAATGAATACAGGTTACTTCTAGGAACACCAAGTCCTACATTTACATAAATATCATTTATAATGGAGCTAACATTTGTCATTGAATTCCATGTACAATCCTGAATTAAGTAAGAATGGTATAATTATCTTAATGTCTAGATACTAAAACTCAAGTTCAGAATATTAAATGCTTTGCTCAAGGTCACAAGCAAATTCTCCACACAGTTCACAAATACAGGGCAGATAATCTACTGTGGCACACTGTGGAGGAAGCCAATCAGGAAGATATAGTGGGCCATTCCTCCCAGCTGGCCCTTTCCTGACCTTCTAGTACAGTGCCTGAGAGAAACTAACCAGTTCCCAAGGTAAAGAATAATTGTACTTTGCCAAGTTAAAAAAAAAAAACTGTGAATCCTACTATCAACAGCAAAGCCTTAGCAAATGCATCCTTATATTGAAGCCCTGTTGCCACAATGTCATAAAGTCGAATTTTTTAAGAATCATTTATTTTGTGGGTATGGGTATTTTTCCTGCATGCCTGGTGCAATGGAGTCCCTGGAACTGGATCCATCTAGACAGTTGCGAGCTACCATATGGTTGTTGGGAATTGAACCCAGATCATTTAGAGGAGCAGCCAGAGTGTTCTTAACCAGTGAGCCCTCTCTCCAGCCCATCCCCCATAAACTAGATCTTACTAACAGTGACATAGATGAGAACTTTAAGAACAAAGTAGGGTTAATTCGTTGTCTAGTGTCACACAATGAACAGGTAAAAGGAGATTGTATATGGCCATGTTGCTTACAGCATCTCTGGGGTTAAGGATGTAGCTTGGCAATAGAGCACTTCCCTTCAGCACCTTCTATTATCATGTATCTACTCAATCTTGAGACCGAGGAATACTGTAATCAATCACACAGCATCAAGTCATGGGCAATGCCTCTGTGCTTATGGAAAGTAGATTCCAGTGTTTTCCCAACCTCTGTTTAGAGTAGATAGGTGAGGGTAAAAACAATTAGGGAAATAACAGTATTTGGAGTGGTCAAATGTTTCATTCTACATACAGACCTTTCTTACTCCACCATAAAACACCTTGATATCTGGATATACAACTGACTAATAGTTCCCTTTCATTCAGGTTTCTCTATAGCCACATGCCTTTTCTCATTATCCTGGAGAACTTAGTTCTTGATTTCCAGTCATTCTCTCTAATAACTTCTGTCACAATTCCTGATGACTTCAATAACCATGTAGATAATCCTTCAGATTGGCATTGTCTTGGCCTTCAGGTTTCCTTCTTAGTACTTCCCATACACAACCCCAGTCATTCACACCATTGCATTCCTTATCATTCCATACTCTAATTTCAAATACCTGAGGAAAATAAACTATTACTTCCTGTTAGTACTTCCTATTAGTCACACTCACTGTTGTCATTCACACCAATCCAGAGCAAGAAATCTATTAGTGCTAAAGCTCTGTTCTTGTCCTTCACATCCCTTGTGTCCTCTCAGGTTTCTTGTTTAAAAAGAAAATGTGTGTGTTGTGTGTTTGTATGCAGTGATGTGAGTGTTGTGTGTCTGCATTAATGTAAAGGCCAGAAATGCCATCCTCTGTCACTCCCTACCATATAATCTTGAGACAGGGATTCTCATCGAACTGGAAGCTCACTGTTATGACTAGACTTGATGACCTACACACTGCAGGGATCCACCTGTCCCAGACCCTCAATGGTGGGGTTACAGACATGCACAGCCACACTCAGCATTTTACAGGGGTACTGGAGTATGAACTCCGGTCTTCATGCTTGTAAGCAAGCACTCTTACCACTGAGCTATCTCTCCAGTCCCACTCACATCTTTACTTGGCTAACATTGCTGCTGTATCATTACATTTGGTGATACCACCCTCACTCAGAGCCCTAGTTATTTTCTTTGGTTCTAACTAAACTCTACCCTAGGCAAACTCAACTTTCTACCAACCTTGAATTTATACTTGTATAAATGTCTTGGAGTAAAACTGTAACCATTAAAATGTTCCACCACAACAAAAGGTTCCAACACAACAGCAAATTCCAACACACACAAAAACAGTTCAACAAAAAAAGGTTTAACACAAAAGGTTCCTAGGCAAGTATACTAGCACTTCCCAATGTGTTCCCTATCCTAAGAACTACTTTATGTAACTTCCTCCAGTTGTCCACCCAACCCCTCACTCTGGATTGATAAAGGACTTCACTTCTTTTTCCAAAGGGAAATGGACAGCATCAGAAGGGACATCCCATCTGTTCTCAACCCACTTCTAACCATCCATTGCCTCTCATGTTTGCATGTTCTGCCTTCCCTCTGTTACTCTGTTTCAAGACCAGCTGCTCCCACTTAAATTCTTTTCCCCCAAGGGTGTACAATAGATCCCATTCCTCTCTTGCCTACTTCAGGATATTCACTAACATTTTCTGCCTCTCTTTCATGCATAATTAAATTTTCCCTCTATTGAATGATCCGTGTCAGCATTCAAGTGTGTTATGATCTCTCCCGTCTGGACAAAATACCAGAATCTTGACCGAGTACTCCCTGTGGCTAAAACCTCACTTCTCAACTGTTCTCTAAAGCAAAAATGACTTTCCCTAATCTCCCTTTCGAATCTATTTCCCTGGAAGTGGTCTTGACAAACATATCAATGGCCTCATGCTGCTAAACTGAGTGAGTGATTTGAAATCATCTTATGTGAATGGTGAGCAGCAGTAGGGAACAGGATGGGACTGGATGAGACATCTGATCACCCCTCTATCCAAAAGATTACTTCTCTTATGTTTTCCTCCCACCTTACAGACAAGTTCTTGGAGTTCTTTGCTGGTTTCCTCTCTGTCTGTCTCTGTCTCTCTGTCTCTCTGTCTCTCTGTCTCTTTCTCTCTGTCTCTCTCTCTCCCCCCCTCTCTCTCTCTCTCTCTCTCTCTCTCTCTCTCTCTCCTACTCCTTAAAGGAGAGTGCCTGTCGTTCAGTTTGTACATTACTTCTTCATTCACACATTCATAAGTACTCCAGTTGCTGAGTTCTAATTGCTACAAGCGCATCCCAGCCTTCAGCCCATAACTGCCTGATTTTCCTCACTATCCTGATAATCGAATAGCCATTTCAAAGTTCCTGTAGATTCAAAGGTAAAGCCCAAACATGTGCCTCCTCAAATCTTCCCTTCATTAATTAACAGCAAGTGAATCTATCCTCATGGCTCCAGGACTCAGATCTTGAATTCTTCCAGATTTGGAACTGGAAGGCAAGACGACTCAGAAGTAGTTTGCAGTGATGGGAGCTCATGGTAGGTCTTGTAGGAATCGGAAGCATCTGAGAATCCACTGTGAGATGGAAAATCATGGAAGGTTTTCAAATAAGGGAATGTAGACTCAATACTGTACTCAAGAGGACTGTCCTAATTAGTGTGTCATTGGAAGAAGTAACTCTTCCTTTCACAGCAATCATATTTATATTCTAATGGCACAAAACATTGGATCTACCTTCAGGATAAAATTAAAGTCCAGCTGCTTTTGTTCTTTATATACAACTTAATCCATGCCATCACCATTTGAAGTTATTGGTGAATTCTAATTGGTCTACCTTAAAGATAGCTCCAATTTGCTTTATTCTATCCTGGATTCCATCACGGTTCTCTAATGTCTGGGCAGGTATAAGAGTCTCCTAACTGGTCTTCTGGCTTGTGCCCTTGGCCTCCATATGCTCTTCTCAACTCAGTAGTTAGGAGAATTCTATCAAGTACAGTATTGAGCCTACAATCCCTTAGCTCAAAACCTTCCAATGGTTCCTCATGTCATGTTGGAATCTCACATACTTCAAATTCCTTCAAGACCTACTGAGCCCCCATCATGGAAAATTGCTTCTGAGTCCACTTACCTTCCAATTTTCCCACTCAGACTTCATCTCCTGCCACACCTATTTTCCTGCTAATCTTCAAATGCTGCACTTCTCTTTTCACCTAGGGCATTTTCATTCTAGACATGCCCTGCTTCTCATAATTAGAAGTTTCCATAACAACAGAAATTCTCTATATTTGCACTCTCTAAAACAGTCACTAGTAGACACGAGTGGCGATGGAAGAGTTGACCCACAGCAAAAAACAACTAGGAAGTTCGTTTTAAATATAATGGATGCCAGATGTAGGGACCACCATATTAGACAGACAGCTCTATTATGTTCTTCCTTGGGATATCATTTCCTTGCTTCTTTTAGGCACCTGCTTAGGTCTCCCCATATCACTGAGGGCTTCCTTAATCATTCTATTTGCAGTGCTATTCCCACTGCCTACTTTGCTTTTTTTTTTTTATTTCCCCAAGATAATTAGAAATATAAGGCCTATGACATCACTTACTTCTTTATCTGTTGTCTCAATATTCAAGTTAAGATGAGAAAAACTCCAAATAAAGCCAGGGGGTTTGTCAGCTTTTTTTTTTTCAGTGTCTAGAACTTGACCTGGTGGTAGAGACTGGTAGCTCAATAATTACCAACTGATTCAGTCAATAGTCTGCATCAACTATTACCATCTCAAGTAAGCACAGTCCATCTCCAAATCTGGCTCTTTTCCCCATTATCCTCTGATATTCAGAACTTTAGAGTGACTAAATCCTCATTGGTCTGAGTTCTTGATTCCTGTATTTCTACTCACTAGATTATAAACTCCATGGGGTACAGACTGTGTCCATTTTGTGACTAAAACATTGTACATGGCCCAAAGCTTTTACCTCTTAAAGAGACCGTCTTTCTGGGTTATGAGGCACTAAAATCTGCCACCCAATATGACTCAGGAAGGATTTGCTGAAGAGAACATTAATTATTTAATTCTCAAAATGAAAGGTTTCAGTAATTAGAATGGATAAGCCTTCTAACTTGTGCATCATGCAATTCTTAAAGAAGTATTCACCTAGCAGTCAATACAACTGCATAACATTAGAAAGAAGCCAACTGTGCTGTGACTTGGGCTTGTAGGATTATGAACCCTGAATCCCTGAGGGATGTAAGGATACTGAAGGAGAGCAGGCATTTTACTCACCTACCAGCTGTCTAGCTCTCTTTTTCCCTGACCTGAAGGGGTCCATTGTGGTAGTTGCTATTTTGTTGTAGTGCTTTTGTGAACAGGCTCTTAGGGGATTTCTCATGTAGTTAACTTGACCATCTTCACAATACCTGTCACTTGTGTGAAATGAGTATCCACGCTCAATTTCTTGCTCTCTTTCCACCTCATCCAAAGCTCCAAGAGGGCAGTTCCCATTAATAGGCCCTTCCTTCCTTTACTGCCTGAAGTGATACAAAGCTGCACAGTTGGGCCACTGAGCTGGCAGTAAACTTGCCCATTCACCTTTAACATTTCTAGCCCATAAAATGCACTTTACTACTAGAGAGTAGGGAGTTTCTGAGCTTTAATGTTTTCTAAAGGACATCCTCTCAGCTCCAAACAGATCTCCCATAAAATAGAGCTGTGCATCAAAGATTAGTCCCTTCACTAAAATCCTGCTCTATCAAGATCAATGTTAGCATTAACTTAGTCAATGTCACCTGCTTATTCATTTAAGAAAAAGACAAAATCGCTTCTCACCCATCCTACTATAGGGAAAAATCACACCAGGCCTTATTTAGATTCCTACTAAAGTTAGTTCTCCTCATTGTGCTGAAAAATACCGTTAGTCATCATCAA
The DNA here is from genome assembly GCF_003668045.3 of Cricetulus griseus. NCBI lineage: Eukaryota > Metazoa > Chordata > Mammalia > Rodentia > Cricetidae > Cricetulus > Cricetulus griseus. The sequence continues at coordinate 36,813,555 of NC_048601.1, read as the reverse complement.
CAATAGAGCAGAGATTTTCATTATTTCATTTCAGGGTTAAATTTTAAGTTTGCTCCCTAAATTGATAACACGTTTCTCATTATGAGCTGTGGTTCTTATTTTCTGCCATTGTGTCAGCCAATCAAAAACTCAGAAGCCTGGGAGCTTTACACTTGTATGTGTGGTACTATGCTGATGGTTTGTAGTACATGGGCATCACTTATCCTAGTCCATTTTCAAAGGGTAATTTTTCTGCCAACTCTCTTCACTTTCAGAGGCTGAGTGGCAACCTTGCCCTCTATTAACCAACCTCAGGGGCAGCTGTTGACACTTCTGGTTATTTAATGTCACTGGAGTAGAAGCCATCTTTAAAACAAGAATCCTAAGAAGCAACTGAGCCTTCTCTTACCCCTCCCAATTCTTTGCTGATTTCTTGTTCTATGAAATTACTGATAGTGATGGACTCATTATGTCTTTAGGAAATGGAAAAAACATGATGAATTAATCTAAGATAAAATTTCGATAATTTGGTTAATTGCTTAGTGGCTTTCATTCGTAATGGACACAGAGACCCCTAAAATAAATTTAATATTCTCTCTCATTGGTTGTAAACCTTATAGAGTTGGAATGTTGGTACACAGACTGAACCTGAAGTAGAGAAATATACAAGCTTACAGAAAACAGTCAATTAATGTATCATCTTATCATCAAGTGTAGCTAATGGGACAAACTGAGGTTCTAACAGTATTGTCAAGTAGAGGTATGATGCATATCTGCCATAAAGAGAGGCAGGCAAAACTGGGAGATGGAGAGAGGATGATTACCGAGTATAGGAGAATAACTGTACATGTTCAGCAGCAAAATGCAGTAGCTATGGGTGACATAAGAAATTGTATATTTCAAGATATATAGTAGAGACTACTTTAAATATACCCAACATGAAAACATGATAAATGTTTGAAATGATATGGTGCACTGACTACTCTAATCTGATCATATAACTCATTATTCTGAATGCAAAAGTATACACAAATATTATGTGTCAATTAAGAATCCACTGTAATGAAAACTCAGGAATCATCTATAATTAGAAAGTGAGTTTTCATAAGTCAGACAAAACTTATTTTTTCAGTCACCAAAATTTTAGCACACATTCTTTCACCACCTAGAAACAAATGACTAAGGTTCGACTGTTCTTTACATTATCTACTAGGGAAGTTTCTGGCCTGAATGGCTAGCCAGGAGGCATTTACTCCCCTTTAGCCCATCTCAGAAAAGATTAGAGGCAGCAGGGAAAAGAAGAAGAGAAATTACAAGCAAGTTAAATTCTCTTCTGGCTGAGTTTTACTCACTTCCCATGTCTCTTGGGTTCTTCTAGTTTACAGTCACGTCATGTTTCAGTTCAGTCAGGGTCAGGACAGTGGAGGTAGTGTAGTGAAAATTACCCTTGTGTGGCATGAACAGACCTTAAATCTAGTTCCTGACAGCCCATAACTACCATGTGACTCATATCAATGTCTTCCTGCCACCCCCTTGTCTACTAAATGAGGGGGCTGGAAAACCTATTCTCCAAAGGCATCTTCTAACTTTCAAATCCTACAAGTCAATGAAATATAATGACTTACACGGAGGTAATTCATTCGATCAAGTCATATTGCCTCAACCTAAATGATTCTTTCAGTTTCAAAGTTCAAATGTAATTACAAAGAAATGAAGGGGATGGCAATGAGTTTCCTCTTAAGACTCACAAGCATCAGGCAGTAGTTCACTGTCTTGAAATGCACATTGACAATTAGCAATTAACATCTTCTGGAGAGCAGTAAATGATCAGAAAGCCTTCTGGCAGGAGAGAGTTAGAAAGTTTTATCCAAATACTTCACTGATATTTCATCACATGATAAATTAGGTACCTTCCCATCCACTGTAACAATATATACCATGCAAAATTAGAAATGACTCAGGGCCCAGCAACCTCTGGCCAGGCCAGGTACTAAGGAAATTGCTTACTTTGTCAGAAGTTGGTTGTTTGATGCCAAAAGAGAACCATGGTCTATAATTACTTTCTGGTGGCCAGTTGCAAGGAAAAAATCAACCCTCACCCATCCCCATCCCAAATTAAAACATTAGATCAATAGAGTCTAGCCTTACACCTAGCTCAGGAAATCTGGGATTCAAGAGATAACAGAGTAACACTTATACCCAGGCTTACCCACTTCAGACACAATCTACTCTCTGTTGGTTTATTACCAAGTACCCACATGAATCCAAAAAGTCAACTCTAGGATCATGACTGAGAACATGCAGCAATGGTCTTTCTGGGTTACCTCGTTCTGTATAATTTTTTTCTAGTTCCACTCATTTCCTGAAATTTTTAATGTTTCACTTTTCTTCACAGATGAATAAAATTCCATTGTGTATAGGCACCATAATTTCACTGTCTATTCATCAGTTGATGGTATCTACTGGTCTAGGCTATATCATCCAGGCTGCCTCTTTATTCTAGCTATTGTAAACACAGCAACAGGGAACAAGGGAATGTGTCTCTGTGGTAAGAAATAGAGACCTTTGTGTGTATCTGTCCAAGAGTGGTATAGCTGGATCAAGTGCTACATCAGTTTCTAGCCTTTGAGGAATGTCCACACTGATTTCCATAGAAGCAGCACCTGTTTGCACTCCTACCAACATTGAATGAGGTTTCTCCTATCCCACACACTCACCAGCATTTGTTGACTTGTCAGTTTTCTTGATTTCTTGACAAGAATAAGATGAAAACTCAAAGGAATTTTAGTTTGCATCTCTTTAATGGTTAAGGATGTTGAACATTTTCTCAAATGTCTTTTAGCCATTTGCATTTCCTCTTTTGAGAGCTCTCTGTTCAGTCCCATTCTGCCTATTTTCAAATGGGGTCTCTTTCTTGATGTTCAGTTTTTCACATTCTTTGTATATTTTAGACATTAATCCTCTGTCAGATGTATAGCTGGAAAAGATTATTTCTCCTTGTCTATCAGCTACTTGTTAGTCAACTAACAGTTTTCCTCTCAATACAGAAGCTTTTTTAATTTTAGGGGCTCCATTTATTGACTATTAGTCCTATTTTCCTTGTGACTGTGACAACAATGTGGCTGACTTCTTCCAGCTATGAACACACATCTACCTGTATTCAAATAAAAAAAATTAATACATTCTTTTCCCTACAAAAATCCTGGGTAAGAATCAAATCATACTAACAAGTCTGACTGAACCAAGATCTACAGTGCTTGGTTACAATATGCTGATCACATAGTAGATCACATTTCTAACCTTAAAATGGTTGGACTAACAGAGTTCAGCCTCTCTTCCTCTGGTGGAATAAAAACCATCATGAGAGATGTTCCTCAGGGAAATTGTAAATTAGAGTAATGTTAGCTAGAACTGTGTGATGGGAGGATTGCATATATACTTCATAGCTGAAACAACGTGAAGTCTCAGGAAAAGTCTTTGCAAACCTGGACACTGTCTTACAAATCCTGTGACAAGTCTATTTAAAGCTCAAAATAAAATATGCTTTTAAAAGGAAGCAGTAAAGCACAACGGTTATGCTCAGAGATTTTGAAACCCAACAACCTTGGCTTTGAACTTCGGTTCTGCCACTTATTAGTTCTTCCACTCTGAATGAGTCACTTAAATTTTACTTATTTGAAAATGGGGCAAAGCATAGACTCACCTCACAGAGTTATGTAAGAATTAAATGAGAAAATGAATATACAGCTCTTAGCAAAAATACCTAGCACTTAGTCAACTAAATGACAATCACTATTAACTGAGGGAGGGAAAGGCTTGCCCAAATCCACACAGCTAATTAATAATAAAGCTGCAACTAAAATTGAGCCTTCTCACTACTGGCTCAGAGCTAGAAGTGAATTGAGCTGAAATTTGATACTGCACAAGTCAATTATATCCAAAAGATCATTCTACAAAGTCAATCTTTCTTTTCATATTGCTGCCTGGAGCATATTCCAGAGAGCCAAATAATCTTAAATCATCAGGTCTTATTGAGAAGAAATCAAGAAAGGCTGGTCACATCTTACTTAACTGAACTATGTCCAGGTAGATGAGAGAAAAAGAAGATTGACCTGAGCAGTTGTGAAGATTCTTGGTTCAACAGTCAAGTGTTTGTGAGTGTTTCCTATGTGTGTAGAGTTGTATGCAATCTTAAGACAGAAAATATGTGGACTGAGAATGTAGGTAGAGTCCTTGCCTAACATGCATGAGGCCCCAGATTCTGTTCTCAGCACCACATGAACCACAGAAGGACTTTTCTGGAATCACCTCCCAAGTAAGGTTAACCCACTTCCATTTCCCATGGTTTATTTCCAGGGAAACAAAAATTGAGACATTTCTCTGGAGGTGCTGTTTCCCCCAATGAGTTATAAGACTAAGGTTAGGAGGGTAAAATAATTGGGAAGTGTATGTAATTTTTGTTTTCAGGTTTTGGGACAAAATGGACAGGCAACTGCTACAAAGAGTAGCCATTTGACATCCTGCAGCATATGTATACGTACCATATATACATTGATATGTATAAAGGCACATATATACTGAATTTCTTTGATTTTTCTCGTACAAACAACAAAAATACTCTGCTACTTGATTCTTTGCTCTGATTACAGCCTAAGGCAATTTCAGAAATACTGAAGTTGAACTAAAACTCCCATGTATTCCAAGCATTCCCCGCATATTAAATCCTAATATGAAATCCAGGATCCTGATGGAGGTCAAGGACTATTAATGAAAAAATATATAAATAATTCCATTTGATAAAGAGGTGGCCAGGGAACTAGAGGTGAAAGTACACATTCAAACGCCTGCAGAGCAACGCACGGGGCCACATCGTAACTGATGGATTTCATTCCCAGTGGCACATTTTTCAGTCCAGGGAGTTACACGATTCTAGTGGTGGCTTCATGACACTATTTATATCACATTTATAATCATGACCCTTTCTCCAGAGGGAAAAACCTGAACAGACAGTTTCAATCCAGTGGCAGACCTGGCTGGTCCCTCAGTAGTTGGTGTCTCAATGGCTGGTTCATGAGCAGTTCTTGATGTCTGTAAAGAGCACATGACTCAAAATCTTCCAGGTAAAATCTCCCTCAAATTGGAGGTGAGGAGCTAGTTAAGGGATTATGGTTAAGACATAAAAGATGACAGTGTCTGCTTAGAGACAGGAAAGGACTGGTAGAGAGCAGAGAGTTGTCATGGCCCTAGTCTGAAGGTGAGCTAGTGCCAGAACTGAGCCAACCCTTAGTGTCTTCAGAATCACAGGGTAGCTAGGCATTGGAGAGGAGGGACATGGGGTTCTATGTCTATATTAAGACTCTGAATACTATTTCAGTTCTCAGAGCTGTGTGCTCAGATGATTATTATTTCAATACACTGTGGTTTAAATTAATCTTGGGATCTCCACAATGGGTAGTGAACTACTGGCAAAACACCCTGTTTCCGGTGTCTTTAAAATGAAGCAAAAAGAAGAGGACTTCACAACCCCACCCTACCAGATAGTACTATCTGTATTCAGGAAGTTCCTTCCCTTCTCAATTAATCCCTGATGGAAGCACCTACACAGACATGCCCAGAAAGTGTGTCTCTAAATACAGCAGGATATTTGATCACACTGTGAAGCCTGAGATTGGTTGTTTACTGGAAAAACCTGCTTCTTGCTGTGGTTTGGCTCAACCCTAGCACACATCTTTAATCCAAGAACTTTCTGCTTGAATATTGTAAACAGGAGAGGAAGGGAAAGTCAGGAGGATGGTGGGAGAGATGCATAGAAGCCTAGAAAGTAGGCGAGGGTGGGGGGACATCCTGATCGAGGGAGGAGTTTTGTTTCAGACAGCATAGGAGAAAGTGGAGGAGGGAGCAACTGGGTGCTTTCTCTGGCTCTCTGAGCTCGTAGGTTTTCACCCCAGCATCTGGCTCCTGAGTTTTTATTGATAAAATAAAATGACAAAAATTTTAATGATAAAATGAACAGACAATGAAAGTTTATTGTTGTTTTTAAATATGTATGTTTTGCTTTCATGTATGTATACATAAGTGTGTGTGTGTGTGTGTGTGTGTGTGTGTGTGTGTGTGTGTGTGTGTGTGTGTGTGTGTGTATGGTGCCCATGGAAGTCAGAAGAGGGGATCGGATCCCCTGGAACTGGAGTTACAGATGTTTGTGAGCCACCATGTGAGTGCTGGGACCCGAACCCAGGGCTTCTGTCAGAATAGCCAGTGCTCTTAACCACTGAGCCATCTTGTCTTGCCAGCCCCAGCAATAAGATTAACCATCATACACAACTAAAAGTTCCTCTCCTTGAAGAGAAATGCCAACAGAGCTCAGGTAATTTACCTCAAACCAAAATGGCTTTCTCAGTTTTTAAGCTATGTTTATCTCATGAGGTAAGCTGGTGAGCTGACTTATTTTCACTTTGATGACAAGGTCAAAGTTCATACACAACTCAACAAGTTTACTAACATTAGTGACATAGAAATATAGTTCACTGTACTGGAAAAAATGAAACAAAAGAAAATCATTACTTTAATGATGCCAATGATATTTCAACCTAAGAAGTTCATAAAGGAGTCTAACGGATTCTGGCATTTCTGTTCTCATGGGCTGTGGTGCTAAGTTTTCCCATCACTGATTTCTTCATCTATTTTCAAAGGTGGACTCATAATTATACTAGTAATTGCCAAAGTAATTCCTCTATTATTGCTTTGCTCTTTGGGTGTCCTTTTCTTCAGCTAAAGGTTACTGCACCCACTAATCAGAGATGAGGAAAAAGCCCTTGAAGGTCATTTCTGAAGCCTGTCTTAAAGAGAAACCTTTGGAAACTTAGGACCTTTTGCTGGTTTTGCTCAAGAATTTTCTGAAGGGTATTCTCACATACAAAAAAAAAATTTCAGTATTAAGTGAAAACATTTGGGATATAGAGTAAAGTTAGACAGGTGTTAGGAGACCAGCTGCTGTGAACTGAAGCTGCCCAGGACAATTCAATCCCCAGTGCTATCATCTGAGAAGGATGAAACTAAGACTTCCTTCACCAGCCTTAGTAACTGATAATTTGATTGGGTGGTTGGTACTTCATTGACCCTGAAGACAGATCATTCACTAAAAGGCAGGTGTAGGCACAAGAGATTTGCGTTCAAGAATACTCTATTGCCCTTAAATAAGGCCCCTTGTTGGCTTTTCTTCCCTTTCTTTCTTTCTTTCTTTCTTTCTTTCTTTCTTTCTTTCTTTCTTTCTTTCTCTCTCTCTCTCTCTCTCTCTCTCTGTCTCTGTCTCTCTCTCTGTCTCTCTCTCTGTCTCTCTCTCTGTCTCTCTCTGTCTCTCTCTCTGTCTCTCTCTCTGTCTCTCTCTGTCTCTCTCTCTGTCTCTCTCTCTCTGTCTCTCTCTCTGTCTCTCTCTCTGTCTCTCTCTCTGTCTCTCTCTCTCTGTCTCTCTCTCTCTCTCCCTACCTTTCTTTCTTTCTTTCTTTCTTTCTTTTTCTTCTTTGCCTGCCTTTTGCCTTTTACCATGTAAGAATACAATGTTCACCCTTTCCAAAAGACACAGTATAAAAGCTGCCATCTTGAAAGCAGGAAGCAAGCAACCTCTCCAGCTTGTATGATCTTGGACTTTTCAGTCTCTAAAACCATGAGAATTTTCTGCAGATATGTTCTGCAGAAACCATTCCTCCTGTGGCATTTTCTTATAGCAACATCAAAGTTTCTCACCTTCCTCCTGCCCCTAATAAGTTATATGCTGTTGGGCTAATCATTTAATCACTCAAGTGAAAATATCTCTCATTTGCAAACTAAAAGACTGGGTGTAATCTTTCAGATTATTAGAAAAAAATATTACTGGACTCCTTTAAAACATTGAAATTAGTGCCTAGTTTGGGGGCTATAACGCCTTTTTAAAAGGATCTGTTTCTATCCCAGAGAATGACGACAGAAAGTAGGAAATGCTTGAAGTAAAATGAAACAAAGAGTCACATTTCCCACCTTGGTTACCAACCCTTTAATTAGTGGGTAAAGAAGGTGAAGCCCCATCATCTCCTGCATAGAACTCGGGGTCACTCCAGAGGAGCATGCCCATAATATAGCCCTTTATCAAAATCAGATACTACATTTACTAATGGCAGTCAGAGGGATAATAATGAAGTTATCACAGAAAGTAGGAGTCTTCTAAACCAACAAACCAAAGTGAGGTATCAGAGGAGCTTGTAAGAGAAGTTGATATTGGGGCAGCGGGTATTGTTTGGGAGACACCTAGGCTGAAAAGATACCTCAGTGTTTATGAACACATGTTACTCTTGCAGAAGGTATGAGTTCGATTCCAAGTACCCATATTGAGCTGTTCAGAACCACGTATAACTTCAGTTCCAGGGGGACTCCATCCACAACTCCAGCCTCCATGGACACCTAAACTCACATTAAATTCCTGCCTAAACACATACATATAATTGAAAATAAACTAAATGCTAAAAAAGAAGACACCCAGCAAGAAAGAAGTGAAATGAAATAGCCATAGTATCTAAGAGGCTTCTGGCTTCTATCTGCACAGGTGGGGAACTCTTAACCCCCAGGTTCCTTCTAACTCATGGTTCTGTGACTTTATGACACTTCTAGATCATTCAATGTGTGGAAAGAATACACCCAGAAACAATGCCACTCTATAAATCCCTTTTAATACGGACACAGGCTCCTTGACAATCCTCCCAGTAAATCACTGGAATATAAAACTTAAACCAAATTCATCTATATCTTGAATTTTTAGGTCATTCTCAAAAAGTTGAAGCTATATGCAAGAGCCACTGGCCATTAATCATATTTACCAGGGCTCATGATCCATTTTATAAACTATTTTTATCCATTGCTTTAAAATCCATTTAATGTGGATGATATTTTCCTTAATTAGTTGTAATGCAAAGTTAGACTTCAAAGCAAAGGCTCATATGTTACAATTGCTTGTTTTTCCAACACCAAGTGGACAATTGTCCTTTGGATACCAATTAGCATAAGCACTGGTCCAGCGTTGCTCTTCTCAGCCCTAATGAAGTGAAATAGTTCCAGACTTCTAGTTTGCCTGCTGATTTTTTTTTCTCTTGGTTGCTAATACCTTTTTAAGCAAACCTTTTAAGGGTGTATTTTAACAGTGTTTTATGCAACTTTAAATGAAAAATACATAAAAGAAATTGCATTGTGCCAGGTCGTTAGGCTAGGATTAAATTAGATGTTTAGAAAAGCCTATTGTGTGTGGTAAAGTACTGCACCACTGTTAATTATAATAATAATAAACATTTGGAGTAGTGGAGAGGAGTGGCTAACAGCATGGGCTTTGGATGCAGAACAACCTGGGTTTGGATTGTGTCTTGCCTCCTACCAACTCTATAATTTGACAAGTTTTTCAGTTCCTATGTGACTACTTTGCTGGCCTATTAAATGTGAATAATATCAATATCTACTTCCTGCAGTCATTCAGAGTAGTAAGTAGAGAATTTATATGTACGGGACTTATAAAGAACTGGCTCAATACATGTTAATATTAATATTTGGCATTAACTCAATTGATATTTGTTAGGAATAAATGTGCTGATTAATCAATGATTTCTTTTTAGGATTTAATGAGAAAATGTATGCAGTAAACACAGCATGAGTTGTGAGTATTGTCTAATTTCATTGCCCTCAAGAAGTTGCCTGTTATAAAATGCACCATTGCTGTGCATGCCTCCAAGGGGAAAAAATGCTGTCAATTCACTATAAGAAACCAACAACCATGGGGCACATCCCTACAGCACAGAAGTAAAATTCAGGGCAGGCAGATTGCTTTAGAATTCATAAGATAGAATGGCTTTAACTACACAGTATAATGGCAAAAGATAAAAGAAAAGAGAAAGGGAGCAAATAGAATATTCTCACCAAAATAAATTCTCAGTGGCCTCAAAACTGTGAATTTTTCTTTCACTCACAAATCCCAAATTAGAATTCTTGTTGGTGGGGAAGAAACATTAAGGAAACTGCTGGAAGCAGCTAATAAATAATCATGGACTAAGATGACAGTGAATTAGGACAAATCCTCCATAACACTCCCATATTAGAGACTGAGTTCTCATAAGACATTTGCTGCAGCTCCCCCCACCCCAAAGTCAAAACCTCTTCTACAACATCTCACAATTACATAGGTGAGATTTTGTTTGTATTTCATCCTCAGGTCCCTCTCAAAAGGTCTCAGAGTTGCTCTGATGGGGAAGTAAATTCCCTTCCACATTCCGGTCCTGAGGCAGTTAGGGAGAGAGTAGCAGGAGATAGGGGCCTGCTGATCATCGCTGCCAGTCTTGAGGGGGAAGTGAGTGTTGCATCTCTAAGTGGCAGAGGGGAAAACGGCATGTAAAGTATAATTTAGACAAGAAGTGGGGAATAAATGACATACAAGAAGAGATGGACCAGAAAGGGGAAAAGGGAAGGACCCAGGAAGAGGAAGAGGGATGGCAGCAGGAAAATAGAAGGAGGAAAAGGAGCAGAAAAAAAAGGGATAAGGATGAGAAGCAAGATGAGGTCTCGGTTGTTTAAGAAACCCTTTCCAGCCAGCTATTCCAGCAGTAGGTGGTAGAAAGCAGGGCTGTCTTGAAGTGCAGGAGTTAAGTAAAAGCAGCACAGTTGATGACTTTGGGAGGAAATGCTGCAGTTGCTGAAGGACGAAAGCTATTTCCCCGTCCCCTCAGCATGACACCTCAGGATAGCCTACTAAATAGTCCCATCAGTTTGGGGATATTAAAAATTAGAAACATTGAAAAATGTATTTTCTTTCTTCTTCTCTTCCTTTCCTTCTTGCTTTTTTTCTTTCTTTCCTCCTTTCTTCCCCTTTCTTTACTCCTTTCTTTCTTTTGGAGTGTGTGTGTGTGTGTGTGTGTGTGTGTGTGTGTGTGTGTGTGTGTGTGTGTGTGTGTGTGTGTGTAGTGTGTAGTGCGCATATGTGTAAGAATGTTTCATGTGTATGGCATACAAAGATGTACATGTACTTGGAGAGGCCAGAGGTTGACACAGTACCCTCTTCAGTGACTCTTCACCTTATATATTGATGTAGGCTCTCTCACTTGAGCCCTGAATTCCCTAATGAGCTACTCTAGCTTGGCAACTTGCTCCGAGGATTCCCTGGATGAGTCTTCAGAGTAGTGGGATTACAGATAGTTTGCTATGCCAACTGATATTTACATAGATGCTGAGGATCTGAACTCCAGGCCTCAATTTTGCATTCCCACTGAGCCATCAGCCCTAGTTGCTTCTCTTCTTCCTGTGACCAGATACCTGACAAGAAACAGCTTACGGAGAAAGGATTTATTTTGGCTCACATTGTGAGGCTATAGTCCATCATGGCATGGAAGCCCCAGCTGCCGAAGCTAGAGGCGGCTGGTCACATGTATCCACAGCCAGGAAACAGAGAGACAAATTCAGGTACTTAGCTGACTTTTACATTTTAATCATCCTGGGATTTCAGCCTATGTGATGGTGCTTCACACAGTCAGGGCAGGCCTTTCCTACCTGGTTATATCTCTCTGGAGACACTCTTTCAGAAATGCCCATGGTGGTCTGTGATTCTAAATGTCACCAAGTTGACAATCAAGATTAACCATCACAGAAACCATCCAACACAATATTCCCAATCCCCTTGAAACCTACAGCTATCTAGAAAGCTTAATAAACACAGCAGTATTTTAGCCTTACTTCCAAAGACTATGACTTCACTACCCTTTGTTTGGGGCCTCTACATAATCAATTGTTTTTGAAAAGCTTCACCTGGGTGACTCTAATTTAGGTTCAAGGCCGAGAATCTCTGCAATGAGTCAACCTACTCACTTTACAAACTGTGTCTCAGACTAGTGCAATGCCTACCCACAGCAAAAAATCATCAGAACGAACTTTGGAAGAGCCAGTACTGACCTTAATTCTCTACTTAACCACAGAGACAAAATGCATCCATGTCTTGGTATGGCCTCATATTGGAGTGCACATTCCTGCACCATGGAATTAAACTTGGCCATGGGGCTTGTCTAAGCCAATGGGTTGTTGCTGCATGATTGAGTTTGTTCTCTTACCCTGCTGCCTTTTTCAATAAGAAGAAATTGCCTTACACAACAAGTACCTAATCCAAGGAAAATGAAAAACTCCCAGCCAGACTTAAGACCCCATAATCTAGACATGCATGAGTCAGAATAAATCTTATGGTTGTGAAGCATTGTTCTTGGAGTTCCTTGTTAGGTTGTAGCATGAGCTGAAGGAAGCCCGGGCTTCCTAAGGCAGTTCATGTCCTCCTTGGACTGCCAAATGTTTATTACATGCAGGCTGTGGGGCACAATTAGGTGATGATCTGTGTTAAAGTACTTCATACAAGACATACCAATCAGCCAATCAGATGCCTCTGTTGAATAGCACACACAGTATGTACATGGAGGAGTCTAATTTCTTTTTGATGAGCTACACTTCCTCCATTGGACACATTTACACATGTCTCTTATTTCAAAAAAATCCTAAATAATTGCAACCAGCAACCTTTTACCACTACCATATAGAACATTTATTTGATCTTATGGAAACTTTATTTTTTACAATCACAAACTCCATTTTGCAGATAAAATAATCAAGGCCATCTTAGATAATTACTTGCCAAAAGTCAGACAGTCAGAATGGGGAGTGCAGAGGATGATAAATATACAGTAAATTATATGTTGCCTCCATCTTGACTTCATTTCTGGGATCAATAAAACTATTCATATTGGTTCATTTGGCAGATAAGCACCCACCCAAAAAGAAACTGCTTTTTCTTCAATCATTAGTTGTCTCTAATCCTTGACTTTTAATTTTATTTGAATTTATTTATTCTTTTGTTTTGTTTTGGGTTTTTTTTGGGGGGGGGACAGGATGTCTCTGTATTGCCCTATCTACACTGGAATTCACTCTGTAGACCAGGATAGCCTCAAACTCGTAGAGATCTGCCTGCCTCTGACTTCGGAGTGCTGGAATTAAAGGTTTATGTCACAACCACCCTGCTTGAATTTTTACTTTTAAATTAACATCTGATAATTCTACATATTTATGGGTAGAGTACTATGGTTCTACACAAGCATATATTATGTAATGGTCAAATCATGGTCGTTGGCCTATTTGTCATTGCCTTGTGGTAGGAACATTCATGCCTCTTTTTTCTAGCTATTTTAGAATATATAACACATTAGCATTATCACTAAGTATAATTCCTCACTGTGCCACAGAACACACTTATAAATCTGTGTCTCCTCATCATCCTCACTCCTCCCTGCCTTCTCACTTCTAGAATATTCTTTTCTGTAAGCACTGTTTCTATTCCTTCTGTGTGATCAACTTATGCCCCTCCCACATATTTTTGAGCTGAGGCTTATTCTACTTCTAATGTATTCCACATTCACATGCAGTCTTAAAGCAAATAGAATGATCCTCTTTTTAAATGGCTAAATAGCATATTTCTAGGGATACATTACTTTATCCATTCATCTGTTATGGGATGTTTAGGTAGATAACAAAGCTTGGTTATGATAAATAGTGCTGCCATATGTATGGTAGCTTAGAGTTATGCTTTCTTCATAGCATTGATATTTAACTACGGGAGTCTATAAAACCTGAAAACACTATATATAACACATTATGATCATTTGCTTCTGCTTCCAAACTTATAGGCAACCTATATTTCTCTGATGAAGAGCAGTTGCACTATAAATAGAATTTGGGGTCAAGATAGAAAGTGTCTGATAATAACACTAACCTTCAAGAACTGCAGTTATCTGGAAAATGTCAACTACACTTGAGTAAGTTTTCTGTGGGTTTCTCTACCTCTAATTATCACTGCATGTTAAACTTGGATTTTAGTAATACTGATAACTATAAAAGGAGGAAAAGCCACAGATCCAAAGCAATAGTACCACAGCACTGTAATTTGGGGATGGACTGTTCTACTATTATTATTTATTTATTATTAAAGGTAAATATCAACTGCTAAGATCTTTGTAGCAATCATGTAAATAAATCTCATTTGTCTAGTGGGTACACACCATTTCATTCTCTAAAGTTTATAAGCAGCCTTTGTGACTTACTGTGGCTGCTCAGGATAAGGCACCTCTCCCAAAAGTTGGGGCATTACATGCTGATGCTGGTACATGACAGATAACGATTTTCTTACCCACCAGAGGCTAAAAATGTTTCCTTCTCTTTCTCTGAAGTTCCCTTCCTGCCAGGGCACTTGGATGTGATCTAGACTCTACTGATCAGATGTTGGTGGCAGCTGAGGTATGCCCTTTTCTATAAGGAAGTTGGGAATTTTCCCTAAGAGACCTCTCTTCATGTGAAACAGTTGAAGCCCACAGTCATGCCTAACAGCAAAGAGAGCGTAGAATAAATACTGAATATTTTACCCCTGAGATTAGTTGTATAAATGGAGAAGAGAATTGGAGACACCTTTTGTTTAAACTTCAGAGGGACTGCATTACCATCCCTGACTTATATACAACAAAACAAAATGTTTTGAGAGGAGAGATGAGTTGCTTTCCATAGCTTGTAAATTCATAAGTAAATTGGGAAGGATTTAAGCCCAAAGTTTACCATTGTCTTAACCACTGTTGTATTGTTGTGAAGAGACACTATGACTAAGGAAATCTTATAAGTGAAAACATTTAACTGGGGCTTGCTTGCAGTTTCAGAGGTTCCTCCATTATAATCACACTGAGGAGCAGAACAGCTCATATGGTATTGTAGCACCATCTGAGAGCTACACCCTGATCCACAGACAGAGAGAGACTGGGCCTGGCATTGCCTTTTGAAATCTCAAAGGCCACCCCAGGTGACATACTTCCTCCAATAAAACCACACCTCCTAGTCCTTCTAAACAGTTCCATTGTCTGTAACTTAAGCCTTTGAATAATTGTTTGAGCCTATGGGAGCCATTCTTATTCACACCCCCACAATCATACTTACAAGTCTATATTATTTTCACTATTCCATCATCATAGATTTTTAAAATGTCCTCATAGGATTTGATTGAACTTGTTCCAACAGGGAAATTTAATCCTTCCCTTCTTGGTTGTAGCCTGGATTTAATAACTAGTTAATAACAAAGAGAAAGAAAAAACTGGCCTATTTTGACATATAAAAATAAGAGTGCCTAATTAAACTTGAATTGCAGACAGTGAGTGATTATATTCAAATAGTATGAGACACAATTATCCTCACTTGTTGCTCATCTGAAATTCAAATTTAAACAGGCATCCTGAATTTGTATCTGATCATGCTAGTCATAAAATACACTGTGCCTTTTTCTCTTTTCTCTCTCAGACCACTTACCCTGGGAAAAGCCAGCTACCCTTTTAAAGAGATATTCCAGCAACTCTATGAAATGGTGAGAAGGTGAAAAACTGAGACATTTAGATAGAAACAGTGAGCTGGGGATGGAGCCTGCCACTCAACATCCACACGTGGGTTCTTACATAATTATAACCCAAGCTGACATCTGAGCTACAGCACCATGAAGACACCGAGTGAGAACCATCAACTAAGAAGAAATCTGACTTAGAAAAGCTACTGATATTAAATGTCTTCATCTGAAGCCACTAAATTGTGGAGTAATTTATTACACGGCAAGAAATGACTAATATACCCACACAATGTTTATAGATGCACATCTATTCAGAATTCTAGTCAATCATTCCACCACATGATGAATCATTTTGTTCAAAAGAAAACTTTTCAGTCATGTTTAGAAACAGCAGATCTCCTAGGAAATACACATTAAAACTACCACCAACAATGAATCAATACAGTTAATTACAGACAGTTATTTTATTTGTTTTAAGAAACATTTAATCAAAAATAGTATTTAAAACAAAAATTGTCACATGTAAGCCAGTGTCATTTTTTCATATCTATTACATTATTTGATCATCTGAATAAAGTAAAATTATTTCTTGACTTTTACAGGTTAAGAAAAAAAAATCACACCCACAAAGAAAGCCTTATGGGTCAGTGAATGCAAGGATCTCAACACAGATTACCTGACACCTCAGCCTGAGCAGTGTCTCTTCTTTCTGACAGTAGCTGTTGATCTTCAGTGGTGTTCCTTTGTAGCCATTTCCTAATATCAAGTATTATAAAGTGAAAGACAGAAAACTGCTCATGAATCACCTGATATCAAATTTCAAAATGGAGTATCTCTTGACCTCTGAGAACGCCATTTTAATTTTCCTCATTAATTCACCAGCCATATTGACAATGCCAGTGGTGGCCAAGAATTGAATCAATCATTCAGCAAGTCCTGCCATATTATTTGATTTGACATTTCCCATCATGAGAAAATGTTATCATCATCAACAACAAAATAACATATACTGGGTCAGGACTGCAATAGGTAGGAAGAGCAAGATAAAGAAAAATCAGGGTGAAAATGGAGTTCCTGTGTTCCCACTATCAGACCTAGCACACTTGTCTTTAATTTGGTCACTGGCAAACTGGGAACTAGCCAAAGCCACGCATCAAATGTTCAACTGTACCACTCGGCTCCACAGGAAAGGCCATGTGAAACCCTATTAAGCAGATTCTAGAAAAGTCTTGGTTGCTCTTTTTTTTTATTTTTTCATGCTTTTTAATTTGAATTAGAAACAAGATTGATTTTCATGAGAATCCCAGTTCCCTTTTCCCTCCCGTCCTCCCCTACAACCCCCCCTCCCCCCCGACTAAAACCCTACCTATCACATATCCTTTCTGCTTCCCCTGGATGGTGAGGCCTTCTTCCATAGGGTGTCATCACTAAGCAGGTAATATTCTTAATGACAGGAGAATTAGCTGCCCACAAGGAGGAAAAGACATTAGAGCTGGTTGGTAAGAATGAAAAGCATGCACAAATGCCATTACATAAGTTGTTAGGAATCAAGGTGAGCAGAGAGAAAAACTGCAATGCTGCAAGCAAAGTTACTTTGGAATTGTCTGCAAGCTTTCCACTAGCCTGTGAGAAGTAGCCAAGAAAACAATCGCTGAACAGCATGTGGTCTTTGCTAGGTGTTTTAATCTAGACATTTCACCCCTGCTTGTCCTGGGTTTAAAGTGAGAAATTCATCAAAAATATAGCAGGCAATAATAAGTATAACCTCAAGATCTAACTTCTCCATTTCAAGAAATATCTAAGGAGGATTTGGTGTGGGGGATAAAAAAAGGAAGAAGAATTCAGTTAGATACAGAAACAAATTCGCTTCTAGAACTAATAGAAAACAAGTTAACTTGAGGGAATATGTATTATTCAGGGATGTCTGGATTCCATTGTGTGTCTCATTGATTCTGGCCAACAATTTCAGGTGAAAAACCATATAATTGCTTCATCAGCTTCCCTTACCTGTTCTACTCAGTAGTAGTATGCTGCTGCAAGCAAAGTCTGGGATTCCATGACAAGAAGACAGTATACAGCTCACTCATCTGACAGCTGCTCTTCTTACTCTAACATTTCCCATGGACAGTGTCCCTGCACTAAGGTGGGGAACAGTGACAGGCTTCTTTCTGAATTGGAGAATATATCAAATAGTCATCAAACTTTGAAGTTTCTTAAAGTTACAGAGGATGGCATTCTTTTTTCATTCCTCCAGGCCAAAATTAGCTTCAAGTGGTTGAAGCAGACTCTTAAATGTTGTATTTAAATCTTAAATGTTTGGTTTAAGAACTGTGCTGAATAGTCATGTTTCATTTGGGGCAGGTGCTAACTATTCCTTTTGGTTCTACTTTGGGGGATGGGAGTCAGAGAGAAAAAGAATTTGGGAGAGACAGAAAGAAAAAAGAAAGAAGTAGAGGGAAGGAGGGATGGAGGGAGGAAGGGAGGGACAGAAAGGGAGAGAGAGAGAGAGAGAGAGAGAGAGAGAGAGAGAGAGAGAGAGAGAGAGAGAGAGAGAAGCTGAGTAAATGAGAAGCAAGCAAATACCCAAATCATAAAGGCAGCAGATAGGCAGATGTAACAGTTGTTGGGTCACAGAATTCACTGTGTACACTTGAGCTCTAAAATAGGTGTGGCTCAGAATGACATCACAACCTTTTCTACTGTTTCCTTAACTCCTATATTCTCACAGCAATATCCTCTGTGCCATAAAGGAAACTAAGCATGTATTATGTAGTCACCAAAAGGAGACTGGTTAATAAACAGAACATTATAATTTTTATTGTTTTTATTTTGTCCTAACAGGAGCAAACCTTGTGTTTAGAAAATTTGTGGACTCTGATGTGTTCTTGGATCAATTTTTTAGTATTTTGTTGAGTATTTTTGCATCAATGTTCATGAGGGATATTGGCCTGTAGTACATTTTCTTAGTTGTGTCTTTGTGTGGCTTGGGTATCAAGGTAATTGTAGCCTCATAAAAAGAGTTTGACAATGAACCTTCATGGAACGCCTCACCCTCCCTGGGGAGCAAAAAGGGAATGGAACAGGGGGTTAGTGGAAGGCAGGGGAGGAGGGGAGGGAGAGGGAACTGGGATTGACATGGAAAACAAGTTTATTTCTAATTTAAATTAAAAAAATAGAAAAAATGAAAAATGTGTGGACTCCAGTGAGTAGAATTTTGCTGTTCTTTCATTCTTCAGATCTATTTCTTATGTTTCCTCTACATAAAAGTTACATGTGCGTATGTTCACATTAGATATCAGAAGGTTCTACTTTCTCTGACTTTAAAGGGTATAATAGCCAAGAAACTAAGGCATCTAGCTTGAATGAGAGCCTTATAGTAGCTTCCACACATCTTTAAGATTTAACATTTCTGTTTTATTTCTGAGAGGAAGAAATTGAAGTAAGCTTGCCTCAGATGCCCACAATCAAGACATAATCTTGAGTCAAGACACATTTTTCTGCCAAGGACATTAGGTACAGCATCTGCTTTTCAGTAAGGATGAAATGATGCTACATTCTATTAGCTGAGACAAATATTTCTACAATGATATGGTAGTAGAGTTCCAAAAATTACTTCTATGTTTATCTTATGAACTTCATCTTCAAATTCCAAAAATTATATGGAATTATGTTGGTAGGGTAATATATGCCCAGAAAATATCCACCCTATCCAAGCAGAGTCTCTAGTATGCACTGTTATTCTCTAGCCCAATCTGCTGCCGCTTCTATTATATATGAAAAAGATCTAAAGAAATAAAATGTACAACAATCTGCTTATGTGAAGATATTGTGTCACTGTGAGTTCATTTCAGTTCACCAGAATGTCAACTTTTCAGTCTTCATTCTCCATTAAAGCCACACACTAAAGGTAGCTGGATGCAATCATTCATCAGACACTTTAACTGAGCAGCACTTGCAATCCTGGTGCCATGGAAGATACAAGCAATACAGCATTTAACAAGCCAGAGATGATGTTCACATTCCTAGAATTTATATTCATCTATTAGTTAATTAATTAAGAATAATATGGAACCATGAAGGGTATTTGAAAACATTCTGTGGTGTATTTGATTGTCATAGAAGAGGAGCAATCTAATTCATTTGAAATGTAGTGAGCCCTGAGCAGGTGAAGGACGGGAGTTCAGTAGGTGGTGCTTGAACAGGAGACCTGAGTTTCATGTAATTCTTCTAAAACTATGAAAGAATAATTGAGTATAAGTTTAAGGCCGGCAGTAGCTCATGCCTATATTTGTTTATAGTCTATTTTTACTTCCTCATTACTGAAACAAGGTTAAGAGCTCCCTGTAATTTGGCTTTAGTTATAGATATCATTCTTAGGGTAGGTTTCACCTATATCATGTACTGTTTTAAAGAAAGGGGGACATTCTTTAAGGTAGGTAAGCCAGCCCCATGGGCTGGACTGGGAGCTTTCTAGGCCACCTTCCTTTTCTGTTTGCTATGTCCTTACACCTTGATACCACATGTCATTTACAAGAAAACAGCTAGTACTTTCTCCCTCTCCAGAGTTCACAGCTCTCTGATTTCTAATCTAGCCTGCAGGAACAACATGCTAAGCCTAAATACAATCACAGCCCATATTTCTGTTATGTACTCCCAGGAATTCACACATCCTCAAATGTTCAGTAGAAGGTCAGTTATCGCCTATTTTCTTCAACCCTCAGCACTATCAGGGCTGCAAATATTCTGCTCAACAAAATATTACCTTGCTTCAGCCACAACTTGTCAGACTCCCAGAGAGGGTCTCTCAGGCCTCCCTCAGGGCCAGAATTAAACACAATGCTCAAATTGTGTGGGTGACCTATTTTGACCAGTTTATATTTTTAAAAATGAGAAAAAAGACAAAATTCATGTGTATACAATTGTGAAAGCCACTTCTAGGTCATTTGGAGGAAAGTCAAAGGTAGATGAGTTAGGTAGATGAGTAACATGCCTGTGTATCCTACTGTTGTTTTATGTCATATGAAGCATTAAATAGTTGTAAATCATAAGATATTACAGTTGGAAGAGTGTTAGAGACCCAGCCCAGAACCCTCATTTACAGATAAGAAGAGCCATCATGTTGGCCTCAGGCAGATGAAACATGGCACATGGTAAATGTGTGTGAGCTTTCGAGTTTGGATTCTGATATTGCTAAGATCTCAATGTGAGTTCAAGAATTAAACAAAGCATGCACACAGTATCTAAAACAATGCCTATAAATATTAGCGATTGCAATAGGATGGTAGAGAAGTATGCTAAACATGAGTCAGGTTAAGGAAGAATTAGCTATTATATCTGGGTAAATTTCCCTCGGTGTTGTTCCCAGACACTAGGCCAACAGAAATCCTAAAGACCTGAAGTGGAGATATAGCACACACTTACGCTTTATTCCCAAACTCATACATACACATGGAACTTAAAGCCCAAATCTATTAGGTTTTTCATGTAAACTGTGTGCAGAGTGTTGGTCTTGGCACAGGTGGGTCATTTCCTGGCTCTTGTTCTCACTCTTCTCTTCTGTATACTGAAGGTGCTGGGCTGGTCTTTAACCTTCTACTTAGAATATATTATGACTTGACATGTTTTTAATGCTTTACATCAAATAAAATCCTGATAGGATCCAAAAGAATGAAACTCTTTCCCCTGTTAGAGTTACCTTCGAGTTCCCTGGAAGGAATAGAAAACAATTATCATTTTGAAAATGAATAAACTCTAAATTATAGAATTTTGTGATGAAAACATTTCAAATACTTAAATATCTTTTAGTTTAATCAGATTATTTTTCTCATGAATCTAGGTTGGCATCAAACTTCCTATCTAGTCAAAGTTGACTTTGAACTTCTAATCCTTTTTCCTCTACTTTCCAAATTATCAGATTACAGACATTTTGTGTATTGAACACAGGACCTTGTACAAGCCAGGCACACACACAACAAGAAAGCTACATCGCCATCCCTAGTTTAGTCAGATCTTGTCTATGATATCCACAAAGCAAGGCCCTGCTCTTTGTTATTACATTTAGTTCTTGGTGGGCAGGACATCCCTCTGTGCTATGTACTATGTCATAGGACATCGTGCTAGGTACATGTCAAACACACATGAATACTTGTGGAATGTAAGAAGATAAGTGTTAGTTGTTGTGCTTGCCAGTGTTCCATGGAGTTTAGTCCATTAACTTTTTGAAGCAATTGTTCTCCATATTACATTCTAAGGTGCTCTAACATATGATAATGTCTAACCTCAGATGGATGGTAACAATAGCCACCAGATAGTGGTTATTGGATTATGGTTATCGGTTAAATGGATCATCTTTATACAATAAGCTGGGAGGAAAAAAAGGCCATATCCCTGTGTTACAGGTGGGAAAACTGAGAATCAGAATTCACCTATCTAAGGTCCCACACTATTAAGTAGTAGTGCCAGGATTCTGTCCCAGAGAACCTCAGCCTGTGTTTGCACACTCAATGTAGTTGATTCTCTAAATAGGACGAGTTTAATCCTAATTATTCAGATTTCCCAGTCTTCTGGAAACCTCCAGAAAATCCTACATCAGGAACAAACTTTTGATCCCTGTTTGATAAAGTATGTTGTCTGTTCTACAGAGAGATGTGGTTGCTTAAAGCATTGTGTACACACGCGCGCGCGCGCACACACACACACACACACACACACACACACACACACACACACAAATATATACAAGTTACAGAACACAGACAAAACAAGAGCAAAGAGAATAAAACAAAACAATTGTCACACCTGCAAACTCCTATCCAAAGAAACCAACCAAGTTGAGATTACTTTGAAAACTAAAACAAAGTGTTCACCAAACTGGGAAACTAAAGTTTGACTTCAAGACCAGACATCAACTATTATTTATTATTATACACAGCACCCCTACTGGGTCAAGTCCTTGAAAAGCTTAGCAGCCAAATTAGCAATGAAGTCTGACAAGCCCATCTATCAGCTCTGTTCAGCCAATCTATGGGCAATATCCTGTTTCCTTGCAAACCCAGGGAACACACACTTGCTAAAGGAAAAAAAAAAAGAAGAAGGTACTTAATTACATTTGGTTTTAAATAATTAGTTCATTGAAATTCTTTAGCTGAAGAAAAATGGCATTTCTAATTTACAGAAATCACTATTAGAAATATAGTTATGGCTGCTTAGAGAATCCCTAGAATTAAATCAATTGAAGTTGGCACATTTAAGAAAGCCATTAGAGCTACCTAATGACAGCCCCTCCAGTTTTCACTCCAGCATTGCTGATGTGGATAGCTGCCAGAAGGCAGCCCACCCTGCTCCCAGCAGAGGCTACATGTGGCTTCATGCCTAGAGGCCCAGATTGGGTGGACAAAGGCCTGTCACACCCACCTGGCAAGCTCAGGAGCTTGCTGGGGCACTAAGAAGGATAGCAACACATTCTAGGCAGAAACAGCAAGGGGTGTGTGTGTGTGTGTGTGTGTGTGTGTGTGTGTGTGTGTGTGTGTGTGTGTGTGCCTGGGGTGGGGCAAATTCTGTTGGCAACTGGGAGAATTCTCTCAAAGGTACATGCTGCCTGATCACAAACCCTTCAAGTAACTTTCCCTGGATTTACTTTCTCACTCAAACTTACCCCAGCATCTTAGAGAGCAAGAAAGAGCTACAGCAAACCCTCTGATCATTACCTAGTAACCTAAAGCATTATTAGAAAGGATAACTGACTGAGAACAAAGAGAATAAAACCTGTTTTATTAGGGCATTAGTGTAACTTAAATTTCATCACATCTCTCTGTTGTTGCACAGAAAAGCAGGCAGGCTGTGTGCAAGAGAAAACATCCCCATGTCAGTTTGGTGACCAAGGCCACTGCAAATGAGTCAGGGAATAAGATGCGACTTCCAAATGAGAAAAGTAAACTTCTGGCCTTGAGAAGCTGTCTATCAAGCGCTCAGTAGCTACCTCAGCAGAGAGCAACCCTAGAAACCTGCAAACTTGTGAAAAAGAAGAAAGTGGGGTGACCTAATTTGGCCCAGCCTCACTGCTGTGATGAGAAAGCACGGCTCCTGTCTTCAGACAAGATGTTGTCCACTTGCAAATTTGTTTCCCTGTTTTAAAAGCAATGATCCCAAACTGAAAAATACCCTTCTGTAAGCATTTTAACAGACATAGAAATAAACATTTGTGGGCTTAGCATTCCCGGGCCCATTCCCATTTCACTCAAACAGGGCCCTAGTCAACACTTTTATTACCATACTACACATAAACTAGGATATGGCCAGAACTGAGAAACAACCAGAATCTGCTATTAGCACTACTACAGCAGACACAGAAAGGCATGGCCAAGAGCCCCTTCAAGAAAGGTGTTGCTTCCCTGATGTGGAGAACATAGACCATAGGGCCATCCACAGCAGCAGAGAGCCTGGAGAAAGAGGCCACGTTCTTCTCAGGGTAGCCTGTGACTGACCAATTGGTAGGCCAAGTAGTGCTGTATTGGCCATGGTACTCAGCTCAGTGTTGAACACTGTCCTGGACAATAATTGCTCCATCATTCCGTGTGAACCAAGCACTCTTAGGCTAGACAGGCCAGGCAGCACAGTTGAACTTCTTCTTCTATTGACTTCTACCTACAAGTCCTCTTCTCAAGCTCAACTGCAATGAACATGCAGGCTCACACACCTGCTCCTCAATGCCTCCTGCCTCTGCCACTGAGTTAACCCAGGGTCTTCTGCATGCCACACTCTGCTCTAACACTCAGGCTCAACCTCAGCACTCAAACTACATTTGGGACTGCTTCCAGAGACCCTGTTCTGTGGTAAGAATTTCTTCTTGTTCTGTGACTGTATTACTCTTCCCCCACCCCCAGGACCTCCCAAGTAAGTTAGTATAAGAGATTTGATCAGAAACTCCTTGTTATGATTTCAGTTAGTGTCCAAAGCATGATATAGTGGAACTAGCACAGGGTTTGAAAACAGAGCTGGGGTTCAAATCTCACTTCTGAGTCATCTGAAGCATGGGATTTAATCCTTCTAATCTGCACTTTTCTCCTTAATCAAGTGGAGATAGCACAAGGTAGTTAATGGGGTTGTTGTTATTAGTTAATAATGTCATATATGCAAAGGACCTAGCCCAATGTCTAGAACACTACATGAAAAGTAATTAGTTACTGATTTTCATGGTTCTTCGGCATTTGAGTGCTTTTTTTCCTTCTATTCTAATTCACCTTTCCAAGCACTTATACTTCCTTCTCTTACGTGGTCTAAACTCCTGGCAAACAAGTACTGAGCAGGTTGCTTTATCTAGAGTTTCTGCTTGATGTCAACAATGGATTGGTGTTATACACGATAGAAACAAAAGTATCTCATTTAAATAAATAAATTGGAAAACTGAAAAACGAGTTGAAAGGCATCAAAGGTGACTTCTGTCTAATAATCAACTTGAAAGCATGTTCTAGGTGTGGTCATGTTTACAATAGCAAGTTGTACTGCTTTGTATTTACTGTCTGGGAAGAAGGAACCACAAGTGAAGAATTACCTTGATCACATTGACTCAGGAACATACCTAAAGCACAGGGTCTTGACTGGCAATTGATGTGGGAGGGCCTAGCCCACTATGGGTGGCAATAGCCCTAGGCTGGGGTAGGGGTGTATGAACTGTATATAAAAGGCTAACTCAGCATAATCCAGGGAGAAAGCCAGAAAGGAGCGTTTCTCCATGGTTCCTGCTTCGATTATTGCTTGAGCTCCTACCTCGGCTTCCTTCAATAATGGACTATGACCTGTAAGTATAAGCTTAAATAAACCCTTTCCGCTTCTAAGTTGATTTTGGTCATAGTATTTATCACAGTAATATAAAAGCAAACCAAAACACATGTGTACCACACCTAACTGTATAAGAAGGTCCACAGAGACCTCAAAGTAGATTTCTGTGCCCTCCTCACCACTGCCAAATGCATAAATGATTACTAACCCATGTAGACATGGTGAGTTCTACCTCACATGACCAGACTAATCTAGGCTCCCTATTCAACACTCTTAAGCACTCAGATGGTCCAAGGACAAGTAAGCATGGATCATCAGTCTATTCAAAAAGCAGAGAAAGAGCTGGAATGTGTAATTGGCTCAGAGACTTTCTTCTCTCACTAGATATGAAAAAAGAAGTGAGATATGTCAGTTTACAGTCACAGGAAGAAACAGCACAGGGATGCAGCCGATATGTCTGAAGGCAGAGAAACTAGAGGCTCCTGGGTAAAGCTGCTGGTACACTGAGATACAAAGCCAGTGCTATTTCTCATCTTTCTGCTATGAGAAAGAATAAATGGCCTCACTGTTTATGCAGCTTGAGGATAGAGTTTTGTTCGCTTACATCTTTAGCTGAATGTGTGGTGAAAGGTAAGACAAGCATTCAGTAAAGCAACAGTCATTACCCAGTGTAAATATTTTCCAGTTGAATACTAACAAAATGGTTGTGGTTTGGGGGTTCTATCTACTTATTTTCTTGTCATAAACAGATGATATAATCAGGAATGCTTCATTTAAGGAGTAAAATAATGTCCAGAAAAGTTAAATCAGTTGCTGGAAAAGACAACTCATAACGTAAAGTGTCTCCATAATTAGAACCCCAAGCTATGTACTATGCCAGATTCTCAGTTCTTTCCCTGGGACTATGTTTATTCCCCAAACATATCACAGAAATGAACTCTGCCTATAGCATTTGCTACCTGAGCCAAGAGACAATAAGTACTTGACCTGGTCTGTGAAGGCACCATCCTTTATAATGCTAGAGACACTCACCAAAAAACATGAAATGAAAGTGTCCTAAAGAAGAAATGGGAGGAGTGTCAAGATGATGGGAAGTTCTACCACATTCCCAAAGAAATTTCAGTGCACTCAGAGAAGCATTTTCAAAGATTTTTCATGTTCATTCCCTTTTCTTGGACCTAGTAAAAGGGGTTCCTGTAAAAATCATGCAAAAGGGAAAAACAACACTGATGGTAAATGTTCTTTTGTATATGTTTCCCTTATTGGTTAATGAATAAAACACTGATTGGCTGATTGGCCAGACAGGAAGTGATGTAGCTGGGCAGAATCAGGATATAAGCAGGTACAAACAGAAAAACACTCTCTGCAGAGACACTTAGCAGTCACCATGTGAGCGGGCAAAGGTAATAGAGGTCCGGACCCTTCTCTGGTAAGATGAGACCACGTGGAAATACTTAGATTAGTAGAAATTGGTTAATAATTAAGACAGAGCTAGCCAATAAGAAACCCTAGCCAATGGCCAACAGTTTCATAATTAATGTATGTGTCTGTGTGTTTAATTTGGGGCTTCAGGGTGGCAGGAACCTGCTGGGTCAGAAAACTCATGCTTACACAACACCATTTGGCAGTATATCAATTCATTTTCTGTGTATATATTCTGCATTCATTTGCTTAACTAAAGATTCCTTATGGAGCAGTTCTTTTTGTAGGTAGTAGGGAAAGAAAGAGACACCACAAAATCTTTAAGAAACTACACATTGCCTTGAAAAATTCAACTATAAGCACAATTTCCTTTCAACCATTTGTATAACCTTTCTTTCTAAATATGCGAGTGCTTTTTGCATGCTTGCCTAACAGTTTCCAATAAGCAGTGCTGGCAGAACAGCTCCCTCACTCCTACCCTCACAGGAGGTCTTCTTAAGTCAAAAACTACACCTTACTTAGTTTCTCATCTACAAATGGGCAAAAAGATGCCTTCTTACCATGAAGCCTCAGCTAACAAGGCCAGATTCCAAAGAGCTTTCCCAATTCTAAGACATTCAAAGTTCTAACCGTGATGGTCATTAAACATCTAATAACTTCTTAGGCCCAAAGGCCATTAGCTGAAAACTCACTTGCATCCGACAAAGACAATGTGAGCATGGACTCATTGCTTTCATTTAAAATGTGTTTCTCTCTTGTATGGTCTGGAAACTATCATGAAACACTATCACTAGAACAAAAGGACCACAAGTTGTATTCAAATAAAGCACAAAAAGACACATACACACACCCTCCAAAAAGGGACTCCCTTCCCCCTTGAGGGCAATGAATATCATAAGGGTGCTACTGAATTCCAGTTGCAGACTTTAAGGGTCAGAAGGCTAGAATTATTATCTAAATGCAAACTTTGAGCATGGGAATAATGTGAAAGTGTTAGACAAAGACTGGGGAGTTAGGTCAGCCAGTAAACAGCTTGTCAAACAAGCATGAGGACTTGAGTTCAATCCCCAACATCCTCATAAAAAATGGGCACAACAGTGTACTCCTGTAAAGGGGACAAAGAGAGAAGGATCCTTGGGCTTGCTGATAAGTCAGCCTAGCTCAATCAGCTACTTCAAAGTTCAGTGAGAGATCCTGTCTCAAAAACTAAGGTGGAGAGTGAAAAAACATCCAAAGTCTACCTCTGGCCTTTATACACATGTACTCTTGTGCACATGGGCACACACACATACACACACACACACACACACACACACACACGCACACACACACACACACACACACACACACACACGCACACACACACACTCAAAGAGAGAGAGAGAGAGAGAGAGAGAGAGAGAGAGAGAGAGAGAGAGAGAGAAATTATCACACAAAATGACAAATACTGCTTATGGTCTGGAGGGAAGATGCACATGGAAGAGAGACATGGAAAACCTCTGTCTAGGATGTCAACCCGTGACTTACCTGGCTTTACCATTAGAGGCATCATGAGATGAGTACAAAGAAGGGAAGAAAACCCTGTTGGAAGCAGAAGTATAGTCTGATCCCTTACACCATTTAGAGACACTTCAGGCAATTTAAATTGGCAGGGAAAGAAATAGAACAATAATGATCTCTAAAGTCCTAAGCTTGAAAGATAGCTCAGTTGGCAAGGTACTTGTTGCATACACATAGAAAGACACCTTAGTTCAAATCCCTAGAATGTATATAAAGCCAAATGCAGTAGCAAGTGCCTATAATCCCCACACTTCTATGGAGAGACAGGAGGCAGACGGGAGAATCCCTGGAAACCCATGGGATGTATAACAGGGTGCACAAAAGACCTTGTCTTAAACACGGTAAAAGTTGAAAACCAACAGATGTGATTGTCCTCTGACGTTTACAGATGGGTCATGACACACATACACCTTCATTCACATGCATTAACATACATACCTATACATTATATACACACGTATCATAATAAAGTAAGATTTACAATCCTTAAACATGGCATTTTTCAAAGTGCTTGAGTGCCATTTTTTTTCTTGACATTACTGTGCCACTGTCTTTCCCCTCAGTCATTGGCTACAATCTCCGTGTACTAGAATCTGTTGAAATCTGGAGTAGGGGTACCATGTCTTGTTTCCTATGAGCAGAGGCTACATAAGAGATGTAAGAGTTGAGGACAGCAGGCTGGGCCTTGTGCTTTGTAGCTCTGCAGAATAATAAAGGACAATTTCTCCACCATGCTACAGTGCATGCTGAAACCAGAGCCTCAAAGAAAGAATGCTGCAAATGGTCCCAAGAAATCTGTCATATCATCTGGGTTCCTCAATGAAGCATTCAAAATCGACACAGGAAAATAAATGCACAAGGGGAGAGAGATCTTTCAACATAACACTATAACTATGAAGGTTACCACCAATACATTATCAAGGGAGAAAACAACCCTGAATCCAAAGCACAGACTGCTTAAGATCAGTGAACTATAAAGCCAAGTATCTAAATGTTTAAACACAAAATGAAATTGCCCTTTCAAGCCACATAGTCTCATGCTGTCACTTTGCAGGATTCTTTGTTAAGAGCTGATGACAGGCTTTGCTTGAAAGAAGGCCTCTTGCCTCTCTAGCAGGACAGATGTTACTGTACATGCCCCTTCTTCTCCAAACATGGGAGGAGGCTTGCAACCCACTGGCTTCCTACCACCATTAAAATGACAGATTACTACTTCGAGATAATTGTCATAAGATTCCATGCCTGAAACTGAGATGTTTTCCTCTTATTTTCCCACTTATTCTATTTTAAGTGACCCTATTAATGATATATCTCTACTTGAAATAATTGAATAATCTAAAACAGAGAAATAAGCAGTTTCCTGTCCTCATTGTTTTTCCTTCTTTATCTCTAACAGCCCCAGGAGATCACAAACATTTGTCCTCAGGGCAATATCAGCAGTTAATGATTCATGTTCAAAGGCTGTGAGTTGTCTAATTAACAAAAGACAATGTTTTACAGAAGCCATTTTTGCTTTCAAGTTAATAGCACACAGTAGATACGAATGCTATGATTCCATGCAGGTCTTCGAGGCCATGGTGTGCTACTGTTTCCAAATGCTCTAATTTCATTTATCTGACCCAAGCTTCAAGTCATTAAAAACAAACTATTCTCATTTGTTTCTTTTTGATTTATTGGCACTCTTACAGCACCATTCACACACCACATCCTCCTATAATGTACTCATAAAAATTATACTTTGGTTTTTATTAAAATGGGCACTTGATTAATGAAAATAGTATTAGCATGTTTTCTGTTAAGTATATTCTTAATAATATCAGTCATTTGAAAGAAATCACAATCTTTAAAATAACCCAATGATCCATTTAATGTAAATGGTGACAGGAGTGAAATATTTCCTCAATAGCATACATGTGGCAGACTTCTGTTACTATAGCAACATGCCATCCTGAATTTTCATGCAGAGACTGATGTTTGATAAATATTGACATATTCAAAATTACAGTATGTGTATGTGTTGCCAATGCCTTTGAAATCAGCAAAACTTCAACTACTTGAGATGAAAGTTTTATAGATACATCATGATCTCAAATTTCAAAGCAAACCTGTTTGCAAGAAACAGAGATCTTGTGCCTCTGAGATGGCTGAATACTTTGCAGGTCCATTTACTTTCATTGCTCAATTCCTTGTCTGTGTTCACATAAGCAAGCAGGATCATGGCTTTGCATTTTCACCATATACCACAGTAGTTAAGAACATCAGCTCACAGATGCAAGCTGTCTTGGTTTGAATTTAGACACCATACTTCTTTATGGAACTTGGAAAAGTTATTCAAAGAGAAATTTTCTTCTCTGTAACATGTATACACCAGTGTTGGTTTTTCTTTTTTATAAATTTATTTATTAGTTCTAGTTAGGGAACAACCTTGTTTCACATGTAATTCCCTTCTTCCTCTCCCTCCCCTCACCCCCATCCCTCCTCCCCCACCCCCAGCCTACCCTCTACCCCATCCACCCACCACTCCTCAGGCAGGGTAGGGCCCTCAACGGGGGCTCTGCAAAGTCCACCAAATCTTCCTGTGCTGGTCCTGGGCCCTTCCTCATGTGTCCAGGGCCAGAGTGTAACCCTTAATGTAGGATGGGCTCTCAAAGTCCCTTCTTGGCTAAGTAAAGGTGATATGTTCAGAATTAGTGTACTTAATACTCGTCAAGCAGAAGCTATTATTGGTATGTCTAGTCTTCATGGCCCTGGGATAACTAGGAAATGCTTATTGTAAAGTAAAAATAAATTTGGGGCCTGGTAGTCCATGTCTGTAATCCCAGCAATTGGGCAGCAGAGGCAGATCTCTGTGAGTTTAAGACCAGCAAGGATACAGAGCAAGATCTAGTATAGATGATACAGAGATGATAGATAGATCAATAGATTAATTGATCAATAGATAACAAAATAAAATAAAACACAAAATAAAACAGGAAGTAAATGAGTGATTTAACAAAAAAATACTAGTATTCTTATTTATAGGTGAGTAAACTCATATTCAGAAAGATGTGGGTCTTGTCCTATCTTAGGGTAGAAATGTCACAAGCTTTCTGTAAGTCATTGCCAATTAATCTACAGAGGAGCAACAGTGTAAAATTAGGACTTTGTTCCCAAATCCTCCCAAAACACAGAAGAATGGGGGACAGCTGATATTCTGACAGCTAACTTCCCCCACAGAAGTTTCTGCCTCTTTCAATCTTTGTCAAAATTGGTTTCTCATAATTAAGAATCATGGTTCTCAGAGAGTCAAGTGGCAACCTGAGACTCTAAACTTGTTGAAGAATGACATCCACGTAGCAGAGCAAGGAAACGTAAGTGTTTATCCCCACCTCACCCATCCCAAAGGCTTTGCTTGGCAAAGAGAGCATGGAAGCCATCTATGCAAAGACATTTTAAGTAGATCTCCTCATTCCCCAGTGACAATTGCTTGAGTTACTGTCTTATGCCATTGCTGTGCAGAAAATGGTATCTTTTATGAGTGTATATGAAGTATATGAGTGTACTTCTTAGCTCTACATAGTTGAAATCTGTCACATTTGCTCATCTAGGGAAGTTATTACTAACTTAATCAACATTCTTAATATATACATTGGGATGGAGTCTATTCCATTCTCACCCTCAGGAACCTTTCCTTTCTCTTCGACTTCCTTTGATTCTGTGGCTATCCTGTCTGACTTTTTATACCCACTTACCCAAAGCAGGGACAAATATCTCACTATTTTTTTCTTGCCAAAGAAGACCTGTCCAGTCAAGATTTGTTGAACTGGTAACATTTTTAATAAAGCACAGTGTCTACTGTCAAAATGGTCAGAAGCTCACAGCTGGAACCCCTCACAGCTTGAACAAGGACCCATCCCATCTGGCAGAAAACCCTTAAACCCTTCAGGAAACTGCAAGACAGAGAAATACTTCAAGTTGTTTCTGGACACCCAGACATTTCTTCTGCCCTCTCCCAAGCTGTTTTGTCTTCCCTCGCAGACTTATTTTTACATTTTTAGCAAATAGTGTAAATTAAAGGAGTTTGAAGAGCATGGCCTACACTAGTAAGCTCCTAGGCCATTTGTATTCATTTTCCCTCCCAGGAACTTCCTACTTACTGCACATTTCAAAGCTCCTCTACAGTAGGGACTGAATCTGGCCCCTGCCTGGTAGCACATCCATTATAATGCTGTTGTTCTTGAGAATAAAAGCGCTCCAAGGTAATTAAATAAGCACTGGGTAGGTTTTTTTCCCTGAAAGAAGAAGTAAACAGCCTATTGCTTTTTCTGTGATAAATGACTTTTTTCCCTCAATAAAACAGTATTGCATGGATTTACAACTCGCTTTCCTTTCATGCCTAGCTGTAATTCCCCTGAATGGGCCTAGATGCTAGTGTTTCATGACATTCACTTTTACAAAAGAAGTTTTGTTTTGTTTTGTTTTATATGTATAGTGTTTTGTCTGCACACCACATGCATGCCCAGTACCTGCAGAGGTCAGAAGAGTGTGCCAGGTCTCCTGGAACAGACATTTGTGAACTACCATGTGAATTCTGAAAATCAAACCTGGGTCCTCTAGAAGAGACACCAGTGCTCTTAGCCACTGAACCATCTTTTCAGCCCAGAGTGTAGTTATATATAGTCTTCTTATATAGGAAAACTGTAAATATATATATATATATATATATATATATATTATAATATATGCTGCATTGTGTATTGATAAACACAGCAGGGAAGATTTTTCCTGGATCTTTTCCCATACTGTTTATTTTCCCACACTAGCTTTTCATAGCAGGCATTATATAACCTTCACCTCAAGCCTCAGTGTTGCAAGAAATAGTTGCATGAAATTTGAATAGTATCCCTACTATGCAGAAAAAAAGAGGAATATATTTTGTTAGCTCTATAATAGTCCAACTTGAAAACTCACAGGATTTTCCATTTAAATGATTCACATGCCCAGTCCAGACTGCTCTAAAATTCCTTAAAAGTTTCAAAGTCAATTGTCCCCAATGCTACAATAATTCTCCAATTGTTCTTGGTCTGGAGGTTGTTATTATAGCCACAATATCTAAAAGATTGGGATTTGTGGATCTAAGGAAAATTTAAGGAATCTTTCTTCCCAATGTTAGACTGGTTCCATATATTTAGCAATATTTACTTGTATGCCTCTATCCTGTTCTGTACACAGAAATCTCTAGATAATGGCAGGGGGGGTAGAAAAAAATTGAAGGTATAGAAATTCCTGGAAAGAGCACTCCCTTCCCCTGAACCTTCTGCAAGCCTGACTGAGTAAAACTTCAGTGCTTGTTGGGAGATGAGAAGGCTGCCACTCAGAGCCTAATTACAGTCTATCTTGGGCTAACTTTACCCTCCTTAATAGTCGTTCCATGGCAACTCCAGTGTCACAGCTCACATCCTTGTGACTATTAGGTGAAACCATTCGGACGGTATAAAGAGACCACTAGCTCCCACCAACATAAAAACTAAGAATGTCCTAAGACAGCATCTAAGGCCTAGGGCCAAGATTCCCCAGCTTTGCTCTAACTTGCCTACCTGATCGTCTCCACTAACATATTTGAAAAGTGCCTTGATATATGAATTTCCATGTTTTTGTTATTGCAAAAACTTTATGAAATTGTTACCATGTTGGAATATGGGAATGGGGAAAATATAAATCTGTTACTGAGCCATGATTACTTATATCTGACTCTGGAATAAGCAAGATCATCAATCAAGTGAATCCCATCTAACATGGACTAGATACAATTCATTCAAGACCTTCACTATACTAACATTTTCTTCCTACAAGACCCCACATGACTATCATCGTCCCATTTCAGCAGGAAGTAACTTAGAGGATGCTATGCCCCCTTTCCCCATTGTTGTCACTTAGGATAGTGTATATAACTAGTTAGGGATAGCTTCCTATTGTTTATGGTTGGGATTGGAAGGAGCTGTTCAGGCTTAGAAACCTCTCTCAGATGACTTTAGGGTTTAGTTAACATAGATAGTTAGGATGTGACATAAGCAGATTGTTGTATCTTCTTATATTTTACCTTTATGATTGTTAAGTTTGGATACTTTAAACTGTTAAGTTTTAATCCTCTTTTAGACTAAAAGGGGAATTGTAGGGGAAGCTGTAGCCACGCCTACTTAGGGGCTGGCTACAGGTGTGCCTGACCATGCTTGTGAGGGCGTGGTCAGAGTGACATAGTGTGGTAGTATGACTGTGTTTGCTCTTTCGGTTTCACTTTGCTGCTTGCTGTACAGACCGCTACCACGCCGGCTGGCTAGGTTGCTCTGTAAGTAAGGCTTTTCCCTATTAAATACCCTTATATTTCTACCTGACTCCGTATTGGTAATTTCCCACTATAGTCATCCTTTATCCCTTTGAGGTGAGAGCAGTGTTTTTGCATCAACAGTTCACATGGAACATGTGTTCTTTCATGAGATGTTAGAGATACAATGGGGTTTTCACCAAACGCATCTTCAAAGTAGAAAAAGTGCATAAGATAGATAGAGAATTCTGGGTTTCCTTGGGCAATTATAAGATGTATTCTGAGATATTCCCTTTTTTATTTTTTACCGTGGTTGAAAATTGATAACAAAATATGAATAAGAAATAGTATGCTTTCTCACAACATCATGAATATTAATAATAAATATAGGTTTTAGTTCAGATCTTAGTGTTCCAAATAATAGTATTGGATTATGCAAGCAATACCAACACTGGCTACATGACAATGATCCATAACTTCTTTGGTTTTTCATATATATAGATCTGAGTTCATCTTTAAGAAGACATTGATAATATCGGAATCTAGCCCTGCTGCTGCTCAGATCACACTCACCTGCAGCTGTGACTCTGTCCAACCTCATAGCTGACACAGCAACAGAGCCCAGGCTAACAGACTCCATGTCTGTTAGCTGGGTCTAGCCAAGGCTCACTTTGTATCCTGTATGTGAGTTAAGGGAGCCTCTCATTCTCAATTCATCCATGTTCTTGAGGTCATACAGTCCTTCCCTGAAACTGAACTCTGTCCCCTCTCCATGCTGCCCTAGCATCAGAGAGAGCTAATTACAACCATGTACCATAGACCATGTGGCCAGGACCTGTACTCATCCTCTAAATCTACAAAAGGTGACCTCACTTGCCTACATGGGCCTGAATTGTACTAGAGCTCCCACCATGTTTTCTTTCTGAGGTGTTAATATCAAAGTCGCTTATCAAAAGAAAATCTTCTTCAGTGCCCCCTTGAGCACCAAACCAGAAATCTGTTAGATAACATCTAGCATGAATCCATGCCTACAGAAAATGTTAATGTGTTCAACATTGAATATCTCCTTTGAAATAAAGCACCACTGAGCAGTAATGATGTGGTTTGGCTGTAGGTGGACTTCCAAAGCATTAGCATAACTGGAGATTTCCTTTGACTCTCAAGAGCAGACAGCAGAGCTGTTTTGATCTTTTCCACCAGAGAGACATGATGCCACACCAAAGACATAACCCTACTTAGTTCTTATTTTTCTCCTCAGAGTCAGCTTTCCAGTCTAACTGATCACACTCCATAATACAGATATTCTCATTAACTTTCTATAGGTGTATAAATTAACTTTCTGAGAATTTCTCTGATCACTGGCCAGGGACAGAACCATGCCATGAACCTATTTCTGCCTTGCAATGACAGCCACTGGTTTAGAATATTCTGAGCTTTCCCCTCCATATTGGGTCATTTCACGCAAGTCACAGATGAATTGGCAGGAGGCAAAGTTGTAAAGAAGTACAGTTCTTTTCCTTCCTTTTCAGTCCCTGTCAAATTCTCCCAGTTGAGGCAGGTGAGCTTAAGGAGAGCCCAGTGACCAGGACAGCTACCCCAGGGGAATTATTCATTGCTGTATCTGCTCCTTCCCTTCGCTCCTTTCATGTGCCTAATTGTACTTAGACACATCCAAGGGAAAGGAAAGGTAGAATTAGGCCAGGTTAGACTGGTGTTGGGTACAAGCTCATGGAAGACTAGGCCATCTCTGAAGACACCTGTCAGAAGAAAATCCCTGTTCATTTTCTCATGAGTATATATGAATGAACGTATGAATGCTTAAAGTTATGGGATACACAATCCTTGCACATAGATTATTCAGTCCCATGGCATCCAATATGTCAATCAAAGCAAGAAGCCCCCCATTCCCACACCTAGAGAGTGACTCCCCCTATTGCCTAGTAAAGAACTCTACAAAAAGACGGGGTTCTTGAGCAACATGTGTACATGAGCACTTGAAGCAACATTCACAAGTGTGAGACCAGCCCTGTTGAGGGAATTCACTGATGAGCACAGAAGATCATACCATGTTGTGTGCTTGCCTCCTTCTTCCTCTTAGAAAAGCAAAGAGCTTTTCCTGCCCTGCCCCCCCCCAATAGCAAGCAACACCATTAAGGCCCCATTGGAAGCCACTGCTGTGTAAAAACACCAATAAAGTTTCAAATTGATCATTGCTAGTTGCTGAAAGGAGAAAAGAATAGACTTTGCCCTCCTGGTTATGTGCATTATCATAGATTTTAATTCATCTCAAATTACAAAGAAAAACAGATTGAAATCTATAGCTCAGTCCTCAGGTGCAACATTTCATTTTTCCAAATCAATACGAAATGGAACCCATTTTACATTAAGTACTTGGCTTTGGCTCTGAAGTGTTAAGGCTATAATGTTGCATTTAGTCATCCAGATAGTTGATCATATTCTGCATAGATTTGTTTTCCTCTCAATCTTTATATCCCACATAAATATGAGACTGTGAATGTCATTGGTTTTGAGAGCTTCTTGTCTGTCAAAATAACTTTGTAGTCTTCTCTAGCTGCGTATTGGGGTGTGTTCGTGTGCGTGTGCCTGTGTGTGTGTGTGTGTGTGTGTGTGTGTGTGTGTGTGTGTGTGTAAGCGTGTGAGCATGTGCACATATTTCTCACTCCTGAAGGCAGAGAATGAGGCAGATTATCCTGATACTATGGTGAAGGGGTTGATAAGGGTGGGAGAACTTTATAGACCAGTCTCATTATTCTAGTTTTATAGATATAATTCAGCTTTTGAAACAAGAGAGTCACATGAAAGTCAAATCAAGGAGAAGTAACTCAAAGTCTTAACAAATAACACATCCAAGGTCAAGAGAAAAGAAGCAACAGGTATGTATCATAACCTAGACTCAAAGCTGTATGCTCTAACTCCAAGTTCTATACTTTAGACTTTTTCAAATGTCAACAAAAGAAACATCTCTCACCACAAAGGAATAAAAGACAGCTTATTTTGGAACATATATGAATGACCATCGCCTGGGAACACAGATTTAGTTTACCCCAAATTCCATCTTGAACATGGAAAGAGTTTCATGAAGCTTTATGGTTTTATGGAAAAAATTGAGTCACAAATCAAGACAATTTTACAATACATTGTAAAAGCAGGGTACATCGGAGAAGCAGGTACAGCAAGATAGTAAGAAATTTTCTCTAGACCTAATATGCTATCTGATGACAGTCTTAGGTTTTGAGTTGGTATAAGCTAGTAATCTGTTAAGTTAATAAATTCCAAAAAAAAAGCCTTTTATCCATTAACCACAAAAATGTTAGTTCTATCAGAGGAGGACAAGGAATGGCTGTTCTGGAGGGCCAGAAGTAATGAGTCCCTGGTGTTGTTTAAAAATATAAAAAGAGGCACAAGATGAGACGTGAGAATGAAAGATACATTAACCATAGTTTATTCCAGGTGGGGTGGGGGGGGTTGGAGAAAGACAAGAGAGAAAAGTAAGGAAGAGAAGAGAAAAAAGAGAAGATGGCCTGAGAGTAGGAGAAGAGAGGAGAACAAAAGGAGAGTGTAAGGGGGCAGGGGTCTGTCTTTTAAAGGGGTCCTTTACACCTGCATGCAGACTTAGTTCCCATGGAACCCTGGACTGACCAGGGTACTGCCTAAGTGGATTCTGCCAGGTAGCAGGGCCAGGTAGCATAATGCCTGAACCTTTCACCTGGACCTGTAACATTCCAGTCTCTTCACAGTACCACAGTTCTATCAGTCTCTGCAGGCACAGTTTCTTTCCAGGAATTCTTCTTAGTAACATTTAATTAATTTATTGATCCGTGTGTATCTATATGCATGTGCACCATGGCACTTGACCATTCTCTACTTCCACCATGTGGGTCTCACAGATCAAAATCAGGCTGTCAGACTTGGCAGCAAGCATTTTAACCCACTGAGCCATCTCACCAGTCCCCTGCTTTTTTACTCTGCAATACAAATATATCAACTTGTGCTTGCCCAGGTCTGAGCAACATTCTTTGTTGGTTTGTTTTGGAAGTAATCATAAGATGATAAAGAAGAAAGAAATTGAGGAGTTATTGATCTGGTTCCCACTGTGGGCACGGATGACCCAAAACCACTAGACCCTAGATACCACTAGCAATCTATGGGCACCTCAGAAATATACTTCTCATCACAGGAAACCAGGGCATACATTCACCCATGCCTGTCTTGTACAGACTTCCCACAGAGGCATTTGACTATTAGATATTGCCTATATGCCTTTACTAAACAAATCCAGTGACTTGAGAGAAAAGCAGGGTGCTTGAGTTGTGTCACCTTGAGAAAAATATCCATCACAACTGAAATCAAGAAT
Source organism: Cricetulus griseus (assembly GCF_003668045.3). Lineage (NCBI taxonomy): Eukaryota > Metazoa > Chordata > Mammalia > Rodentia > Cricetidae > Cricetulus > Cricetulus griseus. The sequence continues at coordinate 36,774,738 of NC_048601.1, read as the reverse complement.
AAAAGGGGAGATGTCAAAAGCTACAAAGGAGCTACTATGGGGGAATTTAAACTGTACTGTCTAGGGGTTTGAGTTGCAAAGAAGTTGCTTGTTTTGCAAAGAAGCCCCAGGAGGCCAGAAGGAAGGTAGGTATGTTAGTCAAGGTTTTTCAGAGAAACAGAATCAATAAGACATTTAAAGAGATGTGAAAAGGATCATTATGGGAATTTGTTCATGTGGCTATGGAAGTTAAGTATCACAATACATGGTCTTTCAGCTCAAGAACAAGGAGGGCAGGCCATAGAAGGCAGTCTGAACCCTGAAGGCTTGAGAGCCTGGATAAGGGCAAAAGAGGGATGAGTGTAAATCCTGCAGTCTGAAAACCTATGCCCAAGGCCTAAAGAGAGATGGTGCCATAATTCCAAAACTGAGAGTGAACGAGTTTTTCCTCCGTGTCTTTGTTCTTTTTGGTTCATCCGTGTGATAGATGTTTCCCAGTCTTCAACAATAAGAGCAATCTATGTTCAACCTGTGAGGACCTAGAAAAACCTACTTGGCTTCACAGCTTCAAATCTTAAGAGTCTCCATCTTAAAGTAGATAGTGATGGGGTTGGAAAGCTGTAGAAATTTGAGCAAGCACCCTAGACACAGCCAATCAGTTGACAGGAAAAGTCCCAGATGTACTACAGGCATCCTGTCTGCAGTTAATGGTTTCCAGGAGTACATACAGGCATCCTGTTATCCGTTTATGGGTTGGCGCTAATGGGCTGACCAATAATTTTAAAAATTGCCTTGCCCTATATCCACTGACCCAATCCTGAAATGCCAAGGCAGGTAACCCCCTTGTTTATGGTCCCCTTTCCTTTAAAATCTCCCACTGCTTTGTGTTCTGGCCACACTCCTTCCATCAGCTGCTTCTGAGTGTGGGGTTTCTCGGACTACAGTTAACTTAGAACTAAAGAGACCCTTTGGTGATTGCTTGGGCATAACAAACCTATTGATTCAAATGATAATCTCTCCCCAAAATAACCTTACAAATGCCTCAAGGAATAAGGATCAGTCACATATCTGGGCATCCTGTGATTCAGCTAAGTTGACACAGAAAATTATCTGTCGCAAATCCAAACCTTGTCAGTATGGCACTAATATGTATTTCCTCAAAATGCATATGTATTCCTTAAAATAAAAAAAAATCAAGATCATGATGCCCTGTAGTATATTATTCTTAATAAAACTATTATCACTGATATAACTTGTATATTATTCAGAACATAACTATTCTGAATATTACTCAAAATTTTCTGGTACTTTTCAAACTAACATCTCTACTGGTGCTGTCTCCTGATATCTCATAATTAAAATATAAAATGTAAAATTAATAAGACTTAAATGATGATGTGGTCAGTATTCCAAGTGTTGTGATAAGGAAATGAGAAAAGGAGTGTGAAGGTATTTGCTTCATAGCTTGTGTTCATGACAAAGATGAGAAGGAAACACTTCTGACAACAGACTCAATTGTTTCTTTTTCAGAAGATTTGTATTCTTTCAAAGTTTCATTCATGTATACAAAGTACATTCACAACTATCCACAACCCCTTTCTCCAATTCTCCTTAGTGTCCCCACCTTCCCTGCTTCCCAACTTCATGTCCTCTGTGACTAATTAGAGCTGCCCATATGTGCACGGGACTGAACTGGAGCAGAAGCAGCCCAACAGCAGCCAAGTCCCCCACACCGAGTGATCTCACTCAATGTGCTCTCACTCAGCAGTTACCAATACCTCTCTGATAAGGGTGAGGCTTCAGGGGTCCATTCACCATCTATGCTGGAGCTCTGACTGGTTTGGTCACATGCACATAACCACAGCTGCTGTAAGTTGTTGCGTGCACCAAGGATGTCATATCGAGAAGGCACTATTTTACAAAACCCCTCTTCAGTTTTTACAGTCTTTCTAATATCTCTTCCTTGAATTTTCCTGAGCTATGCTGGCAGGAAATTGATACAGATGACCCATCCACAACTGGGCATTTGGTGTTATTTATAATCAGTGCTTTAATGAGCTAAGAACATTTCTTGTTTCTATAACTGGTCATGCAGTCTGACAGATGCTGGTATTTATAATCACCCCCTTCTCTTGGCCATTCTGCAAACCCTTTACCTTCAGCACAGTTCTCAGCTAGTCATAGTTCTTTGCCTGCAAACCTGACCTGCATCTCCATTCCTGAGAGTGTAAGCCATGTGTAGTCCTGATTAATTGGGTTGCTATAGTGTTCTAATAAACCTAATCACAGAACATGGTAATATGAAGAGATGCCCTAAGGAATTTCATATATTCCAGATGCATTCTCTTTCAGATCTTCATTGTGGAGAAGTCCACCATCCCCTTCATAGTACACACAAATAATGTTATGGCAGTCTCTGAGTGTCCCTTTACCCAGTTGGGTAGGTCACAAAATTGACCATAGCATTAGGAAAAACACACTGTAGAATTTTAGGTGTTCTCTCTCTGCTAAATGTAGGTCAAATTTATGTTCAGCATGCGTCAAAATCACCTAAAAGATTTGTCAAAAAAATCATCTACTTTTCCCTTTTAATAAAATTTCTAACTTTGTAAAACTGCAATAGGACCAAAACTATATACTTACGAACAATTTCAAAGCGACAATGACAGCACTGCACCAGGGCTGGAAGATTTGTAGTCAAATGAAATCACAGGGACAACTTATATACCAACAGGATGCAGGTAGAAAGAGTCTTTGCTGAAGAATGGCATAGAATCCCTGAAATCTTTAATCTGCTATAGAGGACTTCATGAAAATGTCTTACATAAGAGTAATTACATCCAAGAAGGTAAAAGGCAATCAAATGGGAATTACACACTCATTAAAAGGTTTCTCTTGCAAGTGGCCATGTCAGAGGAGTAGCAGATGCCAATTGACTTCAGGGGATTGGCCCACCAGGAAACAAAACTCCAATGGATAATTCTTTAGCTAGGCAAGGCCCTGAGACCACAGACCACAGAGTGTTTTTTGCTTCTCTTGTACCATCAAATATTTTCGGCTGCCATTTTTCCCTAGTATATGGCATGATGTGAATGGGTGTGAAGAAATCACTACTGCCTGTCATGTAATGTGTTTGTTTTTCTCATGGAAATATCTCCTTTACTGGGCATTTTTTTCTTTTTCTTTCTTACTTTATCATGTTTAAAAAAATTTAAAACAATCTTTTCTCATTTTACATACCAATCCCAGTTCCCACTCCCTTCCCTCCTCCCTCTCTCCCCACCTTCACCCCATTCCCCATTTACTCCTCAGAAAGGGTGAGGCTTCTCATGGGGAGTCAACAATGTCTGGTACATCTCTTTGAGGCAGGACCAAGACCCTCTCCCCTATATTTAGACTGAGTAAGATATCGCTTCAAAGAGAATGCACTCTACAAAGCAAGTTCATTCACTAGGGATAAATGCTAGTCACACTGCCAATGGCCTCACAGATTGCCCAAGCCACACAACTGTCACCCACATTGAGAGGGACCACTTCGGTCCCATGTAGGTTCCCCAGCTGTCAGTCTGGAGTCAGTGAGCTCCCACCAGCTCAGGTCAGCTGTCTCTGTGGTTATCCCCAACATGATCTTAAGCCTTTTGCTCATTCTATGGCTCCACACTCTCTTCAACTGGGCTCTGGGAGCTTGGCCCATTTACTGGGCATTCTTGCCTATGGATTACTATGAAGAAGATTTTCTCCTAAACTGTACTGTTTAACTGAAACAATGATTTAATATTTGTTTAGATAGGATGATTTAGGGTCTTTACTAAATATAGTAAGGGATTATTGTTATAATAAAGTGCATGGGGGACCTTGGCGGATTCCATGGTGAGTGACCAAGGCAGGGGACAAACATGCCAGGCAGACAGAGATTAAGTGAGAAGTTTTATTAGAGAGGGGTGGAGGGGAAATGAAAAAGAAAAGAAGTAAAGAGACACATAGAGGACAGAGGAGAAGAGAGGGATAGGAAAAGTCCTCACTGCCCCAGGGGAACAGCAGGAAAGAAAGAGGGAAAGACCTGGGATTGACATGTAAAAGGATCTTGTTTCTAGAGAGTCATCTGACGCAAGGGACCTGCCTGCCAGAACCAGTTTGGAGGTGGCGGGTTACAAACACTGAACACCCAAAGGCAGCCCGGCCTCCATCTGCCGGCCCAGGTAGGCCAGGAACTGTTTCCAGTTCCGGTTCGTCATCCCTGCTCAGATCATCTGACACAAGTGACCATACGGAGTTCGGCAGTGGGATCCAACAGCCCGAGGCCCGGTGACAGCTCTGCCTCCAACTGCCTGCCTGGCGGGACCAGCACACCCGGACAACAGTGACACCTCCATCCTCGAGAAGAGAACCAACATCAGAGTATTGGATCTGTTTGCATTTACCAGAAGGGAACCGTGGTCCCACACCCACCAGGAGAACAAGAAAAACTTGCTACACCCACCAGAAGAAAAGATGAGAAGAGGACAAGGTAAAAGCACATCCAACAACAGAAAACCCAATATGACACCACTGGAGACTAGGAACCATACACCAGTAAGACCTCAACATCACGATGCAGATGAACCAGAAGAGAATGACCTTAAAAACATCTTTAGGAAAATGATAGAGGACCTCAAAGAGGACATGAGAAAATCCCTTAAAGAAATTGAAGACAAAACAAACCAAAAAATACAAGAAACAGTTCAAGACCTAAAAACTGAAATAGAGACAATAAAGAAAGCACAACCTGAGGCAATGCTGGAAATAGAAAAGCTGGGTAAACGATCAGGAACTACAGATGTAAGTATAACCAACAGAATATAAGAGATGGAAGAGAGAATATCAGGAGTTGAAGAAACACTAGTGGAAATAGACTCATCAACCAAAGAAAATCTTAAGTCCAACAAATCCCTAACACAAAATATCCAGGAAATATGGGATACTGTGAAAAGACCAAACCTAAGAATAATAGGTATAGAAGAAGGTGAAGAAATCCGACTCAAAGGTGCAGAAAACATATTCAACAAAATCATAGAAGAAAATTTTCCCAACCCAAAAAAAGACATGCCAATGAAAATACAAGAAGCCAACAGAACACCAAATAGACTGGACCAAAAAAAAGGTCACCTTGCCACATAATAATCAAAACACCAAGCATACACAACAAAGAGAAAATATTAAGAGCAGCAAAGGAAAAAGGTCAAGTAACCTATAAAGGCAAACCTATCAGAATCACCCCTGACTTTTCCTTGGAAACTCTGAAAGCCAGAAGGTCCTGGATCGATATTCTACCTACACTAAGAGACCGTGGATGTCAGCCCAGACTACTATACCCAGCAAAGCTTTCAATCATTATAGATGGAGAAAACAAGATATTCCATGATAAAACCAGATTCAAACAATACATATCCACCAATCCAGCCCTACAGAAAGTACTGGACGGTAAACTGCAACCCGGGGAAGTTAACTACAACCAGAAAAACATAGGCAATAGATAATCCCAATTTTCCAACAGTCATAAGAAAAAAGGGATAGAATCCCACACCTAATCTTGCCACCATCACCAAATCAAAAACAAACAAGAATGAACAATCAATGGTCATTAATATCCATCAACATTAACGGTCTTAACTCCCCTATAAAAAGACACAGGTTAGCAGAATGGATAAGAAGACAGAATCCTTCCTTCTGCTACTTACAAGAAACTCACCTAAGAATTAAAGGTTGGGGAAAGATCTTCCAATCAAATGGACCCAAGAAACAAGCAGGGGTAGCAATCCTAATATCCAAAAAATTGGACTTTAAACTAAAATCAGTCAAAAGAGATGAAGAAGGTCATTTCCTACTCATCACAGGAGAAATCCATCAGGATGAAGTCTCAATTCTGAACCCTTATGCCCCCAATACAAAGGCATGCATGTTTGTAAAAGAAACATTACTAAAACTCAAATCACACATAAAACCGCACACACTTATAGTGGGAGATTTCAACACCCCACTCCCACCACTGGACAGGAACACCAGACAGAAACTTAACAAAGAAACAAAAGAACTAATAGAAGTTATGGCACAATTGGACTTAATAGATATCTATAGAACATTCCACCCAAATACAAAACAATTTACCTTCTTCTCAGAGCCACATGGAACCTTCTCTAAAATCGACCACATACTTGGCAACATAGCAAACCTCAACAAGTACAAAAACATTGAAATAACCCCCTGTTTCTTATCAGACCTCCATGCTTTAAAATTAGAATTCAACAACAACAAGAACTACAGAAAACCTACAAACTCATGGAAATTAAGTAACACCCAATTGCACAATTCATGGGTCCAGGAAGAAGTAAAAAAAGAAATTAAAGATTTCCTAGAATTCAATGAGAATGAGGACACAACATATCCAAACCTATGGGATACTCTGAAAGCAGTGCTAAGAGGAAAGTTCATAGCGCTAAATGCCCATATGAAAAATAGGAGTATAATCACACTAGAGAATTAACAGCACAACTGAAAGCTTTAGAAAACAAAGAAGACAATACACCCCGGAGGAGCAGATGCCAGGAAATAATCAAATTGAGGGCTGAAATCAATAAAATGGAAACTAGGAGAACAATACAAAGAATCAATATAAAAAAAAAGTTGGTTCTTCAAGAAAATCAAAAAGATAGGCAAACCTTTATCCAAACTTACCAAACAACAAAGAGTAAACATGCAAATTAATAAAATCAGGAATTAAAAGGGGGTCATGACAACAGACACAGTGGAAATCCAGAGAATCATCAGGTCATACTTTGAAAACCTATATTCCTCAAAATTTGAAAATTGAAAGGAAATGGACAATTTTCTGGACAGATTTCACTTTCCAAAATTAAATCAACAACAGATAAGCAACTTAAATAGATCTATACCCTCTAATGAAATTGAAGCAGTCTTCAGAAGTCTCCCAATCAAAAAAGCCCATGGCCAGATGGCTTCAGTGCAGAATTCTACCAGAAATTCAAAGTACAGCTAATACCAATTCTCCTCAAAGTATTCCACACAATAGAAGCAGAAAGTTCATTACCAAACTCTTTCTATGAGGCTACAATAACCTTGATACCCAAGCCACACAAAGACACAACTAAGAAAGAGAACTGCAGACCAATATCCTTCATGAACATTGACACAAAAATTCTCAAGAAAATACTGGCAAATCGAATCCAAGAACACATCAGGGAAATTATCCATCCTGATCAAGTAGGCTTCATCCCAGGGATGCAAGGATGGTTCAACATACAAAAATCCATCAATGTAATCCACCATATAAACAGACTGAGGAAAAAAAATCACATGAACATCTCATTAGATGCCGAAAAAGCCTTTGACAAAAATCCAACATCCCTTCATGATAAAGGTCCTGGAGAAATCAGGGATAACAGGAACATACCTCAATAAAAGCAATACACAGCAAGCCAACAGCCAACATCAAATTAAATGGAGAGAAACTCAATACAATTCCTCTAAAATCAGGTACAAGACAAGGCTGTCCACTCTCTCCATAACTCTTCAATATTGTCCTTGAAGTTCTAGCTAGAGCATTAAGACAACAAAAGGAGATCAAGGGAATACAAATCGGAAAGGAAGAAGTCAAACTCTCACTATTTGCAGATGATATGATAGTCTACATAAGTGACCCGAAAAACTCAACCAGGGAACTCCTACAGCTCATAAACACCTTCAGCAATGTGGCAGGATACAAGATTAACTCAAAAAATTCTGTAGCCTACTATATATGGATGACACATTGGTGGAGAAAGAAATCAGAGAAGCATCACCCTTTACAATTGCCACAAACAACATAAAATACCTTGGAGTAACCCTTGGAGTAACAATGGGGAAACAATTGGTTTAAGGATATAAAACTAACCAAAAAAGTGAAAGACCTATACCATAAGAATTTTGAGTCTCTAAAGAAAGAAATTAAAGAAGATACCAGAAAATGGAAAGATCTCCCATGCTCTTGGATAGGTAGGATCAACATAGTAAAAATGGCAATCTTGCCAAAAGCAATCTACAGATTCAATGCAATCCCCATCAAAATCCCAACACAATTCTTCACAGACCTTGAAAGAACAATTCTCAACTTTATATGGAGAAACAAAAGACCCAGGATAGCCAAATCATCCCTATACAATAAAGGAACTTCTAGAGGCATCACCATCCCTGATTTCAAGTTCTATTACAGAGCTATAGTACTGGAAACAGCTTGGTATTGGCACAAAATTAGACTGGTAGACCAATGGAATAGAATTGAAAACTCTGATATTACCCCACACACCTAGGAACACCTGATTTTTGACAAACAGTCCAAATTTATACGATGGAACAAAGAGAACATCTTCAACAAATGGTGCTGGCATAACTGGTTGCAGACATGCAGAAGACTGCAGTTAGACCCAAGCCTATCGCCTTGCACAAAACTTAAGTCAAAATGGATCAAAGATCTCAACATAAATCCAGCTACACTGAACCTATTAGAAGACAAAGTGGGAAATATCCTTGAATTAATCGGTACTGGAGACTGCTTCCTGAACATTACACCAGTAGCACAGACACTGAGGTCAACAATTGATAAATGGGACCTCCTGAAACTCAGAAGTTTCTGTAAGGCAAAGGACACAGTCAGCAAGACAAAACGGCAGCCCACAGACTGGGAAAAGATATTCACCAACCTCACATCTGACAGAGAGCTGATCTCCAAAATATACCAAGAACTCAAGAAGCTAGTCCCCCAAACACCAAACAATCCAATTAAAAAATGGAGTACAGAATTAAATAGACAATTCTCAACAGAAGAATCTAAAATGGCTGAAAGACACATGAGAAAGTGTTCAACATCCTTAGTCATCAGGGAAATGCAAATCAAAACAACTATGAGATACCATCTTACTCCTGTCAGAATGGCTAAAATCAAAAATACCAATGACAGTTTATGCTGGAGAGGATGCGGAGAAAGAGGAACACTCCTCCACTGCTGGTGGGAGTGCCAACTTGTACAGCCACTGTGGAAATCAGTATGGCGACTCCTCAAGAAAATGGGAATGAGTCTACCACAAGATCCAGCAATTCCACTCCTAGGCATATACCCAAAAGAAGCACATTCATATAACAAGGACATATGTTCAACCATGTTCATAGCAGCATTATTTGTAATAGCCAGAAACTGGAAGCAGCCTAGATGCCCCTCAACTGAAGAATGGATAGAGAAATTGTGGTACATTTACACAATGGAGTACTACTCAGCAGAAAAAAAAAAAACAATGGAATCTTGAAATTTGCAGGAAAATGGATGGAACTCGAAGAAACCATTCTGAGAAAGGTAACCCAATCACAAAAAGACAAACATGATATGTACTCACTCATATGTGGACCTGCTTTATGATACATAGTAGTGACCATGCTTTATCAGAGCTGTTTTTAATGATGTTGTTCAGAATGGTTTCCTCCCAGATGATGACTGAGAAACTAATTAAAAAAAAAATGGTGCCAAGTACCACAAGAGTAACAGAACTTTTCTGGGATTCTGTTTTTTGTTGTTGTTGTTGTTTGTTTGTTTGTTTGTTTGTTTTTGTTTGGTTTTTTTTAAATGGAGTGTGCTGGATGTCTCTATAATTTTGTTCAAAGGACTGCAGAACCTGGAATAGCTCTTGCTGCTATTGATGCATAACATATTGCCATTATTGATATATATATATACGTGTGTGTGTATATATATATGCTAATTGAAACTCAAATATGTGATGAATCCAAGGTGTTTCAGTGAGTGCTCACCTGTGCATGCGAATTTCATTTCATCTTTAGTAAGTAGTAAAGTTATATGCTTGCCAAAAAAAAATAAGTGACACACTGGAAGACAAATGTCACACAATTTCAATTTTATGTGCAACCTTGAAATGATGAACTTATGGGAACAGAGAGCAGAATTGTGGCTATTAGGCTTCAATGTGGGTCTTTTAACAATGGGGAAACGATTGGTTTAAGGATATAAAACTGCAGTTGGACAAGAGGCATGGGCTCTGTGAAGTCTTGAGGTCTACAGAGAGCATGATAAATATGGTTGATAACAATATGCTATATTTTAAAAGTTGTGAGATAGTATACTTTAAGTGTTCTCAAAACAAAAATGATGAATATGTGTGATATAACATGTTAATTGGTTTAATTTAGCCATGCCAACGTGAACATACTGTATTGTGTATCATAATTGTGCATGACTTTATTTATGAGCTAAATAAATAAATGGGGAAAAAAGAATCTTGTTTCTAATTCAAATTAAAAATGGAAAAAAATAAAAGGGTCCTTTGTACCTGCTTGGAATCCTGTGCTGACCAAGATACTGCCTGAGTGCATTCTTCCAGGTAACAGGGGCAAGCCAGCATAATGTCTGAATCTTTACATTTATGATAGAGGCTAGTTTAGTAGAAAAATTAATATGGATAATGATAGAATAAAATGTTGCCCCTGCCTCTGATAAAGCAGCGGCTACAGAGGACAAAATATAAAACAAGCAATTATCACGAAGCTAGAATATATGAGTTTCTACTGAGGGGTCTTGTAGATTGTGGTTTAGGTTAATGATTAAGGGGGAACAATTAAGTTCCAGTAGTCCAGTTAGTTTAAATTATTTTAATCTTAATGTTGAGAGATGTATTCACAGGTTTCAAAGTGCATCATAGCTGAAACAGAATGATCTCAGGTTAGATTAAGATATTTTGATAATAGCTTTGAGGTTAGGGGTCAAACAACAAAGCAGCCCAATTATTACTAGCGGGTATTACTTTCCTAGTGAGAATTGATTAGTGATGAAAGATGATGATTAATTCCTTGTACCCATTTCTGCCCTCAATCTGCTGAATATATATATATATATATATATATATATATATATGTCACCCTAAAGATTTAAAGTAGAGCTGACTGTTTTTCATGTATAAAATTTAGGTTTGTCATTCCTTTAAGATTCCTTATAAGATTACCTTTCAAGATAAATAATAAAGTGATTGGTCCTTTCTTTGTAGCCACAATACACAGCCTGCCAGTAAAAGAACTGAGAAGAATACCTTGCTTGCTTCCTTGCTTACACTCTGTTAATCTATAGCAAGTTGTTTGGGTATGAATATACATGGGTCCTTGGACAACTTGTTTTTCACCAGTAATATACAAAATTTTAAATCATGTAGGGGAAAAGAAAATTATGTTTCTTACCTGTATTCATTGTTATCATTCACTTGAAAAAACATGAGGTGACTACATTGCAATTCCTATATTGCTTAAAAGATTTTGTTAGAGTATATAAGCTATAGAATAAAAATAGAGAAAATAAGGAAGCATAAAGATAGAGTCAGAAGGAAAACATTAAGAAAGAATATGGACTAATAAAGTTAGAGTTAGAAGGAAAACGTCAAGAGAGATAGAAGGAACATTTCTGGATAGAGATTTTAAAAAAAAAAGCAAGTATAGAACACAGAATAAAGAATGTAGAAAGAAACCATCAAGGGGGTATGTAAGTATCTTTCTCCCTACCACCTCAGATAAAAGGTTGTAGTATGCCTACCTTGTGGATTCTCTTTAAGCCCTGTGCTGCTGGAGGCTGGTCCACAGTCAGTGATTTTTTTTTCCAAAAATGTTTAGAGACAGAAATGCAAACATTATCACACTGCTGCTCATATATATGAACATTAAAATAATAAAACAATTTTAAGATCAAACAATAGAAAACAAAGAGTTTTAATACATGAAGAAGTGATCACAGAAGGAAAGAGAGAGAGAGGAGGAATGAGAGAGGGAGGAAAGAAGGAAGGCAGGCAGGGAGGAAGGGAAAGGGAAGGAGGGAGGGAGAGAGATCATTCTAATAATCTAATTACAAAGAAATATTAGGTTACCAAAGCATTAACAAAATGGAGACTAGCTTTTATGGGTTCATCAGTAGAAACTTAATTATCTATGCATGTAATTGGGAGAAATAAACAACCAAAACAAACAAACCTCAAACCTTCTGGGAGAAGCAAGCAGTTATAGCAAGACTACAGCATACAGTGTGGCAGTTGACCTTGACAGTTCATTTAAACAGACTAAGATCTGTTTAGGAGTAATAAAACACATTTCTGTGTCTATGAGGAATTCCCAGAGAGGAGTGGCCTGTGGTACAATGACTAGGGGCAGGGGTATGTAACTTGCCTCAATATGGGTGGCAACTTTGAAAGGCCAACCCAGTTGAAAAAGAAATCCACAGAAAAAGTAGTATGGACACACACACCTACCTTGCTCTGAGCAGCTACATCTATTAGTGCTGCAGTGGCTTCGTTAGCCTTTCAACATGAGCTCAGTACTCTTCAGGACCTTTCCAGACATTGACTCCCACTTAGGGACATTTGAGGCACCTGTATTGGGCAACTGTCTCATTTTCTGCTTCTCTAGTGACCAGGCAACCATTGTTGGATTACCTGGCCTCCACTGTGTAAAGAGAAGTGAATACCTTAAATGCCCTCCCCTGATATGAGATTGATGACTAACTTATATGCCATCCTAGAGCCTTCATCCAGCAGCTGATGGAAGTAGAAGCAGACAGCCACAGCTAAACTGATCTGAACTGGAATCCAATTACAGAGGAGGAATGATGAGCAAAGGGATCAAGACCAGGCTGGTGAAACCCACAGAAACAGCTGACGTGAACAACGGGGGAGCTCTTGGTCCCCAGACTGATCACTGGGAAACCAGCATGGAACTGATCATAACTCATGAATGTGGGTGTCAATGTGGAGGCCTCAGAAATCTATGGGGCCTCTTGTAGTAGATCAGTGCTTATCCCTAGCGTAGGAATGGACTTTGGGAACCCATTTCACAGAGGGATACTCCCTCAGCCTAGACACAAGGAGGTGGGCCTAGGCCCTATCCCACAGGATATGACAGACTCTGAAGACCCCCTATGGATGGCCTCACTCTCCCTGGGGAGCAGAATTGGTATGGCATAGGTAGGGTATTAGTGGGGGACAGGGGAGGAGGGAAGGGAGAGGGAACTGGGATTGACATGTAAAACAATCTTGTTTCTAATATAAATAAAAATGGAGAAAAAAGAGAAGTGAATAAATTCTCTGTCTCTGTCTCTGTCTCTGTCTCTCTCTCCTCTCTGTATATGAATATTTTCTATTTGCTCTGTTTGTTCCTCTATAGCAGGGTTTAGTTCTCATGTAGTAATTAACATGGTATGTTCAACTCCACAATAGACAAGTAAAGACATGGTATATAACAGGAGCAGGCTCACACCCATGACCACATAATTTAGTTGCAAATGTTGATAGAATAGTAATACAATGAAATTCTAAGAATTATCCTAGGAAATAATTTCATGACTTTTCAGTAGGTAAAGTATTTTTATAAGAATTAAAAGCACTAACCATAAATTAAATGATTGATGAAACTAGACTACCTTAAATTATGTCCTTCTGATCATCAAAAGATATGTTACAGTATTAAAGGGAAGGCTAGTATAGAAGAAAAAGTTATGTGCTGAAGTTAATAATGTATACATATAACATGTAAAGGATATTCTTATCATCACTTTCATTATCACTAGTGACTCAACAGGAATAAAAATGGGCATCAAACTTCAACTGACACATTATAAAAGAGGATATCTGAATGGTCAATGAATGTTTGAGCTGACCCTATCTTCTTAATTAGAAATGAAAAAACGCACTAAATCTACAGTGAAATGCCTACTTCATAATAGCCAGAATGGCAGAAGTGCCAAGTGTTGATGAGCCCGAGAGCTCCAATTTTCAGGTAATATTAGAAGCAAAATTCAGAAACTGATTAATAATACTTACATAAATTAAACACATAAATATATCTCTTATGAATTCTCTTAGTTCTCTTATAACTCAGTAACTTCAGTTTTTGGCTTTTATCCAACAAATCTCATATTTGTGTTTGTATACCAAAACGCACATGCAAGATATTTACAGTATGATATATGAACAAGTTAAAATTATCAACAGAACAACTATGTGGTGATATATTCATGCAGTAAAACACTTCATAGCCATGGAAGTGATTAAACTATAATCATAAATAATATGGATCTATTTGTAAATATAATATTGTATTCTTTGTACTGTATTTTGCACTAGAACATATTTAGAAGATATATTATAGTAACTCAACACACATATATACCCTGCAATAATCAGGATAGTTCATATTTCTACCTCTTCAAATATTTATCTTTTCAGTATGCCTGAAATATATTGTCATAAACATATTTAGGCAAAGTTATTCATATAAGAATACATGGATTGGAAATCAGTATGGTGGTTCCTCAGAAAATTGATAATCTACCCCAAAATCCAGCAATACCACTTTGGGGCATATACCCAAAGGATGCACACTCACACCACAAGGATGCTTGCTCAACTACGTTCATAGCAGCATTATTCATAATAGCCAGAACCTGGAAATAACCTAGATGCCCTTCAATGGATAAGGAAAATGTGGTACATTTACAAAATGGAGTACTACTCAATGATAAAAAAAATACAATGACATCCTGAAATTTGCAGGCAAATGGATGGATCTAGAAAAGGCCAACCTAAATGAAGTAACCCAGACCCAGAAAGACAAACATGGTATGTCTTCATTCATAAGTGGATATTAGATGTAAAGCAAAGGACAACCAGCCTACAGGTGGTTAACTTATTAAAGTAGAAATGACCATAAAATAAACCATGAATGAATGAAAGAATGAATGAATGAATGAATCTACAAAAGATGTCCTTAAGCCATACTTCTGATGTCTGTATAGTATAAACTATCATCTTAGGATTAACCCCCTAGTTTCCTGTTATTTCAATCTGAACAGAATCAGTACAAAGATGCTAGTTTCTATACACCAAAAATAACGAGACTCATCTTCCTGGGTTTAGGAATGAAAAGAGCCAAAGACTATTTACCTTTTGGACACATGCCCTTTGGGGAAAGGAGAAGAAAAAAAGATTAATGCCTGGTCTACTTTGTTATCTACCTCAACCAATTACAAACTGATCTGGATTCTTGAGTTGAACACTATTATTTTAAGTTTTTATAAAGATATGCAGCATTAAATTAGGAAGGTTCTCAAAGACATCTACTTTAAAATGTTTCAAAAAGGAGAAACACTGACTTTCAAAGGCATACACACACATACACACACACACACACACACACACACACACACACATACACACACACAGTGTGTGTGTGTGATCAACACATAGGCTTCATGTATGCTTGGTAGAAACTTTATTATTCCTAGACATAGAGTTATTTTTAAAATAAATTATTGCTAGGAGATTTATGACCTTAACTTGTTCCCATCACTATACAGGCAAGTCATTTACCTTCATTTCCATCATCAATGAAATATAAAAGCTTGAGAAGCTTCTACTTTGCCTTAACATTTTACATATGGAGAAGATGTGATGAAGTTACATTTCCTGTGATACTGTATTTTTTCCAGATAATATTAATGCTTACACAGAGCACTCAGAAAGATCCTTTTCATTGTCCTGACCTTAAAGTCCAAGTGGTAATTCAGGAAGGCAGTTCATATCCATCAGTTTTAGAAGTTTCTCTTCTTTCCCTTGTTAGCCAAGAGTATGAATGTTAGTAAAGCATTTCACACTCAGAATGCATCATCACCCTTTGAAGCTTTTCCATTCTAACTCACATGAGGGACTTATGAAACTGTAAAATCTATTTTCATGCTATTTTCTGGTGAAGACAAAGCAAGTTGCATTCCCAGAGGGATGATGTTTTCATCTATTCCTGATAACGCTGATGAGAAAGCTGACAGTGCACTCACCAAGAAAGAGGATGATAGGAGAGAAAAGAATCAAAGATGCATCTAGAAGGCAGAAAATGTCTAGGAAATGCTATGCTATATTCAAACATGTCACCAACTACACAAGTTTTTGTCAGAATGCTGTCTGACTTTGTAACAAGTGGCAACATAAAAGGAATATGTTACTGTTCAAATCTGGAGATCTTCAAGGTGGAGAATACACAAGAAGGGGGATACATAAAAGACAACTTGTATCAAAAAGTAAACAGAATTCCTCAGGACACTTTGATCCACTGGAAGGCTTCATGACAAACACACAGAATAATAGATTCACTATTCTGTTACCTCTGTCTTTAAACTATCTATGTTACAGTAATGTGCTCTGTTTCCAAGGGTACTGATAGAGTTATTAGATAATTGAAAAAGAGGATAATACTAAATGAATGGAAATAAAATATAAGCAGCTGTGCTTTTCAGCCCCAAATACTCAGGTCCTCACTGTTTAAAGGCCGAGCCAGGAACAGAACCTGTTAACAACAACCAGAGCTACTGTGTAGACTTGACCCCCTAGGAGCTAGTAAGACCCACACAGACAAAAGAAACACATCTAGTCTCAAGGTAGTTAAAAGATGTTCTTCATCCTGTCACATGTGGGTAAATGATCCATGTGGTTTATTCTACCTACTCTACCTATGTGTGCGCAGGTGTGGGTGGGAAGGTGGAGTGAATCTAATGTACAATAGTATTCCACTACACACAATAACACCTTCCCTGATCCACCTCCAATTCTGTGCCCCGTGCCCAAACACACCATTCTCAAACTACAGCCCATGAAAAGCACCTTGTAGGAAAGACAAAGTCCCTAAGGATCTTGACTCATATCTTTGCCAACAGTAATATTACAACTAAAGTAAAACACTCTTAGATTCTTCCAGGTAGTTCCAATGTCTGTAGTTCAGATTTATTATGTAGATTTACTCTATGAATTATACAAAGCCCAAAGATATACAGATAACCCCCATGCATTAATCCTACATAAAGACAGAAAAAAAATGGTGAATTCCAGTTCTGCTAAATTATTAACTAGTAATCACAAAAGAATTATATAAAAACATTTTATTACTGTCATTTTGCTATCTGAACAGAGCCATGGTTAGCAAGAATAAGCACCTCATAAAATCAGGCAAAAGGAGAACAATAATTAAGTGATTGACCCATTATTAAAGATGGTTGGTATATGAAAAGTACCTGCTATGCTCAATATTAAAAATACTGGGAAAATGCTAGTTATAGGAAATCAAAATTATGTTTGATGGTCTCAGGCATCATGTGTTTGATTTGAACCTTACTGATCTACAGAATAACAAAGTTACATTTAGAAAATGCAAGCTAATTGCTGAGGCTGTTCAGGGCAAAACTGTCTAATTTTCACAGCAAGGATTTTATCCATGACAAAATGCAACCCATGGTCCAAATTGGCAGACAGAGTGGAAGTGTCTGCTGATGTCAAGGCAACCAGTAAATGGCTCCATCCATGCTTTGTCTGCTTTGTGCTGGTCTTAGAAAAGAAAAGAAAAAGAATGAAAGAATAGCAAAGCTGATATTCAAGAGCTCCTATACTCCAAATCAGCAGGCAAGTCTGTAGGTCCAGGAGATGGTGGAAGCAAAGTGGATACCCAAAGAGGTATGGACTGTCAGCCACCTGACAGAAGTAGTGTCTTGGTACATTCTAGATGTCACTGGGAAAGCAGAAGAAAACCTGCTCTCCTCTTCTCAGAGTGGCATTAGGAAAAGGAACATTCTAAACAAGCCCAGGCTAGAACTGGGAATAGTCTCCAGCTTCATGATAAAGGTCATAGTCCCGGAAAAGCTGTTAGTGACAAGATAAGGGCTAAACCTGCACAAGATAATGGATGGGTATGAACAACCAGCCAAGTCATTTTAATAATGACAAAGTGTCCTATTTGTGAGAAAATTTCTATGGCAGAAAATACCACAGGGAATTTTATACAAACAATTTTTAAATTAAGACCTCATGAAATTTTCAGGCAAATAAATGGAACTAAAAAAAGTCATTCTGAGTAACGTTACCCAAACCCAGAAAAAGACAAACATGGTATGTTTTCACTCATAAGTGGATACTAGGAGTGAACTACAGGACAACTAAACTATAATTCACATCACCAGAGAGGCTAGATAACAAAGAGTGCCCAAACAGGGATGCACAGTTTTCCCTTGGAAGAGGAAATAGAAGAGATCTCCTGGGTAAACTGAGGGCAGGAGTCGGGGAATGGGAACTTCAGAGAATCAACTGGGCAGACTGAGCACTGGAGGTGGGTTGGGAGCTGGAGGGAGGGAGAGAGTAATGAAAGAGACATCTTGATGGGGGATCATTTGGGTTTATGGAGAAACCTGGTGCCAGGAAAACTCCCAGGAATCCACAAAAATGACGCCAGCTAAGACTCCTATCAATAGTGGAGAGGACACCTGAACTGGTCTTCTATAATCAGATTGGTGACTACCCTAATAGTTATCAGAGAGCCTTTATCCAGTAACTGATGGAAACAGATGCAGAGATCCATAGCCAAGCACTTGGCCAAGCTCTAGAAGTCAACCTGAAGAAAGGGAGGAGGGATCTTATGAGCCAGGGGGTCAAGGTCATGATAGGGGAACCCATACAGACAGCTGACCTTAGCTCTTGGGAGCACATAGACTCTGGACTAACAGTTAGGGAGCCTGCATGGGAACAGCCTAGGCCCGCTGCATGTGTGTGACAGTTGTGTAGCTTAGAACATGTCCCTGGCACTTAGCTGGTCTTTGGGAACCTGTTCTCCATACCTTGCCCCATGATGCAGGGGGAAGAGCTCAGTCCTGCCTCAACTTGATGTGTCATGCTTTGTTCAAGCCCATGAGAAGCCTGCCCTTTTCTGAATGGAGATGGAGGAGTAGTGGAAGGAGGGGGGTGTAGATGGGAGGGGGAAATAGGAGGAGATAAGGGAGGGAGAACTGTGGTGGATATGCAAAATAAATTTAAAATGTTAATTAAAATAAAAATTAAAAAGATTATAAAGTAAAAGATTGTTTTGCTTAATTTTTAATAAATGTAAATAATTGAGTAGGAAATAAGTAAGTAATTAATAATATTTTCTTGAGTTATCTTGACATTGCTTAACAATCTCCTTCATGAAAATACAGACTATACCTTAATAAAACTACCTTGCTATTTCACTCTTTAGCATAACCCACAGTAGAGGTGTTACCTACAATCCAATCTTCATTTATCAGTCAGATAGGTAAATGACATAAATACAATTCAAGCTAAGCAAAACAAGATAAAATAGTAACTTGGGTAGTAAGGAAATGCAGGAGAATTTCCTGCTGATGGCCTTCTTGCAGGTACTTTAGGGATCTAAGTCATCAAGACACTGGTTTCATCCAGTTTATTTCTCTACTGCCCTAGTAATACTCAGGAAGGTTCCATTCCTTTTGTGGAAAAATGAGCAACAGGCATTCCCACTCAACCCCTTCCTATCGCTAAGCCGAGCACCCTGAGTGAGGAGAAAATACCTCTTCACAGAAATCTCAGAAAAAAAAAAGTGTGCACATATATGTTCACTGAGAGTGATCTTGTATAACTCACACATCCATGCACAGCACAGACATCAATTTCTGTTTAATGTTTCATTTTGTTTTCAAAGTTATTGTTTGCTTGAGACAGGGTCATATAGCCCTGACTAGCCTTGAACTTACAGAGATCCTCTTGCCTCTGTCTCCCAAGTGCTGGGATCAAAGGGTTGTCTCACCATGGTCATTTAATATTTTCATTAGCAAATATTAAATATGCAAAATGAGTTTATGTCGGGAGCCAAGAACTGATTCCATTAGGGAATTTCTCTGGGTCCAATCTCCGGAGCTCCAGTCTACATTGTATTGCAGATGCTAACTGATTTGCTGTTGAATGGCATAGCCTCAGTGGAGACTGTCCCCTAGTTTTGCATCTCTACAGAACTAAGCATTTGAATAGGCCTGCACCAGGGCAGAGGGCTAGGTCTATGTGAAGAGTGAGGAGAGATGGTTAGGTGATGTCTGTGGAGAGGTCTACAGGGGAAGAGAATATGGAGAGGGATCTGCTGATAGCACCAAGGCAAGAAGGGTTAGAAAGCAGCCAGGAAGATGCTGAATAAAGAAGAGACCCCAGTTTTTCAGCATGGAACTGAGAGTTCTCTAAAGATGACAAGATGGCTGCATCTGGTCTTTATCTCCATTGGGTTGCTAGGAATTTCTAAGTCCACGCTCCCCCACTCAGGCTAGACCTCATGGCTTCTGTGGTATGGGACTGAGACATGACAGACCATGACAGTTTTATGACATTTTCATATATTTGCATACATATACATAATATATTGATCACAGTCACCTCCTATGAACCTCTTTGTCCCGTCCCACTGCCCCTTATCTCCTCCCTAGCACAGCCAGTCCTCTTTCTACTTCCATGTCTTTTTGTGTGTGCCCAATGAGTTTCTTTACTGTTGCTTACAGAATCATGTTACGATTGGTTCCACTACTGCAAAAAAAAAGTCCCTCTGTGCTGGTTTGAAAAAAAAAAAAGGTCTCTACAGGCTCAGAGGGGGTGGCACTATTGGGAGATGTGGCTTTGTTGAAGTAGATATGGCCTTGTTGGAAGAAGTTTGTCACTTTGGGGGTGGGCTTTGAGGTCTCCTTTGCTCAAGCTTCATTCAGTATGACACTCAGTCTACTTCCTGTTGCCTGTGTATCAATAGGTAGCAGCTCCTTTTCCAGCACTATGTCTGTCTGCATGCCACCATGCTCCCCACAATGGACTTAACCACTGAAACTGTAAGCCGCCACCTTCATTAAATATTTTCCTTTATAAAAGTTGTCATGGTCATAGTGTCTCTTCACAGCAATAGAAACCCCAAGACACTCTCCTCCCCCTATCAACAATTAACTGCATATAAGGTCTCAGGGAAGGGTATGGCCTCATGAGTCTCTTTGTGCTCCATAACAGGATATTGACATGACCCATCATGTGCAGGTCTTGTACAAGTTATCACAGCTGCTGTTAGTTAAAGACTGAAATTGCACCATCTTGCCCTGAAGACATGTGTTTATACTCTGTCCCTTTCTCCAGCTCACACCCCCTGGTGTCAGAAGGTAGACTCAGATGTACCCCAACAGATAGACTGGAAAGGAGAAATTGTTCCATTTCACAAGGAAACCAAGTTCTATAACCAGAAGAGAAAGGATGGATTCTGGTCAGAGGAGTGGACCACTACCGGGAAATGCACCTTGGAGAGGCAAAAGTTTCTCATGAAAGCATATAGCATATTCTTGCAGAACTAGGGCCTTAGGACACAGATGCTCAATCCATGTTATCATTGCTTCAGTTCTTCATATCTTACAGTGATGTTGTCTAGACAATTTTGTATACCAAGCTGAAAATTATAATGTTCTTTCTGTATAAACAAAGAGGAGGAAATATAAACTCAGAAAAAAATCATATTTACTTCATAAATTATAAAACTTTTAAACTAAAACTCTTTTACACTTTAAGAATTTATTCACCCATTTAAAAATGTTAGCAGATTTACATGATTTCAGTGTTAACATTTAAATGATGTACATACAGGTTTTTTGGTGTGTTTTTTTTTTTTAATGGCTCTTTACAGGAATCTTGATCTTCTTATAAAATCAACTACCACAATAATTTCAGCTAATAATTAACTCCTTGGGGAAAATTCATCTCCTAGCAAATTTACATCCAGACAGAAAATCGCCTTTAGCTCCTCCACCTAACCATGTTACAGTTGTTATGCAAACACCGTTGCTCACTGCCTTTGTAAGGAAAACTTCAAGTTTTCCATTAAATCCTTCCAGAACATCCACATTTTCAAGATATTTAGAGGTTAAAAAGTATTTCATTTAAAGTTAATCGTTAGCAGGGTTTTAAAATATTAATATGCCCGAGAGTTTGTAGCCTAGAAAATTATTTGAAAAGTGAAAACCAAACCCAGTTCATTTTGCCCCCACTTCCCATTCCCTTGTGGCTAGAAACAGACAGCAAACTACATGCAATGAGCATTCTTCCTACTTAATAAGGGCCAAGAACTATTTTTGAGATAAGTATATCAAATGTACCTCTAAATAGCTAATAAATAATCACATTAAGTGCAAATACTGAACTCTAATGTAAATGCTTTATCATTTGTGATATTTTTAAAAAGTATATAAAATCTATTTTAAAATAAAATAGTATAAAATAAATGAAGATGAAGAGAGGATATAGTGAGTAAGTTGGGGTCAATGATGAGGTTGGTACCCGTGCATCTCATGAAGTCCATTTAATAAGAGGAGTCTTAGCCTGAAAGGAACAATTTCTAGATATCTGAAAAATGTAAAATATTGATGAGCAAAACAGAATCCAAAAGTGTAGATGAGAGATGTCTGTAAACATTGAAACTGAGCCACCACCCTAGACTCCTGTGCCCCTTCCCTTCTGCCCTTTTAGACCCTCTTCTGGATGCCAGATGCTCTTCACTGATTCAGATAAACTAGACCAGAATGATTCTATAATTGTTTTATTACAGGTATGCTTTTCAGTGTGTGCTAGCACTACAGTTTCAGTAGGCTAAAAAGATTTGTTTTAAATAGCTCCTTGATTATAGTGGGATTAAGCAGAATTAAAATCAGAGGATCGAGGCACCAGACCTAATGAGGGAACAGGGTAGGCTTCACTCCAAAGAAGCAGTCTAGGATTAATGAATGAAGAATAATACAGGGAGCCCTTGAGGGATGTGGAGATAGGGAAAGGATGGAGAGGACAGGAGGACAGTAGAGGGAAAGAGAAGGAAGGGTATTACAAACTCAAAGAAAATAAGGGTATGCCAGGCGTTGGTGGCACACGCCTTTAATCCCAGCACTTGGGAGGCAGAGGCAGGTGGATCTCTGTGAGTTCAAGGCCAGCCTGGTCTCCAGAGTGATTGCCAGGATAGGCTCCAAAGCTACAGAGAAACCCTGTCTCGAAAAACCAAAAAAAAAAGAAAGAAAGAAAGAAAGAAAGAAAGGAAGGAAGGAAGGAAGGAAGGAAGAAAGGAAGAAAGGAAAGAAGGAAGGAAGGGTGAATAAAGATGAAGCTAGCACTAGGAAAAAATTGACATGCCATTCATGTAGGTCTCTTCATAAAAAACTACTGGAGTGAGTACATACCATCTTTGTCTTTGTGCAACTGGGTTACCTCACACAGGATGGTTTCTTCTAGTTCCATCCTTTTACCTGTGAATTTCAAGATTCCATTGTTTTGTTTTGTTTTCCTCTGCTGAGAAGTACTCCATTGTGTAAATGTAACACATTTTCTCCATCCATTTTTCAGTTGAGGGGCATCTAGGTTGCTTCCAGTTTCTGGCTATTACAAATAATGCTGCTATGAACATGGTTGAGCAGATGCCCTTGTTGTATGAATGTGCACCTTTTGGGTATATGCCTAAGAGTGGAATTGCTGGATCTTGTGGTAGATTGATTCTCATTTTCCTGAGGAATCCCCATACTGGATTTCCAAAGTGGCTGTGCCAGTTTGTGCTCCCACCAGCAATGGAGGAGTGCTCCCCTTTCTCACTCATATATGGATTTTAGATCTAGAGCAAAGAAGTAGCTGCCTACAATCCACAACACCAGAGAAGCTAGGAAACAAGAAAGACCATAAGAGAGACATCCATGGTCCCCCACAAAAGGGGAAAGAGACAAGATCTCCTAAGCTAATGGGAAACATGGGGGAGGGGAAAGGGAGTTGTTATGATAAATCTTTCCGCCAAAAGCCACCCAAGTCCTACCGCCACGTGAGCAGTCTCTACCAGCCGCCTGAGTTCTGCCCGCCCAGTTAGGGCCCAAATTAATGCACAGAGACTTGTATTATGTACAAATGCTGATTGGCCAATGACTAGGATTCCTCATCTGCTAGCTCAGTCTTAATTATCTTAAATCTATATATTTTTATAAGACTTACCTTATTGGACGCCTTCCATTGGCGTCCCCTCTAGCCGGTGGATCACATCACGCCACTGGAGGAAGAGCAGAGGGGAAAGGGGATAATAAACAGTACTTTATTTATCATCCAGTAAGACAAACACATACACAAAAGCACTTCCCCCATCAGAGAGTTAGAAGAAAGAGAAGGGGAGAAGAGGAGGGGAGAGGACATGAGGGAACAGGAAGATCTAGTCAGGGGAAGAATAGAGGAGAGCAAGAAAAGAGATACCATCATAGAGGGAGCCATTATAGGCTTACAGACAAATCTGGCACTAGAGAAATGTGCAGAGATCTACAAGGATGGCCCCAACTAACAATATAAGCAATAGTCAAGAGGCTACCTTAAATGCCCTTGTCCGGCAATGAGATTGGTGTCTACCATATATGCTATCCTAGTGCCCTCATCTACTAGCTGATGGAAGCACTCGCAGACACCCACAGCTAAACACTGAGCTGAACTCTGGAATCCAGTTTTAGAGAGGGAGGAGTGATGAGCAAAGGGATCAAGACCAAGCTGGAGAAACCCACAGAAACAGCTGACCTGAACAAGGGATTGCTCATGGACCCTAGACTGATAGCTGGGAAACCCGAATAGAACTGTAGCAGACCCCCTGAAGGAGGAAGTCAGTTTGGAGAGCCTTCATCCAGTAGCTGATGGAAGCAGAAGCAGACAACACAGCTAAACACTGAGCTGAACTCTAGAATCCAGTTGCAGACTGGGAGGAGCCATGAGCAAAGAGGTCAGGACCAGACTGGGGAAACCCACAAGGACAGCTGACTTGAACAAGGGGTTGCTCATGGACCCCAGACTGACAGCTGGGAAATCAGAATAGACCACCCCCTGCGGGAGGATGTCAGTTTAAAGGTCTAGGCAATCTATGGGGCCTCTGGTAGTGGATCAGTATTTATCCCTAGTATACGAATGGACTTCAGGAGCCCTATCCACATAGAGGGATACTCTCTCAGCCTAGACACATGGGGAAGGGTCTCGGCCCTGCTCCAAATGATATGACAGACTTTGTACATCCCCAATGGAAGGCCTCACCCTCCCTGGGGAGCAGAAAGGGGTTGGGATGGGGACAGAGGATGAGGGGAGGGGAGGGAGAGAGAACTAGGATTGAGATGTAAAAGAAGCTTGATTCTAATAATAATAAAAACATCTATTTCCAAAAAAAAAAGCTACTGGAGACTATTTTTCCTGTGTATGTTTGTGGTGGGGGGCATAGGTGTACAGGTATAACTTTCCCATATATGCACATGTAGAGGACAGAGGTCAACTATTGAGGAATACAAATGGAATCAGAGATAGGTTATTAACCAGTACTTTATTAGTGATATACTCACATGAGAGAACCAGTGACCAGGTTGGCACTCTGTGCTGTTCTGACCCAGAATGCTTCCCAGTGCTGGTTCCAGAGAGAGAGAGAGAGAGAGAGAGAGAGAGAGAGAGAGAGAGAGAGAGACAGACAGAGAGAGACAGAGACAGAGAGAGACAGAGAGAGAGACAGAGAGAGACAGAGAGAGAGACAGAGACAGACAGAGACAGACAGAGAGAAAGAGAGAGTTCTGGCTCCCCTTGCTCTTATCTATACCCTGCTTTGTACCCGTGACCACACCTAAATGGGCATAGTCAGCAGTACCTGTAATCAGGGTCTCTCAATACAGTCAACAGTAGGTTTCTTCTTCAATTGCTGTTCACCTTATATTTTGAGAGTCTTTCATTGAACATGAGTCCACCATTCCAGTTAATCAATAAACCCCTGGGACCTGCCTGTCTCTGCCTGTCCCAGCACTGGGTATAGGAGTGAACACCACCATACCTGGTTTTTCCATGGATGCTGGGGAATTGAACCCAGGCCATCACCCTGAAGGATCAAGTACTTTGTTCACCGAGTCATTTCACCACCCTACCTCTTTCTTCTTAATAAGTCACTTGATCACTTACAGACTCAGAATTCATCCATTCACCATTCTTTAAATGGCTCAGAATACATCCATTATCTACTCCAGCAGGTTAGCCACTATAAAGGACGGAATCCAAGCTATCAGCAGAGCATGCCAACTGTGCTTAGAAATAAGCCACAGCTAAAATAAGAGACTGCTGGATTATTGTTGATGTTCTTCAATCCAGGAACCATCAAGTATCCTGTCCCAAGCCCTTTCAAAGCAGACTGCTATCCTTATGATGCTCTCAAAGACTACCACAGTTTAGTGTCAAACCTGGGCTGATAACTCAATCTACTTACTGACAGTCCAGAATCATTTAGCTATTCTCTATTCTAACATTTACAGCAAGACATGAGTACTATGATATCAAATACAGTTAAGGAAGCCAAATTAGGCAGCATTGCAAAGTATCTAACAACACACCCAACCATCATGAAGTGCTGTGTATTGATGATTACAAAGTGGAGTCAGAGATAGGTTAATAACTGGTAGTTTATTGGGGGAAAATACTCACGCAAGGGAACCAGTGAGCTCAGCCAAGCAAGAGAGAGCCTTGTGTGCACCTCCCTCCTTCTTAAACCCTTGTTAAGTACTGTGACCACACCCAAGCAGGCATGGTCAGCAGTACCTCTAATCAGGGTTTCTCCCTACAGCTATGGATTACCAGCAAATAACAGATTGGGCCAAAAGCCTAGAAGAAGGTATGGTTCAGTACATACTGGGTAAAAGGTGATTCTTGGACTCAGAAAGCCTAGTTTTCATCCAGTTAACCCATCTTCCTATACAAGCTGAAGTTACCAGTGTCTCAAAAGCTGTAAAATGTGGCTGATTTGATGTAAAAGGTCACAGGGCTGTTCTGATGTGTGCTTGCAATCCCAGCGCCTGGAAGGTGGGGGCAACAAGTCATGAGTTCAGGGCCAACATGAATTACATAATGAGATATAGGCCAATTTGTGTGTGTAAGAAGACATGCTATATTAAAAACATAAAATAAAGCTAAGACATCTTTTCACTCTAGACAATTCTATGATTTCAAAAATAATGTAAACTAAGAATTTTCTGATTAAATTACCTCTGTTTTACACAGATTCCCCCTTCTCATGATCAGTAGTTTTAATTACGGATTTAATTACCAGTTTTAAGTTCTGAAGAGCCTTTATTTACTTACTTTTAAAAAATTGACTTTATTTTTAATTGTGTGTATGTGTGTGGGTCAATGTGTAAGTGCAGTGCCTATACAGTCCAGAAGAGAGTGTCAGATCCTGTGAGCATGTGGATGTGGGTGCTCGGAACTGAACTCAGGTTCTCTGCAAAAATAACACTATATGCTCCAAACAATGAGACAGCTTCCAGCCCCCAAGAATGGCCTTTATATTGAGGAATGATCAAAAGCTTTTGGCACTAGGCAGGTGTGGCATTAACTTCTGGCTCTGCCATAGTAATCATACAACTTCACAGAAGATGTTGCATTCCCTGAGAATGTTTGCTCCTCTGAAAAGTGAAGCTAAGCATCTCTAAGTGTGGAAATTCCCCTGGCTCCCAGGGGGCACTGGATCCTCCCAGCTTTCAGTAGACCTCCATGCTGGCTGTTTTGATTTGATTTCTTTCTCAGTCACCAAAAGACCCTAAATGAATCATGTTTAAATCGTTCTCCATTTATTTAACACACATTTTACCAAAAATACAGCAAATACTTAAGAAAACATTACTATGATATTCAGTCTAATGAAAAATATTGGGAATTAAGTAACAGTGAACGATACAAAATCATTTCTTTAACTTCACTCCCAAATCGGGGTGAGATAGGACAGCTGAACAGCAGATGACTAACTCAGACCAATCTATCTAGACTTACAACCAATCCGAGAAATACTTTTTAAATTATTGTAGTGTACACACATTAACAATGAAGCCATAAATGTTGTTTGCTTCTGAAAGGCCCCCAAACTGAATATTAAGGACAATCTTAGAGACTGTTTTCAAAAAAAGTACATCAAAATGTTCAAGAAGATTGTTTGTGAATAATGAAACACCATTTCAAAGCCAAGAGTGAAACTGCAGCCTGGCTCACTTTACAGTTCTCATGTTATTAACTCAATAGGTTTATTTAAAAATCTTTCTGATCTCTTTCTCTTAGTCATTGAAAGCAAATTCTTAGAAGTAATAAAAAAAAGAAAGAAAGAAAAAGAAAACCCATAGAGCGTTTCATTTTCTATTAAGTACCATCCATATACCTAACATCAATAAAATATGACAGCCCAGGACCCAACTGCAACTGCCCTTATAGTATTCTAATGCCTTGCCCACTCCATGCACAGAACAAACACCAAAACCAGTGGGAAGGGAGATCAGTCAGGAAAAGTAAGAGTTTAATCCAAGGACCTAACACTACCAGATTAAAACTTTAAAATCATAAAACTTTATTAAAAATAAATATAATTGACTTAAGAGGCATGAAGAGAGTGATTATTTCTGCCCTGTTGAGTGCCTGGAATCATTGAGGCAATAATGTTTACCAAGTTCTTGAGAATTTGCAATGATCCCAAATCACTGCTGCATGTAAGTGATATGCACAGCCTCACTGAATACTTAAGGCAATCTTAGTTACAGGAGAGGAAACCAATATTCTATGAATTCAAATAATTTGACCGAAATACACATTAAATCAACAATGAAGACTATGGACACAGGATTAGAATTCCGACAGGTCATGTAACTTTCATTGATAAATGCATATATTTACTGCTTTAATAGATACCCTTTTTCTAGACAAATGTTACTGTGATAGAAAAAAATGGCTATGAATTCTTAGTCATTCTGCCCATTGTGAGGTAGAAGTGACTTTTCTCCCTTTGAATGGAGGTTTGCCTTTAAGTCTCGTTTGACTCATTCTGACAAGGAGGCAGTGATTGAGTTGCTTTCCAGACTGGCACTGACAAAAGCTGCTTTTGCTACCACTAGGAGGCCAGAACATCCTCCAAGTCCTACTACAGTACAGGGAGAAGTTAAAGCCATATAGGAGGTCACATGGTCAAAAGCAAAAACATATTCAAGAGTCCCAGTAACCACCAGCAAATGTGAGTTTTCACAATATCACTGTAGCCCAGACCAACACCATAGAAGCCGAAGAACAAAGCAGAAGAGTATGGTCAACTGAGCATAGGAGGAGGTAATAAATGGTCATTGTTGAAAACCATTCAGCTATTGGAGGCATAGGGAGAAGTATTACAGCATGAGATAACCTAAAGATTTGGAATATTATTCCTGAAAAGAGTCTGCTTAGTATAATAATACAGAAAAATACAACTCAAAAGAGAAATCATCTGAGATATTTAAAACATGTTTGACAACTGCTGTTTTATGGGAAATAAATCTCAAATTGTAAAATAAACCTTAAAGAGAAAGAGATACAACAGGGCAGTTTTACCCCAGGTACCAACTCAATGACATCTTTTACAATCTAATTGAATGCTATCTTTTCTTTCTCAGCTGCTCACTAAAATCAGGGTAAACCATGTGACCTTTTTCTATTCATTCAACTATGTGTTCATGTATATATTTAAGAAGTATTTTCCATTGTGGATCAATTCCTGTGTTAACTTTGAGGGTTGTTCATAAAATTAAGAAACCTACCTGTAACACCTTTTTGTTGTTAAAAAAAGGAACAATTTCTTGCTTGATTAATTCCTACTTATTCTGTAGAGAGTAAAATGGAACTTAGAAATTTAAAGGGTGGTGGGCAGAGGGCAATAGAGGTCTTGCCAATATTTTCAACTTTCACAATTAGTTTATGCTGTAGAGAATGTGGAGAAAGGGGAACGCTTCTCCATTGCTGGTGGGAGTGCCAACTCATAAGCCACTTTTGAAATCAGTATGGCAGTTTCTCAGGAAAATGGGAATCAGTCTACCACAAGATCCATCAATTCCACTCTTAGGCATATACCCAAAAGATGCACATTCACACAAGGACGTCTGTTCAATCATGTTCATAGCAGCATTATTTGTAATAGCCAGAATTGGAGGCAACCTAGATGCCCCTCAACTGAAGAATGGATAAAGAAAATGTGGTACACAATGGAGTACTACTCAGCAGAAAAACAGCAATGGAATCTTGAAATTCTCAGGCAAATGGATGGAACTAGAAGAAACCATCCTAAGTGAGGTAACCCAGTAATGAAAAGTCAAATATGGTATGTACTCACTCATATATGGATTTTAGACATAGAGCAAAAGATTACCAGCCTACAATCCACACCTCCAAAGAAGCTAGGAAACAAGGAGGACCATAAGAGAGACATACATGGTCCCTCAGAGAAGGGAAAAGGGACAAGATCTTCTGAGCAAATTGGGAACATGGGGGAGGGGAGGGGAGATAGGAGAAAGAGAAGAGGAGAAGAGGAGGACATGAGGGAGCAGGAAGGTTGAGTAGGGGGAAGGATAGAGGAGAGCAAGAAAAGAGATACCATAATAGAGGGAGCCATTATAGATTTAAAGAGAATTCTGGCACTAAGGAAATGTCCAGAGATCTACAAGGATGACCCCAATTAACAATATAAGCAATAGTCAAGAGGCTACCTTAAATGCCCTTCCCTGATAATGAGATTGATGACTACCTGATATGCCATCCTAGAGCCTTCATCCAGTAGCTGATAGAAGCAGAAGCAGACACAGCTAAACACTAAACTGAACTCCTGGAATCCAGTTGCAGAGAGGGAGGAGTGGTGAGTAAAAGGGTCAAGACCAGGCTGGCGAAACCCACAGAAACAGATAACCTTAACAAGGGGGAGCTCATGGACCCCAGATTGATAGCTGGGAAACCACCATAGCCACTGATCCAGATCCCCTGAACAGGGCTGTCAGTGAGGAGTCCCTTTTAATCTATGGGGCCTCAGGCAGTAGATCAGTATTTATGCCTAGCATACAAATGGAATTTGAGAGCCCATTCCACAAAGAGGGATACTCTCTCAGCCTAGACACACAGGGGAAGGCCTAGGCCCTGCTCCAAATGATATGGCAGACTTTATAGATCTCCCATGGAAGGCCTCACCCTCCCTGGGGAGAAGATAGGGGTTGAGATGGGGGTCCATAGGGGGCAGGGGAGGAGGGGAGTGATAGATAACTGGGATTGACAAGTAAAACAAGCTTGTTTCTAATTTAAATTAAAAATAGGGAAAACAACTCAAAAGAAAAAGGAAAGGAAAAGAAAAGAAAGTATTTAACATCCTTAGCCACCAGGGAAATGCAACTCAAAAAAACCTTGAGATACCATCTTACACCAACCAGAATGGCTAAAATCAAAAGCACCCATGACTGTCTATGCTAGAGAGGATGTGGAGAAAGGGGAACACTCCTCCGTTGCTGGTGGGAGTGCGAACTTGTACAGACACTTTGGAAATCAGTATGGCAGTTCCTCAGGAAAATGGGAAGCAGTCTCCTTCAAGATCCAGCAATTCTACTCTTGGCCATTTACCCAAAGAATGCACATTCATACAACAAGGACACATCTCCAACATTTTTAATAACTCTGAGATACCATCTTACTCCTGTAAGAATGGCTAAATTAAAAAACACCAATGACAGTTTATGCTAGAAAGGATGTGGGGAAAGGGGAACTCTCCTCCATTGCTGGTGGAAGTGCCAACTAGTAAGCCACTTTGGAAATCAGTATGTCGGTTCCTCAGGAAAATAGGAATCAGTCTACTACAAGATCTAGCAATTCCACTCTTAGGCATATACCCAAAGGATGCACATTCATACAACAAAGAAATCTGTTCACCTATGTTCATAGCAGCATTGTTTGTAATAGCCAGAACTTGGAAGCAACCTAGATGCCCCTCAACTGAGAATTGAAGAAGATGTGGCACATTTAGACAATGAGGTATTATTCAAAAAATACAAACAATGAAATCTTGAAATTCGTAGGCAAATGGATGGAACTGGAAGAAAACATCCTGATACCCAATCACAGAAAGACAAGCAGGGTATGTACTCATTCATATATGAATATTAAACATAAAGCAAAGGATTATCAGCCTACAATCCACACCACCAGAGAAACTAGGAAACAAGGAGGACTCTAAGAGAAGAACACATGGTCTCCCAAAAAAGGGGAAGGTGACAAGAGCCCCTGAGCAAATTGGGAGCCTGGGGGGTAGAGGAGGGAGGTGGGAAGGGGAGAAGAGGAAAAGGGGAGGAGGGAGGAGAACAAGAGGGATCAGGAGGACTGAGACAGGGGAGGAATAGAAAAGGTCAAGAAAGGAGATACCTTGATAGAGGGATCAGGTATAGGTTTGAAAAAAGGTCTGGAGAAATGTTTGGGGATCCACAGGGATGACCCCAACTAAGAATATAGGCAGTGGTAAAGAGGCTGCCTTTGATGCCCTTCCCCTATAATGAGATTGATGACTACCTTGGTTGCCATTCCTAGAGCCTTCATCCAGTAGCTGATGGAAGCAGTAGCAGGCACCCACAGATAAACACTGAGCCATATTCCTGGAATCCAGTTGTGGAGAGGGAGGGGGGATGAGCAAAGGAGCCAAGACAGGGCTGAGGAAACACGCAGAAACAGTTGACCTGACCTAGTGAGAGCACGGAGACCCTAGTCATAAAGCTGGGGAACCAGCATTGCACCAAACCAAGCCCTCTGAATGTGGGTGCCAGCTAGGAGGCCTGGGCAGTCTATGGGACCTCTAACAGTGGAGCCAGTGTTTATCCCTAGTGCACAAATGGACTTTGGGAGCCCATTCCCTATGGAGGGATACTATTGCAGCCCAGATACACGAAAGACGCCCTAGGCCCTCCCCCAAATGATGTGAAAACTTTGATGGCTCCCCATGGAGGGCCTCACTATCCTTGGAGAGTGGGTCAGGGATGTGTGTGGGGGGGGGGTCAGTGGGCAGCATGGGAGGATGGGAGGGCGAGGGAATGAGAGAATTGATATGTAAATTAAGATTGTTTCTAAAATAAAAATATATATAAAGTGAAAAAAAGAAAGGGAAGGTAAATGTTAGTTTGTCTTTGGGTACCATAGTTTAAGTAACTTTAGCCTTCAGCAAATGCTCTGAAGTCATGAGCCCAGAAAGCCTCATTCATTATCATTAAGAAAATGAGTATTTTCAAAGCAATACAGAGAAACCCTGTCTCAAAAAAAAAACTAAATAAATAAATAAATACAATGACTCTAGGGGCTAGGGAGACAGACAGCTCAGTGGGATAAGATCCCAAGCTCCCACACAAAAGTCAGGCATAATAGCACACACCTGTAATCCCAGTCATGAAGAATGGAGCAAGGGTGATGCTCAGAGCTCTGTAGCCAGGCAGGCTAACCAAAACGATGAGTCCCAGGTTCAATGAGAGACCCTATGTTAAAAAAAAATTCAAAAAGAAGGTGTAAAGTGACCAAAAAGGATGCCTAACATCAATCTCTGGCTTCTACATGTGCATTCACAGGTGCACAACACACACACACACACACACACACACACACACACACACACACACACACACCTCCCACATATGTGACCCCCCATCACCAACACTCACACGTAAAAGAAATTATGAACCTATCTGAGCTTGGTGGCATAGACCTATAATTCCAGAATTTGAAAGCTAGCTGGAAGAACCACCCTGAGCTTGAAGCCAGCATGGGCTATTTAATGAGTTCTAGGAAAGCTTCAGCCCTACAGTGAGATTTTTGTCTGAAAAACAGAAAAGAGGGATAAAAAATGGAAAGGAGGAGGTAGAGAAGGAAAAGAAAGAAACAGAGAGGGAGAGATAGTAGGTTAACTGTACTGAATAAGTTAGGGGAATAGAAAATGATACTGCACTGATTATCAATTACAATTAAATTTATAAATAGAAACTATCACTATTAATTTTCTGGACATGTGTAACAATAAGGTCAGGGCAACACATTGTCACCTGCTCCCTTAAGCTTCAGGCATGCTGCAAAAGCACCAGTTAAAAGTTGCTTCTATATGAGGCAGCTGGTGGAGAAGTGGGGAGGAAAGGCAGAGGGCAGTTAGCACTGAGTCCCTTACTGTGACCTTCAGGATGGCTTTGCCTTATGCCCCAAAGTCTGAGCGTCTAAAGATGATATGGGACCGGACTCTGAAACACACACTGTCATAGTTTTTTGGCATTACTTCTTTCTTGTGGGTTTCTCCCCAACCATCATCCAACCCCATTGTCAGCTCCTAATTGAATACTGTGGTTTTGACCCAGTCTGTAATTCTTCAGTTAGCAGAATTAATCTGCTGCAAGGAAAAATGCACATTACATATAGTGAAGTTAATAAAGTAGCTTAAAGGGTAAAATAAAAATAAAATCCAGTGCCCATGAATATGTTATTGTAGGCTTCCATTTGGGTGATGACTTTTGTGACTGTTGCTTTTTAGGTTTTTGTCATTATTGTTAGGGTTTGCTTGTGTATTTGTTGAGACAGGTGTAGCCTTGACTAGCCTGGAACTTACAGTATAAATCAGGCTAGCCTCTAACTCACACAGATCCATTTGCCTCTGTCTTTAGAATGCTGGGATTAAAAAGTGTGTACCACAAAAAAAAAAAAAGTTGCTTCTAGTTGCTAGTGAAGCAAGCTTCTGGGACCCCCCACCAC
Source organism: Cricetulus griseus (assembly GCF_003668045.3). Taxonomy (NCBI): domain Eukaryota; kingdom Metazoa; phylum Chordata; class Mammalia; order Rodentia; family Cricetidae; genus Cricetulus; species Cricetulus griseus. The sequence goes on along the minus strand of NC_048601.1, from coordinate 36,740,278 downwards.
ACCATGTGTCTTGTGCGTGCCTTTCCCTTTGTGTGCCCTCAGACATGAAGAGACTGTGACGGCCAGACTGAATAGTGATCAAAGTGCCCTGGCTTCTTACTCAGAAACACTAACCATGGCAAAGGAAGCAGACCAGAAAACAGGCAAACCCTGTGCCTATAAAATAAATTAATTGCTGTAAGAGAAACTGGGGTATATTTTCTTATGAATACTAACCCTAGCAAAAGCGAGATCTGGGGGATCATTTCCTTTGCTTACATCCAGAGCTACCTAAAGCTGAAGCAAGGATCCTCAGTAGACAGCCATTGAGTCCCTTTTATCCTCCCACTGTCAGGGATGAAAGACCCCCAAGCCTCAAGTGCAAAGGAGCTCCAGGCACTGACTTTTCCAAACAATAAAAATCAAAACCCAAAAAAGACTGCAAGCTCGCTTTGAAATATGGAAAAACCAGGCTTCTCAGAATGGCTACTTCCCAGACACACTAATGCTTTAAAGACAAAAACAGGTTGTCATATTTGTTAGGATGAATAAAAAGCCTAGAGCAGGGCTGTCAAGCCTCTCTTTTTATGCACAAGAACACCATCCCAATTCCTTCCACCTTGGAGGCAAATGAGAGCAGAGAGATGAATGATGGGAAATTCTTGGCAAGATCAGGGAAAAAGCCATAATGCCACTGTAGGGTGGTACACAGGGCCCAGGATAGAGGGACATCAAGGATGAGGACAGGTTCTGGGGCTCTTGTAGGCTTGCCATTTTAATGTGGCATTCAAACAGACAACACAGAGAAGTCAAGGGAAAATTAGGAGAGAAAGGAAAAGGCTAGAGCTTGGGAGGAAGAATATGAAAAGAGCAAGTTCAAAGGTCGTAGGGAAGGTTCAAAGGAAAGCAAGGAAGACTTACAGCTGCTGCTTGCTACATAGTGGCAGAGGTTCAAGATGATGTCAATTCAAGATGAGGTCAAAGGAGTCATTTTGAGTGAGATTATGAGAGAGTTGATAGGATTTCATTCTTGGTTTGTTGAGGAGTGCCTTAAGCAGAGGTCTAATGTCTAATGTGGCTGCTGGGTTGGGAAGGTTGAAGCAAAATGAATAGTTAAAAGGACATTAAAATAATACTGGGTGTTCTGGGGAATTCTATTGCATCTCAGTTTCATTGCAAAATTATTATTTTACTTCCAATAATGCTAAAAAAAACTTCATATAACTTTATAATAGAATTCTCTTACATTCTTCTCTTTTTGCTATGATCTTACTTACACTTATGCCACAAATCCCAAAATACATTAGAATTTTTGCTCTAAAGAAACATGTCTTCCAATGAAATATAAGAAATTTTAATTTTTGATATTGTTGATCAGGCAAAAACTCCCATTGGTATGTTTTCATATGCCCCACTTACTTCTCCCATTATGACCACAATTAAACATATTTTTGTGTGTCTATATGTATCTTGGTATATCTGGGTATACATATTTATGCAGGTGCACAAAAGTATGCATGTAGAAAAGTCAGAGGACAAGCTAAGGTATCAGTCCTAGACAAGTCTTCTACTTCTTTGTTTGAAACAAGGTCTCCCATTGGCTTGGGATTTCACCATTGGCTGGCCAGGGAGCCTCCTGCCTATCTCTGGCTCTTCATCTTACCATTGCAAGGATTTCAAGCATGCACCATTCTGCATGGCTTTTACTCTGATCTGAGAATCACTCAAGTCCTGGTTTTGTGAGGCAAGTGCTTTACTGCCTGATCCATCCCCCTAACCATTAGCTTTAATTGTGAAGACATTTCTCAGAGCTGGTTTGAAATCCTAGTCTGCTAATTCTGTCACTTTTATCATTCCTAGATCTGACCCTATTGTCTGATTTACTTTCTGAGTCACATTTTTTGTCAGTCTAGGGAAGAGGGTCTGATTTTCTTTCTGATTAGATCCTTGACTTTCTTGTTCTAGATAGTACTGAAGTCTGTGGGTAAACATTTCCTGCAAATAGACGGTATTTAAAAGGTTTATTTTAACCAATGTGAAGGCAGACCTAGCACAGATTTTATTTTACAATCAGTCTAGTCCTCCTATGATATAAACCTCCTGGAGGGTCCCCTGAGTGCATAGATACTTTATCCAGCCAACTCTGTACAGTTGAAACCTAAATAGTTCTCACCTTTCTGTGAGATCCAGTAACTACAGAGTTCACCACTAACCAGACCATGGCCAAACCTTGGTCATGTGCAGGGACATTTAATGAGGATTCTAGAAGAATTCTATGCATGTTTTTGAAGCCATCTTAAATATTACTGTCCCTTCTCTGATGCTTTCTGCCACAGCTCTAATGTCCCAACTCTCCCCAAGTTCCAACACTCATCCCTTCAACTCAGAGCTCTTCATGGGGATTCAGAGGGGTTCCCATCTCTATGGGACAGCCCAGAAAGTGCCTTCTAGGTCAGAGCTGGAGCAATTTTGATATCACCATGTTTGTTGTCTTCCTCTCATTAAGCATGGGCTAACAGTGCCAATTCCCCAACAGCCTGAAACTATTTTAATACTCAATCTGTTTTTAGGGCTTTTATTATTATTAAATAATAGGGAAGCAAAAGTAAATCTCAAACCAGAAATATCTGTCCACATGTTTCTCATTTATAAATGAAGCAACAGATTCTCAGGGAGGAACTGCCACTCAGTCAATGTCATACAAGTGCTCATTAAACTCAGGTCATATATTTATTTCCTAACTCCAAGCACAGTGTCTATTCTGTCCTTTAACATGGTGCATCCTACGTGATGGCATATGTGGGTTAGTAGATTCATTTCCTAGAGCTGTAACAAATTATCACACATGAAACAGCTTAAAACAACAAATGTATTGCAAAGAACAGAAATCCAGAGTGAAGGTATTGACAGTGGTGTTCATTCTTTCTAATTCTCTCCTTGCTTTTGTTGTGTATTTACTATTCTTGGAGTCACTTCTATTATAGATACAGCATTCTGATTCTGCCTTGTCTTTATGGGCCCTTTTGTTGATGCCTTCAGCTTTTCTAAGAGTAATAGTCACTGGAATTAGCACCCATCTTTTAAAACAAAATGAATCAAACTCTGAGTCTTTGATGCATCTGTAAAGACCCTTTTCTCCAAGTAGGGTCCTATCCACAGGTATTGGAGATGTCTTTTTTTTTTTTTTTTTGAGAAGTGGCACAAGTTGACTACTAGCCACAGATAAGAAGGCTAAATACTGCAGCCAAGGTCATGTTCATGAGTTGGAAATGTACAGTTCATATAAAAAAAAAAAACAGACTCTGAAGCTGATTCCTGATGGGTCTATTTTAGATATTTTGAAAGAGTTTTCATTTGGAGACTTAGGAATATGAGGAAAAATACCAAAGCAGGTTGATCATGCTCCATTTCCTTCCAACGTAAGCATGTTACTCACCCCAAACCTTCTCACTGTTTTCTGCCTCATGCATAAACACCACTGCTAACTTGGTTGAAGCTCTTCAAATGTGACAACAATGCTGGCTTTCCTTTTATTTAACCCCTTCTTTCTCTAATAGTTCAATCAGGCATGATGGTAGGCTTTAGTCCTAAAAACACTGGTGTAGTAAGAAAAATAATTGTTGACAAGACCTTATCTGTAACAGAAAAAATGTCAGTGATGTAAAGGTGTATTTACTCAGGGACCCAATGCAAGTGTGTCCTTAGAAGCATTGTGTGTGTGTGTGGGGGGGCTGTTTTGTGATATCTAATTCCTACTTAGCTGCTATTTCTCACTTGCCAGGAACCTTTGTTTTTTTCAAATGAACTCTTTTAAAATATTTTTCCAACTTTCTCAACAAGTTTATATGGTATGTTGTGAGACAAACAGTAAGATTTATCTCATAAGAAAAAAAAAAAAAAACAGCAGCCGGGCGTTGGTGGCGCGCGCCTTTAATCCCAGCACTCGGGAGGCAGAGGCAGGCAGATCTCTGTGAGTTCAAGGCCCGCTTGGTCTCCAGAGCGAGTGCCAGGATAGGCTCCAAAGCTACACAAAGAAACCCTGTCTCGAAAAATCCGAAAAAAAAAAAAATCAATGTAACTTAGTGAGTGGGTGGTAAAGGCACTCCTAAAAAAAAATCAACCCAGCACCCATAATTTCCCAATAAGCCTAGAACATGACCCTGAGACCCTTAAATAATCATTTAAAACCGCATTTGCTGTGAAAACATACCCAGAACAGAGCCCTTAGAGCTTTAAATAATGGTCTGAAACTTCATTTACTATGAACATCCACAAGATTGTAATTAGGAACACATCTTTAAACCTGCATTTCACCTGGGCTATAAGTCCTACTGGGCACTGGACAGAGGCAGTTAATTTGGTTTGCTTTATGATCTGGACCAAACACAAACATTAAGTGAGGTCAAACAGAACACCCACTGGCAATCCTCACATCTCCAAAGCTGATTTAAAAGAAACAGGGAAATTGAGTTGAATAGGAACCGCACAAACAGAGGCTCATTTTTAATGAAAAAGAAAGCCTGCCAATACCAATTCCCACTGTGCCACAGACACCCCAAACTCGAATGGAATATAACAGCCGACAAATACAACTGCCCCCCCGTAACAACATGGAAGCGGGAATGATTTAGAAGAATATTGACTCAGTACACATAAAATTAGAATCCTGGTTAGAAAAGGTGCCCAGAGTAAGACAATAGGAGGTAGGCAAAGGAAGTTACACATACAGCTAAAGTAATCAGAGGTGAGCCTAATACAAAAAGCATCACAGAAAACTGATCATAAAATGAAAATAGAGATTAGACTCCTCAATTTATAGATACTTACAGAAAGAGGTGGTCACTTAAAGTCATAGTAGTGAAGAAATATGGGAGCACAGCCCACAGCTTTTACTTTATTAAGTGTGTGTGTGTGTGTGTGTGTGTGTGTGTGTGTGTGTGTGTGTGTGTGTGTGTGTGATTTTTCCCAAGTTCACAGCTGGCTATTCCTATTCTTCCCCTTCCCCAGCAGGCTATATCTCACCCAACCTGTATTCCTGTTAGGAAAGTCAATTAACTTTATTTCTCTTGTGCTCACTTCTCTGAACTCCAAACCTAAAGTCAATGGTTTATGTTTAGGTTTCACAAGCATCTCAAACTTCACATGTGAAAAACCTTAAGTCCCAAAGCCTATTCTTCCCAGGATAGACTTTCTCCTTCCCAGCTGAACCCCAGCTGCTAGCCAGAGTGAACTCTCACCTGACCAGTTCCTACAGCTGCAAGCCAAGACATAATTTGTGCTATTATCTTTTCTTTATCCTACCCTCCATGGAGTCTATGGGTAAAATCATTCAAGTATCTCTATCCATTTTCACTTCTATATTGGTGGTCTATGCCATCAATATTTCTCATAAACGCTGCCTACTAACCTCTCTGTTAGGATTTCTTAGACTAAGTTATTTGCCACACAGAATCCAGAGTAATCTTTTCAGAAAATTCCATTTAGAAGGATAATCAAGCCCCTCCTCATGGCCCACAAAGACAGACATCATTTGGCTGTTTAGTTCTCTTACCTCACATTATGCTACCTTCTGACTTGCCCCCATTCCTGGAGTCACGCTGCACTCTAAATTCCTCCATGCTTTTTCCACTTCAGAAACACTAGGCATGCTTCTCTCTTTATTGGGAGTGCTCTTTCCAGTTTGAAAGGCTGGTTTCATTTATACTTCGGTGTTCCTATTTAAAGTCACTTATAAAAATAGACCTTCTTGGACTAGCCATGGAAACAAGGCCTTTGCTTGCTCCTGCTGTCCTTCATGGCAGCAGCTTTAATCGTTTCTGTCATAGCATTTATGATAACCTTTAGACATGTATTGATTTGGCTATTGGTTATCATCCATTATAAGTCTCTCAGCTAAATGCCAAGGGCAATCAAATCTGTCATCCTCTCTGTGTCACTACCATGTCTTCAGCACCAAGCATATAGGATTTGATAAGCGTTCTTCAACATAATGAAAACAAAGGACAATGAGTAACGCTGTTCTCTCCACCCAACGAGGGCAAAGATTACAGGCTTCATTCAATGTCAATATATTTAACTCCATGGGAGGAAGATCACTGCTGAAGGTTGGTAAAACACCAAACTGTCAACTCATATTCTCAGGAGATCCTTGTTAAACAGCATCCCATCTATCAAGGATGAATTAATTTCATCCCTGGCTTGAAGAAAGAACACGATGACATCACCAAGTCTCTTCCAATCTTATGATTATATGAAAAATCCATAAGCTTTTATTCCTACAGCACTCTGATAACAAGGTAATTACCCTTTTAATGAAAAAGGGATCCTTTTGCTATCTATTCTCATTGAATTATAGATCTTATATTTGAATTGGAGCCTAATAGACATCAGGCACAACTACCGGCCTGCTGCCTGCAAGACGAGAATGACACTGTAGGACTCAAATGAAACTGCTGATGGAACATCCTCCACACCTTCAAAAGCAACACATCACTATGAATATCAGGTCTACAGGTATTCAGTGGGTGTCTCCCTCATCTTTTGATCCAGTATCTGACAAAAGAAAACAACACTTCCCTATCTGTTCAGCAGATTTGAATCTACTGTGCAGATTCCCTTAGACTTGTGACTTTTCTCTATCACTACTCTGTTGACCTAGGACAGCAGACTGGACTCAGTCCTAATGGCCCATCAGTTTATGTGTGTAGTGGACTTGTCTGGAACCTCCCACAATTTCCTTGGTGCCTTAAGAACGATCAAAGTCCCCAATATCCATTTTCTCTATTTATGCAACCACAACATTGATTCCCACCTCAGTTCCACCAGAAATCCCTTCTTGGTCTCCTCTGGTTGACAAACACTGCATTCATCAGCAGCAGTTTGGATGAATCCAGCTGATCTATTGCACAAAGTCTATCACTCTCCATACTTCCCCTGTCATATGTTTTTGCATAAAAATTCTTTTTGTTACACACTTAAGACTAAATTTACACTTTTCGTCAAACTTAGTACTCTGTGGTTTCTGTTTATATAATTGTCAGTGTGGAGGCATGATCTTATAAACCTTTAATTTCCAGCTATGGCATTGGAAAACTTCATTGTTTTCAGTTAAGATTCAACATAGATTGACAAATGTAGCTAGCCTTGGAGAGCTGAACAACCTTTTTCCTCTTGAGCATCTTCGAACAAGCATCTTCTATATTCAGTACCCAAGGACATTTCCTTTCTCTCTTTGCTAACACGAAGTACAGTGAGGTTACATTATCTAATAAAAGCCCTTTACTGACAAAGAAGTTTTTGAAAAGTCACTCAAAAAAGGAGCTCTGTCGATAGCTTTATTAAAAGAAAATGTCACATCTTTGTGAAGTTAAACATCTCTGGATTGTGGTTAAAAGTCTGGTCAATTCTAAATACAATGAGAAGTCTTTTAAGAGTCATGTTTTGCTGCAGTTGGCTTAACTATGCAAAAGAGAGGCTACAAATTTAGATTCTCTTGGCCCATCTGACATTTCCTTACCGTGTCATGTAACGATTCTTGAGGGAAAAAAAAAAGCTACAGAATAAGATGAGAGATGGGTTGTTATAGTGAACACCAGATAAAGGAAATTATAGAAATTTTCATACTGAAATCATCTTGTTCAGGCTAACAGAACTAAGATTCTTCCATCCAGATTTCCTGTCTCTATAGCAAAATAACTGAGACTGTGTGATTTATAAGTAACTGAGATCTAATTTAGCCCACAGACCTAGAGGAAGTTGAAGGGTCCAAGAACACATCATTTTCATTTTTTTCAGCATTTACAGAGAGACTTTTCGCTCAATAATAATCTTGTAGAGAGGGTCGCATACAAAACAGGACAAAGCAAGCATGCCAGAAAGCTCCGAATACTATTAAAACAAATTTTGAGAATAACTTCCTAACACATAAGATTTCAAGATATACTATGGCTTTGCTCATGTATGTGATGAAATACTTGACAGAAAGCAACATAAAGGAGGTAGGAATTGTTTTGAATGGTTGCTTGAAGGAATCCTCTATCATGGCAGAGCTGGAACGGCAGTAGGTACCTTCAGGATGGCAAAACCATGAAGCAACTTGCTCAGATCTTCCCAAACTAAGAAGCAGAGAGATTCAGTTCTGAAATGGAGATCTGGAGGCCATCCCAGAAATATCTACTTCCCCTCACTAGACTCCACCTCCTAAAGGTTGAGCCTCTCCAAACACTGCCAACAACTGTGAACCAAGTGCCGGGGTGGGGGGGCATTTCATATCTAAATCATAACAGGAGGACACATTCACCGCCAGAAGGTCCCAGTTTTGTTCATTATTAAAGCAAAAGTGCTTAACTTTTAGTATTGACTAATACTCAAGAAATTATGTTCCCACACAGTATCACCAGGACAATAATTTTGAAGCCTTTCTAATATGTTTGATGGAACATATTAAAAAGCTGTAGCAGGCTTTTCCTTTTGGGGAGGGCTATTAACCAGCTCCCAGTTGATGACATAGAGACTTAGTAGTAGTTTTGTTTACTCAGCTGAGCTTAAGCTTAGTCCTGGCTAGTTCTTTTAAATTAACCTGCTTCTCTTTATATACCTTTTGCCTTGGGACTTTTTACCTTTTCTTTTTATATGTTCCACTTTCCCTGCTTCTTCTACATATGGGTGGCTGGTTGCTGCCTGGCTGGCTGGTCTAGCGTGTCTCTTTCTTTTTCCCTCATTCTCTCTAATTCTTCTCTAGATTCCTCCTATTTATTCTCTCTGCCCACCAGCCCTGCCTATCCCTCTCCTGCCTGGCTACTGGCCTTTCAGCTTTTTAGTAGAACAATCAGGTGCCTTGGGCAGGCAAGGAGAAACAAATGCAGCACATCTTTACATAATTAAACAAATTCAGCATAAACAAACGTAACACAGCTTTACATCATTAAACAAATGGAGCAGAAACAAATGTAACAAACCTTTACACAGTTAAAGTAATGTTCCATAGCATAAACACATGTAACAATTTAACATTACATAGTTAAATATTCCACAGCAGAGAGCAAAATTCAAATTTCCTTAAACTCAGCTCTTTCTCTAAATAAACTATAGCTGTATACTTATCCAGGTACAGAAAAGAGTTCTTAGTATGATGCTCATTATAGCATTGTTCATGACAGTAAAGGCATCAAGATTTACAGAAAGCTCCACCAACAGAAAAGTCTTACATATACATCTGGGGTACTTTAAATAGTGAAGAATCTTTTCAAGGAAAAAAATCTGGGAAGATGACTACATAATAAAAATAGTAAAATCCCACATCTACAGAAAGTTTTAAATGAAGACTTAAAATTGTTAAATTAAAAGTATACACATATAAATGTATATAACTTTCACACTTTAGGCTAAGATAAGGTATAAATGTATTTTAAAAGGTTATTTGGAAATTACTTATTAGTCATTGTTTGATATATTCTTTAAAATACTTTAAACTAGTATGTGTATTATAAATACACGGTTGATTAATTTTAAATAATATATCCTCTATAATAAATGTGGTAACTATAAAATATTCTTAAATAGTTGTTAATCATGTGTAAGAATATATAAAGAATGCTTACAACCCAGGGTAAAAATTAGTAACCCAACTTCAATATGGACAATAAGACTAGAATAGCTCTTTCTCCAGAGAATACATGAAAATGAGTCTAGGAACATACAAAGACCAATTACCACTTGAAAAATGAAAACCAACATCACAAAGAGTTATCACTTTACATCTCCCAGCATGTCTGAAGTCAAAAAGGCACACAAGAACTTGTGCTGATGGTGTTATAAAAATGGTGGAACCCTCAAAATTTTCTGGCAGGAATAGAAAACGGGCTGCTGCTGCAAAGTTTAGCAGCTCCTCGGAAAGTTAAACATGGAGTTAGTATATAAGCCAACAAGCTGGCTAAGTAGAAAAGTCAGGGCATATAGGAAGTAAAAGCAAGAGAGGCAAAACCTAGCAATATGTGCATGTGTGTGAAGTCCCAGGGAATAATGAGCATTTGTGGCTATGGCCATAAAGCTGTCTTATGGGGGAGATTCTTATACTTGAATCAAACTATACATACGTACGTGCATGCGTGCATGCGTGCATGCGTGCATGCGTGTGTGTGTACCAAATGCTTAAGCCACAGGACTATCAATAAAGTATTTAAAATGTTTTAGACAAGTCAATATGATACAAACATCTATTCACTGAAGAGCAGCTATACAGAATATCATATATTTAAGTCATAGAATATCATTCTCCCATAAAAGAGAGTCAACTGATGAAACATGCTACAACATATGAATCCTGGAAACAATATAAGTCACAGAAGTCAGGTACAAATGGATTTATGTAAAGACTACATTTATGTGAAGTTCCCAAAGAAGTAAATCCAGAGACACAGAAAATAGATTCATGTTTGTTGGGGCTGGTTAGTAGGAAAGGGATTGACTGAGAATGGAGAGAGGAAATGTCCTTAACTTAGCAGTGATGGCTGCAGGACTCTGAAGATGCTAAAAACCACGAGTTGCAATTTGTAAAAGGGTGAATTTTAGGACATGTGGATTATTTTGCAATAGATCTGCTATTTTTAAAAAGTTTTTAACTGTAAAAGGCCTTGAAGAGCACCTACAAAGCTGATTAAAGCAATGACAGTCGGAGAGGGGATTAACACATTTTTTGAGAATAAGAAAAGATTTATACATTTCTTATTGCTTATATAATTTAAAATATATTAAAGGGAGTGCTGCATTATGAGAAAAGCATAGTAGAGCATTTTATTCCTTCTAAAGAACAGATATCCATTGCAAAAAATAAGCACTTGAGGGGAGTCCTCTTGGCTCTGCATATATAAAAATGTATAACCCTCTTCTTTTTCTTCCAGGAATTTATGGTGTATACAGCAAAGAAAGCTATGAATGGCTCATCATTAAACAGTGGCATAAATGCTATACAACTAGCCTGTGCCAGCTCTGGAAGCTCCAGGGCAGAGATCCAGGGAAGAGGAGCTGAACTTTCAAAGATCAGCAGAAGGTGGCCAAGCAGAAAAGAGGGAAGGGCAGAGAGGTCGCAGAAACAGCATGAGCAAGGGACTGGAGATGTATGTGCTGGTATATGACATTTTCAGAAAACAGTGATTGAGAGTGGCTGGTACCAGCAGATGTCTGGTGAGGGAGTTTCTTACAGATATTACTGCATGGTGAAATAAAACGGGAAAAGCCTTGCACAGTGCCCTGCTAGGAGCCAGAGGGGTTGAGGACACCATGAGAACACAGTCCACACAACCAACTAAACAGGATTCATAGGGGCTCACAAAGACTACTTGAGTCTGAACTAGGTCCTCTGCATATATGTCATTACGCATGCTGGTGTTCTTGTGAGACTCCTAATAGTGGGAGTGAGGGTGTCTCTGACTCTTTTGCCTGCTTGTGGGATTCTTTTCCTCCCACTGGATTGCCTCATCTGGCCTTGATACAAGGATTTCTGCTTAGTCTTATTGTAACCTGTTATGCCATGTGTGGCATAACATGTTGATATCCCTGGGAGACCTGCTCTTTTCTGAAGGGAAACTGGGGGAGAGGGGAGACACAGGGGAGGGGGTTGGGAAAACTGGAGGGAGGGGAAACTGCAGTGGGGATGTAATGTATGAGAGAATGAAAAAGAACCCCACAAGTTTAGGGAACTAGAGATGTGGTGAGTCAGTGGGTCAGAAGTATTTTCTGTTCTACCAGAGGATCCAGGCTTGGTTTTCAAGCCCAACATCAAGCAGTTTATATCTGTATGTACAGCTCCAGGGAGATCTGATGCCCTTTTCTAGCCTCTACTGATACCTACACATGTACACACAATAAAGAAAGAAAGAAATACATAAATACATACATACATAAATAGAGATAAGCTGATACTCTGTAGACAAGGGAAAAGACAAAGCAAAGAGCAGACCAGTTGGAGAGATTGGAGGTTGGGAAGTATGGTAGGATGCCCTCCCTAAGCCAGGCAGGAGATGGGTACTTCTAAATAAAAGCAGCAGGACTGCAGCAGAGAGGTCATAGTCAAGACATGCTTAAGAAAGAGATCAGGATGCCTCTGTGACAGTCACAGACACAACAGTGTTCCTAACCAAAGAAGCCTGGAAGAGGTTGGATTAAGTAGCCTTGTTGGTCACTCCCAAAGACATTAAAGCAGGGGACAGGCTCATGTTCCCATCTCTCACCCCCCAGACCCAATACATATCCAACATATCCACTACCTTCACCCAGGTTGATCAAAGTGACTTTAGTTGTATCCATGATGTCTGTCATGGCAAGTGAGGCTGGCACACTCACATAAAGGAGCACAGTGGCTCTGTTGCCTGTCGTGGACTCTAAGTAATACACAGCCACAGTCCTTTCTCTGGGCAAATAAGGCAATGAAGCCTAGAACTGAGGGATTCGAACTCACTGTAGTGAGTTTAGATGGCTCCTATTTCAGAATCTAGCATGGATTGAATCCTTTTCTATAGCCACCCCTATTTTCTCTAGAGAAGCAAAGACAATCTGGGTTCAGGCCATGTGATGGGTGTTTATTTATCTCTACCTTAATAGGTAAGCAAATCATTCAGGCTTGGTCACACAGTACTATATTACCTTTGCCCTAGGAATGTAATATAATTGAGACCATTGAGAATAAGATCCAAAACACTGTTTCAAATTGCTCAGTATGAGATATGTTTTCGATTTCCTATGTTTAGACCTCCAAGAAAAAAGAAATGTAGGATGTTTCCCAGGACATGGTGAAGTTCTACCTGGAAAGACAGCCAAATCCAAGGGGGAAAGAATGGAAAGATGGCAATAGAAACGTTGTTAAGCCACTCATGAAACCTGAGTTGAACTTTCAAATGTTGTACAATCTAGTATTTCCCACTCGGTGCTTCAGCTATTTTCAATGTTTCACATGTTTTGGTGTGCAACCAAAAGCACTCTCCAAAAAATAAATAAATAAATAAATAAAATCCCAAGAAAGAAAGGCAAAAAGCACCTAAACACCTGCCAGCACCTGCCTGGAGAAGTAGAATGTGCTGAGCAGGTAGCTAGCTAGCTCAAGCAGTGCTTCAGAGGGGGCTGCCCCTCTGGAGACATGGTCTGGCAACATCTAGGAGCAGCAGCTACTGTAGGAGCTGCCACACCCAGAGATGCTTGCCTTGGTCTTGTAAATAAATAGTACACTGCGGAGAGCAGCGGTAGACTGTAAGCAACAAAAGAGGAAGTTCAATAGTCTCTGTGCACATAGCCTGACTCTGCTGCCAGGCCAGCTTTCTCACATTCTGGGAGATAAAATGTCTTCTATTCCAACACAGTGCATATAAGTTCTTACCCTCAGATGTCCTCCCTCTTCAAGCTCAGACGCTCCCACCCTGTTTTGTAAGACTCACCTCCAAGGAACCTTCTCTGATCCTTGCAGTCTCCCTTGCTATTTTTCTCTGAGTTCTTAAAGCATCACCTATGTAGCATCTGGGTGAAAAGAGATACATTTGCATATCTAGTGTAGAAATACACACCCGAGGCTTGATTTCCATGCATGCTGCCAAGCCTTGGGTGAGGACACAAAGAAGAATTTAAGGTTACTTTCAGGTTGATAAGAACACTGAATTTTAACATTACAAAAGGAGAATGATAATATTCTATGACTTTGTGGACTTTGTGTTTCTACAAAGGATATCCTGGGGGCAGGGGAATAAATATACACAACTCAAGCTTCAAGACACTTCAGCACTGAGAACAGAGAGACACTGCAGCTTCTTCTTTGCTTCCTCTCTCCATTCCTCCCTTTCCTCTTCCCTCCCTCCTTCTTCCCAAGGGTAAGAATGTATGTTTAGAGCCCTATGGAGGTAGGAATGGTAGAAATAAGGAGAATTGTGCAGTCACTGGATTCCCAAAAATTCGGACTTCAGAAGACATCAAAACTCTAGGATATTGTTCTGATAGGAAGGTCTGTAGGAACACCAACAACCAGTAACACCCACAAGGAACAACAATAGACAGTAGCTGTTGGCACTGTGGCCATAGACAACAGGAAAATCCTTTGCCTGGAGCTGCTTCTGTGAACAGCAGGTAGATTCTAGCTGCAGTGTAAATGGAGATTATCTGGCAAGGACTCAGCTTTTTATCCTGCTAGTGTAAGAAGTTGTGTATATGTAAGATTGTGATCTCTGAACTGATAGATTGGAAACATAGCTCAGCTCCTGACTATTCTATGACATTGGAAAAATCATTTGCCCACTCTATATAATATTATTTGATGAGATATGAGATACAGAGAGAGAGAGAGAGAGAGAGAAAGAGAAAGAGAGAGAGAGAGAGAGAGAGAGAGAGAGAGAGAGAGAGAGAGAGAGAATATAATCACTTCAGAAGAGTGTTGGGCAGATAAAACAGGATAACACACATAAAGGGTTTCACTCCATGCCTGGCAGATGGCAGACAGCTTAGTGAGTGCTACACACCAACATCATCATTATTGTTATTAGCTGAGAGAAGATTTTAAAAACTAGAATTGTTGATATGGAAGGATTCCACCCATTGAGAAGAAAAGACAACGAACTCTTCTTGGAAGCCTAGGGCAGTTACTAGTATCCTAAGCTTGACTAAGCGCTCATGTTGATCCTTGAAACTTCACACCATAGAGGCCTCACATACCTATTGAAGATGTGGTCCATCAAGGGAAGGTATAGACATTCTGTACTGAACTGCTTGTGATGTTTCACCATAACTTAGTTTTGTTAGAATGTAAACTTCTACAACGTTCATCCATATCTTATATTTTTTATTAAATCCTTGAACAATCTAAATCAAAGTCAAAGGGCCCTCACTAATCTGCTGGCCAATACTAAGGCCCCATTGTGGATGGTGCTTCTAGTTAGCTTCAGCTACCTACTTCACACAGCCTGGAGATATTTGGGGGATTCTCAGGAAGAGGGTTGCTTTAATCATACTTGTCTGTGGCCATATTTTACCCTTAATGTTAGTTGATGTAGGAGGGTCAAGCCCAATTTGGGTGGTGCTATCCCTAGGCAGGTAGGCATGGGCTGTATAAGAGAACTAGCTCATACTTTGAATCAGCTTATAATTCATTATAATAATACCTTATAATGAATGTAAGTGAGTGTAGAGATATATCTATATAATGTGGATGAAATTTCCCATCTGAGCTGACAGTGTTCTTCCTAAGAGCCAAAGGCCATCAAAAAAAAAAAATCTCAGTGCCAGTCATGAGAAACCCTCTTCTGAATTGATACTTAGGATTGTCTAAAAGCCTCCCAAAAATAATACAGGCTATTGCTCTCAGTTCCCCCAACCCTGAGAGGTGAAGGGTGTGCACTTCAGACACGGGGCACAGAGAACCTCAAGCTGGACCTGCTCTGAAAGCCTCTTCCCTAAGAATTAGCTTTCATGGTACCAGAAGGCACCAAGCAAGCTTCCAAAGGAGGGAAGCAACCAATAGTCCTACCCAGATATGATGCCTATGAAACACAACAATAACCAGCATGGCATAATAACCCTAAGAGTACAGAAGTAGCATCCAAACCTTCAGAGTAGCCAACAGCTCTCTAACTGGACTTAAGATCTGCTCAACAAGAGTGAAACCATATCTGGTACTGGGAATCTAGCCAACCACCCACACTTAGTGAACTCATGGATCTTGGCGGAGAACCTACAACCACTATCTCACTAAACTGACACAATCCCTAACAACAAGCTAAGCATTTGTCCCTATACCTACAAATAAATAGTCCTCACCCAGAATCAGGAAAGCTTCTCTTTACAACAGAAAACCACAAGCAACCAAAATGCAGAGTTGTGGGACCCATCCCGGACACACCAAAAATACAATTTCTACTCCTAAAGCTCAGGGATCATTGCAGAAGAGGGATTGAAAAAATTTCAAAAGCCATAGAAAAAAGAGTTTGCTTTGAGATTGTGTCTCCTAAAAATGTTAGAAACTATACTCATGAAACTTCATCAACATGGGCTACCCACATGTGACTTGAAGAAAGACACACACACACACACACACACACACACACACACACATACACGTTAACATGGGTGGGGGAAAGCTCACAAGGCCTCAACCCTAGAAAGAGAACTACAGTTAACAAAAAAAAATAGCAAGAGAAACAGAGATAGTCTTCCTCAGAGAATAATTTAAAAACTGCTTATCCAACACCAAATGGTCAGTCCATACACAAGTAACATCATACAGATTGAACAGGTTGCATTTATGCATTTGAGAACACACATACACACAACAACAACAACCATAACAACAGTTAAATATTGGGCCATGAATTTGAAAGGCAATGGAGGAATTTGAGAGGAAAGGAGGGAGGTGAGAGGGAAATGATGCAATTATATAATAATCTCAAAAATTAAAAAATACTTTAAGAAGAATAAAGCTAGTTTAGCAAATCAGGAGAAGCAAATCATGAAGAACAAGCCATGTTCTTCCATGGTTTCTCCCTAATTTCCCTTCAGGGAGGACTGTAACTTGTAAAATGAAATAAACCCTCTTTCTCCCATGTTCCATTTGGTCCTTTGTTTATCACAGAAACAGAAAAGCAAAACAAAAACAGTGGCTTCTCTCAGTTTCAGAATGAGAAAATACATGGCAAAAATTCCAGACCCAGTGAGGTTACCAAAGAGGACACTAATCCTTGGATTATGGGCAAAAAAAAGAAGAAGACCACACTAAAGACATAGTATGAAATATTCACAATAAACACAGAAAAAAATTCCCAGACCTAAAGAAAAATATGCTCATCCATCTGCAAGAGGCCAACAGACCACCACATAGACAAGAACAGAAAAGAAATAGCTCTCAACATATTACTGCTAAACACTAACACCACAGAATAAAAAGTGTTGAAAGCTGCAAGAGAGTCCCTTATAAAGGCAGGCCCATCAGAACAACAGTTGAGTATTAATCAGAAATGTTTAAAGCCAGAAGGGCCTGAAAAGATGTATTCAAGTCCTGAAAAACCACAACTTCCAACAGAGATTATTATACTCTGTTGGAAAACTATCTATTATAATCCAAGGAAATAAAAATTTCTATGATTGAAAACAGACTAATTTATGACCACTAAGCCAGTTATACAGATACTGGAAATAATATTTAAATCTGAAGAGAAGATTAAACACACCCAACAGATTACAATAGACAGATAAATACTAGAATACTTAATAAAAAGAAATATAAGAAGAACACTATAAAATAAAAATTACAAGTATTAATATACATATTTAAATATTGACTATGAATTTTAACTGTCACAATTACCCAAGACAAACCAAAGCTAACATATTAAATTATCAAACTCATTTTCCTGCTTCCAAGGAACACACCTCACCATTAAAGACAGATACCACCTTTCAAGATGGAAAAATGTATTCTAAGAAAATGGAACTAAGAAACAAGCACACCTAGCTATTCCAACATCTTACTAAGAGATATCAAACAAAAATCAATTGGAAGAAATGAAAACCATCATCAAAGGAACATCCACCAAGAGGATACTACATTTCTAAACATACATGTTCCAAATATGGGTACACCTGACATCACAAAAGGATCCTGCAATATATAAAGCTATATATTAATCCTAATGTTTCACTTATTAATTTTGTTTCATATCCAAAACAAGCTTATCATAGTCCAGACTCAAAGCAATTTTTTACAGGGGCTGCATGTCCAGGAAACCAGATGCCAAAAGCCTGTTTACCTGATGGCAGCATCAGTCCTTGGTAGCCAGCCCACTGCTGGGACCATCTGTCCCTTCCCCTTACCAATCCAGTCTTCTTTTTTTCCTTAGTTCACAGAAATGGGCAAATTATTTCTTCACACAGGTTTCCCCAGGCTGGTGCCAGGAATGGGGCTATGGACTTCCAAATCACAAAAAGTACAGTAGGGGACAGCCTTCTTGTGCTTCAACTTGTTACCAGCTACAATCCCACATTCCCAATGCTTCTTACAGAGAACGGGCAGTAGGATATTGTCAGGATCCAAATGTGTGAGGGAAGGTCTACAGGCACTATGCTTCAGAAAGCAAAACCGAGCCAGAGTAGGGATCCATCTGGAGCAACAGCCCAGTGCCATTTAACAGGATTGGAGTGGGTGTACTTGACTTCAGAACCAGGATCCCACGGGAGGGGTCTGTTTCATCTTGGGCAGGGAATACCAAAGATGTGGGAAGATGCAGGGCATGGCAGAGAGTAGCTTATTCAGTCAGTGGGTCCAGGCCTGGTATGGGACCTTCATTCTCTGACTTGTCTCTCTTCTTAGATGCATTGCCTTCTGCAGCTGCCTTCTAGTCAGTAGGTCCCACTGATGCAGAGTAGCAGAAAGAAAAGCTAAAGGTGTATTTTATCCCAGATTGGTCAATGAGCAAGTACCCAAAGTTAATATGGAGCAAGCCAGTGGCTATCCTTCAAATACCAGCCTCCACTACAAATTTCTATTCTGGAAACTGCAGTGATTTTTCAGTTTCCAGTCTCTACAACCTATCTAGGTGGGTAGAAATCCCAAACAGCAACCCTGTCTGCACAGAGCTATCTCCTGAAGTAGCATCTCTCACAGCAGCACAGCCACCACTTGCTTCTCTTTCAACAAAGGCTTTCACTTGAGCCAGGCAAGGCACTTTGATTTCAGCTTCTCTACTACCAAGGGGAGAGGGACACACTATCCTACCATGTAGTGTGTGACACATTACATCTTGAATCTCTTCTCAAGAACGGGGAACATGGTGGCAGTAGGGACATAAAAGCCCAACTTCTCTCTTTCTTCCTGGCTTCCAAAGTCCCTGGAGCTCTTGTCCTGACTTAGGAGGCCCTGTGCCTATTCCCACTGAGAGGATGAAAGCAAAGAGGAGAAAAGTGAATCCTGAGGTGATAGCCTCTCTCTTCTCTAGGGTAAGTGAGCTTGACTTTGTGCAGATGGACAGACCTAAGTTAGTGGATTTCTTTTTCCTTTTTTCCTTTTTTTAAATTTAATTTAAAATTTAATTTAGAAACAAGCTTGTTTTACATGTCAGTCTCAGTTCCTTCTCCCTCCCCTCCTCCCCTGAACGCCACTGACCCCCCTATCCCATCCCCTTTCTGCTCTCCAGGGAGGGTGAGGCCTTTCATGGGGGATCTTCAAAGTCTGTCATATCATTTGGAGCAGGGACTAGGCCCTCCTCCATATGTCTAGGCTGAGAGAGTATCCCTCCATGTGGGGTGTGCTCACAAAGCCCATTTGTGTACTAGGGATAATTACTGATCCACTACCAGAGACCCCATAGATTAACCAGACCTCCAAACTGATGCTGATTTCCCTATCAGTCTGGGGTCCATGAGCTCCCCCTTGTTCAGGTCAGCTGTTTCTGTGGGTTTCTCCAGCCTGGTCTTGACCCCTTTGCTCATTACTCCTTCATCTATGCAACTGAATTCCAAAGTTCAGCTCAGTGTTTAGCTGCAGGTGTTTGAGTCTGCTTCCATCAGCTACTAGATGAAGGCACTAGGATGGCATATAAAGTAGACATTAATCTCATTATCAAAGAAGGGCATTAAAGGTAACCTCTTGACTAATGCTTAGATTGTTAGTTGGGGTTAACCTTGTTGATCTCTGGACATTTCCCTAGTGCCAGATTTGTCTTTAAACCTATAATGGCTCCGTCTATTAAGGTAACTCTTTTCTTGCTGTACTTTATTTTCCCCAACTCAATTTTCCTCATCCATCATGTCTCCCCCCACCTCTGCCTCTTCTCCACTTCTCTTTCTCCTAAATTCCCCTCCCCACCCCTAAGCTCCCAATTTTCTCAGGAGATCTTGTCCCTTTCCCCTTCTCTGGGAGACCATGTATGTCTCTCTTTGGGTCCTCCTTGTTTCCTAGCTTCTCTGGCAGTGTGGATTATAGGCTGGTAATCCTTTGCTCTATGTCTAAACCCATACACGGGTGAGTACATACCATGTTTGTCTTTTTGTGACTGGGTTACCTCACTCAGGACGGTTTCTTCTAGTTCCATCCATTTGCCTTCGAATTTCAAGATTCCATTGTTTTTTGTTTTTTGTTTTTTTCTGCTGAGTAGTACCCCATTGTGTAAATGTACCACATTTTCTCCATCCATTTTTTTAGTTGAGGGGCATCTAGGTTGCTTCCAGGTTCTGGCTATTACTAATAATGCTGCTATTAACATAGTTGAACAGATTTCTTTGTTGTATGAATGTGCATCCTTTGGGTATATGCCTAAGAGTGGAATTGCTAGATCTTGTAGTAGACTGATTCCTATTTTCCTGAGGAACCGACATACTGATTTCCAAAGTGGCTTACTAGTTGGCACTCCCACCAGCAATGGAGGAGAGTTCCCCTTTCCCCACATCCTTTCTAGCATATACTGTCATTGGTGTTTTTTAATTTAGCCATTCTTACAGGAGTAAG
Organism: Cricetulus griseus; assembly: GCF_003668045.3. Taxonomy (NCBI): domain Eukaryota; kingdom Metazoa; phylum Chordata; class Mammalia; order Rodentia; family Cricetidae; genus Cricetulus; species Cricetulus griseus. The sequence continues at coordinate 36,719,835 of NC_048601.1, read as the reverse complement.
ATGGTATCTCAGAGTTATTAAAAATGTTGGAGATGTGTGTGTGCGCGAACTCGGGCGCATGCACAAGTGTTTAAAGTTTTGCATCTTTGATTTGTCTACATAAGCAATACTTCCTCTGTTCCCTCTCCCCTGAAGCCTGAGTGAGACATCAGAAAAAGTGATGATTGTTTTAAAAGTATAAATTAACTGAATGACTGAAAGTTGAAAAAAAAAGGAGATACAGAGGCTAGACAGAGCATATTGTACAATAATAGTTCTGTAAATACAACATTTTGAGAGGTTGAAAATACTCATAGCTTTAGATATAATTCCTTTCCTATGAAATCATCTTACTGAGATAATCTAAAGAATAGATGAAACTTTATATATGGGAAGCCATTCTTTCAGTACACTATACCATCAGGGAAAACTTGAAGCAATTTAACTATCAGCTATAGAGGACATGTTACATAATTATTAGATCTTTGTTCTGGACAAACATACTGAAATAATGCTTACAAAGCATTTTTAAAATCCACCCCCACCGTATGTGGGAGGGGTCTTAGGTATACATGTGTAGATGTACATACCACTGAGCCTAGAGGTCAGAAGAGGACATCAGGTATCTTGTTCTATCACCCTCAAATTTATTTCCTAAGGTTTGCCACTAAACACGGTGCTACACTATCTTAACATCCCACAGAACTGGGGTTAGAGGTGCATGCATGACCACACCCAGCTTTTTAATGTATGTTTGGGAGTTTTGAACTCAGATCCCCATGCTTCACAGCAAGTGCTCTTACCTGCTGAGCCATCTCCCTGGCCCCAAAAAGCATTGTCTAAAGGCTTAATAAGTGCCTATGATGTAATGCTTAGCAGAAAATGCTGCATACAAACTATTATTTCAATTATGTTACAATAATAGTACATGGTATATACTATTGTTAATAAATAGTGTAAGTAGTTTACTGTGACTGGTGAAATTTGAGGTGGTTTATTTCCTTATTTATATTTTATAATTTCTATTTTAATTATAATAAAGTATTGACATTTTCTTTTAAATTCTGTGTGTGAGAATATTAACCACTCTGTGCCATAACTGGAGCCATGTGGGCAGAGTAACTAGATAGTAACTAGATAACATGATAGTAGCCCAAATCATGAGAGATGAATATATAATGTCTAAACACAGCATGGTAGTGAGCTGGGCAATCTAGAAAGAGAATCAAGCCCCTTTTGAACCTGGGGGATGCTAGAATATCAGACAAAGACACTAACTCTCTTCCCTGAACCAGCCACTTTTAAGGAAATTAATGAGACTAAAATATAACTTAGTGGTAGAATAACCCCTTGTCTGTCATGCATAAAGCCAGAGAATCAATCCACAACATAACAAGAGAAAAAAAAAGCAGAAAGAAAAAGAAATTGTTTTCTTTTTATTTTCATTGAAGACAAGATCGTTTTCTCAGTTGGGTTAACCTACTATAGACCTTCTAATTCAAAGACAGCAAGGTCTGTTTTGTTCAGCCTAACCTTAGCAGTCAGCAGCAGTAAACTGTCAACTCGCTCCTTATCACAGAAACCCTTGCCAGACAAAGCTCTGAAGAACACCTGGCCACCCAGGAACCTGGGGCCTCTCCCTTGACATTCTCATCACACCTGACTTTTGGAAGTACTTATGACACAGACAATTAGGAAACCATATCATTGTTTGTGTTAATTACAATGGGGCTGTGTTTGTAACAATAATAAACCTCATGAAAGAAGTGGAGTCATAATATTCTCAATTATTAGAACACCAGATAAGATGATTTACATATTTATTGGAAACAAATTTTAAATACCTGCTTTGACTTATTACTTCACTGACAAGCTGCAAAATACTTAATAAAATCATATCTTTCTACTTTATATACTTGCTTTCCTGTGGTTTTCTAATAAAAAAAAACAGATGAAAACACATTTCTGAGTTATTTTCTTTCAGCTTTTCAGGGGAGGTTTGTTGTGAATACAGATAATGTAGTTTATTATTATTTTCCTAGATTCTGGTGTGCCTAACCAAGTCATTAAAAATTCAAGTCAAAAAGAAAATTCTTGGAGATAGCATGTTAATATGCCAGTTCAGAGAAAACAATACGTAATTGCTTTTGCAGAGGATCTGTTGGCTGCATCAACTGTTGTCTGGAGACAACAAGAATTCTAAAGATGTCCCAAACACCCTTTGTGACCCTGGGACTATTCTGAGCACAAACTCAGGGCCTTGTTTTCTTTCACCAATGCCTAATGATTTTTTAAAAATCTCCATGTATTATGTATGAGAGCAGTTAAGCAGATAAATAAGTTTCCTGACACTTCAAAAGAGAAATGAAGAAAATGTTAGTAAATATAAAATCAATTCATCAGATATATTTTAAAATCATGGCTTCTCAATTCAGAATGGGATGCTCTATTCATATGGGTGAAGAAGAAACTGCCCCCCCAACACACAACCAGTCAACACCAAAAACATATTTCAGTTTCCAGTTTCAATAGACAGACTACTGCACCAAGTTACTTTGTTGATAAAACTTATTCTTTCCTGAGCTTTTGATACATCACATGCAGTCAGTAAAATGATTGCCTGGTATGCACAGAACATACTTTGATCCTTAGCACCATACAGAACCGAGAAATCTGTAATCCCATCACTTGGGAGATGGGGGCAGAGGGATCTGAAGAAAATTCAAGGCCAGGCTGGGTTATAGGAGACTCCATCAAAAAAAAAATCTTATAAACTTTTAAGTGTGAATCGATCATTCCTATATGTTTTTGAGACAGTACTGTCTGTCAGTCATTATGCTAAGAATTTATAAAGATAACATAATAACATGTAGCTTTTGGAGAACTTATGATTCAGGGAGCCAAAATTGTAAGAAATATATACACCCCTTTTTGGAGCTCATTCCCTATGGTGGGATGCCTTGCTCAGCCTTGATGGGAGGGGTTGGTCCTGCCTCAACTTGATGTGCCAGGCTTTGTTGACACCCAAGGGAGGTCTTGCCCTTTCTGAGGAGTGGGAGGGTGGGTAGGGTGGGGAGGGAGGTGGGGGAGAGCAGGAGGATCGGAGGAGGGAGAGCTGTGGTTGGTTTGTAAAATGAATAGAAAACTTAAAATAATAAAAAAAATGCCTCATGCATAGTGACATGAGCAAAGTGATGGGAACATAACAGACCAGGAAGCAGTAAATTCTGCTTAGAAGGTGAAACTGGAAGTTTCAAAAGAGACACTAAGCCCCAAAGGATGAATAATGGGTATTCCAGGAGAAAAGAGCTGTGAGACCAAAGGCATAGATGTGAACAATGTGTCTAAGAAACAGTAATCATAATGCATGAAAGACATTTCACATCACAAGCAAAAATAGTCTTTGCTTTTACGTAACCCTAATGTGATAAAGCATCCATCCTCACAGTTACATTCACTTAGCCCTCCCTGTCTCCACAGGCCCTCTGAAGGGTACCACCGTGCTGCTCCTTTACCCAAGATGCCTCCTGTCAGGAAAGCCTCTGTCCTCTGCCTCTGCACCAACACCCCCAGTGCCTGTCCCAGGGGATCCCTAGAATTCTCTGGGGGATTCCCTTCTTGTTTTCTTTGTGCTTCTGTGGCAGTTTTTGCATCTCTTGCTGGAGAGTATTTAATTCTTTGTTTAGATACATATCCACTCCACAAACAACTCTGTGAAAGTCTTAAAGGCGATAGACTGTTAAATAATATTATGCTTGATAAACATGAATGTCTGGAGTGTTATATGGAGAGCTGGGCACTGTGGGTGACAGACAAAATGCACAGTAGGAACTTTCAGTGACAATGAATGGAGACACAGGTAACTCCTAAGTGGAAGAGAAAAATTTAGAACTAAAGCCCCTAGGGAAACATTTCCATTCTATTTAAGTTCTAACTTTTAATCCGAAGATTTCTTCACATAACTGCTTTGGCATTGATTTAAAACTCTTCCTAGAGTGATTTATAAACTCGAGTCTTTCTCTTGCTACATTTCTTGGAGCTCATAAAGGGGAGACAGTGAGGGTAGATCTTGGATATAATTTAGTCATATTAAAGAGAAGTGTGAGGGGAAGAAAATTACTGTCTAGCCTTTCTTTCATCACTAGCTTGTAATCCATTGTAAAGGTGTTAAACTCACCGGTAGGTGTGAAAATGAGAGGAAATGAGTCTACTGACAAAAAAAATGCAATGAGACAGTGAACTAAAATTAATGTTTCACAGCGCCTCGAATTCTCAGTCTTATTGTCTCGATTTGTTATTTTCATGAATGACCAGAAAGTGAAAGCATAACCACTGCTCCTAAAAATAAAGATTTTATTAAACTTCATTATGCCTGAGAGTGCCTGAAGAAATTGCTTGTCTGGTGACTTCACGGGCTATTCAGACTGCTCAGTCCCAGAGAGAGGGAAATAGCTCATTAATGGTACCTGGTGTCAGGAGACAAGTTATTGAACTTCCTGTCACTCAAGACTCAACACCAAAGGATGTTTAAATCATCCCATGATTCCTGCTACCTACTTCTCTTCAAAATATAACAGCAGAAACTGTTGTTCTGGGAATTGCTGCTAACAATAACCCCCAAACCACAGCCATTTTTCAGCTGCCTTCCTATTAGCAAGGAAGATTCTATCTGCCAGCAGGACAGGTACTGCCCACTGGATGGTATAAAAACCTGGTTAGGGTGAGTCATCATCTGTTTGAATACTTCCACCAAAGTATCACACAATCATACAATAGCTTATCAACAACAGAAACTTATTTCTCACAAGTCTGGAGGCGGAGAAATCCAGGATCCAAGTGCTGGCATAAGTGGCTTCTGGTGAGGGCCTGCTTTGGGGCTCAAAGATGATGCTTTACTGGCCATGTCATTTTCACATGGTAAAGGATCAAGGCAGCTCATGGGGCTGAATTTGGAAAGGCAGAGCCCTGCTCTCAGGCCTATCCCAAGCTCCCTACTACTATTCCATTAAAGAATGTGTGGGTTACACAAAATACTGAGGCCACAGCAGAAGGACAGTATAAAACAATCCAGTTAAGTGACTTGAGCCAAAAAAATTTACTGCCTCCCAGATTTAGACCTCACAAATAAAGGTCCCTTGGAGGTGATATGTACTGATGCTGGCCACTGGCTTGAAAACAGCTTCTTGCTGCATTCTCAAATGCCCTTTGCTCTGTGTACACACAGAAAAAGATTAACTTCTCTGGTGTCTCTTTCTCCTCTTATGAAGACAATATCTCTGTTGAACTAAAGATCACTATTACCATTTCAGGTAGCCTCAAGTATTTCCTTACAGGGCATATATCCAAATATAACCATATCTGAGATAGCTCTTCAACATATGAATATAGAAGGAGACATAGTTCAGTCTAAGACAAATAGATAAATACATGGTAGATAGACAGACAGATAGATAGATAGATAGATAGATAGATAGATAGATAGATAGATTAGATAGCCATTAATGCCAAGGACATAGTATTAGGATCATATTTAAGTCTGTGTAAGTAAACCATTAATTTTGCATGGTTAAACTAGCAATTAAATCAAATTAGTAAGTATAAAAGGTAAAAATTGAGAATTATCTTAACAGCCCCCATACCACTCCAAAATATTACATATGCTCACATGAGCAATGTACACACAAAGTCCACTATACCTAAAATTTCATGTTAAGAAAACACTCCCCTAACATTTACTGTGTAAGAATTTTGTGTCTGCCACCAAACTGGGCATTCTGGAGTATGGTGAATTGGAGTCGTGGCTAAAGCCGTGCTCTAATATAGTAGAAAAAAAACTACACATTTGCAAAGTCATTCCTAATCTGCATTCCACAAAAGACCATTTGGGAGGCTTTTTAAAACTTCATGTCATATGAATCTATGTAACCTAAGGAGGAAAGAACATGTAGAAAGATTTTAAGAGCGAGCAGGAGTGGATATCTGCAGCGAAACAGTATTTTCCATTCATGACAGAGCAGTTGCACACATGGAATCCCAATGACAGGACTGTTTACACAAGGTTTGCATGATGAGGATCAAGCCAGCCAAAATCTCAGCATGAACTGGACGGGAGGAAGGCTCATGAAGTCTTACACCATCTGAGGATCTAGTGGCAGTCGCTGGAAACTGGAAGAGAGAGGGTAACTTTTCTTCAGAGATGTAGTTTCTGAGAGGCTACCCATGCTCCAGGAGATGGCCTGACACTCGTGTTCATACAGGCAGCACTAAGTGATTCAGCGAATGTTAAAGAAACATAAAACAGAAGAAGCATATGAAGTGGGAAGGGAAAGTGGGAGAGAAAGAGGAGGGAATAGAGGGGGTAGATTGAATCAAACATATTATACACACACATACACACACACACACACACACACACACACACACACACACACATACACACACACACACACACATATATCTTGAATAAAATATTTAGTAAAAAAATTCTCCAGGTGATTCTAAAACTCAAGCAATATGGAAAAGCAATCCAGGCCATTACCTGCCCCCTTCTAAACACCAATTTTTCTGGAAGATAATAAGTGTGGAGTCTATTACCTCAGTGTAAATTATCTCACCAAAAGGCTAAAAATAAATGATCCTGGGCAACATGAGACTAATTGCAAGAGAAGGCCTGAATGATCTAAGATAATATGCTGAAACTTAATAGCAGACATGAATCTCTTTGAAGATGTGAAAGGTTATTATTCCAGGGTAGGTCACATTTCACAAGCCAGGCAATTCCTCTAGAAATGCTTCCCAATACTGAACCAATGCCTGTCTTTCCGGAACACTTCTTTCTAGTGTTTTGAGCACTACAGTTTTTACTCCCTGCCTTCTTTAGGGAGCAAGTCCACAAAGCCTTAGGTCTATGGCCCCAAGTCCTCTGTGGTACCTGAGTAAGTCCAGACTAAGATTGATCAAAATAACCAGGTTCATCCTCAGAAGTAGACATAAGGATAAATACTGCTTCTATCACAGTGGGTTTCAGTGTTTGTAAGACCAGAGAGTCTACTGATTTTTCAACTTCTCCCTTAACCCAAAGTCTAGTCCATTCAACTAGATGCCCGTGGAGTGGACTCTAACCTGTTTCGCTGAGCACTAATATTCCGTTGAGCAAATTCTATCTGTATATTACCTGTTAATCATTGCTAGATAGCCAGCTGTTGCTATCTGTACACTATCATTGCCTGTACACTAAACTCCATCGTCTGCATCTATTCAGTGCTCGGGCTAATTTCAATTTATTCTTGGCATGTTCATGATGATATATAAACCCTATATTTAGATCAATGGCTGACTCTCAACTGGGATATTTCTGCCTCCATTTTGGAATTAATAATGATTTGTTTGTTTGCTGCAACAATAAGATCTACCTCCTCCCACATTATACCCCACTTTTACTGGCATTCAGTGTATAAAGGCTATGGAAAATTGGCACTCTACAACTAATCTTGAAGTATCAGTGGTACTGTGTTCCCCTGGACATAGCTCCAGGTGAAAATCCCTTTATTAGTATATGAACTTAGGTGCTAAATTCATTTACATAGAACCTGGGGGCATTTTTTGCACTGAATTCTAACATGCTACAGATTTTTAGAATTTCTTCTAACCTGTAAATCAATAGGAGACTCTACTTTTAAAAATTGTCAAAATTGTTCACGCTCTTGAAAATCACTTCATCAATATTACAATGACCTACTTAGGAGGTAAGTCACAAGCACAAAGTTCCTGTCTCTGTGGTCACTTCTGATTCTACTCTTCATGCAGAGACAAGCACCTGACCACTCCATTACATCCTTCAGTAGAGCAAGGCACTTACATATTGAAACACACACCACATTAATTTTAATTATTCTACATTTGCTAAAATTTTATATTAAAATTAGGATTTTATGTTGACTTGCTTTGCATAGAAAATCATGAGTGTAGATAGACTGACCTCTATAAGAATTACATGAATAAAACCGGAATTGCAAGATATGTGCTGGGAAATGTTTGTTAGCATTAATAGTTTTGAGAGACAAGTATCAGTCTTTATTCAGAGTGCAGTGGATTTTCTAAATAAGCCTGTGAATCCTTGACATGCCCTTTCAGGTCTCAGTCCTAACATCAATGCCACACCTTCTTGTAGCATTGAAGTAATGGCTATAATCTCAACCATAGTAGCGTAGATGACACTGATAATTATTTTCAAGTCTGCATTCCAACAAAGTTTCACATATACCGAGTTTGTTATGTACTAACAATATGGTTCGCTGGCAGGGATTGAACACTTCTAGCTATATTTACCAAGGAGAATTCCTGAGACTCGAGAGTCTAACCATTTCAGAGTTAGCAAGAGGGAGCTGGAAATCAAGGCTACCCATTCAGAATTCAAAAGTGGTTCTCTTTTTAATTATGTAACTGAGGCCACTAACAACAGGAAAAAAAACACAGTGAGAATAAAGTAAAGGGCTCAATTTGAAATGCTAAAAACATAGGAACACAAATAGATATGGAAATTTCTGGAAGCCTAATGAGTAAAATTAAATGCTACCATCTAGAGATGTAGCTAAAGACACTCTTTTGAAGTATGCACACACACACACACACACACACACACACACACACACACACACACACACACACACACACACACACACACGAGGACAGCCTCATTACATACCAGGCCCGAGTCCAAATGCCTCCTAGAAGAAACACCAATGTGCTGCCCTCTAGTGTTAGAAAATGAGCAAGCATGCAGGTTGTTCCTGGATTTGCTACCTAAATTGCTGCTCTGCATTGAGGACAACAGATTTTATTTTATTTCATTATTTTATCTTTAATGGCAGACAGCAGTGGTATTAAAAACATCATTTTATTCTTACCAGTAAGTGGCTCAATGGTAAGTTCATGTCGAAACAAACATTTTGGCTACATTAGAATTCAAGAAATTCTTTTCACTTAACAACTACAACATTACCACAATTAAAATTGTTAATATTATTGTTTAAATTCTACTTTCAATCTAGTTGAATGGACACAAGTATTCCCGTATTACAATTAGACTTCATATTCTTATAATTTCAGGGTTAAGTGAAGGTCACACAGAAGCAAATACATGCATCCACATGACAAGGCTGAACCACAGGGGAAAAACTTCTCAGCCTGTCTAGCATCAGTAAGAAAAGTGTCATGTAACTCTGTCAAGGAAGAGAACATAGGATGATGATCCCACACATAACATTCATGTCATCCTTGAGTTAAATGAGACCACTGTCCCTAAGCTCCCCAATATGCTTGTTTCCCAGATGGGGAAACGGAGGACCAGTGAGATGATTTAAACAAGACTAACAGAAGGCCACTGATGTGAACCTGTCTCCTGCATTAAACAACAGAGTAAGCCAATGTGGAGTTTACTCACAGACTCTGAGAGTCCCTTAATTGCCAAAGGTTCTGTCAGCAATTAACCAATTAAGCTACAACCAATTAAATTAGCCTCTCCCTCACCACTGCTTTCTCTGAAGGCTGTTAGATCTTATTGTTGGCTGGAACCCTTTGAACCAGCTTTGATTCCAGGGGTCGCCTGCCCGATTCACAGATTACTCTTTGTTTTACTTTGTTGTGCTTTGTTCTGTTTTGTTTATAATTGCTCAAAGACACGCTGTTAAGTTTGATCGGTCTCAGGAATTTTCCCTCTAACATTGTCAAAGAGCTCATTGATGTTTGAAATCAGGCGAGGTCAAGCACACGAGTATCCTGCACTCTGAAACATTTTTGTCACTAGCTATAAGTTTGTTAGTTAGATCTTCTAGTCAGGGTGTTCAGGAAATTCCAGCCCAGATTCCCCAAAGTGAGAACTGCTGTTCATTCTAGATGCAGGGTTCTCATAACTCTGTGTGAGTACCACTGTGTTTATCTTCTTCCTTCCAAGGAACAAAAGGCTCTCTGAAAGGTAGGGGCGCAGGCAAGGCCCTTCATCTTACAATCGATCTTCTTGACGGTCTGTTCATAAGAAACCAGAATTTTGCATTATGGAGTCATTTCCATGGTTACCTATTGATTTCCTATAGGAAGTGCGCTGTTTACATGGCGGCACGCCTTTATCTTGGAAGGTAAATCACCTCCCAGTGTCTGCTCTCTCTGCAGCCTGAGGCACGTAAAAAACGAGCTCTGCAAAATTACCAGAAGGAGATAAATAAATGATTCATGCAAGTTGGTTTTGCATGAATAAGTGATTAATCCCTTCTTTCAACCTTGCTAAGAAAAGAATGAAGGATTAATGTCATTCTATTCAAATTGAAGCCCACTTTCCTGAATGCTGACCTAATTATAGGTAGTGGAAAGGCAAAATAAACACAATTTTTTTTTTTTTTGCTCTTAAATAAGTAAAAGCTGCTACTGAAAAACCAGGAACCACATTTTCTTTATAAGCTTGACCAGCACAGACATGAGATTGTGAATCCCCTAAAGGTTCTCCCAGAACTTCTTGTATGTTCTTTCAGAACATTCCAAAGTCTTCAGGCCCTAATGGTCTAAAGCAAACAGCTATGTTTTAATCTTTCCTTTGAAACAGCCTAAGTGGCAGCCTCGGCATCCTGAACCGATTACACTAATAAAAACAAGACACCTAAAATACCCTTGTCTCAGCGGAATGGAAAAATAACAGAGACCACTCAATACATGAATTAAAAATGCTCAAGAACTCAAACCCAACTTCAAGAAAATGACATTTCCTAAACATGGAGGCAAGAAATAGCGACACCCTTCATTAAAAGACTGCCTCAGCTATAAGCAAGAGGTTTGGCTCTCTGCCCAATGAACATTTCATTTCTCCTCTATCCTGGGGATTTTTGAACATAAACCTTGACCAAATAAAGAATGCTATAGACTTTCCAAAATAAGACTGCCTTAGAGTGGAAGATGGTCACAAAGGGCTTCTTGGACAGGAAATATGGGGTGTGTTCTGAACATTTTTGAGGAACAATGAAGAAGCAATAAGATTTGAACAGATAAAAAAGAGGGAGGTGGTCAAAGCTATTTAGTGAACCATGACTGGGGAGCTTGTGCCCTCCCAACCCTTTATACGCATTATCTTATTTCAGTTTTGAAACTACCCAATGGGGTGGATACACTATTAGCATCTCTTTTATGCAGGTGAGACAGTTGTAGTTAAATAGTGAGCATCAGAGAACCGTAGCTAGGATTTTGAAGCAAATTGTCTCCTGAATCTACAGTTGAATTCTACTGCTGCAGGCATAGGTGAGCACCATGACAGGAAAGCAAACTACACAGCGAGAGGCGAGCAGAGGGCAAATCACCCAATCCAGGGAGTAGTATGGCAGTGGGGAAGGGCTGGGACAATGGTGTGAGGGCAGAGTATACAGAGCAGAGCTCTGAATGCCATTCTTGAGAGGATAAGAGGGGAGAACTGAGCTCCAACTGAGAAGGTACCAATTAATTCAGGTGGCACTGACCTGTGAGAGAGAAGAGGTCTTAATCACAAGAATGTGGAATGCTCATTATCCAACCTTTTAATTAGCAAAGAAACTACCCAGCCTGGTAAAGTGATCAGCAGAGAACTAAAACTTGATCATGCTGTGAAGGAAAAGGGGGAAGGGACCACTGAAAAGAAATAAACAATCCTCTGATCTCTCCCAGGCAACATAATCTATTTCAGACGTTTATCTTACCTTCCCAGAGATAAAACAAGCAAAATATAGAACAGATGGGACAAAAACCCACAAAAGAACCTGATGAAAGAAATAAAAATAAAAAGCAAGGTTGGGGAAAGGGTGTAGGGAGAAAGAAGAGCAAAATACACAAAATGATTATACTACTGTGTATCATAACTAACATAAGAAATTGATGGTCGAGATTGGTGCCTGGGAACAGTCACATTATTATTTCAGAGGATAGGTCCTCTTGCAGAATCAAATTAGGAATAATTGAGTGTGGAGATGTCTCAGGGCTTAAGAGCACTGAGATGAACCCCAGCAGAGGACTGGGGTTCCATTGCCAGCACCCACACAGTGGTGGCACCTAGCCTTCTGAAACTCTAGTTCCAAGTCTCTACAAGCACCAGACACACTTGCAGTGCACAGACAGACATGCAGACAAAACATCCCCCCAACACACACACAAAGAGAAATGTTTTAAGTTTAAAATAATCAGAAAAAGAAAACATAGGACAAGCAAAGACTCATCTTCAGCTGGTATATGTGCAAAGGAAACCTAAGAAAGGAGAGGGAATCAGGAAGTAAGTTCCTCCTTCTCCTAAGAAAGGATAAATGCATTCCCTAGATGAACAGATAAGCAATAGAGGGCCAACATCATATCTCCCACTGCTTAGGAAGGCATGCCTTCTCTCTTTCCCATGAACTGTTAAAGGAATCTCACCTGCACTCAAAGTCTGCTCTGCCATTTCTGGTCTACTGAAGTGATTATTCTCTCTGCCTTAAAAATAAGTAGAACCACTTCTTTGCTCTCCAAGAGCCATAGTAAATTACGCACAGCTGGAAGGGCAAGGTAAAAGAGGAAGAGCCTGCATTAGGCTTTCCCACTTTCTGTAGACTAGAATGATACGCCACTGCAGAGACAAGTTCCTCCTCTTTTTCCAAAGCAGAAGCCACTGGATTCACTGGGCGGGGGGGGGGGGGTGGCAGGAGAAGCTATGATAATGTCAACTGTGGAATATCATCTATTGATTACTTTGAGATGTCTATGTGCTTGTCGTTTTGCACACATTATTTCATTCAATCCCCCAACAATCCTGTGCATTATTATTTCAGTTGCACAGATGATAGGTTGGAATTTTGGATAGATTAAGTGACCTAAATCCCTCTGGAATTAGCACTGTGCTCTGAACTACCTGTCAACCAGGATGCTGATCACAAACACAGATGAAGTCTTCATCTCTGACCAGTCTCAGGAACTCCCAGCCCATACAAGGAGGTCCCCCTTGATGGCACAGGCATCCTAATGGCCAAGAATTGTGTCCATTTCCTGTGAAGATGATGGGATGCCAATTTCACAAATTTGGCTTCACTCAAAGATTGGTGAGGTATTTTAATCATTTGTCAACTTCAACATAAATTGATAACTCAGGAATTTATAATAGTATGAAGGTGGCAAATAGGTAGATAACAGAAAGTTAAGACATCTTATGCTTCTGTGTATTTGAACAACACAGGTGTACAAAGGAGGAAGGAAATGCATCGAGAGGGGGACCCAGGGTAGGGAGGGACAGTGGGGTAAGGGAGGAAGAGGGAGTGTGGGGAAACAAGAGAGAAGGGGTAGAAGAAAGACAGAAAGAGAGCAGCTATTGGTCATGGAGACACATTGTATGGCATGCTTTGCATTAGCCATGTATTTCCTTGTCTCTTTATTCTCTCAACATCCCATATTTCCATTGTATCCCTGCTAGCCATGGTTCTCCACATCACTTGGGATGACCTGGTCCTACACAATCTAGTCCCTGCTCTCTACCTGTCTGACATGCATCCTACTACACCAAATCTTCCTTCTACGTTGAACACACTTGCTCACTTCTGTTCTCTCCCTCCCAGATTCCCAAATGCTCAACCTTGTTTCTTTCCCTCCCTCCACCTGGTCTCTATACAAATTTTATTACCTTTAAGTTTCTCTTGCTTATTCCCCCACAGCACACCTCCCGCCTCCATTCTCTCTCTTGCTTTGCTGTATTTTCCTTTGAGACACTTAACATTACATAACTTGCTTTCTTTCTATTTGCTTGTTGTGTGGAACCTCACTTCTCATCTGGAGTATAAGCTTCACAAAAGTGTGACTCGATTTATCTTAATACATCCCTGAAGTCTACACTGCACATAGCAAATGCTCAATTTAAAAATCCATATATTTCTGGGTGGTGGTGGTGCATGTTGTTAATCCCAGCACTTGGAAGGCAGAGGCAGGCCTGTGAGTTCGAGGGTAGCCTGGTCTACATAGCGAGTTCCAGGACAGGCTCTAAAGCTACACAGAGAAACCCTGTCTCAAAAGCCCCCCAAAATCCATGTATTATTCCTGCTCCAGACTTTGAGCCTTAAAACTATTTCTGATTACGCCTTTGCTGATATAAGGTCACCTACCTGGTGCCTTCTCATCCCTTCATAAAGGACTTCTTGGATCATCCTATTTAAAATTGCTACTCCCTGGGTACCTCAAATGCCCTCCCCCTATAATGAGATTGATGACTACCTTAAATATCATTATAGAGCCTTCATCCAGTAGCTGATGGAAGCAGAAGCAGAGATTCACAGCTAAACACTGAGGTAGCAGTGATAAGCAAAGGGGTCAAGACCATGCTGGGTAAACCCACAGAAACAGCTGACCTGAGCAAGCGGGAGCTCATGGACTCCAGACTAACAGCTAGGGAAACAGCATAAGACTGAACTAGACCCGCTGGACATGGGTATCATTGGGGGGCTTGAGCAGTCTATTGGGTCGCTGGCAGTGAAACCACTATTTATCCCTCGTGTATGAACTGGCTTTTTGGAGCCCATTCCCCATGGAAGGATACTTTCTCAGCCTAGATGCAGAGGGCAGGGCCTTGGTCCTGCCCCAAATGATGTGACAGACTTTGATGATCCCTTGTGGGAGGCCTCACCCTCTCTGAGGAATGGATAGGGGTGGGATGAGGAGATGGTGGGGAGAGTGGGAGGAGGGAAGGGAGAGGGAACTGGGATTGGTATGTAAAATAAGATTATTTTAATTTAAATATTTTAAATTGCTCCACCCTGTATGCAATCACCCCTTATCTAATTACTCTATTTTGTATTCTTCATGGCCCTTCCTCCTTGATGAAATTATCTTATTGTTTTGTGACTTTTTTATTATCTATCACACTAAAACCTAAGCATCATTAGAAATGCAGCCAATGCCCGGGCGTTGGTGATACATGCCTTTAATCCCAGAACTCGGGAGGCAGAGGCAGGCAGATCTCTGTAAGTTTGAGGCCAACCTGGTCTACAGAGCAAGTTTGGACAGGCTCCAAAGCTACACAGAGAAAAATAAATAAAGAGAGAGGGGGGAGAGAAGGAAGGAAGAAAGGAAGGAAGGAAGGAAGGAAGGAAGGAAGGAAGGAAGGAAATGCAGCCAATGGGAGCACCTTTTTCTCCCTCAATGCCCATGGAGAGCAACAGAATCACAGAGTGTGCAAAGCAATGAAACACAAGCCAATAATTGAACAAGCACGTGAACATAGATCTTTTGGCATCATCATACCTGCCCATGATAAGTGTAGACTGTGTTCTCTCAGTAGCTTGGCACATATGTCTCTGTGATGGACAAAAATAGTGGAGATTATCCCATGGCTTCTGGGAGATTCTTCAATTCCCATGGGTCAAAAATAATGTGCTTCAACCAATTTCCCAGCTTCCAACAACTTCCCATGATGTTTACAACTACGTTAAATACTCAAGTATCTCTGTACTAAGCCAATAAATGTAGCTATTTTTCTTACACAACTAAAACTTTGGTGGATTTTTTACCTGCCCACTCAGGACTGAGAGAAAGCAAGGCATCAACCATTAAGGTCAATGAAGCTGGAAATTCACAGATACTGTGGCCTTAAATGTGTATATCAGTATATCATTAAATCAATATTTATAGCAAGATTTAGTCTTCTGAAGAGAAATTTGTGTGACAGAAATGAGCTTCTAGAACTAGCAGAGAAAGAAGCGAAAGAGCTCTCCATGGTCCTGAATCACGTGTACTTTCCCATAAAAAGGGTGTGTGTGTGTGTGTGTGTGTGTGTGTGTGTGTGTGTGTGTGTGTGTGTGTGTGTTGAAATGTACCTCACACATAAAAATAAGTGTTAGAGTCCTAACCACACGTCATATCTCAAAATATGATCTTATTTGGAGATAGAATCATTATAGAAACAGATAAATTAATCTGAGGTCATTAGTGTAAACCCTAATCCAGTATGACTGATGTCTTTATTAAATGGGGCAAATCTATGTACAAATAGTGGCATGCACAGAGGAAGACTCATATGAAGACACAAAGTGGATAAATTAAGCCCTCTAGGCCAAGAAGAGAGGACTGGAACAGATCCTTCCCTCAGCGCCCCAAGAAGGAACCTGTCTTGCCAGACTTACAGCCTCCAGAACTCTGAGTAAAGGTTATACTGTTTAATCATCCAAATGGCAGCACACTGTTGTGCATCCCAACACAGCAGACATAAGGTTTTCAGCTTAAAAGCTCATTTCCCTGAGAATCCTCTTATTACAACTTTACAGAAACACGGTGCTCAGCTCTGGAAGTCAGTACTCCTAGGGTCAACATCATCAACATCCACATGTAATAGCACCACATTGCAGGATTTCACACAGTGCTCTTGATAACTCTAACAGGTGTACAGGATTCCTTGATGATGGTCTAAAACACATGTCATGTAGATTGGACTTTAGAAACAAATCAAGCTGACATACCTCTAATTATAAAAATGATGAAAGAAAAGTTAAGTAGGCACTAGTATTTTTGCTAAATGCTTTCAAGGGCCATGGTGCACAGAACAGCATTTTTTCCTCATAGCAAAGTTACAAAGCAAGAGAATTAGTCTATGCATTAATGCTAGGAAGCTCATTTGAATATGAGTTGAGTAATGTTTTGTCTGTCAGTGGAAGCCTGCTGGCTCTAGATTCCCTGAATACAGCACTGTTTTTGATTGTGAGATTCAGAGAGCCAGATAATTAAAGCTATCTGAAAATGGATTCAGTTTCTTCCTCTATCATCCTGGCATAGAGTTTTTTTGACCAAAGACCAGGGTAGTTTATCCATCTGCCTGAATAATAAGTACTTACTGAGTATTCATCAATGCCCTGGGTGTTGAGGATTATAAAGAACAGCCAAAATCATGTCTACTTTCCCTCAGTGTTAAGACTCTACTAGAAGAGATACAACAGACACAGAAAATTACAGTACAACAGAAAATTATTAGTGTTATAAAAAGTAGTCAAATGTTACAAAAGTTGAGAAAAGTTTGGGAGGGTAATGTTTTGGGGATAGTGACATTTATGCTAGACAAATGCCATGTGTATACGTGTGTGTGTGTGTGTGTGTGTGTGTGTGTGTGTGTGTGTGTGTGTGTGTGTGTGTGTCTGCTTATTGCATGTTTTTTGCATAGGCACACATAATAGGAGTTTTATTATTAAATGAGTTCATATTGTTGTAGCACAAAAAATAAAACACTCAGTGACAGATGTGGAGGTTCCAGCATCAATCTAAAGATCAGAGAAGTAAAGCAGCCAAGCCACTAGTACTTACCTCCACCTCATGATGAAATGACAATCCTGTCACCATGAATCTTCAAAGGCAAAAGCTCTCAGTTCTTGTCTCCTGTTGCCTTTTATTCCTTTCTCTGCCCACCCATAACACTCCTGTCTCCACCTCCCTAGTGCTGGGATTAAAGGCTTGTGATCCCAGGTGCTGAGAACACCTCTGTGTGAGCTGTTTCTTTTAGGAATGGATCAATTTCATAGAGTCAGTGTGACCATGAACTAAGAAAGATTCCTCCACCTCTTAATCCCAAATCCTGGGATTAAAGGTGTGTGTAACCACTAAGAAGTTTCTATGGCTAACTAGTATGGCTGCTTTTCTATTTTGATCTCCAGTCTCTTTAATAAAACATAACAATATATCACCACAATTTCCCTTGTTGTCTAATGCAAAAAGAGAAGGTTCTGACTAACATAAGAAAAACGATATACAATAAGTACAATAAGTATATACAATATATACAGGCAACAAGTTTATCAACAATGTCAAGTCCAAGCCGGGCATTGGTGGCGCACACCTTTAATCCCAGCACTTGGGAGGCAGAGGCAGGCAGATCTCTGTGAGTTCGAGACCAACCTGGTCTACAAGAGCTAGTTCCAGGACAGCCTCCAAAGCCACAGGGAAACTCTGTCTCGAAAAAACCAAACAAACAAACAAACAAACAAACAAAAACAATGTCTAGTCCATTTGCATTTGACAAATTCAGAGAAAATATCTAGTCCATTTGTATTTGACAAATTTAGAGAAAATACTCTATTATGTATTCTATCTTTGTGAGTCCAAAGTCTTCTACCTAATTTACTTCTTATTCTAATTTGCATTATTAAATTATCTTTTAATGACTCTCAAACTTTTGCACTTTACATATCTTTAGCGAATTTCTTTTCTGAATCTGGTAACAATAAAAATTATAGTCATAGTATCTAGTCTTCAACTTCCTCAGAGATCCAAGAAGGAAATAATACCAACTGAGTAAGCAGGCAGTGTGAGCAAGCAACTTCCAAAACATGTCTGAAATGATTAAAAAAAAAAAAAAAAAAAAAAAAAACAGCTGGCTGCCTGGAAAGTCACCCAAAGTTTTCCTGCAATGTAAGGCATCCATCTTTGGTCTGTTAGCCTAGTATATATGACAGACATTTCTGTGAAGCAGGATTTTCTAAAGAACTGTCCTGCCTTGTCTTGGCAAGGTTTTCAGTCATTCCTGTTTGTGTCCAGTTTGTCCAATTTGGATAGCATACTGTCGGGAGTTGAGGCAAGGGCACTTTCTTGCTCAGTGGCTAGTTTTTCCACAAAGAAAATAAGCTCCATGTGGAGTTTCTTCAATGCTCATCATCTTCTCTGCATTAGACTGGTGCTGCCTGGAGGAGACATGTCTCATTGTCATAAAAATATCCATGTTATTAAAACTTTTAAATGCCATATTCTGTAGATCTTTGAAGTGTTTGAAGATGACCTGTCTTTTTAAAATATATCTCTGTTTGACCTTGAAAACTTACCTAACATGACTACAAATTCAATAGTAATAGGTAACTAACTACTAATCTGAATTTCCTCATTATCTTACATAGTGGTAATAATAATTTCCAAGGACTAGAAACTTGCCTTACATTGTTGAATGAGATGTATGGGTGCAATATCTTGAACAATATTAAAAATGCATGTACAATATATTTTAACAAAATTAATCTCAAATTTGCATCAATATACAATATTTGTATACAACATACAGAAGTCCAATTCAATGTAAAATGTCTGTTGCCATAGCCCCTGGGATGGGTGTCCTTCCACATTTTGTGGAGAATTTTCTCCTCACCCTCTTCATCCCTATATTCTTGATCTTCTTGCTGCTGAAATATTCTTTTGAAATCAGCTGATGCTAACTTAGCTTGTCCCTGACCTGGTAATGCTTTGTATTTCTAATGCAGTCACGTCAGTCACTCGTCGTAGTTGCCAGGCTTGGATAACTTACTCCATATACTTTGGTTTGGGCCTCATTCTAAGTGAGTATGAAGGCTCTTTGGAGACTTCTCTGGAAGAGATGAGTGAGATGTTGATTCCTCTGTTGCAGAGTTTTTTTCTCCCAGGACCTTTATTTCCTGGTCAATTTTCTCAGTCTCTTCTAAACTGATTCCAACCCACCTCTGAAGGCAAAGGAGGTAATATACAAGAATATACTTATTATCTGTTTAAGAACTTTGCAGAGCAGATTTCAGTGTAAACAACCTATGCACCACTTCTTTCTTCTGCTAGTATCTCTCTATTTTGTCCTGTCTTTGAGATGTCATAGCCATAAAATTTGGAGAGGCCATGGAGGAGCTAAAAAGTCTTTTATTGTTGTTGTTTGGGGGTTTTGTTTGTTTGTTTATAAAAGATCACAAAACTAGGAAATAGGAGATCCCAGTTAAAGTTTTACCCTTGATATTTAATGGCTATAAGCTTTTAGTATTCCTTACCTGATATATATATATATATATATATATATATATATATATATATGTAATCATTCACTCCATACAGTGTTGTGTCAAGGAATAATCCTTGTGTCAAACTACATCCTTGCTGTTACGATCTATGTGGCCCAGAGACTTAAATACTTGAATTAATATAAAATGGCATACAAAACTATTTACATGAATCTTGAGCAAATGGAGTAAATGGATGGGTTTGTGGGAGGGGCAAAAAAGAAGTGCCTTACAGAAAGAAAGAGCTCCAGTTTCAATAGTCGATAGTAACAACAACAACAAAGTTGATTTGAAGAACTGAAATGCCAGCAAAAACAGCCACTAAAAAGTACAAAATTTGCAAATGAATATCACAGAGGTGTAGAAAAGATGCCAAACACACTTCAGCCGTGAAGTACAGATATATTAGGAGATAGTGAGAGGAGAAGGGGAGAGGTTCAAGATCTGCTGAGCAAACTGGGAGCACGGGAAGAGGGGGGAGGGAGCTAGGAGAATGAGAAGGGGAGAAGAAGAGGGATGCTGAGGACATGAGGGAGCAGAAAGTATGAGTCAGGGGAAGAATACACGATAACAAGAATGGAGATATCATAATAGAGGGAGACTTTTTTGGTTTACAGAGAAATCAGGCACTAGGGAAATGTCTGGAGATCTACAAAGATGACACCAGCTAACTATCTCAGCAACGTAGGAGAGGCTACCTTAAATGCCCTCCCTTGATTATGAGATTGATGACTGACTTATATGCCATCCTAAAGCCTTCATCCAGAAGCTGGTGGAAGTAGAAGCAGACACCCATAACTAATCACCAAACTGAACTGGAACCCAGATGCAGAGAAGGACCAGTGAAGAGCACAGAGGTCCAGACCAGGCTGGTGAAACCCACAGAAACAGCTGACCTGAACATCTGGGAACTCTTGCTCCCCAGTCTGATAGCTGGAATACCAGCATGACTGATCCAGACCCCAAGAACATGGGTTTCTGTGAGGAAACCTCAGAAATCTATGGGACCTCCTGTAGAAGCCCAGTATTTATCCCTAGCATAGGTGTGGACTTTGGGAGCTCATTCCATATAGAGGAGAACTCCCTGAGCCAAGACACATGGGGTTGGGCCTAGGCCCTATCCCAAAGGATACAAAAGACTTTGATGACACCCTATGGAAGGCCTCGCCATCCAGGGGGAGCAAAAAAAGATATGTGACAGATAAGGTTTTAGTTGGGGGGCTGGGGAGGATGGGTGGGAGAAGGGAACTGGGATTGTCATGTAAAACAATCCTGTTTCTAATTCAAATAAAAAAAAAAGTTGGGAAAAAAAAGAACTCTCTCCAAACACAAAGACATCATCAAAATATTAGCTGATGCTATACAACATTTATTGTGCTCTACTCTAGAGGCAGAAAAAGAAATAAGCACCATGCTAACTTTTTACAAGTAAGATAATCTTCCACTGGAAAGAATAAAAGGCAAAGGCTGATTATGTTTATAAAGGATTTGCTTTTAAGAAAAAATGCAGAGATTTCTATAAATATCCACTGCAAAATCACCAATGGCTTGCAATGCCAGCCCCCATTTGATACAGAGCAGTTAAAATGATGGAACAACAGCCACCAGGTTTCTTGGAAACAACTCAAAATGCAGACATCTGACTCCACAACATCAGGGTCGAAAATCCTTAAGTTTCAACCGCAGAAACTGTAAGCAGATTTTGTTACAACCAAAACTTACACAATATAATGGGTATTTTATTTTCAATTTGCATAAAACTGAAATATACCAAGAGGATTAATTTTGGTCTTTTTACTTTCTAATATTTTAAAGAGACTTACTAATAAATTCATAAATGAGGGTGAAAGTATGTCGGCTCCAATAAGAATATTAATTAAAAGAAATCTGTCACAGGTCTGCAAGTTCAGACTAGTATATCAAACCCAGAGAGAGGGGGGCAGGGAGGGAGGAAGAGAGGGAGAAAGGGAGGGAGGAAGGGAGGGAGGAGAGAATACTCCATAAGGCAGAAAGTGGGCACCAGACCTGTAAACAAGCTGAGGTATATGAAGTAGCAGACCTTTGGACTTGTATGTGTGCAGAAAACCTGAGACAGAACCACCTAAAACTGAAATCAGAGGGAGTTTAAAGAAACAACCTTGGGATGGAGAGATGGCTCGGCCATTAAAGGCTAGGCTCACAAGCAAAAATGTAAGAAAAAACCTGCCAGATACAATCAGCATGACAGCACAGAGTAGAGCAATGTAAAATTTATCCTTTCACAAAGTTAAAAACGAAGTAAACATGGAGAACAATAAGGTGAGCAACAAGGAGTAATCTATTGCTACTTTATCTTGACCTATCTTTTAAATTACAATGTCGATACACAGATACAATAAAATAGATTTTATTGTAACAAGACAGCCGCAAGTCTTTACTGGAAGAGTAGCTAACTATATACCAGAATAAATCCTATTAAAACATTTAAATACACAAAACTAGAGCCATTAAAAAAAAAAGTGAATTGAGCTGGGTGTTGGTGGTGCACGCCTTTAATCCCAGCACTTGGGAGGCAGAGACAGGTGGATCTCTGTGAGTTCAAGGCCAGTCTGGTCTCCAGAGTGAGTGGCAGGATAGGCTCCAAAGCTACACAGAGAAACCCTGTCTGAAAAACCAAAAAAAAAAAAAAAAAAAAAAAAAGTGAATTGAATATTTAACAAGGATCTAGAAGGGAAAACTAGAAGCAATTTCAAAAACATTAAAGAAAAAGATACATCACCTAGAAAAGAATGTGTCTGAAAGGGAAGTGGGCAGGAAGCCTCATCCCTAACCAAGGAGCTATTTACAATTAACAGAAGCTAAGAGAGGGAAACTTAGTTCTTCTGTGGAGTAACACTGGATGCATCAACTATACCCCAGGGAAGAGCTCATGCTTAGGTGTCATTGGCCAACACAAATCAGACTCGTGTTGGTGTGTGTGTGTGTGTGTGTGTGTGTGTGTGTGTGTGTGTGTGTGCTTCCCTTGTTTTGGTTTGTTTGAGGTTTTGTTTAGGTTTTATTTTTTTTTCAAGAGAGAGAAGGGGAACTCAGAAGGGGAAGATCTGGGAGGAGTTGCATGAGGGGAAAGAATAGGTCAAAATGTATTGTATGAAAAAAAATGTTTTAACTATTTCATAATGACTGCTGACTGGTCTCACAAATTAGTACAACTTAATGGAATAAATGTCTGATAACACATTCAAGTATTAATATAATCCACCATGAGAAAGCATATAAAGATAGGCAACCATAGATGATATGAAAAAAAATCACATAGCAACATTTCTGGACATGTAAAAATGCATGCTATGTTCTTGGTAAGCAAAACATTTAAATTAGTAGAGTATATATCAATCTCTTTATGGGAAATGGGGTAAATTATGCCCTTTTAAATAATTAAAAAACATGCACTGCTAAAAATAAAACATAATCTTAATTAGAAACAGATAATAGAGTAAGGAAAATACTGGGAATTTTAGTTTTTGTTTTTTTTTGGGGGGGGGCTTTTTGTTGCTGAATTTTTAATTGGAAACTTTAATACAAAAGACAAACGATGACGAAAGCCATCAAAAAACATCATCAGCCCATATATGATTTGTGTTAGCGTCTAGGAAGTTTTTCATGAGACATTAATTTTTATCTATTATTAATATTTATTCTCTCATACTCTACATCTCAACTGCAATTTCCCCTCCCTCCACTCCTCCTAGTTCCCTACATACACCTCCCCTCTCCCCCACACCCACTCCTCCTTTTCCCTTCCAAAAAAGAGCAGGCCTCCCAGAGATATCAACTGAACATGACAAAACAAGTTACAATAAGACTAGGCCCTAGCCATCATATCAAGGCTGGATGAGGAAACCCGGCAGAAGGAAAAGGGTCCCAAGAGCAGGCAAAAGAGTCAGAGACTCCACCATAAGGAGTCCCACTTCCACTGTTAGGAGTCCCACAAGAACAACCAGCAACACAACCATAACATATAAGCAGAGAACTTAACTCAGACCAATTCAGGATCCATGATTGTCACTTCAGTCTCTGTGATCCCCTCTGAGCCCTACTTCATTGATTCTGTGGGCTGTGTTCTCATGGTGTCTTTGATCCTTCTGATTCCTACAGTCCTTCCTCCCCCTCTTTTGTGGGGTTCCCCCGTCTCTGCCTAATGTTTAACTGTGGGTCTCTGCCCCTGCTTCCATCAGTTTCCAAGTGACACCTCTTGAAGACAATTGGATTAGGCACTGATCCATGAGTATAATGGAATATCATTAGTAATCATTTCATTGACTTTTTTCCCCAGTCATGTTTGATCCTATCCTGGGTCTTGGGACTTTACAGTATCTGGTTTCTGGCTATCCAGACAGTGTAAGGTATGGGCTTCCTTTTATGGTGTGGGCCTCAAATTGGACCAGCCATTGGTTTACCAAAAAGACTTTCCTTTCTTTCTTTTTCTTTTTTCTATTCTTTTTTTTTCCATTTCAACACACGGTTTCTCTGTGTAGCCCTGGCTGTCCTGGAACTCTATAAACCGGACTGATCTTGAACTCACAGAGATCCACCTGCCTCTGCTTCCCAAGTGCTGGGATTAAAGGTATGTACCACCACCATAAGGAAAATAATGTAAACAATATGGCAGGCATTAGATTACCAGTTTTTGAAATCTGGTTACATTTTGAAGTATAAGATACCAGTGGGGAAAACAATGAATACATGGTAAAGACAATAGGCCAAATGCCTATTTGGTTTGTTTCTACTTTCCACACTGATTAGTTAACAGATGTATAAATCTGGTTGTCCCTTAGGAATATGAATTCAAGGAAATCAGGGATTAGGTCTGCTTTGTCCCCTTTGCATCCCATGGTGAAAAAGTAGGGGTTTCTTTGGCTCCATGAATATCAATACAATGTGACTGCCAATGTCCCCTACAATGGCTCCAGAAAGGACAAAAGGAAAAGTCATGATGTATAGCCTCAAAGGTCCCACTGTGAGTTTCCACATCTTACTATTAAAACTTGCCAGCCCTGTCTGAGTGGGAGATGACCCAACTAAAGATTGAGCTTTATAAGACTTCCGACTAAGGATATCATGCACATTTTCTGTATTTAGTAGATGTTCATTGGGTACTATAATGTGCCATCTAGAGTTCTAGAGTATTGCTCTTGCAAAATCAATTCAAAATAATAAAGTGTCAGTTCTTTATCCTAGAAGTATTTGTGAGCCACTTAAACAATGATAAGTTCAGAAGTCTACTTGGTAGTCCCAGAACTAGCTATTGATCAAATAATGTCCACACAAATTTCCCAACAAGGTCAATAATGGGGACTAACTAAGCTAAGCATCACTGACCAAGGCCCAATGGCTTATGCTTAAGACCTGTGGGAATTCTCCAGATTGTTCTTGTCTATGTAAAAGATGACTCTTCTATCCACTATCCCACCATGTGCATTTAAATTTATATACTATCCAAGCAATACATATTCAAGGAGTACATGTTAGGTGTCAGGCATTATTCCAGTTTAGGGAAGCATACATTGCCTTCACAGACAATGCCATTGCTTGTTATCAGCCTCAAAAAGTATGTAAACAGGGTTCAGCAACTAAGGGTACTTTGAACATAGTAGGGAGAGAGGGACAGAAATGCCCCTCTGGACTCTTGACCACAGCACCAGGATCTATCCCTGGTGCATGAGCTATTTTGTTAGAGTCCATTCCCTAGGGTGGCATGCCCTGCTCAGCCTCAGTGCAAAGGGAAGAGGCTTGGCCCTGCCTCAACTTAGTGGACCAGGCTTTGTCGACCCCCCAGGGGAGACCTTACCCTGTGGAAGGAGTGGATGGGAGGTGGACTATGAGGGGGGTGAGGGAGGAGGGGTGGGAGAGAGGACTGTGTTTGGAATGCAAAATGAAATTTAAAAAATAAACTTATAAAAATAAATGTCCTTCTGAGATAATTATGGAGCTAAGACCTGGAGAAGGCAGCCATCAAATAGTCCAGAAAAACCATACTACACCTAGCATTTCAGAATGCCAAGTGTCAAGCAATGAACATTCTTCTCAGATGACAGTTTGGCTGAGTTAGGGAGCAAAGAAGAAATAACAGACCTAAGATGCTAGGATCAAATTGTTCAGGGTCTCAAGGTCTGTGGCAAGGAATCCAGAATTTATACTCAGCATGTTGGGACACAAGCAAATGGTTTTCATCAGACAAGTGACAAGGTCAGGCTTACACCATAGTTTGTAACACATTCTTTTAGGCTTGTGTTATGTGGGGCTATGTTTGTGCTGCTTGGGAGTGAGAGGGCAGTCAGGGTGAAGAAATGATGTAGCCTGATTTGGCCCATGCAGGGATTAGACCCCTGGCCTGACTAATTAGAACAGTGCCATTTATATTGGGCTCTGAAGTAAATGTAACTATTGCGGCTGGTGGTTAGTTTGCCCTCATTTACTGCAAGTGAAAGGTCTTATTCTTCATGACTCATCCACAAATCCTGCTGATTTCTCTAATTAAAAAGTTTTCAAAAAAGTTGATACATTAGTTATTATGATCCCAGACACACCAGGCATAAATCCTCCCTTCCACCTATATATATGCCAGGACTTTGCTGCCTCTTTCATCATCATGAGGGGTATTCTTCAGTATAATTTTCATGACACCATCTGCCACACTCTTTTCTCAACCTTTCTTGGTGAAGTGACTGTTCAGTGATTATGAATAGGTATCTAGCATCTTTTTAGAACAAGTCCTTGACAAAAACGCAAGAGGAAAGAGTCATAAAAATGTTGTCAACTGGTAGGTTCTATGGACCACAGACATAGGAGTACACTGCAGGTCAGTCTATTTTACATCAAAATCAATGTTGCAAAGAATGGGAGCAAACTGAATTTTTAGCCATGCTATCTCTCAGCAAATCAATCTGCTCATTTCAGTAACCTTTCTAGACATTGTAATTTTTCATCAGTATAATTGTCCATATGCTGTCAACTATTAAAGGAGAAAAAAAACAATCCTGAAATTAAGCCATGTCTCTATTCACCTTAACCCCATCTAAAACCTCCAAAGCTGTATCTATCATGAAATGATTTACCTAAGTAATCCAGCCATGTGACCCATTCCTATTATTATGGCTTAGCCTCTGGTATGAATAGTGAGAAAACAAGGCTGTTTCCTGTTCAGTTTTGTACCCTCCAAAACCAAGTTAACAAACAGAGAAAGACTTGAGTGCAAAGAAATTATTCTTAAGATATCCCTATTAAGCAGCAGTTAGAAAAAAATGGGAAAAATGAAATACTGGAAATCACTAAGGACAACTGGCTCTCAATGCAGCTGAGGTTAATTCTCAAGAGACTAGGTAGAGTACACCTAAGAATCACTTATGAAGGATAGGGGCTGTGGCATTTATTCAACTTTCCATTGGTTGAAGACTGTGTCTTGGGTATTTACTCCCTCATAGTTCTATGCTGCCTAAAAGGTACACTAAGAGCTCCAGCGGCTAAAGAAAAAGCCCAAGGCAAAATGCAGAGGCAGAGGACACTTATGATGAGATGCAGATGCTTTGCATGGAAATAGTCCAACACAGCAACAGCTGAGATTATCTGTGAATCAAGAGGTTGTGAGGCACTACAGTAGGAAAATGATGCTGCTAACAATAGCAGTGTAGATATGAGCAATCATCTCTCTTAGTGCCACAAACAGACACATCAGCCAATCCAAGTCTTGCAATTTTCCAACTATTAAATGAACTAAGTACCTGCTGAACACTATAGGGGCATGCTTCAGTCAAAGACAAGATGCCCAACTCTCCAAAAGCTTAAACTCTTAGAGATTATCGGCAACTGCAGACACATGAATATGCAAAATGTAGTTCTAAGTATAAAGCCAGGACTAGTGAATTACGGTATCAAGAAGTAGATAAGATTCCATTCTAGAGTCAGACAGACAGACAGATCAAAAACAAATCGAGGACACGCAGCGAAAACATAAACAATATGTTTATTCTTCTGGAAGAAAAAATTTAAAGTAGGATGAGTGAGAACAGAGAAAAAGAATTCCATCACTGCATCAGACTTGCCCACTAAAATATATTTATTCCCTAGCCCTTGGCCCTGTTTAGTGTTTTCTTTTTTCCTTTTTTTTTAATTATAAAGAAAATGATTTTACATGTCAATCCCAGGTCCCTTTCTCTCCCCTCTTCCCCTGCCCCCCCTCAACTAATGCTCTACCCATCCCATACCCTTTTTGCTCCCCAGGGAAGATGAGGACTTCCATAGGGGGGTCTTCAAAGACTGTCATATTCTTTGGGATACCGCCTAGGCCAACCCCCTTGTGTCTAGGCTTAGGGAGTATCCCTCCATGCGGGATGGGCTACTAAAGGTAGCAATAAGTACTGATCTACTACAAGAGGCCCCATAGATTTCCAAGGTCTCCTCACTGACACCCACATTCAGGGGTCTGGGATCAGTCCCATGCTGGTTTCCCAGCTATCAGTCAGGGGACCAAGGGTTTTCCCTTGTTCAGGTCAGCTGTTTCTGTGGGCTTCACCAGCCTGGTGTGGACCCCTTTTCTTATCAGTCTTCCTTCTCTGCATCTGGATTTCAGTTCAGTTTGAGGTTTGGTTGTGGGTGTCTGCTTCTACTTCCACCAGCTGCTGGATGAAGGCTATACGATGGCATATGAATTAGTCATCAATCTCATTATCAGGAGAGGGCATTTAAGGTAGCCTCTCCTCTGTTACTTAGATTGTTAGTTGGTGTCATCTTTGTAGCTCTCCAGACATTTCCCTAGTGCCTGATTTCTCTTTGAACTTATGACATCTCCCTCTATTATATTATCTCTTATCTTGCTCTCTTCTGTTCTTCCCCCAACTGAACCTCCCTGTCTCATCATGTCTTCCTCACCCCTCCACTTCTCCCTTTCTCACTCTCCTAGTTCCCTCTGCCTTCCCCTCATGATCCCAATTTGCTCAGGAGATCTTGTCCTGTTCCCCTTCTCCGGAGGACCATGTATGTCTCTCTTAGGGTCCTCCTTGTTTACCAGCCTCTCCTGCAGCCTGGGCTGCAGGCTGGCAATACTTTACTCTATGTCTAAAATCCACATATGCATGAGTACATACAATGCCTGTTTTTGTGACTGGGTTACCTAGCTCAGAATGGTTTCTTCTAGTTCCATCCATTTGCCTATTTGCCTGCAAATTTCAGGATTCCATTGCCTCCCCCCTGCCCCCCGCTGAGTAGAACTCCATTGTGTAAATGTACCACATTTTTTCTATCCATTCTTCAGTTGAGGGGAATCTAAGTTGTTTCCAGGTTCTGGCTATTACAAATAATGCTGCTATGAAAATAGCTGAACAGATGTCCTTGTTGTAGGAATGTGCTTCTTTTGGGTATATGCCTAAAAGTAGAATTGCTGGATCTTGTGGTAGACTGATACCCATTTTCCTAAGGAATCACTGTACAGATTTCCAAAGTGGCTGTACAAGTTGGTACTACCACCTGCAGGGGAGGAGTGTTCCCCTTTCTCCACATCCTCTCCAGCATAAACTGTCATTGGTGTTTTTGATTAGCCATTCTGACAGGTGTAAGATGGTATCTCAGAGTTGTTTTGATTTGCATTTCCTGATGGCTAAGGATGTTGAACACTTTCTTATGTGTCTTTCAGCCATTTTTGATTCCTCTATTGAGAATTGTCTATATAGTTCTGTACCCCACTTTTTAATTGGATTATTTGGCGTTTTGGAGACTAGCTTCATGAGTTCTTTGTAAATTTTGGAGATCAGCTCTCTGTCAGATGTGGGGTTGGTGAAGATCTTTTCCCAATCCATGGGGTGTTGTTTTGTCTTGCTGACTGTGTCCTTTGCCTTACAGAAGCTACTCAGTTATAGGAGGCCCCATTTACTAATTGTTGATCTCAGTGTCTGTGCGACTGGTATTATGTTCAGGAAACGGTCTCCTGTACCAATTCGTTCAAGGGTATTTCCTACTTTCCATATCTAAAGGAGAGCTACACACTTTTAGACTGGAATATAAGCATTTAAATGTGCAGAAAATGCATGGAATTATAAGCAGTAGTACCCTAATTTCAAACGCATGTATCTTATCAGCTCACTCACATGGGAAAACATCTTATGAGCTCCATTATTCAGTTTTCTCATTTATAAAATGGGATTTGCACAGCCACTGTGAAGAGTGAAGGAGAATATTTCTATAAGTCTCCAACAAATTTTAAATCTTGAAAAAGTTGCTTATACTATTAACTATCCATCCCATGGCCACTGATTAGGCACCTACTATGTGAAACGCAGCATACATGATTCTGGGAATGAAAAGACAGCAATAGATGAGGTACAGTCCCAACAGTCAAATGTCCTACAAGTTAATGTCATTAATACTTTTAAAAATCTCACTATTTAAAAGAACTGAAATTAGTAAATTACCCTCATATCAATTCCCATTACCCTAATATCAATGAGAAGGAAGGAGGCAGACTAGAAGAAAGAAAGAAACCAAGATGGTTATCTTTGAGGCAGAGTTCCTGGAAATGCAAGATAATGAGCTCCATCTAAATTCACATCTGCTCCAGGGTAATCAGAGGTCCACAATGTGAACTGAATTTAGAGAAGGTTTCCCTCACAGGGACTGAGAATACAGAAGGAGAAAGCCTACCTGTCCTGGATTTGGAACAAATAACAATGCTGCTCTTTTCCAGACTTTTAATTCAAGTGAAACCAGGATGAAATGCCCATCAATAACAGCCTAGAAGTGAATTATGTCATACACTCATGGAAAGAGGAAAATGAATGAGGTAATGGTAGGGATTACCTCATCGGCTGGGATGTGTATGTGGCCTTGCTCATTCCTAGGTCACTGCCTTGCTGAACTAGAAGAGAAGCACTTCCAAGAGAGATGGATGGAGGCTAGCTCATTGACTCTCTTGCAGCTCAAAGGTGACTCTTGGCATGAACATGCTCTTCACAGGCATACATTCTACTTAGAGATACCTCCTCATTATGTCTGCAGGATACTTTGTACTCCACAAACCACTTTTATGTCCACTGTCTCACTTAACTCTCACATTGTGGTATGAGCTGTATGTCTATTCACAGAAGGGCAACTGTGGCTTAGAAACTTAAAGCTACCTGTTCAAGCTCCTATAACAAAGGGTAGAATTGCTCAATCTGAACTCTACATCTCCCAGCCTTATTTCCAAGATATTCTCACACTTGTGTGAAGATTCTGGGAGAAAGAAAAGCAGCATCAGCAGAGCTGGATGACAATGACGACAGAAAGAATTGTGTACCTAGAGACACATTGAGAGAACTCCCTGAAATCAAAATTACTAGTCAATTATGGCAATGATGGGGGAGGCTCTGATGCCATGACATCCTTCCAGGTGTCAGATAAGAAATTCTTTATAAACATCAAGCCTTCTTCATGAACAACAGCATTAGATTCAGGGCAATAAAATTCATTGGAAACTAATTCATTGGTGAGTAATAAAGTTGCTAAGGTTTATGAGCCTTGCACTAACACTAATACAGAGGTACAGTGTCAACAATAAAACTGTTACCACTGACAAACTCTAGCATTCTGTGGGAAAGTGAAAGGAAGAAAGCATTTTCTTTGGGCCTGGAGGCAAAAACAGCATTACACAATTTCAGAAGTGACAAGATCCTTTTCTCTTGTCTGATCTTTAATAGTAAATAGAAAGAATAGCTTCACCCTTGGAAATAACCTTCGATTACTGGATAATGGGACAAGAGGAGAAAAGTGGACGCTTCTGCTCAAGTTAAATTGTAAGCATTGGCAGAAGTGAACTTAAACATGTAACAACAAAGTACCCATGGCCACAGGTAAGAGGCAAATACAGAGTTGCTTCAGGCCCCAAGCTGCTTATCCAATTTTCCACTACCACAGGGAGGTACCAGAAGAAAACAGGAGTTTGAGCAGAGTGGACCGACCTCCTGGGACTCAAAGAATCTGGAGTCTCTTTACACACATTTACACACACCCATAAACAAAAGAATAAATTCTCTGAGTACTGATGGGAAACCTTTCTGTTCTTGCTTACTTGGCATTGAGTTGGTCTTCCCCATTGTACTGACCAAGAGAACCAATCATTTCTAGATGCCAGGGCTAAATAGTTCAAGCAAGCTCTGGAACCCCCAATAAGGAGGACCCAGCCTTCATGCCCAAATGACACAAGCAGATATGGAAGACTGAAAATAAAAAATAAAGGATATCTATCACATTAATAACTTATAATATCAATTATATACTAAATTAATAGTAATGGAACAATTGGCTTAATTAAAATGCATACCTACATAAATAAATGCATTCCATCTCTTCCATTTTACTTTTAAATTGTATCTACTGAGAAAGATCAACATTACAAACTCCATTCACATGTTTTACTTCTTATTTCCATGAAAGGGTATATCTGATTGCAATGTACCATTTCCTTCAAATCTCTACTAAGTCCTATAGGTAAAGTTTAAATGGATGGTATAAGTGCACTATTTTATGTTAGGAGTTTTTTAGATTTAACAATTTCTTTGACCAATGAATCTATTTCTTCTATTGTATCTTTAATGCATGAGATTCTCTTATATCTCTTGTATTCCATTGGAGATGCTTGTGTCTGTAGTTCCTGTTCACTTACCCAGATTTTCCATTTCTTGAATTCCCTCTGTTTGTTTCTTTTTTATTAGTTTTTCTTTTATTGCCTTATTTTCTTTCTTTTTTAAACATTTTTATTAATTTATTTTAACATTCCAATCCCAGTTTCCTCTCCCTCCTCTCCTCCTGCTCCCCTCACTTCACCCCCACCTTACCTCCCATCTGCTCCTTGAAGAGAGTAAGACCTCTCCCAGGAAGTCTGAGTCTGTCCCATCATCTTGTTGAAGCAGGACCAAGGCACCTCCTGACCCCTCAACCCCTGTGTCCAGGCTGAGCAAGGTATCTCTACATATAGAATGGGCTCCACTAAGTCAGTTTTTGCATTAGAGTTAGATCTTGGACCCACTGCCAGTGGCCTCATATATTGTCCCAGCCACAGCATTGTCACCTATATTAGGGAAGTCTAGTTTGGTCTTATGCAGGTTCCCCATTTGTCAGACCTGAAGTCAATGATCTCTCACTAGATGGGGTCACCTGATTGTGTGGGTTTCCCCAAAGGAGGCACATTCATACCACAAGGACATTTGCTTAACTATGTTCATAGCAAAATCATTTGTAATAACCAGATCTTGGAAAAAAACCAGATGCCCCTCAACTGAAGAATGAATACAGAAAATGTAGTACATTTACACAATGGCGTACTACTCAGCAGGAGAAAAAATGGAATCTTGAAATTTGTAGGCTAATGGATGGAACTACCTGAGCAAGGTAACCCAGTCACAAAAAGACAAACATGGTATGTACTCATAAGTGGATACCAGACATAAAGCAAAATCCACAATCTCAAAAAAGCTAGAACCTTCTTTCAGAAGGTTCTAGAAAGCTGGAAGCAGATGCAAAAATCCACAACTCTACCATTGGGCAGAGCTCCTGGAATACAACGGAAGTGAGGGAGGAGCGATAGTATGAACAAAGGTCTTTTTGTGTTTTCTTTATTGCTTCTATTTTGATTTCTATGTCATGAATAGTTTCCTTCACCTATTTTTTTGTTTGCTTGTTTCTTGGCTTTCTTGGCATTCTTTAAGGGAAATGTTGATTTCCTCTAATTTTTTGGTCTTTTCTACATTTTTTAAAGAGAGTTTTTCATTTCCTCCAGGAGGACCTCTCTCATCTTCACTAAGTTGTTTTCATGGTCATTTTCTTGGACTTCTGCTGCATTGGAATACTCAGGTCTTGCAGCCATAGGATAGTTGGGCTCTGGTGGTCCCATAATGACCTGTTTTATTATTATTATTATTTTATTTTTACGCTGGTGTTTAGGCATCTGGGTTTGGGATGATTAGTTCTAGTCCCTGATTTCTGAGTTTGTCTTTGTTGGATGGGTGTTTTGTTTCTTGCTTTCTGTTTCCTCTTTAGTAAGCTGGATTTCTGGGTATGGCCTGTGATGTACTTGAGAGTCTCTGTCCAAGTTGGGAGTCGACCTTCTGGTGTTTATCTTAGCCTTTGGTACAACAGGGGTTCTTTGTTCTTCTGAATGTTATGGCCTGCACCTGAGCAGCTGAAGTCTGTTCAAGCTGGTGTGGCTTGAGCCTGTTCAAACTGGTTCAGTTTGCTCCTGAGTGGTGGACGTCTACTGGGGTTGTGCACAGGGCCCAACAGTGGGGACAGATACAAGCTGGGGTGGCATGGGCCTGCCAAGGGACACAATCCAAGGAGGAGTGCAGTCCTGCTATAAGTGTCCTATTTTAATGCCTAGCTAGGCAAGCTGGAAATTGCTTCCTTGCTATACAATAGGTTTTGAAAGAATAGGACAGGAAACTGTGTGTGTGTGTGTGTGTGTGTGTGTGTGTGTGTGTGTGTGTGTGTGTGTGTGTGTGTGTGTGTCCTGATGTTTGCTCTTCCACTACCTCCTGTAGGAACACTGTTTGTCTGATTGCAGGAATCTGCATCACAGGGCACAGGGCATGAAGCCTTGCACTGCACCACTTTAGGAAAATGCTTATTGCTCTGCTGTTACAATGGGGTACTGATGACTATAAGCTCATATGCTCAGTATCCAATCAGATCCACTCAGCACAGTTTTTTGAGGACCAGAGATCCTCTCCACCCCTGGGCTTGCCTTCCTGAAAACACACACTCTTGGCTACAACAGGGTCAGTGAAATAATGGCACTGTGTACTTATCACATCCATCTCATTACTACAAAATCAGCTTAGTTTCATCCTCAGCAGGGGCATTGCCACCTGTATCATCCTGACATATAAGAGAAGAGTACTATTTTCTTTTGGTTAAAGAGAAAAGGCTTTAAGTATGCCATAATTTTCAAAGCCCAATGGTAAAAATTAGAATATCTGTTCTCTCATTTTCTCTCAGAAAAAACTATTTCTATACTGAAAATAGTCCATATTTAGATGACCTAAATCCTACACATCTAGGTGATTTAGAAGATCATATATAAAAACATTTATCTATGTCCTATGACTTCATATCACTTTTTAAGTTTTTTTTTGTATGTGTGTTGCTAGGAATAGAACTCAGGGCCTTTGAGCATGCCATACAAGTACTATAACTCTGAGCATATTATATCCCCAGAAAAATGCACTTTAAAAATCTTAATCTTAAATAACTCAGTATGTTAGATTTTTATAGGACTTTGCTTAATCAAATTAACAATAGGCAATGCCTACTAGTGTACCAGAAAATTGAGTCCAGAGTCATAGACCACAGAGGGACCCCTCAGCACCCATGTCTGTAGGAAAGGACAGTTCCTTCTCTAAGTGTGTCTCAATAAAAGAAATCTGTGTACACATTTTACCTAATCCTATAATTTCAAAGTACCACAGTTGACCACCTTGAAGAGTTGCATCAGATATTTTTTCCCCTCTGATCCATCTTCCATCACTATAGAGGTGATGCCTCTTGGATCTGGCTGACCTTCACTCCCAACAGCTGTGCCAGGCGGCTTTGGATGCACTTTCCATCTCCAGTGGCTTTTGCACCTGCAGTCTGGCTGGCTTGAGCTTTCTGTTTTCTTCCTGCCTTGGCAGCAGGGTAGAAGTCAAAGCTGTTGCCTATGGTGTTCTCTGGGCCTCCAGTCTCTAGTAACAGATCCAGAGGATACCTGAGGGGCTTGTCAACAGCTGAGGCTGTGTCTCCTACTCCTTGGCTTGAGATAGTTCTGGGTATTATTATGACGGGACCTAGCTGGATATCTACCTTTTGGATTGAAAGTTGACCTTTTATTAAATACTAACAGAGAGGGAAAGTAGAAAGAAAGTGGTCCCATTAAAACTTTCCAACATGAGTAGTCTCAGAAGGCTTGAGCAGAAGATGCTGGAATACTATAGATGTAAAATGATGAAGAAGCCTGGTAGCTTTGCATCACTGTGACTAAAGCCTGACATGAACTTAAAGGAGGAGACACTCGTTTGTGCTCATGTATCTAAGGTTTTGGTTTCTAGTCTTTGGTTCTATTAACCAGGGGCATGTGAGACAGCACCATGGCAGTTTGAAATGGGGGAATATAGTCACATAAAGGTGGCCAGTAAGCAGAGAAAGAGGAAGGGATTAAGGACTAGAAATAACCTTCAAAGATGCACACACACAACCTCAGGCCCATTTTATTTATAGACCCCCAATTCCTAACATTTTCAGAACCTCCCACAGTAGTATCACTATCTGGGAACCACAGTTTCAATACATAGGCCCATAGGCAACAGTTCATACTAAGACCATACCAAACAGTGTCTATGGATAAAGTATTTAATCTTAGATTTTATTCTATATAATAGATACTACTACCATGACTACTGAACAAATAAGGAAATTGAAATCTAGAGAAATGAAACAACTTGTCCACAGACTCTGAAGAAAGTGAGATTTCCAAATAGAGACAGGTGCTTGACAATACATAGAGCTTGTTTGCAGGCCTAGTCTGCCTTCAAGATTTTTTTCTTAATTCCCTTAGATGGAAACATTTAAGTTAGTGTATCTCTTGATCATGCTTCTGCCTGAGATCACCTGAAACAGTCACACACTAGTTGAAATCTATGGATAAGCAGGCACCAAGACAGGTTAGACATCGCCATTCATTTCTAAGCTGTTTTGCACCCATGTTGCTTTGTTTGCTTCCTTTCCTAATGGGGAGGCTAACAGAGGGAAACACACACAAGCCTCAGTAGGAACAAAGTCACAAAGTTCTGCAGTTCAACCTTCAGCACCAGTAGGTACCAGAGGAGAACTTTCCCTGGGATGTTCCTAAAAACCAAGGGAATTTCTGCAACTGTGCTCATCTGCCCATTACAAAATTCATTTGCTATTCACGGCTCCTTTTAAGAGTAACTCACTTAAAAGGGGCAGCAGACCCAAGTCATCCCGAACAGGACTGTTTCTGAGGCATATCAGTGTCTACTCAGGGAGCAACCCGTAACACAGCTCACCATTTCCTGGCTCATGGGTCCACTACAGCACTTACAACATGACATAGAGAAGCAACTTCAGCGTCCACATACTCCTTCAGACCCCACGAATTTTGTTCCACTTTCCAGAACTGCCTTGGATATCTCATCCTTCAGGTGGAAACATATACACAACAGAAGGAACAGCAAGAAATCATGGTGGCCAGTAGCTCAGTCAGGCTAACAGCTACAGGGAAGGCAGGATGCATATTAACAAGCCCTCAACCCTCAGATATGATTGGTTTAAATAAGCATAGTTCACAGCATGCATTTTTCAGACCTATAACCTATCACTTAGCCTCCCTTAAACTAATGATCATGTATTGGGAGCACCTGCCAAAGCTTGTGATTCATGAAAAATAAAAGCTGCTAAGATAATTTCTCCCAAACAGCTGCAATTTAGCCAGACCAAATCCTACTGGACCTTCATTTACTGGTGTATCGAAAAGAACATTAACTAATAGTTACTAGTTACACACTCCACACCATGTATTTTACAATTATTATCACTCTGCTGGCATCCTAGGGAAGTAGATATGACTATTCTTGGTTTTGAGTTTAGTGAACTAAAGACTAGTCTAGAGTATAACCATAATTTAGCCAAGGTTACCCGTTTAGTGCCCGGTAGAGCATGAAGCCTTTCCAACTCCATAATTCTGCTATATTGGCATTGCTTCCAAACAGAAGGCAGGAGATGTGGTCTAAGTCCTAGAGCTGCCAGGTGTACAGCCTTAACAAAACTTACTTAATTTCACCCCCAGTCTTCATTGAGTCAGCTACAAAATGAAAAGAATGCTTTTGAACTTTAGCCTAAGATTCAGTCTTGGGAATCAAACTGACTTTGATGAAAAATCCTGTCACATCTTTACTTTTTGTGTGACCTTGGAGAAGTCAAATGGCTTTATCTTGAAAATGGGGAAATAGTAGTAATACCTACCACAGAAGGATAGGTTTAAACAAAACACAACATAATGACTATTTGATATCAATATATAGCAAGTTTTCTTCCTCCTCCTCTTCCTCCTCCTCCTCATCATCAACATCATCATTACCATGAAAACATTGCCATTACAACGTGGCACTTTTCTAAAATGTTACTTATTTTTTATTTCATGTGTATGGGTGTTTTGCCTGCATGTATGTGCACCAGGTGCATGCAGTGCCTTCAGTGGCCAGAAGAGGACATCAGATACAGTAGGGCCGGAATTACAGACAGTTGTGAGCTGCCATATGGGGGCTGGGAATTGAACCTAGGTCCTCTGCAAGAGCAGTCAGTGTTCTTAACCATTGAATCATTTCTCCAGCCCCAAAGCACATGTTTTCCTATTCTACTTCTCTGGATATTTTGAAGATCAAATGAGAAAGCAAGTAAAATGTATTTTAAATGGCAAAGATTTATGCAATCATAAAGAAAGAATATACATAAGGCCTATGCTATGATAATTATAAGGATTCAGTTGCAATTGGGAGAAAGTGTTGCGTCTCCAGGTTAAACCATATTAGACTGTTCTGCCCTACTTTTACATATGACCAAAACCCAGCTGTGTGGCCATCTGAAAGCAGCTTTATGTGGCCTATAGACTACAGAGGATCTATCATGCAATTCATCTAGACAGAAGAGAAGATTCCAGATCACACAGTACCCGGCTGTGTACTAAAGAGTAAAGGGTAGAAGCAGACAATAGTAGAAAATAAAAGATACAAGTATTCCCATCTCACAAGAAAAGTTTATAATGACAATAGTGGACTGGATTTATGTCATTCTTCAGAATGAAAACTTCATTTACTGGCATCTAATTTCTTTAGATCATTTTATTTGTGTGATTGCTTTGCTTGCATCTATGTGCACCATATTCATGCCTGGTTCCTGGGGAAGTCAGAAGCATCATGAAAAAGCATCAGATCCTGGGACTGGAACTACATATAGTTATGAACTATAACGTGGTGCTAGAAACTGAACCCAGGTCCTCTGTAAGAGGACCTCATTTGATCTTCAAAACACATGCTTTTACCTGATGATCCATCTTGCCAGGCCCCATCTTAGCTTCTTTACCTATAATGTTCATGTGTAAAACTGCATGCTTTACAGGGTCACAAGTAAGGTGAGGCACGTAGCATACAGTGAGTATTAAGTGAGCAATAGATACTATCATACTGTCAACATGCTGAGGTAAGACATTGCTATTAATATTTCTCACAATTTCTTGTGCAAGTATTGTGGGGTAGAAGGTAAAGATGAAATAAAAGCAATATTGTAAATTAGGCTTTCCAAAGGTGTTCTGTATCTTTTGTCAATAAGACTAGTCACAAAAATGCTCTTTGAGACATATTTGAGAGTTCTTTGGTTTGCTTTCAGACACTGTAGAAAATCAAGTCTCCCCAGCAGGCTAGTCACTTTCTTAAGGTTTGTAAGGTAATAAATATAAATATAGACATAACTATAAATATAGATGTAAATATAAATAAGGAGTTCCTGGTTCTGACACCAGAGCCTTGTTTTTCTTACTGGAGTTTGAACTCAGGGTCTTATATCTGTTAGGCAATTACGACTACTGAGCTATAATCCCAGAGCTCTTTTCAGAAACTTGTTGTGGTTGTTTTGTTTTGAGAAGGGGGCATTATGTTGCCCTGGCTGATCTTGAAGTTATTATGTGTCAACAGTAGGCTTCAAACTTGCTGTCTTCCTGACTCCTGAGTTTCTGGGATTACACAGAGTCCATCTCATAGTCAATTTAGTATAGTTCCAAAGTAGGCACATTCTGGAAACAAAGTGCCAAGATTTGAATCCTGGATCTACCAGTTACTCCCATAGAGCCTGTCTCTGCTCATCTATACAATGAGGATCATGAGGTTGGGACAGTGGGAGAATTCAGCAAGGCACTGGATATGTAATATATACAAAACATCCATGTCCTAATTCTCAGAACCCTGAACGCGTAGTCACATAGCAAAAAAGAATGCTGTGAATTGAATCAAGTCTATAGACAAGTAAATAGAGAGGCGATCATGGATTATCTAGGTGGACTCAGTTCAACCACATGGACTCACAGCAGTAATAGATGAAAACGGAAGAGTCGGGAAACGAAGTGGCAGAAGAGTTCTCAGTCAGGAGATGGACTCAGTCCACCAGTGCTGGCTTTGGAGACCAAGGAAAGAGATTGTTAGCCAAGCAAGGCTGGGGGCCTCTTGGAGCTGACAACCACCATCAGTTGTCAGCCGGCAAGGAAATAGGACTTCAAATCTATAACAGCATGGAGCTGGATTCTGGAAGCAAATTGAATGAACAGGAAACAGAATCTTCCTCAGAGGCCTCAAGGAAGAACAGAGCCCTCCTGACACTTTGATCTTTATCCCAACAAGACCTGTGTTGTACTTCTGAAGCATTCAAGCACACTTTTAATGTATTGTACTCTGAGGGCATGGTGATTTGTGATGCTCACCATAGAAAAGTGGTGCCACACATCAACACTGAGAAGACCAAGCATTTAGACTGGCAATTACAACACACATTAAGAACTGATTCAAACCAATGATGTTGTGATGGTGATGGTTTTGTGATGAGGATGGCAACAATAAAATATTAGGTTACTTGTGACATCTCAAATATTAATCCTGCCTTTTGGCCTAGAAGTATAGCTAGTTCCATGGTAAAGTGCTTGCCCAACAAACACAAAGTTCTGAGTATAGTACCCTTCACCACATAAAAGAAGAAAAGACAAAACTTTTTGTATAATGAAAATATTCACACATTTTAGCCTCCCTATTGGTTATTTATCATACTAATTGCTTCCATATTTAGTAAATTGTTCTAATTCTCAAAACTATCATGTGGAGTAGATATAGTTATCACCATTTTTTTAAAGATAAGGTTGGAGCACAGATAAGAAAAGTTAATTTGCTTTATACTGATTTCTGCTCTGAAGGATTTGCATTAATAGTAAGTTATCAAGGACATAAGTTCCTAAGTTGAAAGGGGACAATTTGTAATGTCCCAAAGACAGAAAGAGAGCACAATGGGCACACGTGCTTATATATCCCTTTATTCCTACTGAGCCAGAAGTAGTGGTGCTGGAGCCCTTTGAAATTATTAAACAGCAGCAGGGGCATGGAAATCAGGGCTTGGGATTTTCTGACGCAGAGTAAGAGCCATATATAAAACAACCCTAGCTATGTCCTAGCTGAGTCCAAAGTATGTGAGTCTTAACAAAGGAAACCACTCCCAAATCCTATGCTGTTCAGGACACATGAAGTGGATTCCAGGAGGCCCGAGACAGAGATTAGAAATAGGATCAAGAGCACAGCCTCTTTGGACCACAGTGTTAGAGGATGCCTTGACTCTTTTCTTTCCCCAAGCAGAAAGCAATTTTAGGTGGCTCATTTTATCCCAAGGGTAATCCATGAAAGCACTCATGGAAGTTTGGGCTCTCAATACACTCCTCGTGATGGTATTAAAAGAACTACAATGTGCGACATATGCTAAGGATCAGTGTAAGCTTGAGAAATAAACTGCACAGGGTGGAAAAAGAAATGTCTGGAGGAAATTCTGAGCCCTACAATGGCCTCTGTGCCACAGAGAAAGTTCCTCTACCTTATAGAATTTTCTCCTTTTTGCTTTTTCGAGACAGGGTTTCTCTGTGTAGCTTTGGCCTATCCTGGCACTTGCTCTGTAGACCAGGCTGGCCTCAAATTCACAGAGATCTGCCTGCCTCTGGCTCCTGGGTGCTGGAATTAAAGGTGTGCGCCACCAAAGCCTGGCCCTTATAGAATTTTTTTTTAATCTAAAGCTTATGGAGTAGAATTTATAATATTTACTGTATCGATAGATTGCTGTTAGCATTGAAAGAAAAAGCTACATAACAGACAGCTAGTGCGCTAACCTAAGCTACATAACAATGAGGGGTTGAGACAGAGGAAAGTGTGCATGAGACATAGAGAACTGATGCCTAGAATGTAAGTAAAATGCTCCGAGCGCGAAGGCTCATTTAGGTCTCTCACTGTTTATCACCTTGTTAGTTTGTGGCTCTGCCCTGGTAAGAAGACTTCCCTTCCAAGTGCCCATAGGAAAACCCATTTCTGAGATCACATCCCCTGTCATGATAAGTACTGGCAGGAATGTTGAAGTATACAATTGGGAGAAGGTAGATTCTTGGGGCTCTGCATGTGGGATCCTGTACCTCCACAGGACTAGGGGGCTTCTCCAAAGAGATTTCTCATTATATCCATTAACTATGATATTCAGGAATGATTATGTTTGGAGGAAAATTGTTAACAAATACCTGTGCAAACCCCTATGCACAGAGCCCCTATGTGGTAGAACCTTACATAGCATCCACTCTGACACCAAATGGCAGTCTACACTTTAACAAAGCAGAGGAGACCTTCTCTAATATAAATTAATTGTCAAGGGAAATCAGGTCTTGGAAACTCTTGTTTGCATTTGATGCTGGGGTCAGTGAGGCAGAAATAAGGGGCAATGAAAGCACCCAGAGACAGATAAAATTTGGTGAACGAACAGCCTTCAAATTGTTCCAGATATTATGTGGGCTTCCAAGTACAATGGTGCCACAAGGCTCCAAAACAAACAGACTCAAAACATTCAGGGAAAGGCAAACCAGAAAAGTATATCATCACTAAAGAGAAAGTGAATTCAAGCATGTTCAAATTAGACTAGACTAAAGAAAAAGTCTAAGGAGTTAGACCTTCTCAATTGTATTGAGAGAAAGACCTATTAGCATGAGAGAAACAGCATTCGGGAATGTCATGGGGAGACCACATGCAATTACAATGATAAAGTCCCTTAGCAGAGATGAAACTG
Source organism: Cricetulus griseus (assembly GCF_003668045.3). NCBI lineage: Eukaryota > Metazoa > Chordata > Mammalia > Rodentia > Cricetidae > Cricetulus > Cricetulus griseus. The sequence continues at coordinate 36,677,179 of NC_048601.1, read as the reverse complement.
AAGCTGGATTTCTAAAGAATTTATCTGAACCCTTCTTTCCCATTCTGAGGTGGCCACTGTATTCATAACTACAGTAACTTCCAACTGATTTCCTTGCCCATCTCCAGTAAGTTGTGTGTTCATGTTTACGTAGGTGTGTATGTATACATACATTTCTGTGGGGGCCAGAGGATGGATGAGTTCCTCAACCGTTCTTCACCACTTCTTCCCTCATTTTTTATATTTAAGAATATTTAATTGTGTGTATATTTATGTTGGGTGCATGTGTACCTGAGTGTAAGTATCCCAGAATGCCACAAGAGGATATAAGAGATGGAGTTTCAAGTGGTTGCTTGCTGCTTGTAGGTGTTGAAAACAGAACTCTGATTCTCTGCAAGAGCAGTACGCTCTCTTAATAGCTGATCCATTTTTCCCGTCCCTTAACCTCTTTGTTTGAGGCAGGGTCTCTCATTTAAACTCATTATTTGAGGTAGGGTGTCTCAATTAACCTGAGGTTCACCAATTAGGCTAGACTTTTGTTTCCCCCTTTTTTAAAAAAAATACAAATGGATAATATCCTGCTATAAAAAAATAGCATGTGAAAATACAGTAACAGAAAAAGGACAGGGGGTCTCCAATTACTTTATATTCACTAGAGGGAATTCCATTTATTATCTAAAGCTGATACATTAGGAAATTCATAAGGCACATTATTTAAAGGTAAAAATAGAAACACTAGAAAAAATAATAGGGTATAAACCTATCAAATTAGTACTCAAAAAGAACAACACAAACAGATAAAGTGAATGAATCACCAAAGGTCTATGACAACAGAAAACGAAATTAAATGAGAAAGTAAAACTAAACATTTATACTATGGTGGCATATAATTGGTATGAATGTAAATTAACATCAACTATAATATTTCCTATAGCAGAGACGTACTGCTTTGACACTTATCATTTCTGGACTCATGATGCTAAATATTTTATGTGCATATTTCAAGCAAAACTGGTATTTTTTATGAAAACATGTTCCTCAACTGGTGATAAACCTTATAGTGCTTAGCAGTTTAGAATATAGTAAACACTGTCACACATACTGAATTTAAAGCGAAGTGATGCCAAAAGGTTGAAAGAAGAAATATGGTTACCAGGCAAATGCAAATTAATAGAGCCCAGAAGTTGTAACTGAAATATCAAACAATGCTCAATTCAAAGAAAAAGCATTAAAGAGGATCAACAGATTAACTCGACAATCCACAACTAAGACAACAGCTTGAGCATTTACGAAATAAGTAACCTAATGTGAAAGCATTTAGACTTGTTAGAATGGAGAATGCTGCCTAATTACAGCAGCAATGGTAAAGGCTAAAACATCCCTTCAGTTATTAACAATTCACATGTATGTGAAAAATGAAAACAGAAAATTAAAATATTCTGGGTCTACAATTTCTTTTTAGCATATAGTAAACATGAGTTACCTAAATTGTAAAGAGCAAAGAAAGTCAATATCCTTATATCAACATGTCTGGGTGACTATAATTAATAATAATGTATTATATAGTTGAAAATATGGTGAGACAATAGACTCATAAAATCTATGAGAGATAATATATATTAATTAGTCCTATTGTAGTAATCATTCACAGTCTAAAAAATATCAAACCATCACACTGCACACCTTAAATTATAGAATTTATATTTGTCATATATACTTCAATAAAGTTAGAGAAAATAAAAACAATAGCTCAAAGTTGCATCATTCATAATGACCACAAATTCATTTGAAAAATTATTTTATTATGGTTAGCAAGATTTATCAGATGATAAATAAGCCCATTGCCAAGTTCAATACCCAGGACCCACATCGTGAATGGAAAGAAATGACTCCTACAAGTTATCTTGCTTGGGCATGCACCCCACACACTCACACACACACACACACACACACACACACACACACACACATGCACACAAGATGATAGATAGATAGATAGATAGATAGATAGATAGATAGATAGATAGATAGATAGATGTAATAAAAATTAAAATAGCTGAGCATGGTGCTACACACCTGTAATCCTATGACCCGAGAGACAGAGGCACATGGAGCTCTATGACTTTGAGCCAAGCCTGATCTACATAGTGAAGTTGCCAGCTTGCCAGGGATGTATAGTGAAACTCTGACTTTCTGTCTCTCAGTTTCTCACCGTCTCTCTGTCTCTATGTCACTCTCTCTCTCTCTCTCTCTCTCTCTCTCTCTCTCTCTCTCGTGCGTGCGTGCGTGCGTGCGTGTGTGTGTGTGTGTGTGTGTGTGTGCGCGTGCGCACGCATGCGCGCGCGCGCGCGCACACACACACACAATGCCTGCATGCAAATTTATTATATTTTATTCACTTATTTTTGGGGGATCGCACGCCATGATATATGTGTGGCAATCAGAAAACAACTTGGACGGAGTTGAATCTCTCCCTCCACAACATGTCCCAGAGATAGAACTCAGGCCATCAAACTTGGCCATCTCACTGGCCTAACAATTAATTATTCTATGAGCTCTTGCCAACCTACTTTTCCAGGCCCACCGTTACTAGGTCTTTATTTTAAGACACTCTGCATTAACTGATTTTTCCTCATGTATTCCTACTTTACTCCTTCTCAATCTAGAAGCATCTGATAGACTATCCCCTGAAGCCATGTTTAACATTTCATCAGTTATTTAAAGGATATGCAGGATCTAGATGTTGAAAATTTTCCAGAACAGAAAGAAAAATACATGTATGGCAAATTCACGTTTCAAACAATCATGATGGTTCTAAGATAGTCTCCAAAGAAGCAAGATTAACAGACATACAGACACAAGATATGCATGAAACCTAAAGAAGGAAAGAGTGTCGAAGATTTGATTTAGCTTCAGCATGTCCTGTAAAGTAACAGAATGTGTAAATGGTTTTGGTAGTCAGTGAGCTCAATGTAATTCAACAGTATGCAACATTGCTACTAACAAAAGAGAATCCTATGTTACTAGATTAAGAATATCTAGACTCAGAGATGCAGTTGATGCCAAATTTCAGTTTGGGATAAGAAATCCAACGGGAAGGAAACTCAGACCCAGAAAGACAAATTCCTCATATTATCTCTATAATACTATTTTTTATATGTGGAACCTTTCAGAAAGTTTAGGCAGCAAATCCTGGTCAGAGAAGAATTAAGTGAGACTGTGGGAAATCCCGTCCTGGGGTCTGCAGGCAAATCAACTCAGCCCCTAAGGACCAAGCAACCCTGAGTCTGATGAGATCACTGGGCTACTCTCACCCCCACTCAGAGCAGAGGTGAGCTGCTTCAACCCCTGCTTTTGGCCTAACTTCTGCCTGCCCACTCTGGGAACTCCCATCCTGGGGTCTGCAGACAGGTCAACTCGCCCCCAAGGACCAAGAAACCCTGAGTCTGCTGACATCTCTGTGCTAGTCCTGCTCCCACCAACCTAGACAGCCAGTGCCTCGGACCCACCTACATCCACCTTGAGACCCATCAGAGTATCAGACACTCTCAAACCCACTGGAAGAGAACCTTGGACCCATAGACACCAGGAAATAAAGAGACACCACCTGCACCCACTGGAATAAGAGATGGGAAGATGACAATATAAGAACACATCCAACAACAGAAAAACCAATATGATGCTACCAGAGTCTAGGGACTCTACACCAGCAAGACATGAACATCCCAACACAGATGATGCAGAAGAGAGCAACCTTAAAAACAACTTCATGCAGATAATAGAGACCCTAAGAGAGGAAATGAGAAAATCCTTCAGAGAAATTGAAGAAAAGACAAACCAAAAGATGCAAGAAATCAAGGAAAGCCAAGGAAATTCAATTAAACAGCTGATGGAAACAGTTCAAGACCTGAAAACTGAAATAGAGACAATAAAGAAAACACAAACTGAGGGAATGCTGGAAATAGAAAAGCTGAGTAAACAATCAGGAACCACAGATGCAAGTATAGCAAAAAGAGTACAAGACCTGGAGGACAGAATCTCAGATGCTGAGGATAAACTAGAGGAAATAGATTCATCAAGCAAAGAAAATCTTAAGTCCAACAAATCCTTAACACAAAATATCCAGGAAATATGGGACACTGTGAAAAGACCAAACCTAAGGATAATAGGTATAGAAGAAGGTGAAGAAAGCCAACTCAAATGTACAGAAAACATATTCAACAAAATCATAGAAGAAATCTTTCCCAACCTAAAGAAAGACATGTCAATGAAAGTACAAGAAGCCTACAGAACATCAAATAAATTGAACCACAAAAAAGTCCCCTCGTCACATAATAATTAAAACACCAAACATACAGAATAAAGAAAGAATAATAAGAGCAGCAAAGGAAAAAGGCCAAGTAACATATAAAGGCAAACCTATCAGAATTACACCAGACTTCTCCATGGAAACTCTGAAAGCAAGAAGGACCTGGATAGATATCCTAGCAACTTTAAGAGAGCATGGATGCCAGCCCAGCAAAGCTTTTTATCACTATAGATGGAGAAAACAAGATATTACACAACAAAACCAGATTCAAACAATGTGTAACCACTAATCCAGCCATACAGAAAGTACTGGAAGGAAAACTCCAGCCTAAGGATGTTAACTACACTCACAAAAACATAGGCAATAGATAATCCCACTTTATCAAAAGCCAAAAGAAAAAGCAGGGTAAATCCACACACAATACCACTACCAAAAACAAATAAAAAACAAACAAGAATAAGCACTCAATGGACCTTAATTTCCCACAATATTAATGGTCTTAACTCGCCTATAAAAAGACACAGGCTAACAGAATGGATACAAAAACAGAATCCATCCTTCTGCTGCATACAAGAAACACACCTCAACTTCAAAGACAGACCATCCTTTACAATAGCCACAAACAACATAAAATATCTTGGGGTTCAACTAACCAAAAAAGTGAAAGACTTATATAGCAAGAACTTTGAGTCTTTAAAAAAAGAAATTAAAGAAGATACCAGAAAATGGAAAGATCTCCTATGCCCTTAGATAGGTAGGATCAACATAGTAAAAATGGCAATCTTGCCAAAAGCAATCTACAGATTCAATGTAATCACCATCAAAATACCAGCACAATTCTTCACAGACCTTGAGAGAACAATATTCGACTTTATATGGAAAAACAAAAGACCTAAAACAACCCTGTGTAGTAAAGAAACTTCCAGAGGTATCACCATCCCTGACTTCAAGCTCTATTACAGACCTATAGTCCTGAAAACAGCTTGGTACTGGAACAAAAGTAGACAGGTATATGAATGGAATTGAATTGAAAACCCTGATACTAACCCTCATACAATGAACACCTGATTTTTTGAAAAAGAAGCTAATGATATACAATGGAATAAAGAAAGCATCTTCAACAAATGGTGCTGGCATAACTGGATGCTGGCATGTACAAGACTGTATATAGAACCTTGTCTATCACCATGCACAAAACTGAAGTCCAAATGGATCAAAGACCTCACATAAACCCAGCCACACTGAGCCTCTTAGAAGAGAATGTGGAAAGTACCCTTGAACAAATTGATACAGGAGACAGCTTCCTGAACATTACACCTGTAGCACAGACACTGAGATCAACAATTAATAAATGGGACCGCCTGAAACTGAGAAGGTTCTTTAAGGCAAAGGAGACAGTCAACAAGACAAAAAGCAAACCACAGATTGGGAAAAGATATTCACCAACCCATATCTAACAGGGGGCTGATCGCCAAAGTTTACAAAGAACTCAAGAAGCTAGTTTCCAAAACACCTAGTAATCCAATTAAAAAGTGGGGTACAGAACTAAATAGTCAATTCTCAGTAGAAGAATCTAAAATGGCCGAAAGACACATAAGAAAGTGTCCAACATCCTTAGCCATCAGGGAAATGCAAATCAAAACAACTCTGAGATACCATCTTACTCCAGTCAGAATGGCTAAAAGCAAAAACACCAATGATAACTTATGCTGGAGAAGATTCGGAGAAAGGGGAACACTCCTCCACAGCTGGTGGGAGTGCAAACTTGTACAGCCACTTTGGAAATCAGTACGGAGGTTCCTCAGGAAAATAGGAATCAGCCTACCACAAGATCCAGCAATTCCACTCAAGCATATGCCCAAAAGAAGCACATTCATTCAACAAGGACATTAGCATCATTGTTTGTAATAGCCAGAACCTGCAAGCAACCTAGATGCCCCTCAACTGAAGAGTGGATACAGAAAATGTGGTACATTTACACAATGAAGTACTAATCATCAGGGGAAAAAAACAATGGAATATTGAAGTTTGCAGGCAAATGGATGGAACTTAAAGAAACCATTCTGAGTGAGGTAACCAGTAACAAAAAGACAAACATGGTATGCACTCACTCATACATGGATTTTACACATAGAACAAAGTATTACCAGCCTATAATCTACACCACCAGAGACATACATGGTCCTCTGGAGAAGGGGAAAGGGACAAGATCTCCTGAGCAAATTGGGAGCATGGGGGAGGGGAGAGGGAATTAGGAGAATAAGAAGGGGAGAAGAGGAGGAGTGAGGAGGACATAAGGGAGCAGGAAGGTTGTGTAGGGGAAGAACACAGGAGAGCAAAATAAGAGATGCCATCAGAGAGGAAGCCAGTAGAGGTTTAAAGAGAAATCAGGCATTTAAAGGAAATGTCCAGAGATCTACAAGGATGATACCAACTAACCATTGAAGCAACAGTGGAGAGGCTACCTTAAATGACTTCCCCTGATAACGAGATTGACAACTAACTTATATATCATCCCAGAGCCTTCATCCAGCCACTGATGGTAGTAGAAGCAGATACCCACAGCTAAAATTTGCAGTTGCAGAGAAGGAAGAGTGATGAGCAAAGGGGTCAAGACCAAGCTAGTGAAACCCACAGAAACAGCTGACCTGAACAAGAGGAAGCTCTTGACCCCCCCCCCTCCCAGACTGATCCCTGGGAAACCAGCACGGAACTGATCCAGACCTCTGAATGTGGGTGTCAGTCAGGAGACCTCAGAAATATATGGGACCTCTTGTAGTAAATCAGTACTTATCCCTAGCGTAGGAATGGACTTTTGGGTCCCATTTTACATAGAGTGATACTCCCTCAGCCTAGACACCTGGGGGAGGGCCTAGGCCCTATGCCAAAGGATATGACAGACTCTGAAGACCCCCCCCCATGGAAGGCCTCACTCTCCCTGGGGAGCACTAATGGTATGGGATAGGTAGGGTGTTAGTGGGGGAGACAGGGGAGGAGAGAAGGGACAGGGAACAGGGATTGACATGTAAAACAATCTTGTTTCTAATTTAAATTAAAAAAAAATTTAAAAGAATTAAGTGAATGAAAAGGAAATACCACATAAAAGCAGCAGACATAAAAATTATCACCACACAATAAGGAAAGTATGAGTTATTGTCCTACATGGGAAGGGAAGCTGCCCCCTCATAGTTACCCATTTAGAGGTAGGTGACATTATCAGGTAAGTTACAAGAGGAGGCAAAATGTATAGACAAGGCAATTCCATTTTGCTGATGTGCAAACCACAGGAACTATGCTTTCTTTTGCGTTTTCTACAAACAGAGAAGCAACTGCCAATTATAGAAAGTGGAAGCAAGACCCTTTTCCTTCCCATTTTTCTCTTCCCCAAAGCCTGCTCACATATAAAGAAGGCCTGCATCACTAATGAACACCTCAGGTTTCTCACCTGGAACTCTGAAGCTTCCACAAAGATATTAAGCCCTCAAAACTAACTAAAATGCTGAATTAAATGCTATTTAAAATGTTCAAGGTATACTAGAAGAAAATTATCATCACATTTTTCAGTGAAAAGATCTATGAGCCTTGAGATAAGCAGTTAATTTTATCTGTTCAGTCATTTAAATAATAAAAGCTATCTTGACTACCCTACAATCTAGTTTTCAGATGTAAATGAAGATACACAAGAAAGACTTACAAATTATAAAATGTGACATAAATATAAAATTAGTGAAATGAGGTACATCTGTTATGTCATCCAATCTATATAGCAACACCAAGAAACTAAAAAGGTTATTATTCCTTCTTATTGATGAGGGATGAGGGGCAGAAAATGAAAACAGAAAGGACCGGGCAATTTCCTTAACACCCTTAGCTGGTTTGCTAGCAAGGCAGGTCACTTCTTCACCTTCCCTGTTTCCCCAGAATCAGTCTTGGTTAGTCCAAATCATAAGTGCTCCTGACCTCTGCTGTTGAATATTATTTTAAGGTGTGTTACTCTTGTTTATGTGGTGGAACATTTGCTTAATGATGTAAAGGTGAGTTGCTTTTGTTTATGCTGCATTTGTTTAACTCTGTGAAGCTCTGATTCTTTTCCTGTCTAAAACACCCTATGGTCTTATAAGGCGCTGAATGGCCAATAGCAAGGCAGAAAAAAGGATAGGCGGGTCTGTTAGGGAGAGAGAATAAACAGCAGGAGAAATCTGGAAGGAAAAGAAGGAGGAGCAAGATAGAACAAGGAGAGGAAGACATCAGGGTCCAGTCAGCCATGGAGTAAGAGTGAGAGTAAGATATACAGAAGTAAGAAAAAGAAAAGGCCCAGAGGCAAAAGGTAGACTGGCTCATTTAAGAAAAACTTGCTAGAAACAGGCCAAGCTAAGGCTGGGCATTTATAATAATTTATAATAATAAAACTCTGTGTGTATTAATTTGGGAGCTTGATGGCAGTCCCCCAAAAGAACAAAAGAGCCCCAAAGAGTAAAGTATCAAAGAGCAATAAAAGTACAATAAACAACAGACCTCAGGCTGTTGGAGAGACAACAGATTACAAGTGGGGAAGAGAGACCGCCTAGCATGCTTGTTCCTTTGGTATTCTTCCTGTCTCAGCACTGTGACACTGGCAGTGGTCGCATTCCTCAACCATTTCAACTCTTGTCCAGGAGCCCCTCCTCAGTGATACGTTTTGTGGGCCTCAGTAAATGCCAGGTCTCCAGGCCTAGTCAGTAGACCAGCTTTGTGCCACCGCTGGTTCTGAGCTCCTCTTACTGCCCTGAGTATCTGTTTACACTTCTCTAAGTCACATCTTCGGAGAGTTCTCTTCAGGATTCCAGTAGAGTGTGCCTTCTGCTTTCTGCTGAGTTCCTGATGGAGAAATTCCTCTTTTCCAAACTATTCATTCCCAATCTGCCAGGGATACTTTTACTGCCTCATCTCTAATTCCAATCTCAGCATTCTCAGTTTGTACAGACTGTCTGCAGGAGACTGCCAGCCACCTCTTGCTAATTTACTAGGGGTCTAGATTTCCCTTTGCCCAATTCTTTATTAATTCAACAGCTTCAGAGCTGTGTTTTTAGCTCCTATACCCCACATTTTCTTCTCCCTCTACCTGTTATTTCATTCTCCTATAGTAAAAACATGGACTCATGACCTTTCTGCTGTAGAACTTAGATTGAGAAACAGAGCATTAAATCAGCCTTTGAATACCTTAGGGAAACATACAAGATGCAATCTATGTGTTTCTTTCAACTCTAAATTTGTAAACGATCCTTTAAGACAAAGAAAAAAAGGTAATTCTGCACAAAAGCTATATAAAAACAGCCATCTGATCAATTTTGCCCTCAAGGTTATACAGGCTATTCCTACACTGACAGGACAACCATTTTATCCCGAGTAGATTACAATTGTTACCAGGCACATGGGCTGCTAACTATCTCCAAGGCTGCAATAAATCAGAGGCCCAAAACTCTTTCCCATTATCAAAATTTATGGCAGAAACACACACAACAGTCATTCAGACCTCGAGGGTGCCTTCTCACTAAAGACTATGGGTTCAGTAGTTAGACATAATAATAGCTTTGTCTTCCAAGAACCTGGTAAGAAAGAAAAAGAGAAAAATACCCTTGCTTTCTTATGTTGGAATCCATAACCAAAAACATCCAAGAACTGACATTTAGTTCAGGATTTTAGAGCCCTCATCCTCTCCTTGCTGTGAAAAATAATGATCTGTTGGTCTCTGATTGTCATTCAAACCATGGTCACAGAGCCAGCATCTGTCTCTTCATTGGCCTTTTCTTCCCTAAATGTACTGGTTGTCACTAAAAGAGAAATAGTTCTTTTAGTGACACTTGCCAAGCCATGTTAGTCATGAAATGCTGACAGTAATTACCAACAAAATGAAACTGAGGCCCCAAATGATCACTGCACAGGCCTACAAAATAACTGTTATTTTTTTCCTACAGTCTAAGAGACTGAGGCTTCAAAAGTGATTTTATGACATTTTGGCTCCTGATCACAGGTAGGAATTATCCATGCTCAATTAAAGAAAGATGAAAGTTCAGCTTTCTATGATTAAACCAATAACTTGTTCAGCCTCAGGGCTGGAATTAAATGTTAAGGATCTGTGTCTCTTGCAATCCTCTACAAAGAATTAAAGAAGCAAATGGTGCTATCACTGACTTACTTAAAAATCAAGGATTTATTCATATTGGAAATTATTCATGATGAGACTCTGAGATAAGAAAAATTATGCCATTCTCCTATGCCTTTGGCTGCCTACAGAGAGCCATTCCCTTGGATTATGTTTCAGAGATGGCATCACTTATTTTAGATTCTCTATGATAAACAGATGTAGATGTTTTCTTTAGATTTTGTTATAAATAGTGGATAGGAATATAATGCATACATAGGAAAATACTTCAGCATAATAAATGAAGCCCAAATAGCTACACAGTTTACTAACTTCAGCCTCTGTTTCCCTAAGTGTAGAGGACAAGCTGCGATGGTTGGTCGTATGTTGCAATTTAGATAGGCTGCTGGTCTCATTACAAAGTGAAACACTAATCTACATGTTGCTGTGAATGTATTTTGTAGATGTGATTAAAGTCCATTAACAGTTGGCTTTAAGTAAAGGTATTTAACCTAAACCGTCTGTGTGTCTCGTTTCAATCAACTGATGCTTCTTAAGAGTAGGCCTGTCTTGTGTGATGAAGAAATTCTTTGTACCTTCAGCTGGCATCCTAGGGTTGCAGACTCACCTTCATGGTAGTCTGCCCTACAGATTTAAGAATTACCTACTAGCTTCTGCTTGCAAGAATCTTATAATCTATCTCTGCAGTTCAATCAATTTATCATTTATCTATTAGGCATCTGCTCTATGGGCTATTTCTCTGGTTATATCTGACTGATAAATGAGACTTTAATGCTTTTTGTTCATCAACACCATGAGAATAAAATGAGATTGTGCACATAAAAGTTATTTGAACAGCAAGTAAATATTAATGTCTGTAGTATTTAGCATTTGGCATGACTAACTCAAATCCAGCTAATAACTCCAGATAAACACTTCTTTTTTTCTAACAGGCCTTATCAAACTATTAAGTTTCTTAGATCTTACATATTGGGGTTTTTTGGTTTTTTTTGTTTGTTTTGAGATAGGATCTCATGCCATAACCAGGGATCAGTTACACAGCCACTCACCAACCTCAGCTTCGTAAGTGCTGGGGTTGAAGGTATGAAGCCCCATACAAGGCTAAAATTCTGCAATACTACCAAACCTGACTTCACAGATTTGAAGACTTAAGACAATCATACTGAAAACATTCAGATATTATATTCCTCATAATAAATTGATAACAAACTTGACACAGGGTCTATGGATGTGGCACAATAGATCGATTGTAAAGCAAAAGGGTAAAGTCTATGGTCATACAGATTCTTAGACAAGACTTCAACAGAGAGAAAAGGTTCAGGGTCAATGATATAGGAAAGTTAAATGAAGTCATTGAGGGTAAAAGAGGGACCTACTGTAGACACCATCTCTGTTTTGTTTTTCTGAATGTGGGCTGGCTTGGCTCTCCAGCTGTTGAATGAGCTGACAAAATGAGATGAGAGAATACTGCCTCAAGTTGTCAGCCAAATGAGACCCAGGCCCAGAAACTGCTATGGAGACACTGGTGACCAGTGCCTCTTTGAGGAAAAGATGATCCTGGAACTCTTCATTTCATCTCTGCAGCATCACACAGCTGGATTAGATGCTAGTGACTCCTGTGGTATTAGATGAGGCTACAGCAATGAGGTTTAGACTGGGACAGAAGAATGGAAGTCGGTTTTCCACTAGCCAAGCCCATAAATACCTCCCCACTCTTGCTTCTTCACTTCTGGCAGACTGGAATGGAGCCTCGTGAGCTCCATTCACGGAAAATGGAGGGGTGTCACATGCAAAGCCTGAGTCACTGACTGGAGACAGTCATTCATTTAGGAGAGCTTTCTGAGATGGCCCACACTAGATCATTAGCCAGGGGTGAACTGGCCTTTGCATCAAGCCACTGCCATTTGAGGACTTATCTGTAATCAGCTAGCTAACAAAAACTGTTACCAAATTTGGCATACGGTCATAACAGAAATATAAAATGTACAGCATTGGTCTAGGGAAGCAGCAGATGGCAAGGAAATCAAGAGTAGAATCAGAAAGACAGAAATTCATGCTCTGGAGTAAAACACCAACCTGGCATTGGAAGGCAGTCTAGAAATCATCAAAGCCAATCAATCACTCATTTAGGGGTGTTCCTTGAGGTCAGAATGAGAACAGAATGACTACATTAATTCCTTTTCCTATTTTCCCTTCCATATTAATCATGCTTCTCTCTTACAAACTTACTTTCAATTTTCTACACAGCTTATTTATCCCAACTATAGCTACCATCTTTTCTTGTGTCTTGGATGGTCACCCATAAAATGTCACCCACCCACGAATGAGTGTGTGTGTGTGTGTGTGTGTGTAGTTAGTAGGACTGTTTCAAAAAGCTGTCAAGCCTTTTGTCATGGGGCCTAGCTGGCAGACATAGAACCATGGGAGTTAGTGATTATAGCGTAGCCCCACTTCTGGCTGAGTTCTCTGCTTTCTGGTCAGCTACAAGATATAAATAAGTCACTTCTGTACATTTCCTATACTGGACAGTTCATGGCAACTTTATACAAGTTGAGACATCAGAGAGGATGATGCCTCAGTTGGGAAAATCTCTCCATAAGATCAGGCTGTAGGCAAGCTTGTAGAGCATTTTCTTAATTAGTGGCTGATGTGTTAGGGCCCAGCCCAATTTGGATGATGCCACCATGGGTTGGTGGTCCTGGGATCTATAAGAAAGGATGAACAAGCCTACAATCCACACTGCCAGAGAAGCTAGTAAACAAGGAGGACCCTAAGAGAGACATACATGGTCCCCTGGAGAAGGGGAAAGGGACAAGATCTCCTGAGCAAATTGGGAGCAGGGAAGGAGGGGGGAGGGAGCTAAAAGAATGAGAAAGGGAGAAGAGGAGTGGTAAGGAGGACATGAGAGAGCAAAAAGGTTGAGTCAGGGGAAGGAAGAAGAAAATAAGAAAGGAGACACCATAATAGAGGGAGACATTTTATGTTTACAGAGAAATCAGGCACTAGGGAAAGGTCTGGAGATCTACAAAGATGACACCAACTAACAATCTAAGCAACACAGGCTACCTTAAATCCCCTCCCCAGATAATGAGATTGATGATTGTCTTATATGCCATTCTATGGCCTTCATCCAGCAGCTGGTGGAAGTAGAAGCAGACACCCACAACTAATCACTGAACTGAACTGGAATCCAGCTGCAGAGAAAGAGGAGTGATGAGCAAAGTGGTCGAGACCACACTGGTGAAACCCACAGAAACAGCTGATCTGAACAACGGGGAGCTCTTGGTCCCCAGACTGATAGCTAGAATACCAGAATGGGACTGATCCAGACCCCAGGAATGTGGGTTTCAGTGAGGAGACCTCAGAAATCTACATGACCTCCTGTAGTAGTTCAGTACTTATCCCTAGCATAGGTGTGGACTTTGGGAGCCCAATCCACATAGAGAGATAATCCCGGAGCCAAGACACACAGGGATGGGCCTAGGCCCTATCCCGAAGGATATGATAGACTCTGATGACGCCCTATGGAAGGCCTCACCCTCCCTGGGGAGCAGAAAGGATATGTGATAGGTAGGGTTTTAGTTAGGGGCTGGCTCTAGGGAGGGGAGGGAGAGGGATTCACATGTAAAACAATGTTGTTTCTAATTCAAATAAAAAAAAGAAAGAAAGGCTGAACAATCCTTGAGCAACAAGCCAATAAGCATCAGCTTCCTGCCCTAACACCCTTAAGTGATGAACTGTTACGATAAATCTTTCTGCCAAAAGCCGCTGAGCCTCACCACCATGTGTGTGCTTTATGCCAGCTGCCCGCCTGAGTTAGGGACCAAATTAATACACAGAAACTTGTATTAGGTTCAAATGCTGCTTGGCCAATGACTAGGATTCTCATCTGTTAGTTCAGTCTTAATTATCATAAATGTATATATTTTATAAGACTTATCTTATAGAGGATGCCTTTCGCTGGTGCCCTCTCTTGCCAATGGCTCACATCCTGCCGCTGGAGGATGCAAAGGGGAAAAGGGGACACTTCCTGTTTCCCCTTGCTTAAATATGAGTCTCCTTGCTGTGTCACTTCCTACCTGGATCACCACTTCTCTACTGCATGTCCCAGAATCCTCTTTGATTCCTAGGCCCATCTAACTTACTGTCTCATTGGCCAAACAAGTACTTTATCCCATAATCAATGAGATGAATATACACAGTACATTCCCCATCAATGAACAATGATATGGAAGTTTAAGTCAAATGAACTCTTTTCTCCCCAAGTTGTTTTGGTCGTGGCATTTCATCACAGCAATAGTATACCTAACAAAGACACTCCCACTGCCATGCCTCTCCTGCCATGATAAACCATATTACCTTAAACTACAATCCAAAACAAATCACTCTCCCCTTAGCTTGTTTCTATCAGGTATTTGGCCACGGTAATAAGGAAAGTGGCTAATATACCACGCAAACACTGGTCTCTCTCAAGGGCACATCAAGCCCCATATCTCTACAGCACTTCAAAATTGCTTTAACTGTGCCAATCACTGTCCTTTTAAGCATGATATTTAGATCACATGCATGGATATTTAATCATACGTTGTCTCAGACCACCTTCTGATCCCTCTGCCAAATGATATAGTTAAGACATAAACTTTTCTGAGAAGTAACCAAGCCAGATATGAATTATCTTTCCCTCACCCCAATCCTGCAGAGTCCTGAAAGTGCATACTGGGGTCTTACTAACATTACACAGATTCAGCAGGTTGTATTCATGTATATAGGAATGTAAATCACAACAATTCATGAATAGAAGCCATGAATTTGAAAGAAGGCAAGAAGGAAGAAAAGAAAAGGGGAGAATGCTGTAATTATAAACTAAAAAATAAATAGGAAAAAAATAGAAAAATTGGGAGCTAGGCAGATGGGTAAGAGTATTTTCTGTGTAAATATGAGGACCAGTGTTGGATCCTGAGAACCTTTCTAATATGATGGGCATGGCCTCATACATACCTGTAATCCTACCGTGGGGTAGGTAGAGACAGGAGGATGTCTGGGGCTTGCTAGTCACCAGCCTAGCAACTGTTCCAGTGAGGGACCTTATCTCTAGGGAAAGATACTGAGTGGTAAAGAGAAAGATAGCCAGTATCCTCCTCTTCCCCCATCTCCATCTCTTCTGTGTGCACCCATACACCTGTATTCACCCCCCCCTTCTCTCTCTCTCACACACACACACATACACACACACACACACACACACACACACACACACACACAATACATAAATTTTCAAAAGTAAATTATAATTCACTCTAGTATCTTATGTTGTCCTAAGACATGGTCTCATATGCACTGAATAGCCTTGAGGCCTTGAACTTTCTATGTAGCCAAGAATGACCTTAGACTTCTGATTCTCCTTTAATGTACTGGGATTACAAGCATATACCATCATTTTCTATTTTATATGGTTCTGGGAATTGAATCCAGAGCTTTGTGTGTGGTAGGCAGGCACTCACTCTACCCACTAACCACATCCTCCTAAATGTTTCAGTGAGACAATGAGTTTTCTGAGATACAAACAGAGGTGCTGGATACAAACAATACAATGGAAAAGGCAAATAGATGCCTTTGAAGCACTAACCCCAAAAGGATGGTGCCCTGGATTCCTGAAACTCTGTGATTAAAAAAGCTATAAGGACATCACTAGCCTCTCTCAAAGAGTTCTGTAATCTATTAGCAATATCTTTAAGAGCAATCAGTAGGAAAATGACAACATGAAATTTTGGTATTTAAAATATGTTCATAGAGAATGGATGTGTGATAAAACACAAAGGGTTTTTTCATGTATGTTTGGTTTTGTTGTTGTTTTCTGTGGGGGAAGTTGGTTTTGTTGAGGCAGGGTTTCTCTGTGTACCTTTCGTTGTCCTGGAACATGCTCTATAGACCAGGCTGGCCTCAAACTCATAGACATCCACCTGCCTCTGCCTCCAGAGTGTGGTGACTAAAGGCATGAGCTACTACTGCCTTGCTGAAACGCAAAGGTTTGATTAGCCAAATGCTACTTTACAACAGCCCTCACTATCTAACATAATGTTATTCTCGTGTGCCCAGTGTCTTCTCCCATTATCCCTCATCATGGTAAATGGCACTACTCAGTTAATGAGGGCAAAATACCATAGGCAATGCTATTCTTGATGATTCCTTCCCCACACTTAATTCCTACTACCTCCAAAATCTGTCTTTGCTTCGTCCATTCTTTCCTTTCCTCAAGGCTGCTCCTTGGTCTGCTCTGTCACTGTCTTCCCCACTAGACTATTGATAGGAACTCTTAAGTGGGAATTTAAATCTGCACTGGCCTCCCTGTTTCTGCTCTCATCCTCTACCCGTCTATTTTCTGTAGAGCAGCAGAATGATCTAGGTCATTAATCAAACTTTGTCACTCCACTGCCTTAGCCTTTCCAGGAGGCTTCCTTCACTTTGTTCTTAAAATCAAATTCAAACCTCAAAAAGTGGCTGAAACCTTATAAACATGGCTTCATCCACCTCTCTGGCTGCATCTCAGGCCAACGTTGCCTTTGTCCATTGGGCTTCTGCCATGCACAGCTTTATGCACAGTAAGCATATTCCTGCCCCACCAACTTTGAGCTTGTTATTCTTTCTGCCTGAACACTGCCACCTTAGATCTTTGCTGGTGGGTTTATATATTCCATGTTTCATACGTCACCCCCTCAGACAAACTTCCCTGCCTGCCTACCTCACAAAATATCCTCCAAGCACATTTCTTATCAACATACTTTGTTCAGGCCAGAAACTCTGTCTTCCTGACATCCTGCATAAGGCTAGTATTCTCTCTCCCTCTCTCTCTCTCTCTCTCTCTCTCTCTCCCTATTTATAGTATACATATATGTGCATATATACATGCCCCCAAAGAGCAAGGACTCTTCCCACTTTCCCAACTTCTTCCTTGCTGTATCCCCACCACTGTAAAAGAGAACAGCTCTGATAGTCTTTGCTTTTTGTGGTTCCATGGAGGCTTTAGAGCTGAGGGCTTCCTAGACACTGACATTTCCAAATGTATTTTTCAGCTGAAGTCAACCCCTCAGGCAGCCCAGTGGGGAGGTCACAGGCAGACAGCAAGAAGGAAGTCTGGCAAGTTAAATCACACAGTTCCTTTTCCATGCTACACCCATGCTGAGGAGATGCAGCTCATTAGGTACTAAATGTTTAGTGACTGTCACTATTAATTGGTGGGTATTAATACTCTAAGAGGACAGTAAATCTCATGCTGAACTCAATGACATCAGCACCTTGCAGTTAGACTAGCATTTGGAGTTTGCCTCTAAAGCTACAGAAAAGAACCCAGAGATTGTGCCTTCCTTGTTCATAAGATAACGCTAGCAATATTGAGTTACCCCTCATTATGAGTACCTGTACTAAACCGTATATGTGTTTATTATTAAGTATCTACCATAATATTACAGAATTCATTCTAATATTATCCTCATACTTTTTTGGATAAGGAAACTTGCATGTAGCAAAAGGGCACACCTTGATCAAGGTCACAGTGTAAATAATAATGATGGCTTCTGGATTGGACCTGGAGTCTGTGTCATTCTGGAGGATTGATCCTAGCTAAGAAACTTGTAGTTTCTATAATTATTTCTTATCAGGTAATCACTACTCCCTTTATTCAATTATTTTCTCTTCTTTGAGTATAAGTTCAAATACTACTTCTACACAAAGCCTTCTCTAACCCTGCCATCAGACCTTGAAATTCTCTGATGAACTGTACTTGGGGAAATACTTTCACAGAGAAAGGGGGAAAGTAACTTAACTTTTCTGAGCACACATGATATTCCAGGCATTGTCACAGACAAAAGCTATGTACACCTCACAACTAACTTTCAAAACAGGCAACTCTTTTCTGGAAGGTTGGGTGCCCTGGTTAAGAGTGGCAAAATCAGAATTTAAAGCAGTCTGGAGAGGTGCTGAGTCTAATTTATTTCCAGAAAGTTCCTATAAGTGCCCATAGACAAAATAATGTTTCATCTTCGATTCCTTGTAGCCTTTATCCTATTTATAATTTACATTTGCATGGTTAACTTAATCTCCATTTCTAACCTACCTTTATAAGGAAATGGACTCACCTCCTTTTGCTACACTAGATTCCCCAGTACTTGACCAATCTAGCAATCCTGAAGCTAAACAAATGTGTCTGTATAAATGAATTGACTGTATACCCTTCATTTCTATACTGAATAAATAAACATAGCTATCTCTACTAAACTGTAAATTGCTGAGGCAGATTACCTACCTGCCTTATTTATCTCTGGGTCCCTGATAATGAATGACATTTTGAACATTGTAGACACTCTTTACTAAGTCTTGCTTATCATTCAGTTTGTGCCATTCAGAACTCTTCATTATCCAAGACTCCAAGTGAGCAGGCACTGAGCAAAAACCACAGAGCAAGAAGACGACACAGTTCTTGTGTGTAAGGTTGTAACCTAACAGTCTTATGTGTGCAAACAAAGAGAAAATACATCTGAAACTGGAAACCAATGTCAGGTAATTAGTGTTGGTCTGAACTGATGAGGCCCCACTGCTATCCTGTACAAATGGCCATCCCAGTGATTGAAAGAATGGGTTTGTTTCTCACTTGCATTACACAGAATCTAATCCAACTGCAGGCTGGCCGAGTATGCTGTTCTGTATCATCTAAATGCCAGGACCCAAGCTAACAGAGAGAGCATCCTCAGATGCTGGGATAGAAGAATATGGAACAAGGCAAATCACACAAAGTCCTTAAAACATTAACTTGGAAATAACACATTTCCCCATTTAACATACGGGGGGTTAAATCTGCATTCAAGGAGTTGAGCTGGTGCCCTCCCACAGCACAACAGGGACTGGGAGTCAAAGCATTTGGTGATGACAGTAACCACCCTCACATTAGGCAACATACATACTAAAAAGCAATCCTCATAGAACCTAAAACACATAGGTTAATGACATAGCTCAGGCAATAAACTGCTTGACATGCAAACATGGGGACCTGAGTTTTATCTTCAGAACCAAAGCACAGTATGGTGGTACATGCCTCTAACCCAGATGGCCAGATGGTCTAAGTTACTCAAAGTTCCAAGTCAGTGAGCCCTGTCTCAAAAAACAAGATGGAATACTTCCAGCCTCCACATGCATGTGCCCACACATGCACATCAGAAAACACACACACACACACACACACACACACACACACCTTCCCAAACAGGAGAACCTGACATACAGTTCAGAAAAATGTGTACTCAGATCAACATATTATTACTAAAAATGCTAGAACTGCTAAAGTGTTCCCTCAGGTCCTCGGCAGTTTCTGTCTGGGCCTCAGTATCCATATCTGTAAAAAGGGAGTAGGAAAAGAGAATTTCTAAGCTGTTTTAAAAATGATAGTGATGTATGTTAATGCAACCCTCACATAGCCTGCCACAATAGATCATGTTAATCTCATCTAAGTGTCAGCTTTAAAATGTAGAAAAAAACTTTTCCAGATATTAATGAGATAAAACTACCACTCACCCTTTAAGCTTGACAATTTCATTTTCTTGATATTAATGACCATCAACCAGATAAAAGGATTTGCTACACACAACCACCCACACATTGCCAAAACAGATACCAGGATCCAAGTAATCTGTAAACTGCTAAAAATACCATATTCTAAGGCAAAAGAAGGTTCCGAGGAGGAAGGCAGTTAAATCAGGAGAACCCAAATGCCTCTCTACAACAAGCTGTGCAGGTCCCACAGCAATTCTTTTTTTCAGTCTCTGTCCTCACACCCTCCTATATACAGGGCCAAGTACAGAGCTGCAGTACTGCTCAAGGCTAAGCCTGGGGACCAGGCTTACTGTCTCCTACTGTCACCCAGTGTCTGACTCAAAGCACCTTACAAAGCACACATTGCCAAATCACACAGTGCTGCTCTTCTATTTCCCACAAGGCACATGTTGCCAAATTGCACAGCGCTGTTTTGCTATTTCCCAGTCCAATTCAAACCCCCTACAGACATTCTCAGGATGAGAGGAGAAGCAGATGTTAAAGCTGTAATGTTTTTAAATAGATGTACCATGTAAATACCTAAGAAAAGGGAAGCCACCCACTCTTCCCTCTCACACCCTTATTGATAGTTTTCAAGGACAAACCCTAATCCCTGGGCAGCAGGCCATGTCTTCCAGCAGAGGAGGATGCTGGGAAACAAAAGGTCACTGCTTGCAGTTTGCTCTTACATTCTCCAAATGACCAGCTGCTAGAATAATAAGGATATAGACTGGTACCCACAGAAAGAGACCTGGCCTTCTTTTTTTTAGTTTGATATTCATTTCATTTTTTTTTTCTGACCAATATTTCTTTATTTTTTTTTTTTAGTTTTTTTTTTCCTGGATATTTTTTTTATTAAATTATTAATATTTTCACATGTACTTTCCCTCTCCCTCTCCCTCCCCCCACCCCCATTCCTTCTCCCCCACCTCCAACCTACCCCCCACCCCATCCACCCACCACTCCCCAGGCAGGGTAGGGCCCCCAACCAGGGCTCCACCAAGTCCACCAAATCTTCCTGTGCTGGGCTTAGGCCCCTCCCCATGTGTTCAGAGACAGAGCGAATCCCTTCAAGTGGGATGGGCTCTCGAAGTTCCTCCCACCCACCAGGGCAAAACACCAGTCCACCTCCAGAGGCTCCAAGGAGTGCAGGGGCCTCCCCACTGGCATCCATGATCAGGGGGCTGGATTAGTCCTGTACTGTCCTCCCAAAGAGCATCTGGGGTCGATATGCTTTCCCTTTTTCAGGCCAACTGTTTCTGTGGGTTTCTCCAACCAGGTACAGACCCCTTCGTTCTTCATTCCTCCCTCTCTTCAACTGAGTTCCAGATTTCAGCTCAGTGTGTTTCTGTGGATGTCTGTCTCTGCTCTCATCAGCCACTGGATGAGGACTCTAGAATAGCATAGAGAGTATTCATCAATCTGGGTGTGGATATGTGTTTGTGGTTATGTACGAAAAAATACAGGTAGCTTGGAGGCCACAGATCCTCTGAAGCAGAAGTTGCAATTGGTTGTGAGTTGCCCAGTGTGGCTGCCAGGAACAAAGTTCAGATCCTCAGCAAGAGTTGTAGGTGCTCGTAACCTTCTGATCACTTCATTGCCTCTTCTTCTACCCCAGAAATGTGGGAAACTGGTCCAGAGTAGGGCCAATACTAATATAGTTTGGATTATGACTGACACAGATCATGAGCGTGTCAGTTGACAACCATGTTTACAAAATTCAAACAACCATGTCAATTTATCGACATATGGTTGTTACACATGGTGTTCATTTCATGAGGTTATTTTCATGTAAATATATGATGTATTTAGAGAATGTTCTCCAATTCCTCTTACCCCTCCCTTTTCTCACCCCTTCATTAATCCTCTCATTCTCCTCTACATGATTTAATGCAACTATATAAATTCTAGGATACAAAATTAAGAGAAAACCTGATATTTATCTTTCTGACACTGACTTAATTTGCTTTACATGATAATCTCCAGTTGCATCCATTTTCCTGCAGATAACATAATTTTGGTTTTGCTTTATGACAAAGTAAAATTTTATCATATATATGTATATATAAACACACACATATATATACATGTATATATATATATATATATATATATCCCACATTTTCTTTGTCTATTTCTATGTTGTTGAACATCTAGTTTAATTCTGTAACTTAAATGCTATGAGCATTCTTGCAGTAAACACTGTTGTGTGAGCCCCTCCAAGATATATTGATTTGGAGTCCTTGAAGTAAATACTAGGGTATGGTATAGTTGTGCCATTTTATAGGTTTATTTGGGGAATTTAAGGATTTTCCATACTGATTTACATAGTGGCTGAACTCTATGACATTCCTACCAGGAATTACATAAAAGTTCTCTTTGCTTTGCATCCTTGCTAACAACCATAGTTTTATTCTGGAAGTGTTTTTGACCTTCTGTTTTACTCTCATTAAAAACCTGTATTTGTTTCCTAGGGCTGCCATGTCAAAGTACTACAAAATAGTGGGCCTAAAATCAACAGAAACCTGCTGTATGTGGAATATGGATAGTTCTGACACTGGTTTCTTGTTGGACTGCTGTAAAGTGCAAAATAAAGACACCAGCAATGATGACAACTAGGAAAAGAAGACGACTCTTAGAGAGAGAGGAATGCCTTCTCACCATGTCCTCATATGGTAGAAGTGGCAAGGCAGCTCCCAGGGGTCTCTTTTAAGATTTACTTTTATTTTTAATTACCTGTATATGCCTGGGGGGGTTATTGCACATGAGTGCAGCTACCCAAGGAGACCAGATGAAGAAGTTGGATATCCTGCCTTCAAGTTACAGGCAGCTGTGAGCTACACTACATGGGTGACAGAAACAAAACTTGGGTCCTCTGCAAGAGAATTGTGGTTTTAGCATTTGAGCCATCTCTTCAGCTCCAAAAGGCCCTTTTATAAGGGTGCTAACTCTATTCCTGAGGGCTTCCCCTCATAACATAGTTACTCCCCAATGTCCTTACTTACTAAAGTTATCTTGGAGCTTAGGACTTCAACATATGAATGGGGGGCATGAAAACAATGTTCAGACCATAGTAAAGAATCTATAATCATCTATTTCCCCCTTCCTGGAACAAACCTTAGACTAAAATCAAGGCTAGCCTGTTGCTATGGACACACAAGCTTCTTTGCCTCGACTCATGCTTCTCACAGGAATGGAGTGTCCTGGATACTTTCAATGGCACTGCTCCTCCACCACCTCCCTAGGGGGCAAACATATTCCCTCTCAAATGATAAATTTCTCATTCTAGACATTAATTAGAACAGACTACATAAACACTGTTTTTCTTGGAATTTTCCATCTACTGGTTTTGCACGCATCATCTGCTTCCAGCCATACCGCTGAGAGATAGGAAGAACAATTACTAATTACAAAAATGAGAAAAAATGAATCAAAAAGGTCAAGAGGATCAAAAGGACACAAACTTGCAACACAATTTAGAAAGTACCTAGAATCCCATAATCTCTTCTTCCCCTCAAGAGTCTCCACCACCCACCCCTCCTCACTGTGGCCTGGCCTTGGACATCAGAGAATGGGCAGAGTCATAAGCTCTCAGAGCCAGAGGGAAATTAATCTTACCAAGAAGAATGTAAGAGAGACTGGAGGACAGATGAGTCCCAAGGCACATGCTGAAACTCAGAAGGACTGTCACTGCCCCCAACAACCTGTGTCACTTAATAATTTCATCTTCCCAAGACAGAGAAATACAAAGTGTGCATAAGCTAAGGGACTAGTATAACACCTATGGAGTCCTCCATGGAGAGCAAAGGCTCATCACAACCACTGGCTGTGAAGTAATTTCAAGCTCTTTAGTCACTTATTCTGTGGGCTAAGAACTGCCATCCTTCACCAAATTAGTCTCTATGAAATCAATTTCTAAAACAATCAATAGTCACACCCTCAGAAAAGAATGTCTGAGAAATAATAAAGACCGATAAAACTAATCACTTCAGAGAAAACTCAAGCATGACCTTTTGAGCAACACCATTTGTTTAGCTGACACTCTCAAAGATAAATAGCATTTTAAATAAATCAACACAGGCCAACTGCAATAAAGGAAGTATACAGGAGAGTAATTTTAACACTTACTTTTGGTTTAGCTCTCAACGAAATCACATCTCCTTAGAAAACAACATACACAGCTTCAATTTAAATAATGTGTAGAACAAATGATAAAGCAAGTAAGCAACAACAACAACAACAACAAAAACTCCTTGGAAACTTCAAAGGAAACAAAATGAACAAAACCAGAAAACTTTCTAGGGCAGCAAAAATGCCATGACAGCCCACCATCTTGTCAAACTGTGTTTCTTTTATTGGCTCTCTGGCATCAATCTGGAACTGTCCAAATGCTTGTAGCAAACAGTTAAATATTTCATTCAAGTGTATGTTTTTATGCATGCTTTTAAAGACTTCTTTACCCTCTACCCTCCATTTATTTGTCACAGTCCTTTAGCATCAAGGACATGCCTATTCTCCACATCATACAATATTCATAAGACATGGTGTGCATGAGTAGATAACACACTGAAGATCTGTCACCTCTGTCCCCAACCTTCTTGACCCAGAATCCAGAAAAAATGATAAATATGTAACTACACCAACAGTAAAAATTTTTTAAACCAGATACTGTATTAAAGGCTTTATGCTTAATGCTTTTTGATCTGTACAACAAATGCAGATATTGGTATTATAACTACCCATATTTTGCATAAAATACAAGCTAGAGGCAGGAAAGTCAGGAGACATCCCCAAGACCGCACAACAAATATGCCCAAGGTCTTCTACCTCCAGTGCCATCAAGCAGCATTTCCCACTATGCTTGCACAGCTTCCCCTACCCAACTTTTCTTGTTCACATTGGTGAATTAAAATGATGGCACCATTTCATTATACACTCTGTCGTCCTCATCACTCACCTGCTAAGAAAGAGTCAGGAGTGGCTCAAAACTGGTATAGTATGAATGATACTACAGCATAAACTTGATGAAATGAGAAAAGGAAAAAATGATATACATAGAATATTAGAGTAATAAGTACCTAATTAGCTAATAATTACCTAATAAGTATTATTAGGTAAAATTGAGGCTGGAGAAGTGACTCAGCAGTTAAGAATATTGGCTGTTCCAGCAGAGGACTCAGGTTTGTTTCCCAGCTCCCACACAGAAGCTCACAACCATCTGATTCGGTACCAAGGGATCTGATGCCCTCTTCTGGCAACCATGGGCACTGCACAGATATGGTCCATGGATATACATGCAGGCAAAATACTCATACACATAAATAAAAATCATTAAAAAAAATTTAGGTAGACTTTTTACTTTACTGCTTCCTCTCTTCTAGCTCCTTTTTTCTGTATTAATAGATTGGTTCCTCGTGATATTTATTTGTTTTCATATGGCTGTTGTAACAAATTCCCACAAAGAATAAACAACACAAATTTATTACCTTGTAGTCTATAATTTCAAAATCTACCGCAGATCCTAATGAGCTGTACTGCATGTGATTTCAGGGCTGTCCTTCTTCCTGCTGTCTCTAAGGGATAATCTTTGACCTCTGTAGCTTCTAGAGACTGTTCACACCCCTTGGCCTTGATGAGTATCTTAACACCTTCAAAGTCAGCAACGTGGTCAATAAGTTTTTCTTCTAACATTGCTCTAGTTCTGTCCAATTTTTTTATTTTACTTTTAAGGACTTTTGAGAATAGACTGGGCCCACTCACTTTAACAATCCAGTATATTTCCCTTACTTTAATGTCAGCTGATTACAACTATAATTTCATCTTCACCTTTAATTCTTCCTTGCTTTAAACCTTCTGCATTCACAGATGTAGGATTGGATATAGACATCTGTGGGGGCCATTATCCTGCCTCCTGACCCCACTCCCTAAATTAACACCAATCCCATGCCTTTATACCAGGTAATTCTCATTGATGAAGCATTCTCTATAATCCTACTATCAAAACCCAGAAATCAAATCAATTCATCTCATATAAAATAAACAGGAAGGTTAAACAATAAAACATTAAGAATTTTCCTCTAAGGATAGTAGAATTGTGTGTTCTGCTTCTTTCTCACTATTTGTTCTGTAATTTTACCAGCACTAGCAGATTTCATAATCAGAAAAATGTTATTAAAAATGAAATGTGCTGGAATGACTACAGACAGACCAGTGTACAGAACTAGAGGAAAAATAAGGAGCACCCCCTAGCTAGACTGAGGTAAGGAGGGAAATAACAGCTTTCCCATTGTGAAGAGTCTTGAAACCAATCCAGACCAAAAAGGATGTTGGGAGATAAATGCAATGACCAGGGGTTGGTGATTTGTGCGGTCTTGCTCCCTTCTTGCCATAAATCACTTCAAAGAGAATGAATCAGGATAGGGAAGTCATCTCATGACTAGGATCTTATATCTGTTTTTTTTTAAGGGAAGATTCAAGAAAAGTAGAGGACACAGAACGTAAATGAAAAAATAGATTGACACATCTGAATTAAATGGGAGAAAGTACACAAAGAACCAAGCTCAACACCCACCTTCACAACTATGACTGTGTTAACATGGGCCAGTGTAGCTGCTTCTTGGGCTCTTGTTTTCTATAAACAAATTATAATTTGTTTATATGGGAGTATTTAGTGAGATAAAAGGAGCTATCATGGGGACAGAACGAACCTGTGCCTTATAAAGAAGAAGCTGTCTATACCCCCAGTAGAGAAGTAAGTGCTGGGAGCTCCTCCAGCCCACCTTTCCCTCTTCAATTTCCCTGGCCTGCAGCTGCCAGACCCTTTCTGCCACCGAATCCGCCAGAGGGACCTGGAGGCAGAACAAAGCATCCAGCATCAGCCACCATTCCTGTCTTGCCCCTCTACCCTCTGGTAGAGAGAGACAGAAAGAAGGACCCTGAAGCAGAACAAAGCATCAGTATCATCCACCATTCCTTTCTTACCCCTGAACCCTCCAGAATCGAGGAGAGGATAGGGCCTTGAACCCATACCCACCAGGAGAGGGAGAGACCCCACCTATACCCAGCAACACTATCAATCACTATAGATGGAGAAAACAAGATATTCCATGACAAAATCAGATTTACACAATACGTATCCACAAATCCAGCCCTGCAGAAAGTTCTGGAAAGAAAACAACAACCCAAGGAAGTTAACTACACTCACAAAAACATACCCAATAGATAACTCCACTTTACCAAAAGCCAGAAAAGGGGGGAAATTCACATACAATACCACCACCAAAAACAAATCCAAACCAAACAAGAATCAACAATCAATGGAAATTAATATCCCTCAATATAATTGTCTTAACTCACCTATAAAAAGACACAGGATAACAGAATGGATACGAAGACAGAATCCATCCTTCTGCAGCATACAAGGAACACACCTCAATCTCAAAGACATACGGTACCTCAGAATAAAGGGTTGGGAAAAATTTTTCCAATCAAATGGTCCTAAGAAGCAAGCTGCTGTAGCTATCCTACTATCTAGCAAATTAAACTTCAAATTAAATTAATCAAAAGAGATGAAGGTCATTTCATATTTATCACAGGAATAGTCCATCAAGATGAAGTCTCAATTCTTAACATCTATACACCAAATACAAAGGCACCCAAATTCATAAAAGAAACATTACTAAAACTCAAATCACATATTAAACCCCACATACTTATAGTGGGAGACGTCAACACCTTACTCTCACCACCAGATAGAAACTTAACAAAGAAACAAAGAAACTAACAGAAGTTATGACCCAATTGTGTTTAACAGACATCTAGAGAACATACTATCCAAACTCAAAAGAATATACCTTCTTCTCAGTGGCACATGGAACCGTGTCTAAAATCAACCACATACTCATCAATAAAGCAAACCTCAACAGGTACAAACAATTGAAATTACCCCTTGTATCTTACCAGACCACCATGGTTTAAAATCAGAATTCAGCAACAACACAAATTTCAGAAACACTACAAAAGCATAGAAATTGAACAATGCTCAACTGCATCACTCCTGGGCAAAGGAAGAAAGAAAGAAATCAAATACTTCCTAGAATTCAATGCAAATGAAGGCATAACATACCAAAACCTATTGGACACCCTGAAAGCAGTGCTAAGAGGAAAGTTCACACCACTAAGTGCCCACATGAAGAAACTGGAGAATAGTCACACTAGAGAATTAACAGAACACCTGAAAGCTCTAGAACAAAA
Source organism: Cricetulus griseus (assembly GCF_003668045.3). NCBI lineage: Eukaryota > Metazoa > Chordata > Mammalia > Rodentia > Cricetidae > Cricetulus > Cricetulus griseus. Next base: position 36,648,917 of record NC_048601.1, on the reverse strand, counting down.
TGAATCAAACTCATCCAGGAGGATTAGATGCCAGGAAATGATCAAATTGAGACCTGAAATCAATAAGGTAGAAACAAAGAAAACAATACAGAATAAATGAAACAAAGAGTTGGTTCTTCGAGAAAATCAACAAGACAGACAAACCTTTATCCAAACTAATCAAAACCAGACAGAGAACATACAAATTAACAAATCAGAAATGAAAGGGGGGACATAACAACAGACACCAGAGAATCATCAGGTCATACTTTGAAAACCTGTACTCCACAAAATTCGAAAATCAAAAAGAAATGGACAATTTTCTGGATAGATATCAATTACCAAAATTAAATCCAGAACAGATAAGCAATTTAAATAGAACTATAATCCCTAATGAAATAGAGGCTGTCATCAAAAGTCTCCCAACCAAAAAGCCTAGGGCCAGATGGCTTCAGTGCAGAATTCTACCAGAAATTTGAAGAAGAGGTAATACCAATACTCATCAAAGTGTTCCACACAATAGAAGCAGAAGTATCAAACTCTTTTTACTAGGCTACAATTACCTTGGTACCCAAACCACACAAAGATACAACTAAGATAAAGAACTACAGACCAGTCTCCCTCATGAGCTTTGATGCAAACATACAATAAAAAATAAAACTGGCAAATAGAATCCAAAAACACATCAGAAAAACATCCACCATGATCAAGTAGGCTTCATCCCAGAGATGCATGGATGGTACATACAAAAATCTATCAATGTAATCCACCACATAAATAAACTAAAAAAGAAAAACAACATAATCATCTCACTAGATGTTGTAAAAGCCTTTGACAAAATTCAACACCCCTTCATGATAAAGGTCTTGGAAGATCAGGGATAACAGGAACATACCTTAACTTAATAAAGGCAGTAAACAGAAAACCAACAGCCAACATCAAACTAAATGGAGAGAAACTCAATGCAATATGTGATCCCTCTAAAATCAGGAACAAACAAGGTTGTCAACTCTCTCCGTATCTCTTCAATATTGTACTTGAAGTTCTTTCTAGAGCAATAAGACAACAAAAGGAGATCAAGGAGATACAAATTGGAAAGCAAGAAGTCAAACTTTCACTATTTGCAGATGATATGATGGTTTACATGAGTGGAGCAAAGAATTCTACCAGGGAACTCCTACAGTTGATGAACACCTTTAGCAAAGTGGAAGGATACAAGATTAACTCAAAAAAAATCAGTAGCCCTACTATATACAGACGATAAATGGGCTGAGAAAAAAAATTAGAGAAACATCACCCTTTATAATAGCCACAAGCAACATAAAATACCTTTCGGTAACTCTAACCAAACAGGTGAAAGACCTGCATGACAAGAACTTTGAGTCATTAAAGAAGAAATTAAGAAGATACCCAAAAATGGAAAGATATCCCATGCTCTTGGATAGGAAGGATCAACGTAGTAAAAATGGTAATCTTGCCAAAAGCAATCTACATGTTCAATTCAATCCCCATTAAAATCCCAGCACAATTCTTCACAGACCTTGAAAGGACAAATACTCAACTTTATATGGAAAAACAAAAGATCCAGGATAGCCAAAACAACCCTGTACAATAAAGGAACTTCTGGAGCCATCACCATCCCTGACTTCAAGCTCCACTATAGAGCTGTAGTAATGAAAACAGCTTGGTATTGGCACAAAAACAGACAGGTAGACCAATGGAATTGAATTGAAGACCCCTAATATTAACCCACACACCTATGAATACCTGATTTTTTACAAAGAAGCTAAAACTATACAATGGAAAAAGGAAAGCATCTTCAACAAATGGTGCTGGCATAACTGGATGCAGATAACTAGAAGATTTCAGTTAGATTCCTATCTATCACCACATGCAAAACTTAAGTCCAAATGGATCAAAGACCTCAACATAAATCCAGCCACAATGGACCTCTTAGAAGAGAAATTGGGAGCTATATTTGAATGAATTGGCACAGGAGACCACTTCCTGACCATAACACCAGTAGCACAGACACTGAGATTGACAATAAATGGGACCTCCTGAAACTGAGAAGTTTCTGTGAGGAAAAAGACATAGTCAACAAGACAAAACAACAGCCCACAGAATGGGAAAAGATCTTCAACAACTCCACATCATACCAGAGGGCTGATTTCCAAAACATACAATGAACTCAAGAAGCTAGTCACCAAAATACTAAATAATACAATTAATTAAAAAGTGGGGTACAAATCTAAACAGAGAATTCTCAATAGAGGAATCTAAAATGGCTGAAAGACACATAAGAATGTGCTCAACATCCTTAGCCATCAGGGAAATGCAAATAAAAAACAAAACAAAACAAAACAAAACTCTGAGATACCACCTTATACCAGGCAGAATGGCTAAAATCAAAAACACCTATGACAGTTTATGCTGGAGAGGATGTGGAGAAAGGGGAATGCCATTGCTGGTGGGAGTGCTAACTTGTACAGTCACTTGGGAAATCAGTATGGTGGTTTCTCTGGAGAATGGGAACCAGGCTACCTCAAGATCCAGCAATTCAACTCTTAGGCATATACCCAAAGGATGGACATTCATACAACAAGGACATCTGTTCAAGTGCTTTACACAGCCTTGCATCACAATGACAAAATACATAAGAGAAATTTAAACAACGGGCGTTGGTGGTGCACGCCTTTAATCCCTGCAGTCGGGAGTGGCTCGAACTCTGTGATTTCGATCTCTGTGAGTTCGAGGCCAGCCTGGTCTCCAGAGCAAGTGCCAGGATAGGCTCCAAAGCCACCCTGACTTGAAAGAGAAACCCTGTCTTGAAAGAAAAACAAACAAACAAACAAACAAACAAAAACAAGAAAAAGAAATTAAAAAAAAACACAGAGAGAGAAAAGAGAAAGAAAAACTTAAAGGAAAAGCGTTCTTTGGGCTCAGGTTTCAGGGCCCCAGAGCATGGTCCTTTGCTTCACCGTTTCTGGATTGGGATGGAACAACAGTATATGGTGGGACAGAGATGTTTACCATGATGACCAGGAAGCAAATAGAGGAGTCAACCATTAGATAACCCTTCCAGGACATGCCCCTAGTAACTTATTTCCTCCTGTCAGGACCCCCTTCCTGAAATTTTCACCACCTCCCAACAATGCCATCAGCTGGTAAATAATCAGGATACAACACAGCACTGGGGAAAATATTTCACATATGAACAATAATATCTAATATCTGTCATATAAAACAAAGCACAGATTTAGGCCATATCATTGTTAGAAATAAACATGAGTCCTCAAAAGACATTCTGGGAGGAAGAAAAAACATACAGTGCACATGCAAACAAAAAAGTCAAAAAACAATAAATAATTCTAACGATTAACCTAATGTCTCCTTACCAATCACGTTTAGGTAATAGCTTTTATACTGCATTTATTTTTCAATTTCTGAGATGTCAATCTGGGAGGCTTTGTTGAAAGCCAATGAGGTGAGAGATTACTTTGGCAATTACCCCCAAATAACAGATTGCTGAGTTTGACAAATCTGAAAATTGGGCAAAAAAAATTTTTGTTGTTTTTGTTAGTGGGAATGAGGTCTAGAGAAAAAGGATATCCAGGACAACATATTGGAAAAGCTGATTGCTCCAAGTACAGAGTGAACTTTTATAGGGTAGGTTTATATAGGACTAAAGAATAATCTTACAAATAAATTGTGGTAAAAGCCAATAATAAAAAGGCAGTTATGCTTCCTTCGAAGACCTTCAGCTTACTAAATTCAGCAAGGCACAAAAATAAATGAACACTGCTTCTCAATAGGAGAGCTGTGATGCCCTCAGCCAAGAACCTAACACAACATCGCTTGCCATTTGAGTTTCTAAGAAAGCAGTGCCCTTTTCCTTCACTGTTGCCCAATGCAGCTGTTTCTTATATGTCAGTAGGAACAGAATAGAGCCCTTGGAAACTGTCATTATGGTATTGAAAGCCTAAATCCTCCAGGCTGTCATGAACTTTTAAAGACCATCTGAAAATGTAACTCTGTGATATTCAAGAAGATAGTAGTTCTGCCAATGGCCAAAAACACAGACCTCTCAAACATCTACTATTGTCTCAATAAAACAAAGACTTGAACTTTGTATTCTGACCAAGAGACAACTGTTGATTCCATTCAACAATTGTATATGTATATCTTACTAGGTGACTCTAATTCATTATATGGAGAGAATCACAATAATAATCAAAACCAGAAAAATTATTGCCTTTATGGCACTCACAGTATAGAGGAAGTACATGGGTACATGAACTGATCATACAAATTAATGTAAAACAAGCTCTGAGCACTGTCATAATTAAAATCACATCCCCTTAGGTGTGTGGGGGAGTGTAGACAGAGTTGCTATCCCACCTGGTCCCAAAGGCGTTTAGCCCCAAATAAACACACAGAGCCGTGTATTAATTATAAACTGTTTGGCCAATGGCTTAGGCTTCTGACTGGCTAGATTTCTCTTAATTATTAATCCATAACTATTAAACTAAGTATTTCTACATGGCCCTGTCTTACCAGAGAATGCCCAGAGTCTTATCTTCCTGGTAGCTACATTGTGTCTTCCAGAACACTCCTCTCTGCCTTCCTCTTCCCAGAATTCTCCAATTCTGGTAGCCCCACCTATACCTCCTACCTGGCTACTGGCCAACCAGCATTTATTCATCAACCAATAAGAGAAACACATATTCACAGCATACAGGACATCCCTCAACATCTCCTCCTTTTGGTCTAAAAAGAAAGGTTTTAATTTCAACATAGTAAAATTATATAAAACAAAACAGTTACCAAGTAAGAACTATAGTTAACAATATTTAGTCCACTAACATTCAGAAAAATTTAAAGAAAATATTTTATCATCTATCTTATCTTTGTCGGTCTAAATTTTAATATGTAACTTATTTTTATCATAACTAAGGAAAACCATAACTATCTGTCTTTGCATCAAAGACCTCAGAAATATAATATATAAACTCTAGTATTTACAGAGACATCTCACTTTCTGGACAGTCACCCAAAGTTCCTCTGTAATGTTGGCACACCCATCTTCAGCCCATCAGCCATAGTGTGTTTGGCAGACTTCTCAGCAAAGCACGAAACTTGAAACTGACCCATGTGTATTGGCAGTTTGTCGGTCATTTTTCTCGGTTTCCTGCAGAATGTAGGCAGACTCTTCCATGAAGCAGGAACCCTGAAGGACTGTCCCATTTTGTTTCGGCAAGTATAGCAGTCACTTTCCTGTGGGCCCTGCATGTCTAGTTTATACAGAATACAGTCAAACAGTCCAGGCAAGAGAAGTTTCTTGCCCACATGGATAGTCTTACCATATTAACTGCAAACTCCATTATAAGTTTCTTCGACATCTGTCTTTCTCTCTGATGTAACTGGTATTGCCAGGAGCAATGGTGTCTCATTGTCATGAAAAAACCCTAATAAACAATTTTAAGTGCCATATTCTGTAGGTCTTTCAAAGGTTTTGAAGGATACCTATCCATTTGAAGTATATCTCTGTATATCTAAAAAACCTAACTAATATAAGTTTTGACAATCATAGGTGACTATCTATAATCTGTATTTTTAATTATACATTACATTTTAAAATATGCTGTAAAAATACCATATCTAATCAAGAGTAGCAATATACGTATAGCAAAATTGACCTTAAATTTGCATCAATAAACAAACATCCATACCAATGCAAAGTATTCATTTCTATATCATATTCCCTAATGGCATTTGGGGGGGGAGGCATGAATATGGGCTTGGCAAAATTGATCAGTGGTCACTAAGGCAAGACCTGGATGGAGTATGAGATGAGATTCTTCCTTGAAGGGGAGACATCTTGTGCCAAGATCCTCTATCAAGAAGTACTACATTGCATACAAGGAAAGGGGACCTGGAGTGCAGACAACCTCGAGTGGAAAAAGCTGCAATTTGAGCTAAGGCTGACAAGACAGACATTGTCAAACCATACCAAATAGAGGATATGGGTTCTTATAAGTGCAATTGGAAGGCTTTGAAAGGTTGGTGGAGGTGGGATAGGTATCAGATTTGGATTTTAAACATCACTCTGCTGCTCAGGGGTAAATATATTGGTAAATCAAGATATAATGGCAGGTCTAAAGCAGGGAGCACTGAGAGACTAAGAATCTTAAGTCATATAATGTCAGCTCTACACAGAAATCTCAGGGCAATGAGTGACAGTCCCTTAATCCATGTTTAGCCACATGTATAGTAGCGTTTAGGGTACAAACTGATTACTGCCATGACTCCCTAGGGCTAGGAGATGGTTCTGTTGATAAAGGGCCAGTTCTTGTGTGGGAACCAGATATTCAAAACTCATGTAAAAAGCAAAAGGTTGTGGCTCACTCTTGTAGCTGCAGCTGGGAGGCAGGTAAGGGAGAGATATAAAGATCAGTGAAGCTCATGGGCCAGCCACCTTAGCCTAATCCATGATTTTCAGGCTCTATGGGAGATACTATCTCAAAAAATTAAGGTGAGTTAATGGCAAGATGACTCAGCAGGTAAAGCATTTGCTGAGTATGCCTGGGGATCTGTTTATGATTCTCAGAACCCATGTAGAGGTTAAAGGAGAGATCCAATACCACAAAATTGTCCTCTAACTGCCAATCACTCACTATGGAGCATGCACCCACACACACATCATACACATACACACATGCATATGCATGCACCACACACATACAAGTTAATTAAAGGTGGAAAGTGATCATGGAAATTCACCCAAAGTCAACCTCCACAGGCTCACACACACATGAATATGCACCTAAATGCACATGTGCACGAAGTCATACTAAACACAAATCACACACACACATTTTCCATCCAGTCTTTCTATATCAATATGTACTCTTAAACAAATTTTATATTCTGTCTATATATGTTCCAAAGTTATTAGGGCCAGGTGTTTCTTAAAATGTATAACCTTTGAACTTACACTAAATATTCCATAACACACCCAGAAGGCTCTGGGAAGGACTTCGTAATCAAACACATTAATATGTTTGAAGCAAAATGTTCAATCACTAGCTCTACATGAGTTAAATAAAGGCACAGAACGACTAGATGGAAAGTATGCACGTGTGTGTGTGTTTGTGTGTGTGTGTGTGTGTGTGTGTGTGTGTGTGTGTGTGTGTGTGTGTGTGTGTGTGTGGTGTGGTGCTTTGAATGAGGATAGCTCACATAGGCTCATATATTTGAATGATTAGTTCCCAGTTGGTGGACTGTTCAGGAAGGATTGGGAAGTATGCTTTGTATAAGGAGATGTGTCCCAGGAGGTGAGCTTTGAGGTTTCAAAAGCCCATGTTAGGCCCAGTGTTTCTCTCTGCTTCCAACTTGCAGATCAGATGTAAGCTCTCAGTTACTGCTCAGCACCATGTCTGTCATGACTGTTGCCATGCTTCCTATCATGACGTAAAACCCTCTGAATCTATAAACAAGACTCCAATTAAATGTTTTCTTGTATAAGTTACCTCGGCCATGTTGGTCTCTTCACAGTTATAGAACAGTAACTAACATAGTTTGTGTCAATTCAGACCAGCTTTATGTCATCAAATACCTTTACACAAACTAAAATAAGATATTTCTTCAGAGCTGTTTGAAATTCAGAATTGCAAAGAGAATGTGAAGCTGTAGTCCTTCCTCTTAGTACAGTGAATGGGCAGGTAACAAATGTTATAAACGAATCTGTCAAGAAGGAAAGAATCTGTGTCCCAAACTGGGTGGCAACATAAATTTACAGGTTATTACTCTGTAAACTACAATCAAAGGTAAGATGTTATATTTGGGATTAAAAGTGTCTTCCAAAAGCCAGAGGCTGATGTTTGAAAGTTTGGTGCCAGATGATAGTGGAGTTAGGGATTTGGGACTAACAACTGTATTATAAGGTCTCTGCCTTCATCTATGGGCTAATTAATTGATGGAGTTAAAAATTACTGGAAGTGGTGGGACCAGAGAAAATTGGGCCTGGTTGATGGGAATGGGTCACTGGAGTATGTTTTTGAAGAGTTTCTTAGTCTGGTCCTCTCCCACACTCCCTCTGATTTCTGAGCTGTAAAGTAACACTCCACAACCTGCTCACCATGATGCTTTACCTTTTCATGCCCAGAAACAAAGGAGTAGATTAAATGCAAACAGAAACATCTGAAGTCATGAATCAATATAAGTCTTTCCTCTTTTTAAATTATTCTATCAGGTGTTTTTTCATGTCAACAAAATATCTACCTAACCATGCCTCCACCACACACACACACACACACACACACACACACACACACACACACACACACACTGGTACTGAGAAGCAGGGTCATTGATGTAACTAAAGCTGACCATATCAAATATTTGGAACTGATATGTGAGAAGAATTTTGGAGAAGCCTGTCAATGTGAGCTCAAGAAACCTTAAAACACTGTAAGCCTAGCTTAGTGCACACATGTCTTGTGTATGTTCAGAAGACTGGAATGCTGATAGGCATACAGACAGTACATATCGCGCTCATGGAATTTCAGATGAGAAAGAAGGCTCTGTTGGAGACTAGAATCAACACATGTTACATTGTGGCAAAGAACATTTTTCCATGTCCAGAAATCTCATGGAAAACTGAGTGTAAAGCTGGTGAGCTAACTACTCAAGCATTGGAAGTGTCAAGGCAGTCTAGCATCCAACCTGTGGCATGGTTATTGTTGGCTACCTTTAGCCAGGTTTATATTTGAGAATTTGAGACTATGAAGGTTTAAAAAAACTTGGAAGTTTGATCAGAAAAGAAATATATGCCAACTCCAATCTTCCTGAATAAGTATGTCTACAGATGCTACCATTGCCTATGACCATCAAACCACAGATACTTCTGACTTTCATTAGAGACTCATACAAGCAACTCTGGGGTAGGAGTACATCATTGGCCTCACTTCTCTTGAGGCTGCTGACATCATTGTTTTAACACAGTGTGTATTTATTTTCACCTCAGATTTTTCTTGATAAAAGGTTGATTAAGCAGTAATTATAGATGCCCTTTTATGTAACCACTTTTTAAAGAAGTGAAATGAATTTCTATTTCTTCTTTTATTGAAAACAGTTTTTTTAAAGGTGGGCATGGTGGTACATGCCTTTAACATCACCACTCAGAAGACAGAACTGGGTGGATTTTTATGAGCTTGAGGCACACCTGGTCTAAAAAGTGAGTTCCAAGATAACCTTGGCTAGTACACAGAAATACCATCTTAAAAAAACTAAAAAGGAAAAAAAAGAAAGAAAATAGTTTTTTAAAATACCATCTTTCATCCCATCCAGATCCACACCCTTTCTGTCTCTTGTTAGAAAACCAACAGATCTACAGAATAATAATAAAATAAAGTAAAACAAGTAAATTGTAATAGTTCAAAATAAACAAACAGAAGAAAAAGAGCCAAAGAAAATGCACAAGAAGTACATATACATATAGACACAGAGACACACACATTTGCACACATGGAATTCTCATAAAAATGAAAAACTAGAAACCATAATGCACTGTGTGTGCCCCCACATGTGCCTGTGCACTCACATGCACACACACACACACACACACAGAGAGAGAGAGAGAGAGAGAGAGAGAGAGAGAGAGAGAGAGAGAGAGACCTGTAAGGTTAAAAAACAAAGCTCTGACAAACTATTATGAGACAAAGAACTTCCAAAACTGTCATTGAGTTCATTTTGTATTGGCCATCTATTGCTGGACATGGGGCTTGCCCTGAAAAGTGGTTTGTATGCCCAGTGATACTCCATTGCAGAAAAAGAAATTTTTACTAGAGTGTGGTTATCAATTGGAGATAGCTTCTAGGTTAGGCTTAGGAGCCTAGGCCCACTTCTCCTCTCCAAGCTAAAGCCCCATTTGATGCAAACCCATGCAGACATACTGCTGCAGTCTCTGTGAGTTAGTAAGTGAGCCAGTTTTGCTGTGTTTAGAAGGCTTTGTTTCTTTGGTGTCCTCCATGTGCCCTGGCTCTACACTCTTTCCACTTCCCCTTCTGAAATGTTTCCTGAGTCCTCAGGTGAGGGATTTGATGGAGACATCCCATTTAGAACCAAGTGTTTTAATATTGTTGTTGTTGTTTTGTTTCTCTCTGTGTGTGTGTACGTTGTCTGTCTGTGGGTCTTAGTATGCTCCTGGCAGAAGCTTCTCTGATGATGGCTAAACAAGGCACTTATTTATGAGTATAGCAGAATGTCATAGGGAGTATTTTTATTACTACATTCTTTTAATAGAACAGTAGTATTTGATTTTCTTCTCAGTCTGTGACCTCTTTAGTTCTTGTCCACTTGACTAGTGTTTGGTATAGGTTCTATCTCATGGAGCGGGCCTTAATTAAATCAGATATTGGTTGGTTACTCCTACAAACCTTGTGCCACTATTGAGCCCAGATATATTGCAGGGAGATCCCAATTGTAGATTACGGGTTTTTAGCTGAATTGGTATTTACCTTTTTCTCCTTTGGTAGCATGCAGAGTGCCTTCCAGTACGATGAACACGGTCTGTAAGGGTAAAGGCTTTACATAGGTATCACCTTGACTTCTCTGAGTTCAATTTGTGTAGGTGCTGTCCTTACCATCAGTATGTGGGGGCAACCAATAGTCTGGGCAATAACTTGGGTTGTTTGGGGGTTCACATTGGACACTTTGGCTAACAAGTCAATTATCTGTATCCCCTTCCCAGTACTGAAGATTCATTTGATGATGAAAGATGTGCAGTTGGGGCTCTGTCTCCCCCATTCAGTCTTTGGTGATTTCATTTATATCATCTTCATATATGTATATATGTTCAGAAGTTTCTACTGTAATAGATTTCCATATAACCCCACAAAAGGTCTTTAATTTTATGTTAATGTCCCTCTCCATATTCCCCCATTTAACCCTCCTTTACCCTATCCAATTGATCATCCCAGTTTGACACCCCCCTTGTCCACCCATATCTATAATATTTCTCCTTCTCAGAGACACACATCTCTCGCTACAGTCCCTTACTCTATACTTAACCTCTTTGAGTTTTATATATTATAGCTTGCTTACTAATGACCTAACAACGATCATCTACATTTAAGCAAATACACACCATATTTGTCTCCCTGGATACATCACTCAGGATGATTTTTTTTTCTAGATTCATCCATTTACCTGCAAATTCAATGATTTCATTTTTAATGGCTGAATAATATTTCATTGTGTAAGGGTACCACATTTTCTTTATTTATTCATCCATTGATGAACATCTAGACTGTTTCCAGCAAAATAGTTATGAACAGGGCAGCAATGAATATGGATGAACAAATGTCCCTGTGGAGGATGAAGTGCCATTTTTGTATATGTACTTTTGTGGTGTAGCTAGATCTTGAGGCAGATCGATTCCAAGCTTCCTTGGGGAACCATCACACTGATTTTCATAGTGGCTGTACAAGTTTGCAGTTCCACCAGCAATGGCTTAGTGTTCCCTTCACTCCACATCTTCACCAGCAGAAGCTATCACTAGTTTTATTGATCTTGATCTGTTTTTACTGGTGTAAGATGAAATGTCAAAATAATTTTGATTTGCATTTCCTATATAATAAAATAACTCCCTGGAGATATCACCATCCCTGATCTCAAATTGCACTACAGATCTACAATAATAAAAACAGCATGTTATTATTGACACAAAACAGATACATTAATCAATAGAATCAAATTTAAGATTCAGACATAAGTCTATACACCTGATTTTTAATAAAGAAGCCAGAAATACACATGGGAAAAAAGACAGCATCAACAAGTGTTGCTGGTCTGACTGGATGGCTGCATGTAAAAGATGCAAATAGATCCACATTTATCATCCTGCACAAAAGTCAACTCTCTATGGATCAAAGACCTCAAAATAAAGGTTCAGTTTGTCAAACAGAAAGACAAGAATGTGGGGGATAGCCTTGAACTTATTGGCACAGGAAAAGACTTTCTGAACCAACATCTATAGCACAGACACTAAGAACACAATTAATAAATGGGACCTGGTGAAACTCAAATGTTTCTGTAAGGCAAAGGACACCATCATTCAGGCAAAGCAGCAGACTACAGAATTGGAAAAAGATTATTTTTTACCAACTATACATCTAATAAATGACTAAAAATTCCTGGACATCAAGGCTGAAAGGCACATAAGAAAGTGTTCAACATCCTTAGCCATCAGGGAAATGCAAATCAAAACAACTTTGAGATACCATCTTACTCCTGTCAGAATGGCTAAAATCAAAAATACCAATGACAGTTTATGCTGGAGAGGATACGGAGAAAGAGGAACACTCCTCCACTGCTGGTGGGAGTGCCAACTTGTACAGCCACTGTGGAAATCAGTATGGCGACTCCTCAAGAAAATGGGAATGAGTCTACCACAAGATCCAGCAATTCCACTCCTAGACATATACCCAAAAGACATATAAACAAGGACATCTGTTCAACCATGTTCATAGCAGCATTATTTGTAATAGCCAGAAACTGGAAGCAGCCTAGATGCCCCTCAGCCAAAGAATGGATAGAGAAAATGTGGTACATTTACACAATGGAGTACTACTCAGCAGAAAAAAAAACAATGGAATCTTGAAATTTGCAGGAAAATGGATGGAACTCGAAGAAACCATTCTGAGCAAGATAACCCAATCACAAAAAGACAAACATGATATGTACTCACTCATATGTGGACCTGCTTTATGATACATAGTAGTGACCGTGCTTTATCAGAGCTGTTTTTAATGATGTTGCTCAGAATGGTTTCCTTCCAGATGATGATTAAGAAGCTAATTTAAAAAAAAATGGTGCCAGGTACACCTGTGCTGTTTTCTGGGGTTTTGTTTTTTACTTTTTTTGTTGTTGTTTTTAAATGGAGTGTGCTGGATGTCTCTACAATTTTGTTCAAATGATTGCAGAACCTGGAAAAGCTGTTGCTGCTATTGATGCATAACATACTGCTATTATTGATATATAGATATATAGATAGATAGATAGATAGATAGATAGATAGATAGATAGATAGATAGATATGGCACATTTCCTTAGCATATATGAATCATATAAAATGCCTGTTATAGATTGGCTTATTTTGCACCTCTCCTTGATGATACCCTTCATAAAGTAATGTACAAATAAGAAAAATGAGGTACAGATCTAAACAGAGAATTCTCAAAATAGGAAAAACAAATGGATAAGAAACACTTAAAGGAACATCATCAGCCATCATGCTGACAGCTTTTGACCTAAGCAGTCATCAGGTTTTCTGGTTCTTAAAAATGCAGAGCGCTTATTGCTGGGCCATGCATTCTCCAATTCTGCTCCTTGTGTGAGCTCTAAAACATAGGACACTCTAATATATACCGCTCTAATACACGGTGACCTCACCTTGTGCTCTTAATAGTCTGTGCTACATTTTAACACATTTTTACTTTTCACTGACTTTGTTTTCCCCCCTACAGTGATACACAGAAGTAATCTGCTCATCTTAATATCATGGGTCACTTGTCTTCACATTCCAGAACAACTTCAAATGTCTTGAAGAATGTCCATTTTACAATACTTTGTGGACAATCTGGGAACATGAGGACTTTGAACCAACTTCTGACCAGGTAATAACCATGTTATAAGAATTTTATGCCCTGCCTTCTCACTGACTTTGTTCCACTGATCACTTCAGGCCCCATTCAGAATTTACCACTCCTATAATAACAACCCACTCTCTTCATCCTAGACCTCAAGCCTGAGCAATCTCATCGTTCCTCACATAACCATCACCATAGATCAGTTAGCTCATAAGTTCCACAGTCACTGATATAAATCACCAGGATCCCAGAAAGATCCTCTAGGACAGCTCTATATTTGCCCAAAGAATAGAAACCAACAGTTATTCACATCAAGTTTGCCTTTAAATAAATATACCAGAGGAAGAGCCAAAGTTAACATCATGGACTCTACCTTTACGTGCCTAGGAAGGTTAGAACTTTGATTTCCTTATGTGCAATATGACTAAAGTAGTAATAGCAGAAGCTATTCTACCTACTCCATATGGATTCTATGACTATAATATGAGATACATTGTAAATGAAAGCTACCTTGCAGTGCAGGGCTTATTCTTATTGGCTCCTTCATCACTGAAGTTCTTTCAACAAGGAAAGATGCTATAGCATTGGAAAATATCCCCAGAAAAAGGATTTTTTCATTATCAGGACTATATTAAAGACATAAATGAACATTTATTTAGGACTTACCTGAGGCTAGCCATAGTTCTAGATTTTTTGCATGTATTATATCATTCAATTGTAAGACCTGCTTTAAGAGCAATGTCATTGGGTGCCTTATTCAATTACTAACTGCTTCTAGTCTTTATCTGAAGTTGAATGTAGTTTTATGAAACTCAAATTCACTAGTAATGGATGATTATCTTGGAAATAATGATCCCTTAAATAAGTATAGTGATTGACATTTTATAGAGAACAGAGGTCTCATGCAACTGTCCTAACAAAATACAAATTTGTAGTCTTTTACTTCAGGGAAGGAAACTGAGATCATGTCCTGAAAAGTAAGAAAATTGCAAAATGAATGCATGTCTTTAAAATACACTCTGTGTTTCCCCTTTTCAACTTTGATGCTTGTGTGTGTGCGAGCAAGTAAGCTATGTATGTGTGTATTTATGCTATGCATGTGTATATTTATGCTTGCATATGTGGTTATATGGAGGGGTGTGCATGTATGTGCAAGCACACACATGTAAAGGCCTGTGGTTGATGTCAGGAATCATCCTTGGTCACTCTTCTATATTATTCTTTGAAATGGGATCTCTCAGTCAAACTCAGAGGTCACGGATATGACTTGTCTCCCTAATCAGCTTGCTCTTGGCATCCTTCATCTCTGCCTTCTGAAGATGGAATTAAAAGTGACCACCATACTCACCTGGAATTTTATGTGGATCCAAACTTTAGTCTTCATACTCCTATGGAAATGCTTTAACCACTGAGCAACCTTCACAGCCCCTACATGCATGTTCTCAATCACTGCACTCCAGAGTCTCTGTAGGAAGGCCTGACAAGGGCGATATTGCAACCAGATTCTTAATGAGCAAGTGCTAAATTCCCCTGCTCAGATCATTTCTTGCAACTATTTCATTTGGAAGGAAAATAAAACAGCATGGGACACAACAGAAAGTAGTAGGTGTCATTAAACTGGCATAACAAATGGAAGCATGGAGAAAGAGACAATCTAATGGCCCCATGGAAATGAAAAAGCAAGGCTTGCACCTTGGTGCAATTCTCCACTCTCCCCTTCTATCCTCCTAATAACTCTGACTTATGGCATGTAAAATACTAGAGCAGAATGGAAAGCAATTCCTGTTTGCCTTGCCCTGCCACCTCCTTCCCTGTGTCAGTGGTACTGCAGAAAGCTACCGTACAGACCTAATACTTTCTGCCACACTTCAACACACTTTTTCTTCCCATAGCTTTTGCTTTTTTTCTACAATGAGACAGAGAAGCAATTACCACTCTCTCTGCTCGTCTTGATACCCATGCTTCACTGGACCAGAAAGAAGAGGAAATGAGAATGAGAAAGTTAAGACCAAAGACCTAAAACGTGAGGAAGATACACAAAGTTTTTAATTCAATGAAATGAAATTTATGTAGAAGTATGCAGTTAAAGTTTGCACCTTCCTCAGTTTCTTAGGGGGAAAGATTAATTGCATCCGACTAAGGCAAGAAAATCTGAAATAATAATACTTTTAAGACTTGTGAAGCCTGACATACTATGCCCTGCATTTATATTGTGACTTACTATAAACAGAACATGTGCCAGACCTTTTGTCATGTCTTACTAAAGCAATGCTAATTCATTAAGCAATCATTTGAGCTTAGAATCTCAAAGGATTTAGTAGAAAAATATATTATTCTGAGTTACTACAAAGGGCTACTCATTGAACAGAGTGATTTGTATTTATTATCTCTAGTTCTCACACTGACCCAGCAAGGCAGGCACATCAGTCAAGATTACAGCAGAGTTTGGAGTCCTCCAACACATATTGCTGAAATAACCAAGACCAGTAACAGCGAAGGAACTCAGAAAGTGCAGCAAATGGCCAAAAGAGCCATAGCTTCCCATGGAGTGAAGCAGCCAACTCTATGAGACAAAAAAAATAAACCCAGGGGAATATTGTGTGCTCAGTGTGCTCCTGCCTTCTTTCTGGCATATCTATTGTTTGTCTTCCCTCCCACCACTCTACTGACTGAACACAGAGGGGATGAAAGGACAGGGTACCCCACCAAGACAACCTTTAACACAAACATCCAGAGCACAGAACAGTGTGAAGAAGATGAAAAGTGTGTCTAGAGAGGAGCCAAAGTTATCTTTCCTGATACATTCCTTTCTCTAGTACCGACTCCCATCATCTACTTGTATCTTTAATACAACTGAAACTCATTCCAAGTCAGAAGGGGATGCTGACAATATAGTCTCTTGAAAACTGCACGCTAAAACGTGAGTAACTACAACCTTTTAATAAGAGGCTGAAAACCTAAAAGGGAACCAGGAATAACCAGTTAGCAGAAAATGCAACTGTTAGAATATCACCCTGCGATCTGTGACTGAGCACAAGGTATGGACTGATAAGCAAAGCAGCTAGCCTCCCTCCTCCTCCATCCCATACTCCTCTTACTCTCTGTGTGTCTCTCAATGTGATGGTGTTCTTTACTGACAAGGTGACTGGATCTAATGGTCATCCTCAGTGAGTTTACTGTTGAAATTAACATAGAAAACAAGTCTTTTTCTCAATTAAAAAGAAAGTATTTTTGATATGCTTCTCTCCCAGAATCCTGACATCACACAGACATCCACATCCACACATAAACTCAGTCTATTCCCAGAGACAACACCACCTGCTCACATGATTAATAAAATTGTTTTTCTGGTCCACAGAACAAGGTAGAAATTCAACTCCACAGAGATCCATGTTTCTTTATTAGATAAAGAAGTTAAGATATCTGGGACAGGAGAGATGACTCAGTGGTTAAAAGAATCACCTTCCCTTTCAGAAAACCTGTGTTTGGTTCCCAGCACCCATTTGGAGACTCATTACATCTGTACTCCAGTCCCAGGGGATCTGACACCCTCTGCTGGTGTCCAGAAGCACCAGGCATACATGTGGTACACAAACATGGATGGTGACGAAACACCCATACATGTGAAATAAAAATGAAGTCAAAAAAAGAAGAAATTAAGACTCCCAAAGGCAAAAGAGTTTGCCTCTGGTCCCACAGTCTAAGTCCTGTGTTATTCTGTAAGCCACTGACATCATATGGAGGAGAAAGCCTTTCAGCTTCTAGCCAATGAGAATTAGGTTCATCTTAGATGCAAATAATTCTCAGCTTAGAAGACTGTGTTACATTGATAAGAAGACACAAAGTTCCATCCTGTAGTTGAAATTAAAATGTAAAGATTATGATGAGCAAGGGATTGAAAGAGCTCTATAGCTAACTCTGTGTAATATTTTCTTAAAGATGACTTCACCCTAATCACCACCACCCACAGTCAGTCCCTAGGACAGCAATGTCTCATAAAAATACATGTATGTATGTGAAAAACTTTATACTTTCTAGTTATTATGTTTTTAAAATAAACAGAAATAATTGAAATTTGTTTTAAATAGTATATCTTAACCCAACATGTTCAACTCATGCATACACAGATCATTTTTATAAAATTGATCATTGTGATGTTAAATAGTTGTACTGATGATAACAGACACATTAGAGCAGTGGTAGATTTTCTGGTTTACAGTCTTGGAAAATTGTAAGGAGTTCATGGAACTGCTGGAAGACCCACAAGACTGTACTTAGACATTCATCATTATCAGGACTATTGTAACCTCAAAATTAGAAGAAAAAAAAAACAAGCAAAACAACAACAAAAAATCACTAGAGTAGATAACACCTGGAAAAGAAAAACAAGGCTGACATCTGGCCTCCATATGCATATGTACACGTGCACACTAGCATGCACTTATGCACAGGTGTGCATGCATGTGCGGGAGCGCGTGCACGAGCACACACACACACACACACACACACACACACACACACACACACACACACACACACACACACACTGAGCTTTAGTGCCCTATAAGACAAAGACGGGAACACCTGCAAATGCTAGCAGACTCCACATCATGGAAACAAGGGCCCTATTCTTGGTTTATTGTTTTGCTATCATAATCTTACAATTCTTAATAATTTTGGATTTGAACTTGTGGTTTGCAAGTGAAGTCTGGTGAGACAATAGAGAATGTGTGTAATCGGAGAGCATTGATGTTGCATGGAAGTTGCACGTGTCTTCTTTTATTTTTTCTGTTACTCTATAGCATATAGGCTGCTTCATTAGCAGGGAATTCAGGAGCCAGCCAGTATTTAACAGTTCAGCAAGACTCACAGTCAGTAAAAGATAAGTGTGCAGCTGAGTAAGCAGACAGAGAGGCAACAGTTCTATTCGACACACAGTTTGCTTCAAATTCAGGACATCTCTTTTTTCAAAGAAACATGGAATTCTAGGGAACATGAGCCACCATCACATCCTTGTAACTTGCGTGTCTTACCTAACTTAGTTAGGCACACTGCAAATAATGGCATGTCAGAGAGGGAAAGTCAGGCACCCCATAGCACTTTTCCCTTTGCTCTTTCTCCCTCATCAGTAAGCCACAGGTAAAGAGTGTGAGAAGAATGTGTATACACATGAAGACAAAGAATAGTGGAGAGTTTGCTTGGAGCACATTGTCACTGTTCTAACAAGAACAAAATACCTGAGCGCAAGGTAGAGGAACTAACAGGATGACTGGTGATTCTTCATAGAAGTTAAATGTTCTTGTATTTGTATTAAAAAATAGAACTGAGGAGCTGGAGAGATGGCTCAGCAGTTAGGAACGCCTACTGTTCTTGCAGAAGATTCAAGTTCAGTTCCCCACACCCAAGTCAGGCAGCTCGAAACCACTACCTGCACTCACATGCCCCAAAACACACATACATATAATAAAAATAAAAATGACAATTGACATGGGTATGGTAAAACAACCTATAATCTAAGAACCCAAGAAGTTGAAGCTATAATTTAAGGTCAGCCTGGGGGTCTGTCTTAACAACAGCAAGACTAGCATGAAGTAGAAGATAAATGGTTAAAAGAAACATGCTCATCTAAAACTTTAATTTTTCCTTGTTTAAAACAGTATTCAGGCTGGACATTGGTGGCACATGCCTTTAATCCCAGCACTTGGGAGGCAGAGGCAGGCGGATCTCTGTGAGTTCGAGGCCAGCCTGGTCTACAGAGCGAGTGCCAGGATAGGCTCCAAAGCTGCACAGAGAAACCCTGTCTCGGAAAAAAATAAATAAAAATAAAAATAAATAAAAACAGTATTCAACAGGAAAAAACATGATAGTCAAAACAACAAGAATTACAACAACAACTGTGAAGAAAAGGAACCTGCTACACATCAATGTTTGTGTGACACTTTTGAACCAAGCAGTTCAAATACTGGTTATGTCCAGGGCTTCTAACATGCTATTGAGCCCTATGAACAAAAATTTAACTTTTACTAACAATAAATATTCCTGATTGCATATGGTACACTTTCCCTCAAATCCAAATATGGCCTCAGAATTCTTATCAATGCCCAGAACAATATAGGAAAAACATGAGTTTAATCTATGTCACCTTCCTTCAACTCTATAGACCATACAGTAAGGTCTTTGAGCTGTAAGGGTCCTTAAATATCATTTCATCCTGAGCTAATTAAATAAGGTTACCCTGTGTGCCCTCTCTAATCTGATCACATGGAGGAGTGTAAGAAAGATTATGAGACCATCTGGAACCTGTTGCAATCAGGTACATGCCTGCTAAGTGAGGAGTTCAAGGAAGGAACATCAGGAGCTCATAGGCTTCTCTGGTGGGCTAGTGTAAGATCTAGGAATGCAGGTCAGGGGGCATCTCCCGTGATTAAAGTCTTGCTTGTTTACTGATGGCACTGAGGATGTATCAAAATCTCCCTAAGAATCCATCTCATTTATAAAGATGATGATTTTTTAAAAAAAAAAAATCTACCTCATATACTGTACGACTTTAGCGAAATATATAATAAAATTTAAAGTACCCGTTGGGCCATCCAGTATACCCCAGGTACTTGGCACATTTCTTGTTACATCCTGGCCATAGCAATTCACATTATATGACCTTGGTCCTACAGGTTACAGTGGCAGAAACGTTGTCATTTCTATGCCACTTACTGCCTACTCCCATCTCTTAAAACATACAGTTGAACAAGCCGTAGCTGTGACAAAGATCAACTTTCCTGAAGTCGCCCTTTCTCTCAAATTGGAAGCACTCAGATTATCCTGAGCTTGCCCTGTCTCTGCTGCCAAAAGCAGGGAACCCTGGGCAAGCCGCTGCAATCTGGGCTCTGCTTTCCTCACCTGTAAAATTGATAAATTAAGATCCAACTGATGCTAGAACTTGGCCATTCCCAAGCATCTGTATTTACAGAGGTGAGGACCACTCTTACCCACAGTTATTAGAGGTTACAGTGGTTCTTTCATTCCAGTTTTGAGTTTTACTGTAAACTAGCCACCCTGGTATTCCTTGCACAAATTCACATGGATGTTCCATCTTGTCTAGTCTCAAAATTCTGGGTTTTTATTAATGAAGGATTCAGCGGGATGCCAAAAATATGACTCCATTAATTTTCCATTATACCTCAGTGGATCTAAAAAGCTGCTGCTCAACATGGTCATCTATGGCATTTTGCAGTGGGTCAGCCAAGGGCCAGTGTGATGCCAATGTCTTCTTCTCACTTTGGCTCCCTACCTTTCCAAGTGCAGACATTTCAGCTATAACACTCTAGTCAAGTTTTTCTCTGTTTTGGTTTGGTCTAGATGCCTGAGTAACATGCTTTCAAAATGAGGAAGAATCTAAAATAGTGGTCTAACTGGGAGGTCTTTTTTTATTTATTTCTTGTGTTATTGTTGTATTATGTGTACACCTGATGTGTGTGGGAGCATGTGCCACAGCACACACATGAAGGACAGGAAACAACTTTATGAGTTCTCTCTGTCCACCTTTTAAGTGGATTGGGGATGGGTATTATCAAACAGAGCACAGATCTGTACAGAAAGTCCCCTCACACTGGGTGGTGGTGGTGCACACCTTTAATCCCAGCACTTGGGAGGCAGAGGCAGGTGAATCTCCCTGAGTTCCAGGCCAGCTTGGTCTACAGAGAGAGTTCTAGAATAGGCTCTAAAGTTACACAGAGAAACCCTGTCTCAAAAAGAAAAGATAAAGGAAAGGAAGAAGGAAAGAAAGAAAGAAAGAAAGAAAGAAAGAAAGAAAGGGAAAAAGGAAGGAAGGAAGGAAGGAAGGAAGGAAGGAAGGAAGGAAGGAAGAAGGAAGGAAAAGAAAAGAAAGTCCCCTTGCACAGCCATTGCACAAGCTCAAATCCAGGTATTAATCTATGTTCTGATAGACAAAGTAGTATTAACAAGACTGCTTTAAAAATCATATATTTGCCCTATAGCATTTTATATAGGTGTGTGCTCATAGATTGGGGTTCGGGATGGAAACCAGGGCTTTTTCTTCTAGCATGTTTGAAAGAGGATTTCTTTGTTGTTCACCACTGTGTAAAGCAGGCTGTCGGGCCTGTGTGTTTCTAGAGCTTCACCTCTCTCTGCCTCTTATCCCACTGTAGGAGTGCTGAGATTACATGGGTTTACATGCCTGGCTTTACATGGGTTCTGGGCATCTGCACCAGGTCTTGACATTTGTATAGCAAGTACTTTACAGCCCCTATATAGGGAATATCAAGTCTTCATGGCTTGAGATTATAGCCTAGCTTTTGTAAAATAGGGATCACACACTCTAATCTCTCTGAGACATTCCCTACACATTTCAGAGTACAGCACAATGTTAAGAACCTGGATGCAGCAGCCACTTTTTTTTTTTTAGTCTAATCCTGACTCTCAGTTTCAGCTGCTGACCATCATCGAGCTTTTCAAGTCTCTTGCCTGTCTTTGCTCGTCTATCTACATCATTAGCTTCTAAGAGTTGTTCATACACTAAAGGGGAAATACACATAGAACATTCAGTCAGCTGACTACTGTGTTTCACTATGATAGAGCTCCCAAGCCTCTTGAAATGATGACCCCCCTGTACCTTCTAAGGTTTGGACTCTTTCTCCCCTCCTATTTTATGGATGTGCTAAAGTTCAGAAAACAACACTTACTTGCCTAAAGCAATATTTGACTATGCTTGGTGGTGCAGACCTGTAAATGCAGCATTTAGGATCCAGAGACAGGAACATCGCTGTAAGTTCAAGACTATGCTGAGCTATATAGGGAGTTCCAAGCAAGCCAGGACTGCATAGGATGACCTTGTTTTAATAAATAATTTTTATCATATTTTAAGAATTTTATTAACAAGTATGGTACCTTATCCTTGTAATCACAGCACTCAGACTGAGCAGATAGATAGTTGACTTTGATCTCAAGGTTATATGGTGAGTTCCAGGCTTGTTATGACTACAGTGTGACATCCCATCTCAAAACAACTTTCAGAAAAATAGCATGTGTTGAACAAGCCAGGATAGAATGACACTCTTTGGCACAGGCAGCACTAGGAAACCCAATGCTTTTCAAGCCCCACAGTACTGCCTGCCCCAGAAAATACTCTCTCAAGTTCACTGTGCACATATATGTGTGTATCTGCTTTATTAACAGCTTCTGTTTATATAGACTTCTTGAGTAAGGATTTCTGTCGTACCTTGATTGCCTGGCACCATCCCTAACACACAGTAAACAGACCTAAATGAGTAAAATCCACAAGTCCTTTGCACCGCTGAGCTCCTTAAGATGTTGCAGACACTGACCGCCAGTTGTTTTCGTTCTTGGGGAATCAGCACACTATAGTAACTTAGAGAAAGGACTTTGTAGCCACACAGAGTATGGGCACAAAACACACACCTGTCACTGATTCATCAATCTGTTCATGGCTAACTACTTCACTTCATGTCTGAGAAGATACAGTAAATGCAGGTAGGGTTGCATTCAAGCACCCGGTTGGTTACCTACTGACAAATAGATTCTCTGGAATGCTTTCCCATATTAACCATGCGGCTAGTCTCTCTCTCACCCTGACTTCATTTTCTTTGTGTGTATGTGTGGATATGAGTGGGGGGGGGTGTGCGCATGTGCGTGTGCGTGTGCGTGTGCGTGTGTGTGTGTGTGTGTGTGTGTGTGAAACTGTACCCATGTGTGCAGCTATGCATGTATATGGCATATGTGTGGGCAGGTATACGGAAGTCATGTAATAACCTTGAATGTCTTTTCCCTAGAGCAAATTCACTTTTCTTTTTAGGGAGAATCTCTTGATGGCTTGGAAGTTACCAAGTAGGCTATATTGGCTGGCTAGCAAGTATTGTAGTAACTTAAAGAGAGTGTTTTATAGCCAGACAGAATATAAACTCAAAGCATACGCCTGGCACTGACTCATCAATATGGTCATATTGGGCTAGCCACTTCACTTCAGTCCTTTTTGCTATAAAATGGATATAGCAATACCTCTATCACAATCTTATAACTAATAAATCAGGTGACCATTGATGATGAATTTTGTGCATCAAAACAGCTAGCCTTTATACTCAAAATTCACTTAAGTGACTCAACTGTAATATTTCATAGATTAGCTAAAAAACATAATGAAAATTAATAGACTAACAGAAATTCTAACAGATTTACTCCAATGACAGCCAAAGTTCTGAGAACTAAGCCAATGTGAAATGAAGGAGATTAATAAAATGCTTATGTTAACTTTTTAAATGACTAATATGTAGTAACAAACTGTGTTGCTCATATTTTAATTGTGCGCTATCATTTCTATGAACCATTGATGAACAGAATACAAAAGTTGAGAAAAATAGAGATTATGTCCTGCTTAGAGAATTAGAGAGAGGATGGACATGATTTCATCAAGAGATGAAATGAAAAAGGGAGGAAGGGAGGAAGGGAGGGAGAGAAAAGAAGGATAAATTAAACAATTTATTTTAGGTGATGAACTTCAGCCATTCAAACTCTTTGTCATGTCAGCTGATAAATGATCAGATCACGACACTGCCTGGCAGGTCAAAAGCTCTTCCTCAACCCACAGAATCAGCTGGCCTGAACAAGGGGGAGCAGATGGACCCCAGACTGCTGTCTGGGAGGCCAGCTTGGGACTGATCCAGACCCCTGAACATGGTTGTTAATGAGGAGGCCTCCACACTCTAGGGGGCCCCTGGTAGTAGACTGGTATTTTTCCCTGATGTAAGAAGGGACTTTGAGAGCCCATCCCAAGTGAAGGATGCACTCACAGCCTGGACACATTGGGGAGGGCCTAGGCCTGGCCCAGAGGAAGCAAGCTTGTTCCTAATTTGAACTAATAAAAAATTAATTACAAAAAAAGGCTTTTCCTCTAGATGCGGTGCTAAATGGTTTATTTAGAAAATACCTAAATGTCTCCTGGGTCTACAATATTTGAGATAGCAGCAGGCATTTCTGCTGCATCAAAAAGCACCCCATGGATAAATGTGCCCAGACTAAAAGGCTAGAAATCCTGGGCCAGCTGCTGGGGTACAGCTTTGTTCTCACCCCTCACTTGTGCTTAAGGGATCTCAAACTGACTTATTAATACCAGAATTCCAGCTTTGTTGGCCATTACACAATTGGCACCTTACAGACAACATGCCTACTTTTTAAACCTGACATTTGAGTGAATATCCTGTCCTTTAGCAAAGACACACTGTACTAAAAATCCCTGAAATCTGAAGGCAGTGAAGGTTGCTATCAAGCCTTGACTCTGATTGCCATCACTCAGAACCCACAGTAAAGAGGCCCATCTGCATGGTGAAGAGACATTAGCAAACCCTGGTTCATCACCTAGGCACCAGTAGGCTGCACTTCAATATGACAGGGACACACCCAGGAGAGACAAAGAACAAGCCACATTTACTGCATCTGATTCATCCAAATCTTGTGCCATCACTAGATTTCATTTGCATTCTGTTCCCAGCAAAGCATTCCATTCAAGTTTGGATCCTCCAGAAACACTTTACCTCTTCCTTCTTTGATTTTCAAAGGCATTCTTTGAAAACTTAGTAAACATGCAACACCTTGCTAGACATACTACATGGAGACACTATTCCTTTTTTGTTTTATAAATTTTATTTAATTTAGACACAATCTGATTTTACATATCAATCCCAGTTCCCTGTCTCTCCCATCCTCCCATGTCCCCCACCAAGTCCCCCATGCCCCATCCATTCCGCAGGGAGGGTAAGGCCTTCCTTCCATGATGGATCATCAAAATCTGTCAAGTCATTTGGGGCAGGGCCTAGGCCCTTCCCTGTGTATCTAGGCTGAGAGACTATCCCTCCATGGGAAATGGGCTCCCGAAGTCCATTCATGCACTAGGAATACATCCTGGTTCCACTGCCAGAGGTCCCATAGACTGCCCAGTGCTCTTAGCTGACACCCAGTTTCAGGGGACCCAGTTTGGTCCTATGTTGGTACCCCAGCTGTCAGACTGGGGTCCATGAGTTCCCACTTGCTAAAGTCAGCTGTTTCTATGGGTTTTCCCAGCAGGAGACACTATTATTCTTATCCTCGAAGAGTTTATAGTCTAGGGAAAGACAAAACACACAGATATAAACTAGACACAGACATGGCACCATCTTGGCACAAACACATTCATAAAGAGCCATGCTAGGTTGAATGACTCACTCAGCAGAGTGCCCACTGTGAAAGCATGGAGAGTCCCATGGGAAAGCCTAGGAACATGCAAAGGCATGAAAGCTTAAAGGGGTCTTTTTAAACCACCAAACCCCACAGCTACACTATGGAAGAAGACGCACCAAAGGAAGTCTTTCAGGGAACATAATGTACCCAAGAGTAAATGTCAGCTAGTAAGTAGCAACTCAGGGTTCTGGCTGACCTGAGTGTCCCTTGCCTCAGCAAATATCAAAGCCACATGAATGCTGCCTTTTAATGGAAGCAATTTACTTTTGCTACAGGGGACTGACTTACAACAAAACTCTTCTAGGCAGAAGTCTCTAGAAGAATAGTGCACCAGAATTACCTGACTGCCAAGAATGACAATTGCCCAGAACTAAGGCAGAGGGATGAAGCAGAGCACAGAATTGAGAAACTAAAGACCTAAGTTTGTTTGCTTGCTTGCTTGCTTGCTTGCTTGCTTGCTTGCTTGCTTGCTTTCCCTGACTTTGGCGCTTACTATAATGGGTACGTGGAACTGCTCTCAAGTTTAGTCAACATTACTCTGTAAATCGAGAACCTAATCAATTCACTCTCTACCATCTTACAAAGTTACTTTAGACAGAAACAATTTTATCAGTGATTTTTGGGCCTTGCAAAAGTATATGTCAGTAGTTCTCAACCTGTGGGGTCTTGACCCCTTTAGGGTCAAAAGACTTTTTCATAGAGGTCGAATATCAGACTTCTTGTATATCAGATATTTACATTGTGATTCATAACAGCAGCAAAATTACAGTTATAAGATAGCAACAAAAGTGATTTTATGGTCGAGGGTCACCACAACGTTACTGTATTACTGTATTAAAGGGCCACATCGTTAGAAAGGTTGAAAACCATTGGGCTATGGCTATGATCCATAGAGTCTAGAGAAGCATGACAATGTGGGACTGGAGAGATGGTTCAGCATTAAGAGCACTGCCTGCTCTTCCAGAGGACCCAGGTTCGACGCCCAACACCCACATGGTGGTTAGGAAAAACTCAGGCTTTGAATTTTCTTAAGCGACGACCAGAAATTTGGACATTAGAGATGAGTTGGGAAGATTCCATCAGGAATAGTTCCTTTCACACTTACAATATTCAGATGTTAAGTGAACAAACACTAATTTACAGCTATTAAAAAGGAATAATAAAATTATTATTCTGAAGGAGAGAGATGTCCATATGTTTTGAGTCAATAACAGTTTTTTTTTTTTTTGCCTTTTGGCTTTCATTTTTGTGTTTTTGTTGTTGTTTGGTTGTTTTTTTTGTTTTTGTTTTTGTTTTTGTTTTGTTTTTTGTCATATGTAGTCATGAGGCCTTGGGAATGGCAAGCAAACTAGCACAGTCCTCTCCAACATTTCCATGTTCCTTGCCCTCCTGACTTACAACAAAACTCTTCTAGGCAAAGGTCTCTAGGAGAAGACCACTAAGACGGCACCCACGTCAAATGACAGTGTTTGGAAATTATAATGCTAAGGAGACTTTTGTTTCTTTATTCTACTTTGTCCTTTTAATTTCTTTTTAACCAAAGAATTCCAAATATGAGACACACAGTAGTTTGCATACAAAACCCAAAGGGGATGGAAACATCATGCTTTAGCTGGCAAACTATATATGCCTCCTATAAAATGAGACAGGATTCTAATGATTTGAAGTTAATGGAAGTCATTCCTCTCTCCTCTCACCTCCCCCCAAACAAACAAAACCATGCAGTCTAACACAGAACGTGTTTAAAATTGAAATCTGCAAATGTCTGAAGTAAAGCTCAGCCCTGAAAAGCAATCAGTGTGTCCCCTGGTGCACGTTAATACCAATTGCTTGCAACAAGATCCGTGGTAGAGTTTTTAAACGTGGAGGAAACAGGGACAAAGGCTATTAAACAATCTAGCTGATTAGACAAAATACACATTACCCATTCTGTGATATTTAAACACTAAAACAACCCTGCAGTGTTTATACAACTCAGAATAGGAAGAAAAATAAAAGAAATATCACTAAATGAGAGTAGACTGAAATGTGTAACAAAGAAACAAAACAAAACTTACTCTTGTCACTCCTTCACACTACGCCTTTGTGCCCTTGAAAAGTCACTTTGGCTCTCAGGATCTCATTTTCCCCTGTGAAATTAAGAGGTTAGATTATATAACGATTTACCGTGGTGAGCAGCTGTATGATGTAACATGAGGGAGTTACAAGGTCCAGTGTCTAATGCCTGCTCTGTCATGAAATGTTAGGTGAGTCATTTAACCTCAGAGGCCCAGAACTCCTCATCTATTAAATGGAGACAAAAATCACCTGCTCTGCTTCTTTTACAAAGCTCAAAATAACTACACTAAAACCGGTGAAATAATTATGCATGGGATACGATCAACCACACTAAAAATGGTGAGAGAACTGTGTATGGGATACCATGATCATTTTTAAAACTTCCAGAAACATCCAATGGGAAAAAAAATAGGTCTTTTTTTTTCTCAGTTACCACAGGATGAGTATATTGCTATGGGCAAATTTGATGACCGATAAAATCGCAGGAAAGGCAATCCCATTAGGTAATGCGAATCAGAAGACAACTTCAGACACAGATGTTCCGACTGGCCTCAAGGAAGGTACTTTGATCACCCCAACTTCCTGAACTCACAGATGTGGGGCTGGCTGAACCTTGATGCAGAGCATTCACCAAGCACTCACTAGGTACCATGCTCTTCTCCTTCATCCCTTCCTTCAGTCTCATGTCACAACGGAAGGTACTCAGCAATCTCATGGGTACTTCACCCATGACACTGCTCACATATACATTTGTCTAGTCACCAGTGCTCAGTCACAGACAGGCAGTCTGTCCCAGAGACCATACCGCTTAACTTCTGACCACAAGTTCCCAACCTTTTGGGGTTTAGAACTCAAAAAATAATTGAGAGCCTCTCAAGAAACTTAATTGCTCTGTCTGTATTTGCGGTGTTAAAAGCTGCGATTGTGTGAGCTGGAGAGGTGGCTCATTGGTTAAGTACAGCTCTTCAGAAGACCTGAGCTCAGTTCTCAGATCCCACATCAGACAGCTCACACCAGCTCCTGACACCTGTACTCACATACACATACACATGCACATACACATACACATACACATACACATACACATACACATACACATACACATACACATACACACAAAAAGCATTTGAATTAAAACTGAGAGAAAAAATAGGTTAATTAATTTTAAAATAATATTAACTCATTACCTGCTACAATAAATAAACTCTTTTGTGAAATTCTATATTTTTAGCTACATGTGGTGTCCCGTGCCTTTAATCTCAGTGCTTGGAAGGCAAAGGCAGGCAGATCTCTGTGAGGCTAAGCTGATCTGCCTAATGAGCTCCAGGCAAAGCAGGGCTACATAGTAAGACCCCATCTCAAATGAACAAAACAAATAATAAAGAATGTATTTGTACAATCGTGGGAATAATGATATCCTTTTGTTTTACAGATTTCTTTAAGGCCTGGCTTCAGAGAAGGACATAGATGTGACAGTTTCTTCCCCAAGGCAACCCCCAGATCCAGGAAGACAAAGCATTATATAAGCAGCTGCAAAGAAAACTAGAAGAAGACAATCACAACCATATCGATGCCATTTTAACATTTATCTAATAAGCACCTTAAAGCTCTAAATTAGAAGGTCATCATATTGAGTAAAAGAAATGGAAAAATAATCATAATGAGGTTCTAAATTGCATTTTATACTTCAGTGATAATCCCAGATAAATCAGCTGTTACTAGCAATTACTGATAATTTATTTTTGTTAACAGCTTGAATAAGTTTCTAAGGGGAAATTAATGATGGAGAGCTTCACTTGGAAAAAATGCATGTGCCTATATGATTTTAAGAAGGTAAAATACAAATCTTCCCCACCAGATGAAAAGTAACAGAAAAAAAGTGATGACTTGAACCTACCCATGAGATAATGTTTAGCGCTGACTCTGCAGACTGGGTTGCAGTGGCCCCTGGACTACTGCAAGGGCAGGGGACTGTTCTCCTTGAATACCTGTCATTTACTAGCCTCACTCCCTTCATTAAGCCCAAGCCATACTGTCCCCTTTTCACCTATTCCTCCTATATTCCAGACTCAGGGACTATCAATTTGATTTACCAAGTCCCATAACATTGACACATGACCTTACAAATGAGCAAAAACAATATTCTGAAGCCCTTTCCCTTCGAGGTACACCTCACACTGAGATGGTATTTATTCATCTGATGGCTGTTTAATGAACAATATTTATTTTTACCCCTCCCCAGTCTTTATACAAATATCATCTTCTCTGCAAGGGCCTTCCTGGGCTCTCCACCAATACCATCTCTTCATTGTTACTACCTCTTCTTTCCTTCCTTTATTTTTCCTGTAATATCTATCAAAGCCAATAAATTTTCATTTAATTAATTTTTACTTCCTACATCTTCAAGTAAAGTGTGTCTTCCAAGAAGACAGACTTTGAGCGTGTTCCTGTCAGTGTTGTACTCCCAGAACCTAGGATGGACCCTGATGCATAGTAATGCACCTCTCTGTCTTTAGTGCTCCTAGTGCCTGTCATTGGAAGAAAATCAGTCCAAGAAATAGCTTCAATTGGTATTCCTAATCAGACTTACTTGCATCAGAATGCTCAGATGCTATAATACTGACGCTATAATACTTAATATAGGAATAGAAAGCCACAAAAAGAAAAACGAAACTGTCAAAGGAATAAAAGTGACCAGAATAAGTGAATGGATGAGTGATGAATGAATGGAAAAAATAAGCCATATACCAATTATAAGTAGCTCCCAATGCACCAGTGGCTCTCAGAGAGGTACATGTGACCGAGGACACATGTGTCTCCTAGCATTCTATGGTCATGATTCATTTTGTGGTCACTGGCACTAATAATGTGAACTATAGATGATGTGCAATCTCCCTGTGTCTTCAGAAATTCCTTGTTTTGTTTAAAATGGTAAAGCACACGGAAGCTAAGAATTCAAGAGGCTGGATATGGAATTCTCATGGGGATAAACAAGTCTGTTTCCTTTGGTAAAGCAATTTTCCCTAAAATTGATATTTTCCCTGTGGTAAGCAATTGTTTAGAAATTTGTCTTATTCTCCACAATATGACCTCATGCTGATCCTTATTTATTCCACAATCCCCTTCTACCACATAGCTGTACGTATTCCTGGAACTCCTGGATTTATGAATCATTAACTGAAACACTGAACGAGAAACTCAACAAAGGAAGAATGAATGACAGGTTAATCATTAATTGAAAGACCAGAGACTCTAAAAGCCCCAAACTCAGTTACCACTGACAACCTTTTTCTGACCTTCACAAGCAAAATTACATTTTCCAGCCATTTGATTGCATGCTAGTTTGTACCTGTCTTCTGTAAGGAACTCACATTTCACCCTGTGGTCCTTCAATTTCAGCTGTGAGGTCTTTTCCTCACCACTGTGCAGCCTTAGGATAGCACCTCCCTTTCAAGACACTCTCTAAACTCTCATATATCCATGTATATATTCCTTTCAGATGAAACTGTCTCAAATCAATAAACTAGGAGCTCCGTGAACCTAGTAACAACATATGCTATTGTTCACCCTATATCCCCTGCACCAACCTTACCACAGCGGGTATGTCATCAATATTTGTTAAATGAAGAAATTAATGCATAACCTCTAATAATGTATCCTCTCGAAAATTGCCCTCACTGACTCTCATAACATGCACTTCAATGCTTTGAACATGATAGTGACTTTGTAAATATGAAATAGTTATACCTTCCCAAACACACACACACACACACACACACACACACACACACACGGGAGGGAGGGAGGAGGAGGGAGGGAGGGAGGGAGGGAGGGAGGGAGGGAGGAGGAGGGAAAGAGAGAGAGGAACATATGCACACAGATGTGCATGAAATTGAGTGTGCATCTGTAAGGCAGAGACTGACAATACTTTAAGGACTTCACTGCAACTTCCTGAATTTGGCCCAAAGCTTCCTTCATTACCTTCTTTTTTAATGTCCAAACTGAATTAATTATCATCAGGTATTATGGTATTGACAGAAAAAGTGCCTACTTGCTACAACTTTTAAGACAACCACAAACAGAATAAAAGCCTTTGTCATTTGAACAGAAACACATATTTTACTGAGATTAGCCAGCATGTACTAGAATCTAAAAGTAATTCTGCCAGGATTGGCAGCTTGGCAGAATGAGTCTACAACACATTCATTGGCAATAGCATTTATGTGATGGCCCTTGTTTGGAGCCATCATTTACTTACAAGAAGACATCAATTGCAAAGCCCATTTCCAAGTCATGTAGCATTTTAAATGCTCCCACTTCATCAGCATGTTTGAGCTCATACGTTTTAAATAGGAAAACATCTTCAAGAACTAACAACCTGACCTGCTCTTTCTCCCCCAAATGAAAGCTACAATACACTTAGTCACTTCCTCATTCCATTATTGATCCTCTTCTCCCCAAGGGCTGAGTTGACACAAAGTAAAGAGACAAGTCCTTAACACCTCCCTAGTACTTGCCAGCTGCTGCTCCTTGGCCCAGTGTATTGCATAGGCCAACTAACAACGATCAATTATTTAATGCTCTCCCAGGGCTGCTTGGGTGTGTGTCCTGGTCCATGGCTCTCTACTATTGAATCCTTTGAAAACTATTGTCATCCAAAAGGCCACCTCACCAGGAATCAGGGTTCTGTTCTGGAACACCAGAAAGTGCTGAGCATTTGCATATTGCCATTTACACTGTCTCACAG
This sequence comes from Cricetulus griseus, assembly GCF_003668045.3. Taxonomy (NCBI): domain Eukaryota; kingdom Metazoa; phylum Chordata; class Mammalia; order Rodentia; family Cricetidae; genus Cricetulus; species Cricetulus griseus. The sequence continues at coordinate 36,616,238 of NC_048601.1, read as the reverse complement.
ATGCCCTCTCCATCCTGAAATTACCAGGTAGTTTCCATCCAAGCTCTACTGTACAGGAAATAACAACAATCACTGCCATGTCCATGTTTCCTTCTGTTTTTCTGAGGGATATGAATCCCACAACTTCAAGAATACATAAGCACTAAAAGAAAAAACTTTTGTAGACAGAATAAATGTGGCTTGTATAGGCAAAAAAAAATCTGAGAAAAGACAATGTCACTGTGGATATAGCTTAGAGGTAGAATGTGGGGGCCCAAATAATTCTGTTATGGAATATTTTGGGGCCCAGTCTTTAGCTCCAGTAAACATGGAGCACTGGAAAGCTCTGGCCTAACCATTGTATTGTTAATGCCAGTAAGGCTACTATTGTTTAACATGGCCTTAGGGTAATATGCCTCTTATTTGCATCTGTATGTGCCTAAGCATCTGAATAGGCCCTCACCTGGGCAGAGGAGGGAGAGGTGTGTGAGTAACTTGTGAGGAAGGAAGGTTAGGACATAGGGGCAAGTGACCAGAGGAGAGAGGGAACAAAGAGAGGAATGGTTCCCTCGTGGTATTGGCAGGATGGTTGAGAAACACCAGAAAAGATGGCTAATAAAGAAATGACTCTAGTTCTACAACATGGAACTGAGAGCTCTCTGAAGATGACAAAATGCCTGTGTTTGATCTTTATCGCCGTTGGGTTGCTGGTAGCTCCCAGGTCCACACACCCCCTCTCAGGCCGAACCTCATGGCTGTAATGGGTTAAAGCTGAGACAAGCCGGGTCACGACAGTAGAGGGCTTGCCTGGCACATACAAAGTCCTGGGTTTGAAACCCAGTACTGAAAAAAGTATCCAAAACAAAAGAACATGGTAGAACAATCACAACTGGGAAAAATAGAAAAGTCCTTAATGAAAGGTTGGTGTGTAAATCAGGTCCTCAAGATAAGTAACCTCAGTGAATGTAGAGTGGCTGTATGTCTCAGTTTGCCCAATAGAACATTATCCCCTTGGTCAAATATAATTCAGATCTTTTAAAAAGTGGATAGAGGATGGAGAGAAGGCTCAAAAGTTAAGATCACTTGCTGCTCTTGCAGAGGATTCAAGTTCAGTTCCCAGCACCCATTGTAGGCATCACAAACTCCCCCGTACCTTCAGCTCCAAGGGATCTGTCACCCTCTTCTGGCCTCCAAGTGCACGAACACACACACACACACACATACACACACACACACACACACACACACACACACACACACATCATATACTCATACAGACACATACATACATACAAAAAAGAGAATAAAACTTTTAAAAAAGTCAATAGTTCCCACTTTAGAACCCTGAGGTATCTCAGTTTAGACAGTGGAGGATGCCATTCTCATGAAGGGAGCCAGGATGTACTCCCAGTCATTCAAGTCAAGAGTCTGCTAATAAAATATTATCTATAGCCATAAAGGATGGTACTACTCTTCTTGGTCCTCATGCCCTCTCTTTACTTGCAGGTACCAACTACCATAGGGTAAATACAGCACTAGCTTCAAAGAGAAATCTAGATATGAGATGAGTCCAAACCATGACACTCACTTTACCACTGTAGTAGTGGCTTTCCTTGTTCTGACAACATACCTAATAAAGCAACCTAGGGATTTATTTTGTCTCCCAACTCCATGGCATGGCACATAATGGTACGAAAAACATGGCAGCCAGAGCTTGAAGAGGTGGTCCTGTTGCATCCATACTCAAAAAGTAGATAAGTGAAAAGTGCTCAGCTTGGCTTTTCCTTCTTATTCAATCAAGGACCCCAGCTTGTAGAATGGTGAGATCTATACTTAGGGTGACTCTTTCTGCCTTAATGAACCTAATCTTGAAAGCCCCTCAAAGACATGCTCAGAAGTTTGTTACCATGGTGACTCTAAATCGTACTGAGTTGACAATCAAGGTCAATGATCCTAATAACTGAACCCTACTGTGAGGACACATTCATGGAACAAGAATTCTCTGGGGCATAAATCCATAAACATAGGGTCTTATGACCATTTAATAATGATGTCATTAAAAATATGGTATATCAATGAAGTATTGACCTAATTGGAAATTAGGAAATGTCCGGGATCATTTTGTTTGTGATACAGTATGAAAGTGATCAAATCATTACCCTCCTAATAGGATGAAACATAGTTTTACAAATCTATCTTCTCAGTACCAGTCTTCTATTAATTTTGTTTTAGATATAATATTAAAATATAATTTAGTTTTATAGACTTTTGGCATGTCTTCATTTTTCATAATATAAGAAAATTCAAAAAACTAAAATAAAAAAGAAGAAAACACTAACGCTATGTAATATAGCTAAAATACAAGTTTCCAAACGATCTGTTATCTTCAAAGAAATTATCACAGAATTTAAAAATAAATGGTTTTATACAGTTATATAGATGTAGGCTATACAAATTTTTCATTTCAAAATCTAGAACAGATTGAACAGGTTTGACCCTGAGATACAATTAGAAATAGAAAAAATGATGTTCGGATTTCTTGTTGAAAGGGATATTGCTCAACCCATCTCTCTGAATGTAAATGCTGGAAACCTCATGGCTGCAAAAAATCTAGTGCCTTTCAGAGTTTCCTTTGAAAGCTCTGAAGAATGAGGTTGATGATAGAATCCCTAATGTCTCTTTTTTTTCATAATCCATACCACACAAGATTTAAGAGCTTAGCCAGAAAATATCAAATGACTTGTTCTGAATCGTTCAAGGACAAACACTGATGTTTTCTCCCCACCTCAAAGCACTCCGATTTTTATAAAATGGTAAAATGAGATGTGACCAGCAGTGTGTCTGCTAAAGGATTCCTTTACACCAGCCACCATAAGCAGATCAATATAAAACAAATTCATACTTCTGACTGCCTGAAGGGAAAAAGGCCCTCGCAGATCTGTAGTGCATTGAAGAAAAATGGTGTTAGGAAATCATGAATACAAAGCTGGTCCCAGTGACTTCCAAGCCTCTAAAAATCAAACTATTCTTACGTAACTTTATTACTCCTTACTTAGAGTTAGTGGTGGACAATCTTGGCTTTCAATGAATAAGGGAAAGATAGAAAGATATTCTTTGATCATTCTAACACCCAACTTGGCCATAAAGATACATTTTAATGATTAAATTTCCTCATTCAGTCTTTAAAGATAGAAAAACTGTATAACTACTAGGAAATATAGACATCAGACATTTAGATGCATCAGGTGTTATACTGAAGATAGTCCTGAGAGAGTTAACTAGGCAGAGCCCACACTAAGAAGTCACAGGAACGGGGTATCTTTAGTTTGTGATGTTTGATGATCTTCTAGGCTGCTTCATTTAAAATCATTACACTGAGCTTCTTAGAGACCGTATGAGATAATAAAAGTAGATGACATAACACCAAAATACAGGAGTAGGCAGGGCATCCTTAAATTAGCCATTATGCCTGAGAAGATACAGTAAATGCAAGTAGGGATTGCAGCCAAGCACTGAACTCAATACCAAATGACAAATAAACAGGTTCTCTGCTTCCCTCCACATATTAACCATCTTGCTAGGCTTTTTCACCCTGACTTCATTCTCGTTGTGTGTATGTGTGGATATGAGTATGTGTTCAAAAGTGTACGTGTGTGTGCAGGCACGCATGTATATGGCATGTGTTTGGAGGTAATGAAACAATCTTGAATGTCTTTTCCATGCAGCAACCCACTTTTCTTTTTAGGGAGAATCTCTTGCTGGCTTGGAACTTACTGAGTAGACTATGTTGGCAAGCTAGTACATCACCGGACTCCACATCCCCAGTGCTAGGAGTACAAGTGTACCCTGCCTAGCTCCTTTGACATGGGTCCTTGGGTTTGAACTCAGAACTTCCGAGCACTTTATCTTACTAAGTTCTGTCCTCAGCCCCACCTCCTCTATCACATTAAATGAATGCTCACAGTTATTTATCTACATCTAGTCAAAGAACCAGTTAAAGGTAGAGTTGGAAAGCTTTTGGGGGTCCCCCCCATATGAAAATGGCAAGCACCTACTACTAGGCTCAGTTTTCATATAGTCTTATGCACACACACTATCTTTAGACGGGTATAATCACTACATAATTAGAGACAATACCTCACAACAGAAAGGAATCTAGATCACTGTTTAGACTGCCATGAAGCCATGCTCACTAGGAAGACACACCAGCATGAGGAGGAATGGATCCTGTAAAGATAAGGCCACAAAAGACCTAATGATGTCTCAGCTGAAGCAGTAATTACATATGCAAACGTTCACAAATGTTCACAGAGATCAGGCAGGGACATGAAGAGAACAAGCTGGAATACATCTCTCCCTCCCACCCACTCTCTATTCTTTCTCCTCTTCCTCCTCCTCCCCCCCCCCCTACACAAGGCAAGAGACCAGGATTAGTGTTGTCAAATACTGCTCTCCTCACCAGAGAGGAGCTAGAGTACTAAGACAAACTTCACTTATAAATACTAGTAGCTAGTTTTTAAAATTAACATGTGAGCCAAACCTAAGCACTTATATAGATAAAATGTGGCCCATGTTACAGATTCAGCCTGTGAACTGATCATTCTCAACCTCAATGTTCAGTTGAATGTCTCTGATTTAATTACTAAGAAGTCCTTAATCAATTTCAGGTTCAAAAAAAAAAAGAGTTTGTCTAATTGCTCAGAACATACAATGCAGTCATAGGGTCCTGGATCCAACCCCCAGCACTAAAGGAAAAATAAAATGAGTAGTGAAAGTAGAACAGAGTTTCACCCATTCACTGAGGGAAGTGAGAAAGGCAGTCAGAATCTACCTGCCATAAGTAGGCTGTATATTATTTCTTTAAGACTCATTCCAATTCACAATATACATGTTGTTCCTTTTAATCAAGAAAGACAATTGTCACTCTAGTAAAACTGACTCTAAGAAAATGTATCACATTTATCTTAAGGCTCCCCAAGCCTCTGGGAACCCCAGATATCACCCTTTTCTACCTCCAGCTGACTTCCCATCCAATTCTTGAACTCTAGCTATCCATCAGATGGACAGCAGCTGGCAGTCAGGTTCTGGTGTGGAATAAACAAAGACAGACATATTCCCTACAAGTATAGGGACCAGTTCAAATGCAGCCTGCTGATCTTGCTTAATCTGATCAACACTCTGGCTGCTGTTAGAAACAATGGCTATGATATTTCAAGTCTTTCTAACCTCTTGCCTTTCGAAACAAAGCTACTGTCTAAACATTTAGACTAGCTTACCTGAACCTCAGGGTTGAGACTGCAAAACTTCTCTAAAATCGCCTCACATCATTTTTATCTTTAATGATGGAAGTGACTGAGAAGGGTACAATGAGTATCCCACATACTCATTGCTCCCCTGCAGTATTTCCCACTGTGGATACTAAGACACAAAACACCCTTTATTAAGCCATTTGTCAATCCTTCTCCCTGAAAGAGCATCAGAATTACGTAAGATACCAAGCATATACACATTCACTACTAAGTCAGCTGATGTCTCTAACAAGGCTAGATCAGCACACATACATGTTTGTATGCCATAGATATACATGAGCATGTATATCACATATTAAAATCTGGCAGAGCCTGAAAAATAATTGCTTTCCCCAAAGGTTTGCCTCACAGTCTTCCATTTTATTTCACAAAGGAGAATTCTTTGAAATATTCCTCTTGTTCTTGTCTATCTCCTGATGCCAGAAATGCCCTTTGTATGGCAATGATTGATGGCTCTCAAGGCAAAAGAAAGCTGTCTCCTTGGAAAGCTATCTGGGTATCTAAATATGCAGTTTTGTTTTGGTGTGTGTGTGTGTGTGTGTGTGTGTGTGTGTGTGTGTGTGTGTAAGTAGTAAACTTTTATTCACATCCCTGCAAATTGCATGATAATATCAGCCATATATTGATATAGGATTTTACTTGGAGACTCTGAAGATGTTTCCTCCATATGCCAAGAGGTGTGTGGTAGTTAATTCATCCTTTGTAGTGTCAAATCAAAAGAAAGAACTATGTTAAAAGATTAGAATTTCTAGAACAAAAAAAGAAAGCAGTATTAACTTACCTCCATGCAAATGTCTGTGAGGGAAACACAAAGGAATTTCTAACAATCACAATTTGTCTTAAATAGGACAATACACTGTTCACATTCAAGACTCATTAGCAGCCGGGCATTGGTGGCACACGCCTTTAATCCCAGAACTAGGGAGGCTGAGGCAAGTGGATCTCTGTGAGTTCGAAGCCAGCCTGCTCTCCAGAGCGAGTGTCAGGACAGACTCCAAAGCTACACAGAGAAACCATGTCTTGGAAAAAAAAAAAAAAGACCCATTAGCAGGTTTTGTGTTTGTTTGTTTGTTTGTTTGTTTCAAGATAGGGTTCCTCTGTGTAGTCCTGGCTGTCCTGGAACTCACTCTGTAGATCAGGCTGGCCTCAAACTCACAGAGATCTCCTGCCTCAGCCCCTTGAGTGCTGGGGCTAAACACATGTGCACCACTTCCAGGCTAAAAGAGGATGTTTTTAGCCCACTGGTGGGAGTGAAGAAAGTCTCAACCAGTGCTGTCCTGGGCAAAGCAAAATTAAGCCTGTATTTTCCACAATCATGAGTTGCCTAAAGAAACAGCTCTTTTTCACAGACTCTGGGTAACACTGACTTGAATGGCATCTGCTCCCCTTCCATATACATATAAATTTGAGGGTGTTACTTTTCTGAGTGTAAATTCATCTTTAAAATTTACATAACAATATTATTATTCACTCATAGCATTGATTTGAAGATGAGATGGAGTATATAAAGCTTTTGTTTACCTTCTGATATATGCAAATGTCTTTGTTGCTGTTTATATTTACTGAGAGTACAGAGGTCAAAATTCTATTTTGTATGACATTACAAAGGTAATTATAAGGGTAAAAATGACTTCTAACTCCCCCAATTCAGGCCTCCGAGGAGACAACAAAGCATTTTTTTACTGTCTTCTTTTTGTCACTCAGTAGGAATTCTCCCAGGCACATCTTTCTGACTTGAATAATGGCAGCTCAATAGAGATGACCCAGTACCCCAGAAGCCAATACACAAAGACAAAATTGTTTACTGGCTCTGTTAGTTTTTGGTTTAGTCATATAGACAGCAATATACCAATGTGTGCATGCAAAAAATGGGGTAAATCTGTAGGTCACTGAAGAGTGGCCAACACATCAGCTATTCCTAATAACTGCAATTAAAAATGAGCAACATCCCTCAGTGTCTTTGCTGCCTATCAGTTATGGCTGCATATTTATTTTACATTGTGTATCATATGCCACTATTCAGGAAGGCCTTTGGATGTTTATCTAGAGTCGATGTCTATTGTTTGCTTCTCTTCTCTGTTTTCATTTGAACATGAAGTTCTGAGAAGGAGCATAAATTAGAGATCTCCATCAGGTCCCTCCCCTTGGAGCTCAGGGAATACCACAGAAGAAGGGGAGAAAGAATTGTAGGAGCCAAAGGGGTCAAGAATACCAGGAGAATACAGCTCATGTAATCAGCTAAATAGGGCTCATAGGGGCTCACAGAGACTGAAGCACCAATCACAGATCCTGCATGGGTCTGCCCTAGGTCCTCTGAATATATGATCTGTTACAGTTGTTAGCTTGGTGCTTTTGTGGCACTCCTAACAGTGAGAATGGCGTGTCTCTGATCCTTTTTCCTACTCTTGGAACCCTTTTCCTCCTACTGGGTTGCCTTATGCAGCCTTGATATGAGGGTTTGTGCCTAGTCTTATTGTAACTTATTGTGCTGGATTCAGTTGATATCCCTGAAAGACCTGCTCTTTTCTGAAGGGAAACAGAGGAGTGGAGCTGGGGGAGAAGGGAGGTGGGGGAGGCTGGGAAGAGTGGAGGGAGGAAAAACTGTAGTCAGTGTTTGTTGTATGAGAGAATTTTTTAAAGAGGAAATTGGAGATCTTGTTCATTATTTTCTAGCCATAATTATTATATCATTATCTTTCAGCCATAACTACATGAATCTTTTTCATCAATTTCAATTCACAGAACTTAGAAATGTTTTTTTTTTTTCAGAGAAAAGTGAAAAATGTGAGTTTTACTGAAAATGGTTTTACACCAAGTATGGTGGTTTGCATATAATCATTATGGTCTATACCCTGAAATACTATTAAATCTATATAGAGACTTCCCCTGGCATTAACTTGACATTCCAAACATAATTCTGAAAGACCCAGAGCTTATGAGAAACATCCAGAAACATTATAGGTCATTTGATGCTGGAAGGCATTTATCTGGAAAGCCATAATAGGTCAGTGCCAAGGAGATCTTCAAGAAACACCCAAAACATAAGAACTTATAAATAGTTGTTCACAACCTGTGGGTTGCAACCCCTTTGGGGTCAAGTAACCCTTTCACAGGGGTTGTATATCAGATATCCTGCATATCAGATATTTGCATTATGGTTCATAACTGTAGCAAAATTATAGTTATGAAATGGCAAAAATAATTTTATGGTTGGGGGTCACCACAACATGAGAAACTAACTGTATTAAAGAGTTGCAGCATTAGAAAGGCTGAGAACCACTGGTCTGGACCAATTACATTGCTTCGTAGCTCTTTCAAACCCTACAGCAGTAATGGCAAAGTCCAGTCCACCTCATCCTTCTATCTCACTCCCCAGGAGCCAGGAAGGAGTAAGACATATTACCTGCCTCCCTACTCATTTGCCAAGGCTTCCATTGCTGTGAATTTCCCTTTCCTTCAAAGCTCATTTTACCAAGGTCCAAAAATGCAGAAGATGTCAACTATAGTTTTTCAACAGTGTCTATTATGTTCTGCATGGCATACATCTCTATGTGGAATAATTATGGCTGTGGTTCATTTAGTTTTATGCCGTATCTGCTCGAATATATCTTACATTCTCCAAGAACAAAGTCTATCATCTTTCATCCATGTACACCCTGTACCATCAGCACAGGATGTGGTCATCCTTTGATAAGTTAACATCAATAGACTCATATATAAGCAAGGGCAAGAAGGAAGTCTCCCCTTCTCTCTTCCTCCTGGTCTCTCCTCTGGAGTTGCCATGTGATACACCAGCAAGAGAGGGCACCAGCAGAAAGCATCCTCTATAAGGTAAGTCTTATAAAATACATAGATTTATGATATTTAAGACTGAGCTAGCAAGTAAGAAATTCTAGGGATTGGCCAGCAGCTGTACCTAATATAAGTCTCTGTGTGTTACTTGGGACCTTAACATGGCAGCAGTCGGAACTTGGGCGGCCTGGCAGAAAGTGCCCACATGGCAGTAGGGCGCTGGCATCTTGGTGTAAAGACTTATTGTTACAATGGAGGAAGTAGGAAGAGAAGAAGCAAAAGAGGGGATAGAGGGAGGGACCTCACTAACAGATAATATATAAAGTTCCAAACTCACCGGATCATATGGTACAGTGGGAGTCATCAGAGGCTAGGGGAGGAAAGAGGAAGAAGAACTGGGGGATGCTGGTCAAAAGGTACATCATCAAGTAAAGAAACCATGTATTTCCAGAATATAATGATTTTAGAACAAAGCAAAATATGGGGAAGGAAAAAAATCTCACTGAGAAAAGAGGGATGAATTGTCAAGGTCTGTTGTACAATGTTATCATTCACAATAATGTAGTGTGCATTTTCTCTGAAAAGGAATGTCTTTATGACACCTCCTCAGTTACAGTTTCTGTGTGTCATCTGTTTCAGGTAGAAATCCTGAATAGTACAGGATATAAATTTATAATTAAAATAGTAATGAGAAAAATATAAGAAAAACTCCAGATCTGAGGTATATTTTCTAAAAAAATCTTAACTGACATTAACAAAATAGAGTCATCCAAAAATAGTAAAAGTAGCATCTATAAGTTGGGAAAAATAGAAACTTATTCTTAGTGACTTTATTCTTTGTGTTTATATCACAAACTTTTCAACATCTGAAGAAATGGAGGCATTGAGGACAAGTGAAATCCTGAAATTAATTTTTAGTCCAAATCAGAGTTCCATGAACTGTAGATATCAAACTTGTATAGAAATTCAATCAATCCAGGCAGTGAAAGAATTTTAAATTTACCCTGAGTCCACATGAACTACATTTATTAAAGTTCTAATAATAAAGCTACATCATCAGGTAAAGAAACTATATATTTCCAGAATATAATGATTTTAGGACAAAGCAAAATATGGGAAAGGAAAAAAAAAACTCACATGTCCCACAAACACATTCAGAAAGGTCAGGATTACCCAGAGGGCTTCCTGGACTTTCATTTGTCTTCTGTTCTGCTATTTGTTCAACTTCATCCTTCTGTCAGCTCTTAATCAGGACCCCAGTGAGATAAACAAAGGGGCTGCAGGGACAAGCAGCAGGCACTACTGCCTCTGGTGTCTGAGTTTAGTCACTCTCCCTCTAACAAGAAGGGATGGACTGTCCAACAGCTAGGATGTATCAGATTTTCTCTCAGATTCCCCTGATCAATTAAATAAGAAGAATTTTCCTTAGGAGATCTGGGCACAGATTTAGCCCTGGGAATAGAGGCAGTAATAATGAAATAATAACTACCATTTGCAGTGGTCTGTTATTTGATTGACTCCTCATAGCATCCAAGTGAGGCAGCTGTCACTTGAGGCTCACAGAGCTAACCTGTGATAGGAAATTTACACATGGCAAGGCTGAGACTGAGCTGCAGGGTTTCTGATTGATCCTTTAACCATAATTCTGTACCTGGTTCTTAGTTAAGTGTTTAGTGGGTATCATTGAACAAAGGCCTCCTATGTGGTACAACCCAGAGTACCTGTCAAAATTGCATGGCATTCTGTGTGCGGTCAGTCAACCTCCTACAAGGGAAATAATTCAAAGTGAAAATATTAAGAAGTATACTTTTTAATCCTGGATTCAACAAATCTGTTTTCAATTAATTAAACAAAAGCAAACTATAAATACATGAGACATTAATGTACAATGTGCTCTGTGATCAAATAAAGAAAAGCACACAAGAAGGGAGATCAGAAAGGGGGGTTCAAGGAAGTGTAAACAACTTCTGGAATAACCCAGCAGAAGGGGGGATGAGCTGTCGTGTAGCAAAAGTTAGAACAGTGCTTTTCAGACCACAGATCATGGGCTGTAGATGCAGGTCAATAGTAGAACACTTGCTTATCATATAGGAGATCAGTCCTAGCACTACACAAATTAAAACACAGAAATTCACAGGAAAATAGTCAAAGCCATCGGTATTTTAAAAATAAAATAAAATTAGTATGAACAACAATAGTTTGATAGAGCATTATTTTAGTGTTCAGATAGAAAATAACAGAGTATATCACCCCTTGTGATATCTTTACTTCTCTTTAAACACACACACACACACACACACACACACACACACACACACACACACACACTAACATAAAATGAATTCTTAGTGTAGGCATGGCAAAAATCTTTGAGATGCATGGACTTACACTATTATTCATTCATTAAGATGTTCCTATGAGAAATTCTAGGTGTTTGCAGTACTTTAAAGAAAAGCAAGGTCAAAATGAGGACCCAATTACTGAAGATGAAGTACACATAGTTGTTATATGGTAGGGAATGCATGGACAAGAAAACAGTCCCTGTTTTAAGGAAGTGTTGAGATTACTGCTTCCTGTTTTATTTTTATCCATACTTCATGACAAATGGATCTATGCTACAATTAACTCCAGCCCAAACTTGCATTAAATTCTGTGAATAATTCTAGCAAGTAAAGCAAATCAGAACGCACTCCAAACAAGCCAAGAGCAATCTACTAAGGAAGCTTGCAAATGGAACCTGGGATGCCATGTACACAAAACATGCCTGGTGAAAGGAAAAAGAGTTATAGGACAAAGGGCTTGCTTCTCTGAAGACACAAGGAACTGCTGAGGAGGATAACCAAGGTGGCTATCCATTGTTCATGAGCACTACCAAGAATACCTCATTTTTTCTAGGAAAAAAATTTAGGATGTGTCCTGAATAGGTGGAAGTGCTAATGGTTACTCAGAAGTTGTAAAAAGGTGGTGTATTACTTGACGTTAACATCTTTCAGCACTTTTCAACTCACATTTTTTTTTCTTTCATGACTTTGCTAAAAATTGACTGTGCTTCACAAATACCTCAAGTGATCAACTTAGAGATTACTGAGACCCACAGCAGGTTACATCCCTTCATGAGGCCACTTAGCTACTTTTGAATACTGTAAAGTTAGGTACAAAGAAGCAAAACTCAGGAGCATGGTGAGAATAAGGTACAAGAAGGAACAGGAACAGGAGGCTATGCCTGCAGACAGCTAGAGGAGGGTCCTGCAGGGGGTTATGCTTGCAAACAGCTGGAGGAGGGTCCTGCATGGGATTATGCTCACAGCTGGAGGAGTGTCCTGGTGAACCTCAGACTTTTTAAATTTATTTTGGAAGCACTCTTATTTGCATATCAATCCCCCATTCCCTTGCCCTCCCATCCTCCCATGCTCCTCAATGACCCCCCAACCCACCCACCCCCCAGAGATAGTGAGACCTTCCACGGGGGACCATCAGAGTCCCTCACATAATTTGGGGGAAGGCCTAGGCCCTCCTTCCTGTATCTGGGCTGCAGCAGTATCCCTCCATAGGGTGTGGGCTCCCAAAGTCTATTTGTTCTCTATCGATAAACGATAAACACTGGCTCCACTGTTAGAGGTCCCATAGACTGTCCTGGCTTGCTGGCACCCACATTCAGAGGGCTTGGTTTGGCCCAATGATGGTTCCCCAGCTTTACAACTAGGGTCTCTGTGCTCTCACTAGGTCAGGTCAACTGTTTCTGCGGAACATCAAATTGTTATAATCTCCTTCACCCATTACCTAGGAGTGAAAGCAAGTTGTTTTCAGACACTAAACACTACAGGTATTTACTTACAAACCAAACATAAGTTCAAGATTGTTACAGCACTTGCTAACTCAAAGAATGTGGATTGACCTTAATTGTCCCTCAGTAAAACACTAATTTATTGCCTGTTTGACTGAAGAGTTAAAAATTTTAATATATGTGGCAGGATATGATAAAGTCTTTCACTTCAACTCACACTTATTTCTTGCTGATCTTTATGGATGACTGAGATGACTCATGTAGTAAAGTTGACTAAAAATGTAGAATTTTAAGACCTATCATCACTGTAGAGCTGGGGCCAGGAATAAATGGCATCCTAATCTTGATTTAGGGCAGACAGGTAGAAATCATTGGAATTTACTCCACAGATCCCAATGCCTCTCCCTGTACTGGCATCTTGTTTCTCTGGTGGACTTGCGATGTTAGCCGCATCCCAAGGGCATGGCTTCAGGTGTACAGATATGACCCCTTATAAAGAAGAGGAAGCGTTGGCTCATTTTCTTGGGCAATGCAGTGTCTGCCTTTCCAGATCTCCTACTTACCACCATGTGTAGACAGGTGCCTGTGGAGACCAGAAGAGGGCATCAGATCTCCTGGAGGCAGGGTTACAGGAACTGTGAGCTATCAGATGTAGTCTTCTAGATGAGCAATAGATGCTCTTAGCAACTAAACCATCACTCCAGACCCAAAATATGGTGGTTTATAAAATATTCTATAAAGGTGGCTCCAAATATTAAAGATTAGACCTTACATAGAAGCTAATATACCAAACTGGTAAATAAATTTTTCCCAAATCAAACATATATCATCTTTTGATTCTTGGAAAATGTATATGCTTGATTGCTTGGGCAGAGTCTAGGACATGTCACATACTTAAACTGAGGAACCAAATGCCTAAATTCAAGATCAAATTTTCCTTGTTACACCTTGAAGTCTTTTATCTTGGATAGACATTAGCAATGAATAAGGAGAAATCACTCACATTGGGGAAGGACATTAAGTCTTTCAAGGTTGTAAGATATCATGCCAAGCTCTCAATAGCAGAATCAAGGCTTTTATATTCTCTGTCTATCACATCCCCATGTCATCTATCGTACAGACCACTGGGACAAAAGAAAAAAAAAAAACCCAGTCTACATTCCATAAGATGAAACTACCTCTAAAATTCTAAGTGTAATTTCCCACAGTTAAAGAAAGTGCTTTTAAAAGACCAAGTCATCAAAGGGAATACATAAGTGTTCATATGGTTTCAGGCCTTAATGTACATCTTCACTGACCTAGCTACTGCCCGGCACTAGTTAATATAAATTACTATTTATATTTTATAACACTGTGTTAGTCAGACCTTTTTCATCAGCATGACAAACACCTAAGAAAACAACTTAAAAGGAGAAAATATTTATTTCAGACCTTTCAATCCATGGAACATTTGCTCCATCACTGTGGGCCTATTGTAAGATGGAACATTATGACAACAAGAGCAGGCTGGGACATCAAGTGCTTAAATTTTGGTGACAGAGAAAGAGAGAGAGAAAGAGAGAGAGAGAGAATAAGAAAACAAGAACCAGTGAGATAGAGACAGAGACAGAGACAGAGACAGAAACACAAAGAAAGATGGAGAGACAATAAGACAGAAATAAAGACACAGAGAGATAAAGAGACAGAAAGAAACAAAGGCAGAAATACATGGGGGGGCAGTATATACCTATTTAAAACACACCCACTGTCACATACTTCTTCTACTAGGCCCATCCCTTCCTTACCTTCCACCCTCTTGCCATAATGCTAACACATTATTATGAATTCATCTAGTGGCTAATCCACTAATATGAAAGAACCTTCATAATCCAATTATTGTTTATCCAGCTGAAGACCAAGCTTTTAATACATCCACTTTGAGGGATGCTTCATATTAGAACCATAACAAACACTTTACACCTTATTATAAATATACCAAGTGGCCAAAATAAAGATCCATGAGTACGTGTAAGTGGAACCACTTCAGGAAGTTACTTCAGCTGGTCTGGAAGTATGCTGGGTGGGGAGAAACTAAACTGTATTGCAGCAGGTCAGAGGGGGTTACATGAGGTGTTTAGATTCTTGGCTAAAATTACACAATATGGAGATATTTAAGAAATCATAGAATGTAGTTTGTGCTTACACACACACACACACACACACACACACACACACACACACACACACACACACACACACACGTTCAGTTCTCAAACAAGAATATCAATGGCCTCTTTAAAACACTTATATTTATTTAAAATACCTGACCTCTTTTTAGAAGGGAAATCATTTACTCCTTGGATTGACTGTTCATTTATTTCCCTGAGGAATGTTTCATTCTTTGTTTTAGCTAACATCAGTCTTTCCATGTTTGAGCCTAATATTTTGATTAAAGGGTCTCAGTTTTACTAAAAATACCTGATGCTAGAATTATTTTAGACACAAACTTTTTTCTCACTGCTATGACAGAATACCCTACAATGCAACTTTAGGAAGAAGGGTAGTTTTAGCTTGCTGTTAGAGGGTATGGTCCACCATGCTGGGGAAACTGTGGCAATTGGAGTATGGTGTGAAGCAGCTGGTCACATCCTGCAATCAGGAAGCAAAGGGATAGGAATAATAATATTCACTCCACTTTCTCCTTTTTAGTAAATTTCTGACTCCAGCCTGTGGGATGGTGATGCTATTTATACTCAGGATGCATCTTCTCTCCTCAGTTAAACCTTTCTGGAAACCCATTAATAGATACACCCAGATGTGTGTTACCATGGTGATTCTAAGTTCAGCCATGTTGACAATGAATATTAACTATAACTCCTTCCTTTGTTATTTGATGTCCAAGCACATCACTTTATAACATTCTACTCTTGATCCCTAAAGTCTCATTTTCATTTCCGAATACAAGATGTATTTAGTTCATCTCCAAAACTCCACCATAATCATTAACAATGTTCAAGATCAAATCACTTCTGAAACCCAATGCAATCTCTTAACTGACTGCCTCTACCTTTGAAAACGTTACATAATTCCACTATAACTTAGTATAAAATAAGCCTAGACATTGTAACTGAGAAGAATGAGGGGACAGAAAAGTAAGAGCAGATGAAAGCGGGATTAAAACCCAGCAGGGCAAACCCCAAACCCAGCAGCTGCATATCTATATCCAGCATTTGGGGACTGTGATGGAATCACTGGTGTTTCAACAGCCTTGTACAGCACCACTTCTCCAGTTCTGCTGCTCCCAGCATAGTCTCTATCTTAAGCCAGCTCTACTCCATGCCTACAGCTTCCTTCAGCAGGTGTACCATAGTCCGCCAATATCCAGCCATCTCCATTACAACCTAGGTCTTACCTTCACGCCTTCATGCAGTAGTCTCCCAAACCCTTTCTTCAAGAAATCTGATCCCATTGCACATTGTCTGGCCTCTGCAGATCTCTGCAAGTTTGTCACAAGCCTCAGTGATCCTCTTACTTTTAAGTCTTTCATACCAACAAAACCAGTACCATCCACACAACACTGCCAAGTTCTGCTATCAGCTCCAGACATAGCCTAGCCTCCTTGAACCACAGCCACAAATACCTCTATGTGACTTTAGAGTTCATTCTAGAAAAATGCCTTCATACAGGGAACTCCTTCAGTGGCATTATCATCTCAGACTCTCTTTTCAAATTTATTTCTGCTTTTACAAACTAGAGTCTTCAACAGTTGGGATTTTGCCTTCAGGGCTCTTTCCTAACATCCAAGTACAGAGTACCATGTTTCTATTTAATGATGCTAATCTCTCTTTTTAAAAAAAAAGATACATTTTTATTACTTTATCTGTATGATTATTTTGTCTGCATGTATGTAGGAGCACTACCTGCATATAGTGTCTGCAGTAGCCAGAAGATGCAGCAAATCCCTGGACTGGAATAATGGAGGGGAATGAGCTGCCTGCCATATGTGTGCTGGGAATTAAACTCAGGTCCTCTCCAAGAGCATCAAGTGTCCTTAACCACTGAGCCAATTCTCCAGTCCTGATGTTAACGATTTCTGCCACCTTTTATGTATCCTTCTTGTCCTCAACTCTCTCACCCCCCTTTCCTTACCAAACTACACTGTGTTCACATTTATTTTGCTGTTTTCTGCCTGCCTTGCTGTAAACCTGTATAAGTGCCTTGATGAGAAACTACACCACACAGCCTGAATGCTATGCTTTCTTGAAATGTGCCCTTCCAAATGAATTCGGCCATTATTTATTAATTGAGCCTCACTCAAACTTGGGCAGAATGCAGCATATTCTTGACATATAAAACACCAATAGCCTCTAACCTATTTCCCAATCATGTCTTTATTCTCCAGTGAAAACCCATGAGCTGGCAACCCACTGTCCTCATTTCTCACAACATTCTTGTCTTCCAAATTCAGGAAGATCTGCTCATCACTAACCACCTATTACAGGCTTCTCTAATATGCATCTTCAAACTCTTCCACATCCTGCACAAAGCAGTTCCAAAGGCCTATATAGTCAGACTTGTCATGGCAATGGCTCCACTGGTTGGAACCTTTTTTCCTTATTAATTTCTTTCTCAATGATGGGGAAAACATCTGACAAAAGGCAATTAAAGGAAGTAAGGGTCTATCTTGGTTCACAGTGGGGAGATACAATCCATCATGATAGTAGGCATCTAGAGACAGGGATGAGAGATAGCTGACCATATCGAATCTCAGTCAGGAACCAGAGAGACATGAATTCTGGTGCTCTTTATCCTTTTTATTCAGTCTCAAACCAGCATAAGGGAGGGTGCTGCCCACAGTCAAGGATTATCTTTCATCCTCACTTAACCTTTCTGGAAATAGCCCCATAACAATATTCAGAGTTTTGTTTCCATGGTGATTCCATATTAAGTCAAGCTGACAATAAAACATAGCTATCACAACCCCTACAAATCTAATTTGTAAACAAATGGTTATGAATTTACTATTTGAGCTAAAACAGCCATAAATGAAAGCAATTCTGATGCTTGAAATATTTTATCTTGGGAAGAAGAAACTCAGTCATTTTACTGAACTCGAGTAAGTGATAAGTTTTTATTTTTATGGTGCCCTGATCTCCAGAGATATAGCTTTCTCAAAGTGTCTTCAAATCTATCATATCATCATAAGATTTGATTCACACAAATGTGTAAGGTAGATCAGGCCAGGATTAATGTGATATCTGTTTTATACATAGAAATTCCAAGATTCAAGCAGGTTAAGTGACTTGCACAAGGTTACACAGAATGAAGTTGGAGGTAAATCAACCCAGATGTCTAGCTGCTAAATTAATGTGTCTTCTATCACATCTTGTTGTTTCTCCAACACCGAGGGCAACGTCTTTTAAATGTGTTTAAGAAATGAAATAAAAGTATTTTCATTCCGCTGGATCCACTCTCTCCTTTGCTCAGAATAAGTAATCTCTAGCGACTAACACACAGATGAATTTCTGAAAAATTGTCCCACAGATGCTTTGAAATTTTTCAAAAGAGCTGTCTATTGCCACATGGAGGTGTGAGGAAGCTCTGAGCTTTATTTTCCCATCTCCCAATTTTATCTATTAAGTTTTTAACTCAGTGCTTCTCCGAAGATGTTTAAGATTCAGCGCTCAAATCCCAAATTTCTCAAAGGTCAGGAAGTCAAATTCATTTATCCTTTTATCCCTAACTTTCTTTCCATTCTATTCCCACTTTTATATGAAAAGCAATAAACCAGTGACCTGTGCTTTTCACTTGGAGACTCTTTGGTCTGTACTTTAATCACTTCTTATCCGGCACTTCACTGTAGGGTATCATGCCGAAAATAAGTATTACACAACTATTTACTTCTCTCCAGACTATTCCAGCAATTTCCATCAGGTCAGTTCAATACCCAGTGAGTTAGCAGTTACAAAATCATAAATCCAAAGCTGCCACAACTTTCCTGGCAAAATAAGATCAAGGATGTGGAACTGAAAAAGATAGAAAAACATCTATGTGAGGTTTTATATTTAAAAATGAATGTTAGATGAGAAAACAAAACTGAATTTTTAAGGACAGTAAAAGAGTCTCTAGCCTTTAAAAAAAAATGGTATCAACCTGTGTTTGTTGACAGGAAATGTAAACATTTTACAGAATTATACAAAACCCAACTCCATTCTCAAATGTTAAACAGGCATAAAAGAAAATCTAAAATGCATGTATCTTTTAAGCAGAGGAACTAAGTATCATTTTAATTTTTATTTATACTTTCTAGTCATTTAATGAATTAAAATTTCCTTTATAGTGATAAAAGTTTTCTTTCCTGCCATTCATAATGCGACCATCACTTGTCTTCCAGGCAACACTGCCTTAACGTGTACACAACCTTTGTCTTAGACACAGTGGATTCCCCACAGCTCATAAGGCCATAGGCCATTTCATCCTCTCACCCCGACCCTGCTAACTGGAATTTCCCTCTTCCACTTCTTTAACTGGAAAACTCACACTAATCTTTCAAGGTCTTAATGATGTGTCACCTTCCTACAAGTCATGCAGAGAAAAATCCCTCACTCAAGCACCGTGAACTTAACAAAAGTGTCTATACAGACCGGGAATGCACACAACACACCTTTGTTTTTGCCTTTGTTCTGTATTTCCTTTGGGCATACAGTTGCATTCTCCACTTGGATAGATGCAGTCATCTTTAAAAGAACAAGTGACAAATTGCTTTGTTGTCCGTGCCTCACATCACCATCTAACTATGATCCTGCTCTTAGTGAAAAGAGCAGAACCGCCTAGTTTTAAACCAGGCTTAGGCCCTGGGCAGACATAGCTTTAAAGAGGAAGGGCACAACACCCTTGACTACTGTCTTATGGGCAGATTATAAACCACAGAATGTACATCTTCATACCACCATCACCTCTGGCTTTCATAATCTATCCACCTCCTCTTCCATATGGATCCCTTAGCTTTGGGGGAAGGAGTGTGAGACAAATATCCCAACTGGAGCTGAGCACCCTCCACTCTCTTATTCTCCACACAATGACCAGTTGTGGGTCATTCTGTTTGTTGTGATTTACTGCAGGAAGCTTCTCTGATGAGCATTAGGATAAGAGATGCACTGTTCTGTGGGCATAGTAATAAGTCATTAAAGATCACTTTAATACTATGTCCATTTAGAAACATAATGGCCATCAGTTATACCTTAAAGTCTAGATGATCTGTCTAGCCACAAGTTCTGTACCCTGATTATGGTGCAGGGATTTGGTTCCATTTCAGACAGCAGGCCTAAAATCCAATGAGAAAGTGTTTGGTTAGTCCTATGACTTTTTTGCCGTCATTGCACAAGTGGACATATCTTGCCAACATAGTCATTACTTCCATCCAAAAGTTTCACAAATGGATAAGACTGGTGATTATTTTTCTCCTCGAGTAGTGTGCACAGCATCTTCCAGAACTTGGAAAACTAGCCATCAGTAATGACATATCCAAGGCAGTACCAGCTTATTTCTATATTTCACGACTTAACCATATGGTGTCTTCAGCAATAGGGTCTTATTGTCAGGTTCTGGAGGATAACCAAGACCAACAACAGGCAATGTTTGGTGATCTATGGGACCTGACTGGCCTACAATTTAAAAAAGGGTAACTCCTGTTCCAGGAGATTTTGTTTTCTAGCATTTTTATTTGCTAGTAGGGGTATTATAGTCCAGTTATAAATTTTGTATCAGAATTTATATACTTATATCTCTGTCTTTAACACTGAACTATAAACTTTCTCAATTAAAAAGCCATATATTATCCATGTTTATTCACTCAGTGATAAGTCTAACATCTGACACTTACTAGGGTACAATAAGTTTTGTTTGGATGAGAATACTAGATATATGCTTTAAAATAAGGCTTTCTGAAGTGTTAAGTCTCATGGTCTGTTTGTGATTCTAGGCTGCTATAATTTTGTGAAGGATATATACTTTACAAAACTTTTTCAGACAGGTAAATCGTAGGCAGCCAAAATGACAGATATTTGTGATGGCTTTGTATAACCCTGACCTGGAATACCATCCTCTCTGTACCTACCCCATGGTGAAAATAATGATGATGCTGCCAGGCCACCTGGAGTCACAATTATACCTGTGGAAAACTCAAGGCCAAAGAGCCAGCCACAAGAAAGCATTCATATCCTCACCTTAAATTCTGGTATAGATATCTGGGAGATATTTCCAGAATGCTTCAAATAGGATGTTTGATTACATTGAAGCCAATTGCTCTACTTGGACCAGGTAGGCTGCTGTTCTAACATTCATCAAGCTTCCAAATTATGATGTCAGCAAAGGTGTCTATCAGACACACTTGGATTTTAAATGGCATATTAATGGTTAGTACTCATATGACTATGACAATCTGCTGAAGCAACATGAAGTTTTGTTAGCTTATAAGATGTGGAATTGGTGTCAGGACATGAGAGTGTCTTCCATGCCGAGCATGTTATATTGGGTAATCAACAACTGACAGTGAATTGGAGTCACTGAACCAGAACTCACTTTGTGGGAAAACACAATCTCCAGATAAGAGTTATAAGCAGTAATGAGCAGAAACCACACCATCCTACCATTCTGTACACGATGGGTAAGACACTTCACCACATCTTCTCTGTACAATGTGAGAAATGGACTATGTTCCTGAAGACTTTTCCAGGTCTATTGAATGCATAAGGCTTGGGGAAATACAGAACAATAAGGGAGTTAGTTAGGTAGGGTAGACATTGGTCAAACATGGGGACTCGACCCCGTGGCTGACCCCTTTAGTCAGAATTTCCCTAGGGTCTTGGTTGCTTTCTTCATTTTGTGTTCATACTGATAGTTTTCAGATTCCATTTGTTTCTCTAAAGCTCATTCTCCTTTGCTTTACTTCCCAGAATGACTGAGAATGCCTATTGATGAATACACAAGCTTAGGATGAAGCAATAACCAGACTCCCAAAACTGCACCAATTTCCTTTAGTTTTTTTTCCTTCTTTCTTTCTGAAAAATACAAATCCCACTTATGAGGAAATTAACTTTATAGATCACTTCCCTACACTTGAGAAGACAGGATAAACAGATTTTTCTCTCACAATGGCATCAAGATAGTATAATTTCACTCTTAAAAGAAAATTATAAAAACATGCATGTGCCCATTCAATTTGATATTAGATGGAGGAATTTTCCAATATTGTGAAGAGCAAGAGAAGATAATGAGTTCAGTGTGGAACAAATAGTGTTTGAAACACAGCGTTGTTCTCCTTCTTACAAATACAGGCTACAAATCTCATTAATCAGACTTCATTTCCTCCTTTTGTGAATCTAAGACTTTAATTGTTCTAATCCCTTCCCTGTTGATTTCTTGCTGCAATTTTACACAGCAGCAGGTCTTTTGTTGTTGTTTGAGAAATGCATTTAGCACAGTGCCATCGTAATAAGTAATATATTTTTTAATCAGAAAGAGGGGGGAAATGAAGAAATCAACTCTGAAGTTCAGGAACCCCAAAATAGGCTTTTGTTAAATGATGAACATTTATTCATTGAAACTAACGTTAATTAGATTTAATTTTCACAACCAAGGAACAAAATCTCAGGATTCCACTTTTAGGAGTATCTATGTACAAAGAATCAATGTGTTGATTTAAGACCCCCCATGGAAGCCCTCACCCTCCCTGGGGAGCAGAAAGGGTATGTGATAGGTAGGATGTTAGTGGGGGTCAGGGGAGGAGGGGAGGGAGAAGGAACTGGGATTGACATATAAAACAATCTTGGTTCTAATTTAAATTAAAAAATGGAAAAATTATGCCTAATATTGTCTAACATCAAGAAAAGAAAAACACAGGGAGTTTTTAGTATTTATGCCCTGAAAGGCAAGTGTGTGTGTGTGTGTGTGTGTGTGTGTGTGTGTGTGTGTGTGTGTGTGTGTGTGTATGTACAATGTGTACATGTGTGTGTATACCCATGAATGCACATGTGGGGGACAGAGGTTGGCATTGGCTATTGGATGTCTTCCTCTATAGCTCTACTTTATTTTTTGAGACATGTGCTCTCACTGAACTGGGCTCACCATTTCAGCTTGGCTGACTGGCCAGCAATGTCCCCAGGCTCTGATTGTGTTGGCCCTGCTTTCCTGGCATTCAAATTATAGACACACATTACCACAGCTGGATTTTTGTGGATGCTGAGAATTTGAACACAGCTAATTGCAACAGGATAAATTTCAAGTAGGGATGGCTTCTAGTCCACCTTCATTCACCTCAAGAAAGAGACCACAGACCAGTCCACAGACAAGGAGCTTACTCTGAGGTAACTAGAAAGGTTGCAACTAGGATACAATCAACTCCCTATCATGGTAGAGCTACAAGCTGACCATGAAAAGGTGATGGCCCAGAGCTGCTTGAGACATCAGTAAAGTCAGAGAGTAGTAATGCAGACCAAGAGACCAAAACCTAACAGACAACAGAGGAAGCTTCAAGCACGCTAAATTGAGTATCAGAGTGTGAACAGCACACAGTATCCTCTCAATGGACCAAGGTGCAAGCACAGAGCAAGTAGACCTCCACTGGTTGTGCCATTACATCCCTGAGAATTAATTCATCTCAAAAAACTTTGTCACCTCAATATTTGTCCAGTGTCCCTATAAATTTCTGAGGCAAGCCCTTTTTAAGTCATGGGATATAAGTTTCTCTCATTCATCCTCATTTCTCATTTTCTCCGACTTCTCATTTTCTCTCAACTTCTTACTTTTCTGTAATAATACTTAATGAAGTATGCTTCGCTTTGCATGCTCTACATGCAAAGTGTCTGCATCATTAATTTTCTTTGGTGTGAGACAACAAACTTGGAGCCACTGTTCCAGGCTGACCCCTAATAGCTATGAGTATCCCGCACCTCTGGCTCCTACATCATACTTAAGTGAGCCTAGAGAGATCCTGTCACCCTCAAATAACCGCTGTGATAACTGTGATTCTGAACAGGTAATAGAATGCCTATAGTCCTCATTTTCCTTATCTGCAAGAACAGCTTTAAAGCAGTTAAATACCTTCATTAAGACTTTTTATGAATCAGTAAATAACACCTCTTATTAATTTTTTTTTTTTTTTGGTTTTTCAAGACAGGGATTTCTCTGTGGCTTTGGAGGCTGTCCTTCAACAAGCCCTTAAATACCAGGCTGGTCCCAAACTCACAGAGATCTGCCTGCCTCTGCCTCCTGAGTGCTGGGATTAAAGACACGTGCCACCACTGCCAAGCCCTTAGAAAGGGAGACATTTTAGGTTTAAAGAGAAATCAGGCACTAGGGAAATGTCTGGAGATCTACAAAGATGATACCAACTAACAATCTAAGCAACAGAGGAGAGTCTACCTTAAATGCCCTCCCCTAATAATGAGATTGATGACTGACTTATATGCCATCCTATAGCCTTTATCCAGCAGCTGGTGAAAGTAGAAGCAGACACCCACAACTAATCACTGAACTGAACTGGAATCCAGTGGCAGAGTGATGATCAGGCTGGTGAAACCCACAGTAACACCTGACCTGAACAACAGGGAGCTCTTGGTCCCCAGACTGATAGCTGGGAAAGCAACATAGGACTGATTTAGACCCCAGGAACATTGGTTTCAATAAAGAGACCTCGGAAATCTATGGGGCCTCCTGTAGTAGATCAGTACTTACCTCTAGCATAGGTGTGGACTTTGGGAGCCCATTCCACATAGAGGAATACTCCCTGAGCTAAGACACATGGGGGTGGGCCTAGGCCCTATCCCAAGGGATATGACAGACTCTGATACCCCCCATGGAAGGCCTCACCCACCCTGGAGAGCAGAAAGGATATGTGATATAGGTAGGGTTTTAGTTGGGGGTGGTGGGGGGAGGAGAGGGAATGGGTACTGGGACTGACATGTAAAACAATCTTGTTTCTAATTCAAATAAAAGAAATCTACAAAAAAATCCATGTTTTATCCAAAGTTTGGAGACAGTCTAAAACTGCCTTACAAAATGCAGTAGCCATTAGCTTTGTGTAGCTATTTAAATTTAAAAGGATTAAAAATTAAATACAATAAATTCAGTTCCCCCACAATGCCTGCTGTATTTCAAGGGTCCTAACAACTATGTCTGCCCAGTGGAGAGCATGGAAAGAACTTCCCACCACCACAGCCTGTTAGAGGATGACGGGCATGTCTAGTTGGAAGTGGCAGCAAAGATCACTTACAAATGTTTCATTCTTTCAACTGAGTGCTCCAGTTGACATCAGCCCATTTCTGAATAACCATGGGCACAGCCATTCAAATGGTTACAGGTCTGTCCATTCTTTTATCATTGACCTGCCATGACCTGCCTTTCATATTAATAACGATGTCAGCAGAGATGTCAGCAGACATATCACTAAAATCTAAATGTTCAATTTAGTAATGTTGTAATTCTGTAACTCTGCTGAAGTAAGTATAAAAAGGCTCCTGTGTGATGATCACCTAGTATAAAACTCAAGCCAGTGACTTGTGCCCTTTTCTGAGGATTCTCAAGTCATCCATGGAATTATATTGTCCACAGTCTCACTATGGTCAGTCAGGTCAATCAGCACCTATGCCAGTGCTGATCAACCTCCTTTTGACAAAAAAAAAAAAAGAACAATACATGATTTTATCCCATTTGGGATATCACTCTCCTATCTCAGGACTCTTTAAATGTCATAGTCCATATTTCAGCCACCACTTATCCCTAATAACAAAAGCAATACATTCTAGGTGATTTTCAAACAAGTTGAGCTTAAGCACTCCCTTGTGGGTTTCAGTTCTTTCTTCTCCATAATTGGTGTACATTCTCAAGTCTGAATATATTTCCTGGCAGATTTTTCTCTTTTCTATAACTTTAGATTTTTTATTGGCAATAAATACACCATGAAGAGTTCCTCCTTTACTCTTCTTTCTGCGAATACAACTATAAACATAATTTTATTTGTATTATCCTTGGAACTTCTGTAGAATCCATAGAAACTTAGCCTCTGGTTAGCAAGCAGAGAAGGGTAAATGCTTATCTTCAGCTCCTTTTCATTCAGGCTAGGACTCTCTCCCATGGAGTGATACTTCTCACTCTCTCCTTTTCACATAGTCTGGGATCATGGCCCATGGAGTGGTATGGTTCACTCCCTCCTTTTCATACAGTCTAAGACCCTACTCCATGTAGCGACATCTTGCCTTGCCAGTGAACTTGTAGTAGTGGCCACACACTTTGGGCATCATTTCAGGGGCAGACATGTCCCTTTTAAGGTAGAGGAGGGGCTGACTTGAGCTCTCATGGGTTGTGGAGAGCATCAGGAGAGCAGAGACTGCATCTTCTGGAGCAAGAAGACCGACCACGGTGGTTATTTACTCTTCTCTGTGTAAGTCCTCCCCTAATAAACACCTATTTATCACTTATATTGCTTCTGGTGAACTCATTTAAAACCCTGCCTTCAACCCCATGTAGAGTACTGCTCACTCCTTCTTTTTCATACACTCTAGGACCTTGGTCCATGGAGTAGGACTGCTCATATTTAGGCCGATTCTTCCTCCCTCAATTACCTTCATCTAGAAACTTCCTCACAGATATGCTATTGTGAGGGATTTCCTCCAATGGAAACATTCGCTCCTGGAGGGAGTAGGGAAGACCATGAAATTCAGGAAACCTTGCAAGTCCTGAGGAGCTAAAGCTTGAAATACTCTCAAAGCCCCTCCCCATGATATTGGAAGCAGTACACAAGTGCTAGGCAAGGGGACTCAGCCACCAGCCCACCTGGAAAAGATGACTAGTGGAACTGCCTGAAAGTCATGCAGAGAGCTCAATGGTTGAAACTTCCTTGTGTTGTCACTGAGGCAGAGTGGACTTTTGGGTGCTGTAGCTGCCTTTGAGTCTTCCATGATGCTGTAAACAACCCCAAAATATTCATTAGCTTGCCATGTTGGACTTCAGTATAATCCTTACTTTGACCCATTGTTGGTTCCCTCTCTGTGGTGAATAGACGTTCCCATTTCCTCTCCCCAAGAAAAGTCCCACACAATACATGCCCGACCTTAGCCTCCTGGTTGATTCTAGACCCTGCCATCTTAACAATATTAAGCATCTTGTCCTACTTTCCTGTAATCCACCTGCCTTATGCTCACACTAATGTATTTGAAAAATGCCTTAATTTATAACTTTCATTTTGGTCTGGTACTAAAAAGTTCATTGGAACATATTATTTAGGATAATGTAAATTAACCTGTGCTGTGAGGCCATAATCTCTCATATTTAACTGAGAACAAATTGAGTCTAAGAATTTTTGAAGTGAAAGCTATGTTTTATATTGATATTCACCAACACTTACTAGAGAGTAAATGATTTCACACTTTTTTTAAACCATTTAAGTAAACTTATTAAAATAGTTGACTTAGGCATCTGCAATAGTGACTTCAACCTTCACTCCTGGCTCAATACTGATGGGCGTGATCTGCTTAACAATCTCGGAAGGACTGGGTAAATCACTTAGTCGCTTGTGGGTTCTCATTTGGAAACGATCCCATGTCTTGGAACACCTTCACCACAAGGTGTTTTTCTTGTAGGGATTCTCAAAGTCTTGGTAAGTGTGCACACTGGTCCCTTCACTTTCAAATTCTTTTCCTTTGCGCCTCTGATCAAGTCGGCACACATCTTCTCCAGCGACTTCACGATGCGGCTGGTGAGCGTGATTCAAATTCCGTGAATTGCCACCTCGGGTTCCACCGGCATCTTTCCTGTGTCTTTAAAAGCCATGGCTACTGCGTGGCTTCCTGACCGACTTGTTCCTCGGAGAGAACAAACAGCAGTGAGTCAGAACAGGAGCAGACAGAGCTCCGCGCACACACCACCACGCCTCAGAAAGGATGATTTCACACTTTTAAGGAAATAAAAACCACCCAACATCTGGAGGAAGACCAAAATCATAATTTAGAAATCCATTTTTACTAAAAATTAAGAACTACATTCAAGAAATCCAAAGGCTTAGGAACCAGTTTAAAATGTCTCTTAGTGGCAAACAAAAATCAAATAATAATATTAATAAGACAAGTTAAAGGAGTAAAAAGCTGAGAGAATAGAATGATGCTCAAACAAACAAACAATAATGTAAATAATACAAAATATAGTGACAGGAATTTATGGGCTAATATAGGTGAAACCCAAACTAGAATTTCCTTCAGTAAATGAATTCTGGGAGCTGGGATTTCACAAGGTGTTCACTTCTCAAGTGAGGGCATTGACTGAAGGAGCAAGACCCTGACAATTGGAATGAGAACATACAGAAAAGTCTTGAGGAAGCTGGTGACATTGAATCCCTATATCCTGATGATTCTTCTTTGCCCATAGAAGTAGCATCTCACAACTGCCTCACTTCATAGCCCCAGAAGCCCAGGATGGCTCCTAGACCCTCACTTGCTAAGGTCCAGGAGGGCACAGTGATCAAAGTAGACTGAGGGTCAGACAACCATAATAGGTTGACTCACACACTGCTATGCTGTTGGCCATTGGTCATGGTTGAAAAGTAAAATGGATAGGAATCTGCACAATCCAGACTGCAGATCCCTTCCATATTTCAATCTACTGTGCCCAAGAGACAACTGCATTGTATGAAAAAGGCTATCAGGAGACAGTGTCCACAGATATGAGAAAAAGTTAAGGACACCATAGCAAGGTAGGCATCATGCCCAAACATATTTATATCTATATTTTATTCCCACGAGCCTAAACTAGTAAAAGAATGATTCCCTAAGCTTAGGCTCTGCTCTTTAGACAGTAAAACCTTTTAACGTCCAAAGACTGTAGATTCTATGGTCCATCTTTTAGTTCAGTGAGGATATTAAAAACAGCAAGTGTCTCAATAGCTGAATGTAACTCAGAAAACTAGATCATGGAGGCAGGATCCCAAATGCCTGTCTAGACAGTTCACAGCAGTAATTTGATGGCACAATACAATCTAGCAAGAAAAACTAGTAGTTAAGAGTAACTGAACCCTATAGGTGACACAATATTGTCACTGGTGGCATTTTTCTCGTGTCCATATAAACAATAGTTATACCTATTGTAGAGTTGTGTTAGTGCAGTTGCCTCAAACTGATTAAGTTTCCAAAGGGAACTGAAGGTAAACGTTTTTCCCTTAGTTCATTTCTTTATGGCACATGCGACACAACAAAGCCACAACATATAGCTTGAAGTGGTGCTTGGCTATGAGGCCTTGTCCATATATGTGGTCATTACTTTATGCTTAATGCTTTTATAACTGGAAAAAGTTCCTTGGATCAAAGAAGACATGATGTCCATGAAAAATACCTGACAAAAACTAAACAACCAGGCTTCCCGATAGTGCATCATTTTACACAGTAATCATCTCACTAAATTTCATAACCAATATAATTGTTTGAAAAAGTTAACCCTCAGAGCAAACTCTTTCTTTAATATATTTTGTATTTTCAAAAATATATGTAATTTATTTTTATAACAGAGGCATTTTTCGGTTAATCCACTGTAAGGCACTTTAGCTCTCATTTGATTGGCATCAGAGAAACCTGTGTTTTTGCCCTAGTTGAAGAAGGCATGCTACAAAAAGAAAAATATCCATAAAGAGCTGGTTTCACAGTGATGTGCTAGACCTTGCATGGACTGAATGCTGATTGTTACATGTTGAGCAGATCTGTAAGCCTCAACTTAAGCAGAAAATTTCTAAAACAAAAATTAAAAAAGAATTCCTTCAACCTTATAATAAAAAATATGCCCTCTGTGCTCAAGACAAAGGTGTACCTCTTACCACTTCTACTGATCATATGGGAAATTTCTAGGCAAGATGATTAGGCAAAGGCAACAAAAAGATCAGAATTGTAAAAGGACAAGCAAAATTTAATTCTCCAAATTTTTTTATTTGCCTACAATTTTTTTTTCCAAATTTTATTTTATTTATTACTATTTTCATTATTTAAAATAATTTTAAAACTCAAATATATTTAGATCATATGATTATTTCTTTTTTTTTGAGATTATAATGTAATTCTATCATAACCCCCTTCCCTTTTCTCCATATAAACCCTCTGATGTATTCCTCCTTTTTTGCTTTCAAATTCAAAGCCACTTTTTCACTAATTGAATATATATGTGTATACAAATATATATGTGTATACATATATATGCATATACACTCCTAAATACAACCCGATAATCTGCATAATTTTACTTGTTTGTACCTGCTCATAGATGACCATTTAATATTAGATAATCAGTTTGTATTCTCTAACCCTAGGGAAGATTATTTCTCTCACTCTCAGCAACCCTTAATTGCCTATAGTTCTTTTTGTATGGTTCAGGCCTCCTGAGTTTTTCTCCATCTACTTAGGCATGTCTATTGTCACTACCCTTGTTCAGCTCATGTTGAGACATTCATGTTGGTGAGACTTTATTAGTGTAGTTTTTGACATCCCAAGGAGACACAATCTCATAGCATATTCACTGATCCTGTGGCTTTTCCAATCTTTCAACTCCCCCCTCTGTAATTATCCTTGAGCTTTAGATGCGAGAGTTATTATAGATGGATCAGTTTGGATTGGACTCCAAAACTCTGCATTTTGTTTGTTGCAGTTTTCTTTAATGCTCTCCTCCTGCCAGGAGAAGTTTCCTTGATGAGGAGTAAGGACGATACTTTTCCCTGGCTATAAGCACAAATATTTAGATTGTTGGTAGGGATTATTCTAGTCTGATAAATGCTCTCCTCCAAATCCATGACTTCATTTAGCAGTGGGTAGTTTTCTAGGTTTCTACCACCATAAATGATTTCCAATTAGAGAGCTGTTGGTTACCACTAAGATATGCATGCCACTACTGCACCTTTAGAATTATAACGACACATGGTTGTGGTCCATAAGCATCATAGTTGGGTAGGACTGTTGGTTGTGTCTCTCATTTAGAAGTTTGAATATTGCCTTCTATTCAGCCATAAATAAAGATGAAATTGTGAAGTTTATAGGTAAATAGATGGAACTAGAAAATATCATTTTGAGTGAGGTAATCCAGAGCCAGGAAGACAAATGTAACATGTTCCCTCTTATCTGGGACTCCTAGCTCCAAATCTTCAGATGTGCATACATTTCCTGTAAGAAATGCAAAAACAAGGAAATTTCAAAAGGACCATTGCTTGAGAAGAGGTGTGGAGAAGTGATAATGAGGGAAAATAGCAGAGATTTAATTGGGGATCTGAGAAAAACAGAGGAAGGGCTCTAATTAGGGAGAGGGAGGAGTATAAACACAGAAGAAGGAGAGGGGAGGGAAAAGTAATATTTAAGTATCCTGAAAAAGTCACAATGAATTATACTATTATCTACCTTCCCTATAAACTATAATAAACATAAGTCTGTATTATAAAAACACATATATAGCTTAAAGGAAATTTCCCCCTCTGGGCTGACAATAGCCCCTCCAAAAGCCAAAGACCATTTGACAGAATCCACAAAACCTGGCATAAGAAGCCATCTTTTGGGTTGTTGGTCAGGGTTGCCCAAGAGATTCCCAAAACATTATAGGCGATTGCTACTGTCCTTGGTGGCCACCCCCACCCCAGAGACATAAGGTAAGTTCCTGTTGCTGAAGACACTATGTACTTCAGACACTGGGCTCAAAGACTCATGACCTGGAACTAATTTGAAAGCCTCTTCCCTGAAGACTAGCTTTCATGGTGCCTTAGGTATTTCTAAATCAACAAGTTGACAATCAAAATTAATTATCACATACTATTAAAACTAATAAGCATGTTTGACAAGGTTTTATAAGATTTCAATGTGTAAAAAATCAATTATATTTCAATACACCAGCAATTAACAATCACAAGTAAAACTGAGACAATTTTTTCTACTTTGAATAGCATCAAAATAATTACCTACTTAAGAATTTATTTAACAAAAGAAATATAAAGCTAGGCATGTAGGTATTACTTGTGATCCTAGCACTTGGGAAGTAGAGGCAGGTCAATCAGGAATTCAAGGTCAGCTTCAGTTACATAATTATTTTGAGGCCAGCCTAGTATACATAAGATCATGTCTCAGAGCAAAACAATAAGAAAGCTAAGTTTTTTGCAGCAAAGTATGATACAAAGAACTGAAAAATCAAATATCAAAAAAATGTGTTCATGAATTAGAAGACTTGATATTATTAATAATATGTTATTGCTATCTAAAGTACCCCAAAGTTTCAACATAATCTCTGTCAAAATCTATACAGTGAGTATTTGGTTTTAATCCAAAGAAGTGTCTGCACTCTGCACTCAGCTATGGAGGGGAGTTGATCTGTATGCACCTAAAATGCCCACCTTAATAGGAATGTCATTATTTGCCAGGTGCTTTGGCCACACTTGATGGTTTAACACATGATTTGTGGTGGGGGCTTGTGGATATGCTACATCAGAGCACCAGAGGAACCAGAAATTGGGTATTAGCCTGAACCTCCAAGAGAAACTATAAATTAAAGGTCAGCCATGCAGATAGTATGCAATAAAATCCTGATAAGAATTGTAGACACCAAAGGTTCAGTGAGCAGCCCTGGTTCCTTTGAGTATTGTCACTGACACATCTTAGAAGACGAAGATGCAATTATATCACTTCCCAGGATAAATGATAAATGGGTGTTTATTGGGGACAATTATACAGAAAAATACAAAGAACCACTCGAGCAGTATACAATTCCCCTTTTAGTCTAAAGAAGAAGGTTTTAAGCTTGATGCAAAAACTATATAAAATGATAACAAATGTCAAGTATACTCCAAGAAAAGGAAAGCTAAGCATATACAAATTGAAACCTACAATAAGCAATAGATATATACTACATGTCCAGTATACATGTCCAGTATCGGGGTAAAGGCATGACAGAGATTACTCTGAAAGCTGTCTTAATCTGGAAAGTCTAAATCTTGTCTATCTAAGATAAGAGAGGATATTGCTATGACTGTCTAGTCTTCAACCTCATCAAAGACCTGAGAAGGAAAATAACAATACTAGGATAGGCTGGAAATGCAACCATGTGACTTCCAGAGGTGCAAGCAAAGACAGAAACAGCAGGCTACCTGGACATTCACCCAAGGTCTCACAGCAACATTGGGGCAACCAACTTTGGCTAAGGCCTAAAGTATCAGGCAGAACGTCTCAGAAGCAGGGAAATTGAAAAACTGTCTTACCCTGACTTGGCAGAGTTCAGCAGTCTTCTTTAAGTTTATCTCCTGCAAGCTCAGTTATTAAGCATGTCCAAGGTCAGCAGTCGTGGTGGAGGCAGTTCTTTGCCCAAGAGGCCAGTAGCCAAGGAGAGAATGAACTCCAGATGGAGTGTCATCAGTGCCCAACATGCTCTCTGGAATATTTCAGTGCTGTCAGGAGCAATTGTGTCTCATCTCAATGGAGCACTAATATTAAAACACTTAAATGCCATATTCTGCATATCTTATCAGTATTTGAAGATCAAATATCTATGTCTGACTAACCTCATATGTGTAAGAAACATGGGTAACTATAATCTGTAATTCTTAGAAATATAGTTGTTCAATGGCTGAAGCATTACAACATAATTTAGCAAGGACAATGATTTAAATATATATATTTAAATTGTATATACATATGTATGTTGTATATTGTATACACATATCAATGATATATATATATATATATATATATATATATATAATATATATCAATGATAGAACTGAAATGTCTTGACTAGAGGTAGAACTGTAAAGTGCAATACAATAAAATACCTAAGTTGTATCAATATACAAAAATATATACATAAAGATAGTTCTATAGCAAACAGAAAGAAGACCCTGTTTAGTCAACATACAAGAATCTAAAAATTTATCTTTAGCTAATAGTTGTTAAAATTAGTTCACAAGAAGATATATTAATCTACCTATATCCCATCCTAACCATACCCTTCCCATCCATACCCCTAAACTTCTATAAGAGATACCCAAGTCTAACCATCACCTTCCACACCCAACCCTGCAACTTAAAACCAACCCTAAGCAGGTGATAATTATCCCTTTTTCATCGGTGAAAGGAAAAAAAACCCTATGGCATCTGTAGAGAAAGGGGGTGTTGTTTTTCTTAGAGTTACTTCCTGCTGAAACGGGGTAACAGTGACTCTATGGGATCCTGTAGAGAAAAAAAATAAGGCACTATTACATGAACAGCACAGAAAGCTGAGGAAATTGTCTGTATTCAAAAGTTAGTATTGAGTTAAGCAAAGGTGTTGCTTGACATCACACACAAAAAGAAAGATTGGAAACAAGCAACCTCACTGCTTTGCTTTCTTTCCCTTCACCTGATTCTTGCAAAATGTACACTTGTTTATCACCTGAAACTTGACTTTACTATAGACACAAGAATTCAGAAAGATCAACAAGAGCATTCTGAGAGAATCAATTAGTCACATGGAAATTATACTGAAGAGGATAAGCTGGGCATATGATTCAATGGTCAAGCACTTGCCTAGCATGAGTGAAACCATGGCTTCTGCAGCATTAAAGGGCAGAAATATTTCTGGAAGATGGCATATATTTAATATTACTTATAAAGTAGATCTTATACATCGTTCGTGGCAGTGAGACCAACAGACCACAAAAACAGGAATCCAAGATAAATGAGTCCTAAATGACCTAAGACTTTGCTGAACTCTCTGAGTTCATTTTCCATCACTTCTATTAGGCAACTGTTCTCATGTAATTTAAAATTTGGAGCTCTAATCCCAATTCTGACCCTAACCCTGGGCCTTAGGTTAGCATTTATTCTTTTTCCATGGCATTTGGTTTAATTAGCAGTTGGAATGAAATTGTTCGTCTAGATTTTTTTTTCTTTTAACACCTTACTGTTTCTCCAAAATTTGACACATTGCTGAGAATATAGTACAATGTGGTGCCTACTGTATCAGGTGTACTTGGAAGCAAATGTACGTTGAAGCCACATTCTGCACAGCTCTAGGGACTTGACCTGCCTGGGGCAGCAAAGGCATGAGGAAAGGACAAATACATGACACACAAAAAAGCTGAGGTTGAGTGGGCTGGTGTCTCAGATGGAGAAGCCTCAGCATTCCAGAATCTGTGCATGTTTCTCATACACAGTTGAACAGGGAGGTGGAGTTTTGCATAGAGCTCAATTAAGGAGGAGGCAGGGTATTGTGTGGGAATCAAGATTCACTAGACTCAGTACAGGTTAAGGGAGTATCTGGTGCCCGGACTTGGGGCATGAACTCCCACTTAAAATCTAACAAAAATTTAAAAAGGGATTTTAGAAACAAAAAGACAGAAAGTCAAACACAGCTTCTTGGTAGCCACATTTTTCTCAGATGAGCTCTGTTTGCCAGGCATTCTCTGAGGCAAGCAGATGCTTGTGGCTCCTTTAAGAGCAGCTCCTTGATTTGAAGAAACGGCAAAAGCCAAGACTGTTAGAGAGCAGATAAGACTCATGTGGTTAAAAAGAAAAGGAAAACAACTTACAGTAAAATATACATAGGCTTGGGAGAGAAAAGAAAAAATAGCTGGATATGGTGGTACATGCCTTTAGTCCCAGCACTCCAGAGGCAGAGACAGGTAGATTTCTATATTTTAAGGCCAGCCTTAAATTTCAGAGTAAATTTCAAGACAGGCAGAAATAAACAGAATAACCCTGTCTCATAAAAGAAATATAATAATACTAAAGAAATAGTTACAGGCCCGGCATTGGTGGCTCATGCCTTTAATCCCAGCACTCAGGAGGCAGAGGCAGGTGGATCTCTTTGAATTTGAGGTCAGCCTGGTCTACAGAACAAGTTCCAGGACAACCTCCAAACCAATACAGAGAAACCATGTCTCAAAAAACAAAACAAAAAGAAAAAAGAAAAAAGAAAAAACAGAAATAGTTACAATAATAAATAAGCCACATAAAGATAAAAATACACAAGAGAGTCTGGATACTATATGTTATTATGTTATCTTTAAAATTTTTAATTGCTGACAAAGAAACAACTGCTAAAAGACATTTAATTATAAATGCTGCTAAATTAATCCAACTTATATATTTTAAAAACGCTTTGAGTTCAGAATTTAAGTCTAGGAACAGGTTATTGGGAAAAGAGATTCTTAATTTGTTACCACAAAATATAAAAAGGTTTGGATTCCTTCCAGACTAATATGGTTTGATGAAGCAAGAGTGCCCGAAACAGTGGCGCAGCTGATCCAGCATCTAAAACAGCTGAGACCATACAGCCTTGCAGATTACAAAAACAAGGACTTGGCCAGGTTTCTGTGTTTTGTCATGATCCCTATGGTATAAACCAGCAGGAAGTAGTTTGGAGAGAACAATGACCACATTCCCAAATATTGTTTATAAATATTTGTTTTCATTTAAATAGGGTTGGTTATAAATGGCTAATGATCACAACCAATCTCTTTTTAAAGGTAAAAGGGAGATTATGGTATAGAAATGAATACTTTGTATTGGAATGGATTTTCATTTATTGATACAAATTTAAGGTCAATTTTGTGATATGTATATTTCTCCTCTTGTTTAGGTATTCTATTTGTATAGATCATTTAAACATGTAATGTATAATTAAATACAGATTATAGATAATTACCTATAGTAGTCAAGACTCATAGTTAGGCTACTTAGGTTTTCTAGATATATAGAGATATATTTAAATTGGATAGGCATTCTTCAAACCTTTCAAAGACCTACAGAACATAACACTTAAAAAGGTTTAGGGTTTTTCTTGACAATGAGACAACTGCTTCTGGCAACACCAGCTGCATCAGAAAGGAAGATGGACATCAAAGAATCTCGTTGGAGTTTGCTTCCAATATGGCAAGACTAGCCATCTGGACAAGAAACTGCTCTTGTCTGGACTGTGTGACTTTATGCTGTATAAAATGGACATGCAGGACCCACAGAAAAGTAACTGCTAAAACAAGATGGGCATTGCTACGGGTTTTCTGTTTCATGGAAGAGTCTGCCAGGCATCCTACATGACACAGAAAAAAGTGACTAACAAACTGCCAATACAGGTAAACAGTTTAAAGTTTCCTGCTTTACTGAGGAGTCTGCCAGACACACTATGGCCTATGGGCCAAAAATGAAACATTACGGGCTGGAGAGATGGCTTAGCGATTAAGAGACGACTGCTCTTCCAGAGGGCCTGAGTTCAATTCCCAGCAACCATATGGTGGCTCACAACCATCTGTTATGAGATCTGGTGCCCTCTTCTGGTGTGCAGATATACACGGAAGCAGAATGTTGTATACATAATAAATAAATAAAATCTTTTAAAAAATGAAACATTACAAAAGAACTTCATGTGACTGACCAGGCAGCAAGTTGTTTCTGTCAATTCTAAAGTTTAAATATTATCCTTCTGTGGTCTTTGATGGAGCTGAAGACAGAGAGTCATGGTTATAGTTTCCTTAGTTATAATAAAAGATAAGTTACACATAAAACTTTAGACTCACAAAGATAGGGTAGATAAAATATATCTTTAAATCTTGCTAAATGTTATTGGACTAAATATTGTAGTTATAGTTCTTGCTTAATAACTATTGTGTTACATATAATTTGACTATATTAAAGTTAAAAACCTTTCTTTTTATTGAGACAGAAAAGAAGAGATGATGGGGGAAGTCTTCTGTACATGTTTCTCTTATGGGTTGATGAATAAAACACTGTTGGCTAATATGGAAGTATTGATGATTACAAAGTGGAGTCAGAGATATGTTGATAACCTGTAGTTTATTGGGGAAAAGTACTCACACAAGGGAACCAGTGACCAGGTTTGCACCTGAGTAGGATGGACCCAGAAATGCTTCCCAGTCAGCTCAGCCAAGGGATAGTGCCACATGCTCTCCTCCTCCTTCTTAAACACTTGTCACATAACTGTGACCATGCCCAAGCAGGCATGGTCAGTGATACCTATAATCAGGGTTTCTCCCTACAAGTAAGCAAGATAGGTGGGACCAGGAGACAAGGAGGATTCAGGGAGGTGTGGGCACAGTGAGTCATGATGTAGGACTCAAGAGGAGTAACATGTCTCCAGACATTTCTCCAGTAACAGAAGACCACGTGGAAATAATTAGATTGATAGAAATGGGTCAGAGATAGCCAATAAGAAGCCCTAGACATTGGCCAACAATTTCATAATGTGTGTTATTTGGAGGCTGAAGGGGCAACGGGACCCAGGCAACTGGCAGAAAAGAGTACCCATAACATCAGGGTTTATGGTATACAACAGGACAAAGAAAGCAGGCTTATCTAATCTTGATAGGAAACATTGTAAGAGGAGCCGTCTTCATATATATCTGGGAGTGGGGGCAGGACTGTGCTGTAGTGGACATTTTCTGCATATATGGTAAACACACTCCGACTACAGGAAGACATTGCCTTCCCTCTGAATATCACTCCAGAGGAAATCCTCACCAGCTTCCCCTAGGTCTGAGGTGCTTAACATGGCTGGCTCACGCCAACCATATATCCACTCAGGACTGCACACATTCATGGTTTCCCCTACTGCCCACACCATGGGTTTTCCTCTTCACCCCCAGCCAAAATTC
Organism: Cricetulus griseus; assembly: GCF_003668045.3. Lineage (NCBI taxonomy): Eukaryota > Metazoa > Chordata > Mammalia > Rodentia > Cricetidae > Cricetulus > Cricetulus griseus. Next base: position 36,577,753 of record NC_048601.1, on the reverse strand, counting down.
TTTGAATGCCATCTCTAAAACGCTGTAGGTAACTTTTACTTACTGGGTTCTTAGCTAACTTCCTGCTATCTGAGTCTAGAATGCCACCATATTCAAAATGGATTTTAATATTTTCTCAAATATGAAACTTCTATGTGCTTTGGAATCATCTGGTATTTGTTTTCTTTCCTGCTGAAATAAAAGTTAAATATATGTCTTTATCCTGTAGTTTATACTATTTATTTTCCACCCATCTACTAGCATAAAATCATTTATACAATCTTCTTGACTTAACCTAACGTTTATATTTATTTAACCTTGAAATAATGTGACAACACTTTGTGTTTAGTATATTTCTTCAAAGAATCTCAAATGATCAATACAATATTTACTTTTTGCCACTTCAGCAGAAAATGGTATTGGTTCTTCTCAATGCACAGGAACATCATTAGAGAATGAAAACCTCCAGCTAGCTATAAATGAATTAAAAAGAAATAAGTCATTTGCATGATATGTACTCACTCATATGTGGATTTTAGACATAGAGTAAAGGATTACCAGCCTACAATCAACACTGTCAGAGAAACTAGTAAACATGGAGGACCCTAAAAGAGACAAACATTGTCCCCTGGAGAAGGGGAAAGGGTCACAATCCCCTGAGCAAATTGAGAGCATGGGAAGAGGGGGGAGGGAGCTACAAGAATGAGAAGGGAAGAGGAAGGATGCAGAGGTCATGAGGGAGCAAAAAGGTTGAGTCAGGTATAGATTAGAAGAAAGGATATGTGATAGGTAGGGTTTTAGTTGGGGGGGGTAGTAGGGGAGGAAGGGAGGGAGAAGGGAACTGGGATTGTCATGTAATTCAATCTTGTTTCTAATTCAAATAAAAAATGACAAAAAAATTTAAAAATTAAAAAAAAAGTCATTTGATACCTGGAGGTGGATCAGTGGGTAAGTGCACTTACAAGCAAGAGGACCTGAGTTCAAATCTTTAGCACCCATGTAAAAAGGCAGGTACATGCCCATAATCCCAGTGCTGTAGGGGATGAGAAAGGAGGGTTTCTGGGGTTTGCTGATTTCCAGCCAAGCTCTAGGGACAGTGAGAGACCCTGTCTCAAAAGAATGATGTATAGGAAAACATAGCCAGATACCTTAATTCTCCTTTGGTTTTAGGATGTGCACAAGCATACACACACACACACATATACACAAGTACTTATAACATAACAAATACCATGTTAACATGTAAATACACTCACATGTAACACACACAAATACTTATACCACATATATACATACCATATTCACATGTAAACACACAACACATGTGCACACTCATACACATAAATGCACACAAGCATTTTGTTTTGTGGAAGAAACAATGTGCTGTAGGAACTGAGATTTTGGTATTCTACAAAGATTACGATTAAAGAAACAGTCAGTTAGAAGGCCCGGGTAGTCTATGGGGCCTCTGTCAGGGGAACCAGTATTTATCCCTAGTGCATGAATGGATTTTGGGAGCCCATTCCCCATGGAGGGATACTCTGTCAGCCTAGACACATGGGGGAGGGCCTAGGCCCTGCCCCAAATGATGTGACAGACTTTGATGATTCCCCAAGGAAGGCCTTACCCTCCCTGGGGAGTGGATGGAGAGTGAGATGGGGGCCTGGTGGGGAGCATGGGAGGATGGGAGGGAGAGGAAACTGGATTGATATGTAAAATAAAATTGTTCCTAATTTAAATAAAAAATTATATAAAAAGATTGAAGAAACATAATAGGAATAGGGAAATGAGAAATAATTAATGCCAAGAGAATAGAAGAAGCCTTCATTTTCTGAACATTGACCTCATAAGCAAATAAGAAGGTGTTTTAATGCATGCATTTTTGCCCTTTAGAAGCAGCCACTCTTACATGTGATATTAAAGCATATAATGAGGTTAGTATTCCAATATTGGTAGGAGAATAGGTCAAGTTCATCACAAACATATTTTCATTTTGGTTCTCTATATTTTCTGCCACAGCATTCTGCAAAGCAGTGTGTCCTAGTTTAAGAGTAATGTATCCATGAGAGTATTGCATTAATCTTTTATCTTATTTTCCCCTCATCTAGAGGCAACCATCAGTAAGTATTGTCTACATTGCAATGAAGAGTGTGTATAAACAAAAGGTCTACAGAAGTGGCCGAGAGAGAGAAACTGAAATCCATCTCAACTAAAAGCCCTCTTAGATTTTTACAAAAAATCTTGCTCAGATTCATTCGGGATTATGACCCTGTTACTGCCTAGAATAACACATAACCAGCAATGAAAGCCACTAACAAAGATAAGAAGAGAAGGGTGTGACCTGTCCATCAAGATCACTAAAGTATCTACTTACTTAGGAGGTTGACTGTAGCATTTATCTAATTATTTCTTAGCAGTAAAAAATTGGGAGTCAGATATCAGAGAAGCAGCAGAGAAGCCACCAGTGACCTCCTAACTCTGTTCCTCCATCCAAAAAGGATGAGATCCTCTCTCAGCCCTGCCTTACTTCTTGCTGCCTCCTATCTGTCCTCAGTCTCCAAAACCTCTATGGTTAATTTTGGTCAGCTAGTGGCTAGATTCATAACAAACTTTTATTGTCAGAATGCAATCAAAACATCATACAACAGTTGACCACAGCCGATCAGGTGATATTTTCTTTGGGACCCATGTACAGCTTCCTATAGCAGTATTTTTTTGTAGTTGTTTGAGTGAGCAAAAAACTCTCAAGCCAAGTTATCCTAATCAGCCAGCCTGGACCAATCCACAGAAAACACTTAATCTATGCCTCTCCAGCACAAAATTAAGACCTGGGATAACTTTGAGCCCATCTAAATGATTTAGATCTTATTTGGGGTGCTCGGGCTGCACATGTTTTCTCCAAGTTCTTCACTAAGTACCAGAAAGCAAAAGAATGTGAAAGCAAGGGCTGCTGATTTTAACTACAAACTTCAACTACGATTGATTATTTATAACTGTGCAAGAATTATTTGGTATATATTGAAGGACAAAACGTCTCCCCAAATTTTAACAAGCAGTAAAACTTGGGGATGATCTCGATGGACAAGATTATTTACCTACACCTGAAGTGGTAATGACTCTTCCCCAAAGCTTCTTGGGCAAGAGGTGTTGGCTCTTACTTTCCTTTTTTTTTTTTCTTTTTAAATTGAAAATTACTTTTCTTCATACAATATATTCTAATCAGTTTCTCCTCCCTCATCTGTCCCAGATCCTCTCCACCTTCCCATCCATCCTTCTCCATGCCTTCTTTCTCTCTTTAGAAAACAAAGAGAAAAAAAAATAAAAAGAAAAGGCAGGTAAAATGTGCGCGTGAACACACACAAACACACACATACACAGAGACAAGCAAAACCCATAAAACACAAAATCAGAAACCATAAGATACAAGCAAAAGACTGCTAAATTTAAAAAAGCACCCAAATAGCAATATGAAAAAAAAACCAAAAAACAAAAACAAAACCTCCAAAATTGCCTTTCAGCTTGTTTTGTGTTGGCATCTACTTCTGGGCCTGGAACCTGCCTTACAGTGTGCTTTGTATGCCTAGTGAAACTCCCCTGGAGAAAACTAGCCTTTCCTTTGCAAGCAGTTGTCAATTAGACACAGGTTCTTTGTTAGGGGTTCTAACTTTCTATACTGATGAGAAATGTGAATTTTTCCTCACTTTTACAGAATATTCTAGTTCACATAGGTTAGCCTCAGATATCCTATTTCACAGAACAGATTTTGCATACAGAGAGGTATGATGTGGTCACCTGCAAGACAAAAACTGCTCTCTCACAGTTTTTGACTCTGGAGTTAAGTGCCTCTCTAAAAAGAGATTATTTACATCCTAGAGCCTAGACCAGCTGTTTGTGCAAGGCTGGTAGAGGGGAATCATGTTTGCCTCAGGAGTTTACTGCAGGCAAATTTTCCCTGGAAAATACTGCAGGGGAAAGTGCTGACCAGACAACATCTATATTTACACAGTTAGATATTCATTAAAACAGAAAATGCCCACTAAATTTAGAGAGATACTAAGTGCCAAATTCAAGAGCAGACCAGAGCAGAAAGTTGGCTAAGATCTGCTCCCAGAGTATATCGGATAAATGAGTCAGATCTACAACAATAGCTTGTCCCAAGTGTCTGTTGAGTGCAAGACTGTACAAGACTGTTGAGTGCACCTCACAAGAAATGAGTTTGTTTTTCTTTTTGCTAAGAAAAGAATACAGTGAGAGGTTCAGATGGGAGAGTTTTAAGCAAAACAGAAACAATTACATATAAACAGGGAATGCATTGTTGATACTCCAAGGGACCTCGGTAAGAGTAATCATTTATTATCTTAGATTTTTTTATGACTCTGACAGAAAATATGGGCAAATGGTATTCCCAAGCCCAGTTCGTGGAATAGTTATTTGTGTGTTTATTATTCTAGTTAAGCCTTAGATTTGAGTGAATGTGACTTATTTCCCTCCTTAAGTTATACATAAAAGAAACTGAGGCTGAGGGAAATAGTGAACTTTTCCAAGGTCGTAAATTTAAAGGAGTGGTTTCAATTTCCTTAACAAGCTAGCTCTTTCTGCTCCATTTCTGCACCACCAAATATCAGCAGCTATGATAAGGGGCTTGCTAAAAATTCGGAATTTGGGGCCTCACCCAAAACCTGATGAATTCAATCAGCACCCAAACAAGAGCCACTGTGATGCATATGCACAACAAATTTTGACAAGCACTGGCTCAGGTTGTGTTGCATCCTTGGTATGAACCATCTTGCATGATGGAGATTTGAAAAGTGTGTCAAAAGAAAAGAATATTTTTGTGGGAGAGGAGAAGCAATAAAATATATATTTTAGAGAACTTGAGATACTTTAGGAAGATACAAGAAAAAGTAAAGAATAGGAATGTTGTGGAATAATCCCTTTGTATATTGTAAAGATTTGTTGCTGTGACTGGTTTAATAAACAAGCTGACTGGCCAATAGCCGAACAGAATAAGGTTAGGCAGGAGAACAAAACAGAGTGCTGGGAACAAGAAGTGCAGAGTCTGGAGTCCCAGCAGTGAGAGGCAAAGACAAAGAAGATGGGCATGCCATACTGAGAAAAGGTACAAAGCTACATGGCAAAGCATAGGTAAGAAATTTGGCTTAATTTATTTTTTTTATTTTTCAGGGGTTCTTTTATTTGAATTAGAAAAAAGATTGTTTTACATGACAATCCCAGTTCCCTTCTCTCTCCCGTCCTTCCGCCCCCCCCCAACTAAAACCCTACCTATCACATATCTTTTCTGCTCCCCCTGGATGGTGAGGCCTTCCATAGGGTGTCATCAGTGTCTATCATATCCTTTGAGACAGGGCCTAGGCCCATCCCCATGTGTCTTGGGTCAGGGAGTATTCCTCTATGTGGAATGGGCTCCCAAAGTCCACACCTATGCTAGGGATAAGTACTTAACTTCTACAGGAGCTCCTATAGATTTCCGAGGTTTCCTCAATGAAATCCATGTTCCTGAGGTCTGGATCAGTCCCATGCTTGTATCCCAGCTATCAATCTGGGGAGCAAGAGTTCCCCAATATTCAGGTCAGTTGTTTCTGTGGGTATCACCAGCCTGGTCTGGACCACATTGCTCTTTACTCGTCCTTCTCTGCATCTGGATTCCAGTTCAGTTCAATGATAAGTTGTGGGTGTTGGCTTCTACTTCCACCAGCTGCTGGATGAGGGCTATGGGGTGTCATATAAGACAGTCATCAATCTCATTATCAGGGGAGGGCATTTAAGGTAGACTCTCCTCTGTTGCTTGGATTGTTAGCTGGTGTCATCTTTGTAGATCTCCAGACATTTCCCTAGTGCCTGATTTCTCTGTAAACCTAAAATGTCTCCCTCTATCATGGTATCTCCATTCTTGTTATCTTCTATTCTTCTCCTGACTCAATCTTTCTGTTCCCTCATGTCCTCTGCATCCCTCCTCTTCTTCCCTTCTCATTCTCCTAGCTCCGCCCCCTTCCCATGCTCTCAATTTGTTCAGAGGATCTTGACCCTTTTCGCTTCTCAAAGGAACCATGTATGTCTCTCTTAGGGTCCTCCTTGTTTACTAGCTTCTCTGGCAGTGTGGATTGAAGGCTGGTAATCCTTTACTCTATGTCTAAAATCCACATATGAGGACATATAATGTTTGTCTTGTGACTGGGTTATCTCGCTCAGAATGGTTTCTTCTAGTTCCATCCATTTTCCTGCAAATTTCAAGATCCTATAACTCTTCGATATATTGATTTTTTGTATTGTTCTCCTAGTTTCCATTTTATTGATTTCAGCCCTCAATTTTGATTATTTCCTGGCATCTGCTCCGCCAGGCTGTATTGGCTTCTTTGTTTTCTAAAGCTTTCAGTTGTGCTGTTAATTCTCTAGTGTGATTATTCTCCTGTTTCTTCATGTGGGCACTTAGCACTATGAACTTTCCTCTTAGCACTGCTTTCAATGTGTCCCATAGGTTTGGCTATGTTGTGTCCGCATTCTCATTGAATTCTAGGAAATCTTTAATTTCTTTTTTTTTTTTTATTTCTTCCTCGACCCAGGAATTGTGCAATTGGGTGTTACTTAATTTCTATGTTTGTAGGTTTTCTGTAATTCGTGTTGTTGTTGAATTCTAACTTTAAAGCATGGTGGTCTGATAAGATACAGTGGTTTATTTCAAATTTTTGTACCTGTTGAGGTTTGCTATTTTGTCAAGTATGTGATCGATTTTAGAGAAGGTTCCATGTGGCACTGAGAAGAAGGTAAATTGTTTTGTATTTGGATGGAATGTTCTATAGATAACTGTTAAGTCCAATTGGGCTATAACTTCTATTAGTTCCTTTGTTTCTTTGTTAAGTTTCTGTCTGGTGTTCCTGTTCAGTGGTGAGAGTGGGGTGTTGAGTCTCTCACTATAAGTGTGTGAGGTTTTATGTGTGATTTGAGTTTTTATAATGTTTCTTTTACAAACGTGGATGCCTTTGTATTTGGGGCATAAATGTTCAAAATTGAGACTTCATCCTGATGGATTTCTCCTGTGATGAGTAGAAAGTGACCTCCTTCATCTCTTTTGAGTGATTTTAGTTTAAAGTCCAATTTGCTGGATATTAGGATTGCTACCCCTCTTGTTTCTTGGATCCATATGATTGGAAAATCTTTCCCCAACCTTTAATTCTTAGGTACTGTATGTCTTTGAAGTTGAGGTGTATGCGGCAGAAGGATGGATTCTGTCTTCTTAGCCATTCTGCTAATCTGTGTCTTTTTACAGGCAAGTTAAGACCATTAATGTTGATGGATATTAATGACCATTGATTGTTCATTCTTGTTCATTGTTTGATTTGGCGATGGTGGTGAAATTATGCGTAGGATTCTATGCCTTTTTCCATTTGGCTGTTGGTAACATGGGATTATCTTTTGCCTATATTTTTCTGGTTGTAGTTAACTTTCTTGAGTTGCAGATTTCCTTCCAGAACTTTCTATAGGGCTGGATTGGTGGATATGTATTGTTTGAATCTGGTTTTGTCATTGGATACCTTGTTTTCTCCATCTATATTGATTGAAAGCTTTGCTGGGTATAGTAGTCTGGGCTGGCATCCATGGTCTCTTAATGTAGATAGACTATCTATCCAGGACCTTCTGGCTTTCAGAGTTTCCATGGAAAAGTCAGGTGTAATTCTGATAGGTTTGCCTTTATAAGTTACTTGACCTTTTTCCTTTGCTGCTCTTAATATTTTCTCTTTAAACTGTATGTTCAGTGTTTAGATTATTATATGTCGAGGAGACCTTTTTTTGGTTCAGTCTATTTGGTGTTCTGTAGGCTTGTATTTTCATTGTCATGTCTTTCTTTAGGTTGGGAAAGTTTTCTTCTATGATTTTGTTGAATATGTTTTCTGTGCCTTTGAGTTGGATTTCTTCTCCTTCTTCTATACCTATTATTCTTAGGTTTGGTCTTTTCATGGTATCCCATATTTCCTGGATATTTTGTGTTAGGGATTTGTTGGACTTAAGATTTTCTTTGGTTGATGAGTCTATTTCTCCTAGTGTATCTTCAACTCCTGATATTCTCTCTTCCACCTCTTGTATTCTGTTGGTTATGCTTATGTCTGTAGTTCCTGATCATTTACCCAGCTTTTCTATTTCCAGCATTCCCTCAGATTGTGCTTTCTTTATTGTCTCTATTTCAGTTTTTAGGTCTTGAACTGTTTCCTTGAGAGATTTGTTGATATCTTGTATTTTTGGTTTGTTTTTTCTTCCATTTCTTTAAGGAATTTTCTCATGTCCTCTTTGAGGTCCTCTATCATTTCCATGAAGATGATTTTAAGGTCATTCTCTTCTGGTTCATCTGCTTTGTGATGTTCAGGTCTTGCTGGTGTATGGTTCCTAGTCTCCAGTGGTGTCATATTGGGCTTTCTGTTGTTGAATATGCTTTTACATTGTCCTCTTCTCATCCTTTCTTCTGGTGGGTGTAGCAGGAGTCTCTTCCTCTCCTGGTGGGTATGGGAACAAGGTTCCCTTCTGGTAGATGCAAACAAATCCAATACTCTGATGTCTGTCTTCTTCTTGTGGATGGAGGTGGCACTGTTACCTGGGCCTAGGCAGTGTCCGGGTGTGTTGGGTCCCTCTGGAGAGCAGATCCCTGGTGTCAGATGTCTCTGAGCAGGGCTGCTGAACTGGAACCCATGGTTTAATTTAGATGTAAGAGTTAGCTATTAACAAGCCTGAGCTATTGGCCTCAGAGTGGTTATTTGGGAGGAGCATGTGGGTCAGCAACTTCTGCCTATATAGGAGTTTTGAGCCAAGTTTTGAAATAAGTAGGAGATTCTGGATCTGGGGAAAAAACAGAAAAAAAATGAAGGAAGGGTCTAGAAATAAATTTCCCATTTTCAGTTTTTTCTAGAGGTATCATCACTGGTAATTCAAGTGGATCTCGGGGCTAGAGAGATGGCTCAGTAGGTAAAGTGACTGCTATGTAAGCATGAGGACCTGAGTTCAGATCCCCAGTGCCCTCAATAAATGGTGAGTATAGTGTATGCACCTAGTGCTACCAGGGGACAGGGAACAGACAAATCCCAGGGGCTTACTGGCCAGCCAGTCTAACTGAAGCAGCAAACTCCAGAGTCACTGACAACCCTGTCTCAAAAAATAAAATGTTTGTCTTTCTGTGACTGGGTTACCGCACTTAGAATGGTTTCTTCTAGTTCCATGCATTTGCCTGCAAATTTCAAGATTCCATTGGTTTTTTTTTTTTTCACTGAGTAGTACTCCATTGTGTAAATGTACCACATTTTCTGTATTCATTCTTCAATTGAGGGCCATCTAGCTTGCTTCCAGCTTCTGGCTATTACAAATAATGCCACTATGAATATAGTTGAACAGATATCCTTATTGTATGAATGTGCATCTTTTGGGTATATACCTAAGAGTGGAATTGCTGCATCTTGTGGTAAACTGATTCCCATTTTCCTGAGGGATTGCCATACTGATTTCCAAAGTGGATGTACAATTTTGCACTTCCACCAGCAGTGGAGGAGTGTTCCTGTTTCCCCATAGCCTCTCCAGCATAAACTGTCATTGGTGTTTTTGATTTTAGCCATTCTGACAGGAGTAAGATGGTATCTCAGAGTTGTTTTGATTTTCAAACCATTTCCTTGATGGCTAAGGATGTTGAGCACTTTCTTATGTGTCTTTCAGCCATTTTAGATTCCTCTATTGAGAATTGTCATTATAGATCTGTACCCCACTTTTTAATTGAATCATTTGGTGTTTTGGTTACTAGCTTCTTGAGTTCTTTGTATATTTTGGAAATCATCCCTGTGACAGATGTGGGGTTGATAAAGATCTTTTCCCATTCTGTGAGCTTCTGTTTGTCTTGTTGACTGTGTTAGAGATCCATAACTAAACACTGAGCCAAACTCCTGGAATCCAGTTTCAGAGAGGGAGGAGTGATGAACAATGGGGTCAAGACCGTGCTGGGAAAACCCACAGAAACAGCTGACCTGAACAAGTAGGAACTCATGCACACCAATCTGACAGCTGGGGAACCAACATAGGACCAAACCAGGCCCCCTGGATGTGGGTGTCAGCTAGAAGCACTGGGCAGTCTATGGAGTCTCCAGCAGTGCACGAATGGACTTCAGGAGCCCATTTCCCATAAGGGATACTCTCCTAGCCTAGATGCACAGGGGGAAGGCCTAGGCCTTGCCCTAAATGACTTGACAGATTTTGATGATCAATCATGGAAGGCCTCACCTCCCTGAGAAGTGGATGGGGGATGGGATGGGTGGCTTAGTGGGGGGGGGTATGGGAGGAAGAGGAAACTGGGATTGATATTTAAAATAAGATTGTTTTTAAATTAAATAAAATTTATAAAATAAAATATAAGATGGGCACTGGCATGAACTTAGCAACTACTGACTTCTGACATCTACATATGCACAAACACAGAGGTGGACATGTACAACTTCAGTACTAGACTTAAGAACAAAGGGACAAGTAAATATCAACTTCTACATGAATCCCATCAGAGCACAATGCCTATTTGTTTTCTAAGATATGTAGCTAAAGTACAGAAAGGTAATCCTCTAGTCCATAAGGCCAACACAGACAAATCCTGCCATGATACTTAGGATAACTTCAGTTACAAGAGATTTTTAGTCGTTGAAAGACAGATGAAACATGTGTGAGAGCTTCATTTATTTTTAGCTAATTAAAATCCCTATCTCTAAAACAATAGAATTATCCTGAAGGAAGGAGAGGCCACAAAGGCCATGGATTATAGTCCGTGAATGATGCCAAGCTCATCAAGGTGAATTTATTCATTGTTGGCTCCCAGAATCTAGACACATGCTTGGCACTAGGTGACTACTTAGTGAGCATTATCTGAAAGAAGGAATAAATCCCTTGAAGCTGTCTCTCTTCTAGATTCATTACTTGCTGGGAGATGTGATACACGCATCAGAAGTTCAGCCTTTACACGCTGCAAATTTTGCCTTCCCATAATTCATACGTAATCACTGTGATCTGGACAGAAAAAAATACAAATTTCCTTACCTAAATGACCACCCTTCAGCTATAAGCTATCACAATACCTACTTAATCCTTACATATATTGTTTTCCGGTTGCACTTGTCTCTCTGAAAAATACAGGGTTGCCTTGTGATGGTGTTAGATTGCCAAGGCAGCTTAAAGAAACAGAAGACAGAAAGCAACCATAGTCTGACATTCAGCAAATGGGATTGTGTTTATTAGCACACATGGTGAGGGACAGCCTTTTTCCCAAAGGAAATTGAGGTGTCTTCTGGGAGTAGTGGCTGTGATCCTTTATAGGGATGGGGTGAGGAGCTTGGGAATAAGGAAATTATTGCAGTTGTAGAGGACTATATGTAGTTCTACAGTCTTTCCTGAAAATGTTTGGCAAAGGTAAGACAGGCTATCTTGGAAGACAGGTTGTCCCAACAGACATTCCTTTCTGGGATAATAGATAATGCATGAACAAAGCCATCTGTAATCTCATAGGAATCCTGTTTTAAAACCAAGGAACAGTATCAATGGGGGTGAAGTTTATGGTCAATTTCCCCACAAATCTATGACTTCTACATGTCTGCCTCAAAACTTGATGTAATATGTATTCAAACTTCAACCCAGGAGATTGAGTCCTTCAGGCTCCAAGATGAATAGTTTCTAGATGCTCAGTATAAAATAGGGGTGGAGTATGAACGTGACTCGGCAGGGGAAAAGTATTTTGAGATAATTTTCTTAAAAGGTTGTCCAGCCCCATTATTCACTTCCTCTCTCTCCGTTCTTCCTTAGATATATTACCAAGAAACTGCCCTATTCTTATCCCCTTTGTTCCACTCATTGGGAAATGTGTGATGATTGGTTCTGTATGTGTGGCTAACTGGGAGGGGGATCCACAGGGTTTTCCTGTAGAGTCAGTTTGGTCTCACACTGAAGCTCATTTATCTCTGCAGACAGGTACCTGACCTTCACAGAGCCTCAGACACTTATATTTCTGCCTTAAACTGCAAAACTGTTTCACCCAAAGACCTCAGTATTGCTGAGAGAAAATAGAATCACCCGTGTGTCCCAGGAAGATTTCTGAGATGAACCTGGGAGAAAGAATACTAGATGCCAGAGGTCAAGGAAACAGGCAAGAAGGAAAAGTTTTTGAGAAAGCTGGTGACAATGAACGAGACAGAAGAGAGGGAAGGCTTTCAGACTCTAAAGAGAAGGTGAGATTAGAAGTGGAGCCAGTGTTTATCACTAGAGCACAAATGGACTTTGGAGTTCCCTATGGAGGGATACTATTGCCGCCCAGATACAGGAAGGAGGGCCTGGCACTTTGACGTGATGGACTTTGAAGGTCCCCTGTGGAGGGCCTCACTATCCCTGGGGAGTGGGTGGGGATGGGTTGGGTGGTTGGTGGGGAACATGGGAGGATGGGAGGGTGAGGGAATGGGGGGATTGATATGTAAATAAGAGTGCTTCTAAAATAAAATTTAAAAATTAAAAAAAGAACCACATTAGAGTGGAAACAGTTCTAAAATAAGCAATAATTCCCCTTCCTTGATATTAAGTTAGCCCACTAGCCACTAAGGCTTCTAAATATGATGTCTCAGTGGGATTCAACTAATGACATTTTTCCACTTCAAGATAAGCATCTCTCCACCATGCTAGGAAATATCATTTCTCATTTCTACTCAGGGAAATTGAGGTTGGATGAGACAGAAGCCTTCTTTGGAACTTTTTTTTATGAAGTATTTTTTTTAAATGAAGCTTAACCACAGGGTTCAATATCAGCATGGCCCCAAATAGATATATCTCCTACTCGGGTATTCCTTTGAACAAAAGTTTCTTTGAGCCTAATCAGAAATCTGAATGCAGAATTAAATTTTGCCTTAGTAGTTAGGCAAAGAAAGGCTGCTGTTGAAACATGAGTTGAGATAAACATCTTCCCCTTAATCCATAATCATTTGCAGAATTTCTAATCTAAGAGACAGTAGTTGACTTTTAAGGGGAATTTTGATATGCTAATATATGGAAGTTTCATGAATTGTTTTAGAGTTCTTTGCTTCAGTTTAATGAGTTTTTAGGACAAGTAGCAGTCATTTTCTGGTCCAAAGTGCCTATGCAGAGAACTACTGCTCCAGAATCATTGAGAAAATTCCTGACTCACAGGAGCCATGTGATGTGGAAACTCATTACTCTTGTTAAATTTCTTGTTTTTAACAAGTAGGGGACTTGGGAGAGGGATAAATCAGGAATGAATAAACCAGTTGCATTAATAGACTGGATAGTAAATTTTTTTAGTCGTCCGGGCCATCAATTACTAATTTCAAATACTCATTTCTGCCACTGTAGTTCATAGGCAGTCACGGTGTATAAACAAATGAAAATGAGTCCCAATAAAACTTTATTTACAAATACAAACAATTGGTTTAATCTAATTCTCAAATTAGACCACTTTTGTCAATTCTGAGTTAGAAGGTTAACAATTTCTTAAACTATGTCTCTACAGATCTACTAGACAAAAATAATAAAATCTCATGTTTGGAAAAACTCCTATTATTCATTTACATGCCCAATGTCAACTTCACAAGCCATAAGCTCAAAATAAGAGAGGAAGAAACTATATATAACATATATGGTTATACATATAACTATACATATAATATATGTGACATTTATAAAAATGTGTGTCATATATAAATAGATTGCATAAATAATATAATATTACATACACATATAAAACAACATAGAACACTGGGATGGAGTGATGGGGGATACCCTTCTGTATATATGTTTCTCTTACTGGTTCATGAATAAAATATGGTTTGTCCAATGAGGCAGGAAGATAGGCAGGACTAGAAGATGAGGAAAATTCTGGGAAAGCTAGGCAGACAGAGCCCATCAGAACAGACGACATGTAGCCACCAAAGGAGATACAGGTCTGGGCATCTCCAGTAAGCCAAGACCATGTGGAAATGCATACACTTATAGAAATGGTTAATAAAAGACAGAGCTATCCAATAAGAAGCGTTAGCCATCAGTCAACAGTTTATTATTAATATAACATATCAGTGTGCTTATTTGGGTCTAAGAAGGGCAGCAGGACCTGGTGGAAAAAGAGAACCACTCACAACACTGGAGAGATGGTTTACTGAGTAAAGCACTTCCTTCACAAATATGAAGGCCTGAGTTTAAATACCCAGAATATATGTAAAGCCAAATACAGTGGCATGCGTATCTGTAATCTTGGTAATCCTACCAGGAAGTGGAAGACAGAGATCATAGGACATCTACAAGCTCATCAAATAGCCTTCCATATACAGTCAGAAAAAAAAAATAGAGAGACCCAACATCCAAGGTTTTGCTGTGACCTTGCATGTCATGGCACACATGCCCCCACATTGATACACATGAATGAGGAGAAAGAGGAGGAAGAGACACAGAGAGATTAAAAGAAAATAAATATAGAGCTCAAATAGACCATTCCGCTTGGTTTTATCTATGCTTTGGGGAGGAAGAAAACACTGACAAGATACCAGAAGTAAGAGGTACAAAACCTTATGTTTCCTGAGCCTAAGTCATTCCACTCTTCTAACTCTAGCTTCCTGAGTTCAGAAGCTCTAGATCTCTGTGGGATGACCATCCCATAAGCACTATGCCCTAAATACAACATCTACAGTGTTTAAAGATATCACATTATTATCTTACTGTGGGGCTATTTAGTCTGGTGCTCAACTAATGAAAGCAATTGTTTCTAAGACTAAAATGGAGAGGAGAACCACTGGGCCCAATGGGAAAGTTTATGGCTTTCATAGTGGTGAGTTCTTGATAGATCTTCTAGGGTAATGCTGACTTCTCACTTTATACCATTTTCTCCTTAGACATTAACTTTAAACCCTTAGTCTGGGTAAACCATACTCCCATTGCACCTCACCCCCTCATTTCTTGAAACCCCTTTGCCATATCCCCAGAGTTCACTAGTCTCCTGTAATGAGATAACCACCATAATGGGAAATGAATGCTTTCTAGAGGGTATGCACTCCTTCTGTGAACCACCTTATTAGGAATTTCTTTCTTATATTAATCTAACATACTATCTGTAGTGGTTTGAATGAAATGTCCCTCATTGTCTCAGGCAATTGATGACTTGGCCCCTTGCAGGTGGTGCTGTTTGGGAAGGCTTAGCAGGTGTGGTCTTGTTAAAGGAAGTGTGTCACTGGAACAGGCTTTTAGATTTTAAAGCCTTAAGCCATTCCCAGTATACTTTCTCTATTTCATGCATGTGGTTCAAGATTTGAGACCCTCACTTCAGTTTCCTGCTCCTGCTGTCATGCCTGCCACCTCCTGTCATGTGCCCCTATCATGATGGACTCTTTAGCCTCTGGAAGCATAAGCCCAAATAAACTCCTTCTTCTATAAACTGCATCATCATGTTTTATCACAGCAATAAAAAAGCAATGTACCCACATTGACCTTCTCCTGTCAACCTCTGCAGATGCCCCGCCAAACCAGAAACAATTGCCCTGGACTTGGCAGCATTGAAATCTAAAGTTCACTGACATTGCTATTTTACAGGAGAAAGATTGGGAGTTCCCCCATGCATGGATTGTTCCAGGCCTGGGAGTCTCTAGTCCTTGGTTCCCAGAGGTAAAGGTGAGTAGTGATGACTGGAGGTCAATCAAATTCTGCTTTCTTTGGATGATGCTATGCCTGAGCCACATAGTCATTTATTGTATCTACCAAAAACTCATCACATCGATAGCCTCATGGTGTGCAACAGTGCATGCTATTAAGATGTCTCAGGTAATTCAAGTTTTGCCTCCAGCTATTTATGTTACTAATTTATAGGTTTAAACACAAAGTAAATAAACCTATAGTACATTCTACTGGTGGGCAAATGTATATAGATTATGGGTTGCTCTTACACATATTTCTGTCTTAATTTCAATAAACAAAGGAGGAGCACTGATAGTGGTACTCTATACCCTACTAAATGAAGCAGTAGGAGGATTATGGAACAACTTCAGGCCCAACTAACCTTAATAGGTCAACCTGGAACTAATTATATCTACCATCTGTGTGATGGCTAATCTTGGTTGTCAATACTGAACATCTCAGTTGGGGAATTTCCTCCATCAGACTAGCTTGTGGGCATTTCTCTGAGGCATTTTCTTGTCATTGCTGTAGGGGGGCCCAGCTCATCTTGGGTATGGGCATCACTAGGTAGGCTCACCTAGAGTGTATAAAAAAAGCTAACTGAGCAGGCCAGAGAGAGCAAGCCAGCAAGTAGCATTCCACCATGGTTTCTGCTTCAGTTCCTGCTTGAATTCCTGTCCTGATGTCCCTCAGTGATGGATTGTGAACCTGAAGGTATAAGATAAATAAATCCTTCTTCCTCAAGTTGCTTTTGGTCATGCTGTTTATCAAATTAACAGAAAACAAAGTAGAACAATCTGTTATCCTCCAAATTCTCCTCTACTTATGTAGTTTCTGGAGCCCTGTTAATTGGAAGAATTGCTTTTTCTTTTTAATTCAAGTATTTGTACAATAGAAATGTAAGCATTTTGCTCAACAAAGAACTTGATAACTGATAATTCCCAAGGCCAGCTCGAAGGCCATGAAGATAAACAAAGTTGGACACATACTGTGGAAGTCAGTGCAGAGGTTTCTCAAAACATTATAAAAAGATGGAGCTGGAGAGATACTCAGCTTAAGAGCAATGACTACTCCTGAAGAAGACCGGGTTTAGTTTCCAGCTCACATCATGGCCAACAACCATCTGTAACTCCAGGTCCAGTGGATCCAAGGCCTATCTGCTCTCAGAGGGCTTCTGCATGCAGATGCATATACATATACTCCAGCACAAAAACATGCACATATAAATAAAATAATAACAATACATTAAAAATAGAAATAGAACCATGTGGTCCAGCTACATTGCCACCTGGCATATGCCAAAATGATTTTATATCCTTCTACAAAGACACTTGCTTTTCCATCTTCATTACTGTTCTATTCATAATAGCTACTGAACAGAATCAATGTAGATATTCATCAACAGAACAACGGAGAAGAAAACATGGTACATATTACAATGTATTATTATTCAGCTGTAAAATAGAACAAAATCACGAAATTTTCACTGAGTAAAGTAACTCAGGCCCCAGAACACAAATGCCATACATTCTCACATGCAGATACTAGCTTCAAATCTTTCATTTTGTGTGCTTAACTTGGAGCACAAATGGAGGTCAAGAAATTAGAAATGCAACTTAGCAAGGGATGGAGGTAGGGGACAGGTTGGGAAGTGGAAAAAGTAGATTATTGGTAAAACAAAATAGAGGGATGGAATAGTGAGGTTTAAAAGGCTTGTTAGGGAGGGGCTTGGAAGTATGGAAGAAATCAAAGGGCAAGAGAAAATGCTAACCCAAACAAATGGTACATGAAAAGCCTTATGGAAGCCTACTATCTCACAAGCCAATTAAAAAATATTGGAGTGGTAGTGGGATACAGGTGATATGAAAGAAGATTGGCAAATACTGAAGGTTAAAGGATAGAATGAAGACAGGGACAAGGAGATATGATAAAGAGTGGTAGACGATAAGTTATCCACACCCAAAAATCTGTGAAAAAGTCTTAAAACACAATGATTCCTAAACCTAGTTGAAAATATAATTTTAAAAAATAGTTAAAATGGGCCAGGTGGTGGTTCATGCCTTTAATCCCAGCACTTGGGAGGCAGAGCAGGTGGATCTTTGTGAGTTCAATGTCAGCATGGTCTACAGAGCTAGTTCTAGAATAGTCAAGGCTACCAAAGAAACCCTGTCTCAGAAAATAAATAGTAGTTAAAATGTAATTACCCCATATGAGTGAACAATCCAACTCCCAGTGGATATGGATTAAATGAAAATCTCAAGTCAAGACATGGGACACTTCCCTATGATCTAAAAGTCAGAGAGGACCTGGGGGTCTCCAAAGCAAGACAGGTTACTGCCATTGCTCTCTTGGTTACCCAACATAACTCATGGTAAGGTATGAAGATGTAACTCATGACCAAACTTCAGTGTTGCTACTCTCCACAAATCAATACCTCAAATGACCCAAATCACCAGAAACCCACTAAAGAGGGCAATTTCTATTTCTATGGAATTTCTCACAATGCCCACTCACTCATTCACTGGCTTAACATTTAATGAACCACTACTCTAACATTAATGGGAACAGATACCCATGACAGGGCACTCAAGATGCACCAGTCACTTTCCTTACATTATGTCATCTGATCTGTGTCACAAATCTGCAAGCTAGTAACTATCACCTCCACTTGACAGGTGATTAAATAAATGATGTTCATTATTACCTACATTTCCAATGACCACACAATTTTGTCATAAATTAAATTGAAATCTGCCTTACCAAATCTAGACCTCTCTATTTATATGGAAAGATGATTGAGTTAGTAAAGTGCTTGCCATGTATGCCTGAGAAACTGACTTCAGATGCTCAAAATCCATGTAAAAGCCTAGCACACAGACACATGACCATAATCTCAGCACTGGGAAGGTGGAGACGGGGGGGGGCCCCTGGAGCCTGTAAACCAGCCAGAGCTATAGTTATATATATCACAGAAAAGTGATAAGTTCCGGGTTCAGTCCGGGATCGTGTCCCAAAAGTTGATGTGGGCAAATGATTAAGGAAGACACATTATGACAACCTCTGATTTACACACACACAGAGAGAGATAGAGACAGAGACAGAGACAGAGAGACAGACACAGAGGGAGACAGAGAGTCCATAACACACTATATATATATATATATATATATATATATATATATATGTCTGATTTCATACTATGTAATTTCTACTTTAGAAAACAGACTATACCACATTTCAAGATTGATATTTTTCATGGATGTCACTTGCTAGTACAGTATATGATAAGCATGTACAAAGCCTGGAGTTTTATCCTTAGCACCAAATAAAACTCAAATCAAATAGAAGCTTCTCTAGGAACAGTATTACAGGAAGGAAAAATCAAGGATTCTCACCAGCCAATACTCAGCAACCACCCCAGATCAATTCCACATGCCTCAAAATCACAGCTCTCTTTGACTTTCTAAGAGTACAACTTAAGTAACACCCTCTCTGAAAATTGCCCTGTGGTCAATAGGTAAGGACACCGGTGTGAACTCAAGGAGAGGAACAATTTTCGGACAATTTACACTGGATTATTTCAAAAGGCCCATGTTAAAGGATCCTGAGTGACTTTCACCTGGAGGAGCAGTGTCTGTCCAGGAAAACATTAAGGACCTGGGCAGGAACTATAGCTCTGGCAGAAGACATTCTTTTGTAATACAGGGATTGACTTCCTCACTTTGGAAACCAACACTACCCCTAGTAAAAACACTGTACAGGAGCTCACAGTCAGAGGATTCCTGTGGAATAACGACATGGAACAAGAATAGGTCTTATCTACTATTTGTGGGGCTGTCCAGCATCAGACTCCCTTCCTGTGTTTGGAGAAAGTTTCACTTAAGAAATCCTAATGTGCGTCAAGGGGAGAGAACACCCCTTCCAGAACAGCTGAACGGGACACACGCTTGCTTTCTCTAAATCTCTTGCCATAGGCAGCTGTTGCTCCCATTACTAGAAACAGATTCAGGCACTTTTAAAGCACAAGAAGAGGTAAGGGTCATTTCTTTCTTGCTTGTAGTATGTTACTAAAAATGCATGTCCAAGAAATGTCAGCTGTATAAGCTGGCTTCCAAGACTCAGTAGTGCCCACCAGCAGAGACTTTCTCTTCTGAGTTTCTACGGTGTGATTATGACCTGGCTCTCATCTTCTCGCCCTTACAACTAACCTGTTCACTAACAATTCAATAAGGGATTTCATATTTAATCAGTTAGACTCTGTCCTTGACATTTGCAAGTAGAAACTGATTCAGTGAATATGTTTGCTATCACTTTTTTTTTTTTTTGGTTTTTCAAGACAGAGTTTCTCTGTGTAGCTTTGTAGACCAGGCTGGCCTTGAACTCACAGAGATCCACCTGCCTCTGTTGGGATTAAAGGTGTGAGCCACTACCACCTGGCTTCACAAAAATATTTTAAGGTGTTCATTTCTTTCAAACTAGATTCAGAGAAAAAGTTGAAGTATATTTTGCCTGCCTGTTTGAATGCTTATGGCATCTCTAGGTTATAGAGACCAGTTTCTTGCTTTTCATTCTACTGACCAAGAACTACTGTATAATTCCCTTGCTCTTCAGTGAGCCCAGTCCATTTAATCCCATGATGTTTAGTCTTGCCATGGGGATATCTCAGACCAAAAGGCAAGTTGTTCAGCATCACAAGTATCTCCAACCGACTTCTCTACCTCAACATTGAGCCAACTCCTTGAGTGTGTACTTCACTTTCTTTACACTAGGAGCCAATTCAAAGACAAGGCTTTGCCTTCCTTCCCCATTTGCTGTAGTATTAACACTTGACAGTCATTTGCAACTAGACTATTTATTATCAGCAAGCATGTAGTGGTAGACTTCTCAGTGTGGTCATCATCTCCCTTTGTCCATTTCCTTTCGGAAAAAAAGGTGATTCTCTTCATATTTTTAGTTATTTATTTCATTATTTTACGTGTGGGGATGTTTTGCCTGCATGGATGTCTATGTACCACATGCATGCAGCACCCAGAGACTAGAAGATACCCTGGGATTGCTGGAAACCGTCACATCATGCTGGGAATCAAAGGTCCTCTGGAAAAGTAGCTAGTAGTGCCCTTACCATCGGAACCATCTCTCCTGCCATGATTCTCTTCTTAATAGATCCCTCTTTGTCTTATTATAAATTTCCTAGTCACATTCTCAGAATTACACGAGTCGCTGAACATTGGCATCCCCTTGTCCTGGGTCCAACAAGTTTCTCTTCCCCATGTCCTACCTTGAATTAGCAGAATAAATCACATCCTATTTAGCTCTTCTTCTATCTTCTCATTTCTATATAGCTTGTTATCTGGTTCTTCAGCAAAAGCCAGTCAGGATTTTTTGATACAAATGACCTAGACTGAAATTTTAATCCTCTCACAATTATGCTAGCTATCCTTTGAGCACCAAGCCCCTAAGAATGTTTCTTTAAAGAAGCCAGGAATCTCCCACTGTGTTCTCAGGACCTGCAGCCCTACCCAGTACCCGAAGCACAGAAGTTCAAGAGATTACTTAAAAGTATTGATTTCACTTACTGTGGTTCAGGAGTTCATGGTCATCCTCAGATGCTTCATAAGTCTGAGGCCACTCTGGGGTATATGACAGGTGGTTGCTACAAAAAAAAAATACAATTAAAAATGAGGGATGGAGTGATGGTTCAGTGGTTAAGAGTACTTCTTGTACTTGTAGAGGACCCAGGTTCAATGTCCTGAACCCACATGGTGGCTCAAAACTATTCCTGACTCTGGACCAGGGATTTCATTGTCCTCTCAGAACTCAGCAGGTACCAAGCACACACAAGGTGTACATTCATGCAACAAAAACACATGCACACCTAGAATAAAATAAATCAAAACATTGAATAAAAGCATTGATTTAAGGAAATGCCTACTTTCTAGTCAACCCAGAAAGATTCAGTCCAACTGTGTTCAACTCTAGAAGCACCTGCCCTGTGCCTGCTATTGAACAAGCATCTTTCAATTTCCAGTGATGGAGAAAAGCAGTCTTTTTGTTTGAGGAGGTTGTTACAGTCTAAATGTTTATACACATAACCAGAAAGATAACTGGAAAGGGGAAATTACAAGGGATCAAGGAAAACTAGACAATGTGGGCTGATTTACAAAGCCACAATCCCTCTTATTATTTAACCAGGGCCTGATATATCACAAAGTTGTTATTTAGTCCATATGCCCAAGAGGAATGGAGAAAAGACATCCAGGATATACAGACCTGTAACAGAAAAATCACTGTGAGTTGTACTGAACAGAGTCTAGGAAAAGTCACTGTCTAATCAATGCCAAGAAAATGAAGTGACAGCCCTCCTCTCAATAGACTGCCAGGATCCACATGTCATGCACTCAGTCACAGGGCAGAGAAGGAAAAAAAACAGTCCAACAGCCAAGTCTTTCCCCTTATTATCAAACCAAAGGGCAGACTCCCTTCTTCCTGCATTTTCTAATCTTCCTTTTCAGGCACATTTTCATGGGAAGAAGAAAGTGTCCACATACATTTTTATAGATACAAGCAATCCATTCTGTGATGTTTCTTCCAAACACCTCCCACAGACTTTTTCTTCACTTCCTTTAGTATCGTCTTAGCTTTTTTTATCATGAAATTCCAGTGCACTTTCTTTGGACCCATTTTCTCAGACATTTCTGAGCAGGGACTGTCTTTCTGCTCCTTTGCATGGGAAGAAACCAAGTCTTTAGGAAGGTCAATGTACCACTGCTTGGGTCTAATCTGAAGCAGAATCCAAACAAGAACTAAGATTTCCAGACCTCCAGTCTAGGCTATTCCAACTTCACTGCTCCTTCAAGCCATGTGGTTAAAATGATTCTCAATTTCTGTGATTAAACAAATAATCATCATCCTATATATTGCTATGGATTATTCTATAAAGGAGTGACAATGGTTATACATTTCTATTTCTGAACAAGCTTTGCCAGAGAACACAATCACTCCTCTACAGGCTAAATAGCCTTTATCCAAAACCGTTTGGGTCAGAATTCTGATCTTTTTTCAGATTTTGGAATATTTTCATATTCCAAATATGAAACCCATGTTTGGTTGGTGATGAAACCCATATCTAAACATAAAACTTCTGTATGCATCATACACACCTAAAGCACAGAGCCTAAAGTAATTTTACATGATATTTTAATGTGCCTGTATTTTGGCATCGTATGAAGTTAGCCATAGAAATTTCCATTTGCTCCATCACATTAGTTTATAAAAGATTTCAGATTTGGGGCATTTTAGATTTCCTGTGTTCTAAGTAGGGATGCTAACCTTTGCCTGGCTCCATCTGAGAGAGGTCAGATGAAAAAACAAAATTGTCAGCACCACTGGCTGCGCGATGATGGCTTGGTGGCAGGAATGACAAATCAGATAACACATTCTGTTCACTTCTTTGAGGAGCACAGAGAAAAGGTCACAGAGGCAGGCCCTGGGATCTGACCTGCATTTTTCTGAGAATGGAAAGGCAGTAAGTCTTTTGATAAATATTTTATCAAAATTTTGATAAATGATCTAGGGGAGAGGCAGAGAGGACACCTGTTTGCCACTTTCAGAACAGCCAGCAGAAGTACAATACCCAACAAAGGAGAAGAATGTTCTCTGTGTTCTTGGGTCTGCCTCATCTCTCACTTCTGTATTTATTGCATTCATAGAAGTCTCAAAAGCAGCAATCATTTTCTATTAGATAGAGCCCCTACTTGTGGGTTATATGCAAGCCCACAAGGGTCAATGCATGGGCACATACATGCATACATGACACACATACAAGGGAGGGTGGGGAGAAGCAACTTAAAGAAGAAAATATTTAAAAATTACTTATAGATTTACAATGTAGCAAATTCTACACCTTCAATCTGAGATATACAATTATAAATGATAAGTAAGGATGCTTTCCTTCCCAAATGTCATCAAATTCATCATACAGACCAGTGGTTCTCAACCTGTGGGTCCTGACCCCATTAGGGGTAATATATCAGATACTTTGCATATCAGATATTTACATCAAGGTTCATTACAGTAGCAAAATTACAGTTAGGAAGTAGCAAGGAAACTATTTTATAGTTGGGATCACCACAACATGAGGAACTGTATTAAACAGTCACAGAACTAGGAAGGTTGAGAACCAGTGATGTAGACTAAATATAAAAGATAAGATTCTGGAATTGGTGAACAAAAATCTCTGAAATAAATAGAACACAAAACATAGCCCCCAAGTCAATTTAATCATGTCACTCCCCTGTGTAAAAGTGACCACTGGCACTGAGTTAATGTGAAGCTTTTAGCCTAGATTTTTGAGCCATTTATCTCCATAGTACTAATTATTAAAATGTTATACATTAGGTGTTCAATAAATGTCTTATCAAAGAAATATCAAATTGAGATTAAAAACAACAGTAATTAAAAACATAGGCTTTCTCTCCACATACAATATATGCATTTCGTATATGCTACACTTTCATTAAAATGTATTTTAATGAGCTTCCAATTAGTTTATGTTCAAGTCCCTGCTTTGTGACTTTCTGATAATGATACTGAATAAGTAACTTCATTCTTGACCTCATTAAGATTTATCTATAAAAAAATGTTCATTATCAGTGTTGGGGTATCTCCATAATATGCAGGTGAAGCATTTAGCTCAGCTTAACAAATGACAGCTATAATTAATAAGGATAAATGGACGTCATCTTCATCTCCACTCTGGATACTCCTTTCACTTACTGGGTGTTATCAGCTGGTGCTTGCTATGACCAAACACCTGAGAAGCAAGCAAGTTAAGAGCCAGGAAAGAGCCAGGTCTTGTTGCATGCACCTGCAATCTCAGTGCTGGAGGACAGAGTGACATTAATCCCAGGGACTTGCTGACCATCCAGTCTGTCAAAAACATCAAGATCTAAGCTGAGAAATAATCCCTATGTCTCAAAAAAGTGTTGAGAAACAATTAAGACTTCAGAAGTAAACTCTCTCTTCCACACAAGCCCACAAGGGTCAATGCATGGGCATATACATGCATACATGACACACATACAAGGGAGGGTGGGGAGAAGCAACTTAAAGAAGAAAATATTTAAAAATGACTTATAGGCGTTGCTCTGTCATGGTGGGGAAATACGGCAGCAATTACCTCTACCATGGCAGGAGCAGAAGACAGCTGCCCAGGCTGTGGCCCAGTCAGGAAGCATACAGAGGTGCATGCTGGTCTTTAGGTCACCTTCTCCCTTTTATTTAGACTAGAACTCCACCCCATGAACTCTGCTGCCCACACTCAGAGTGGTTCTTCTCTCATCAGTTAAATTTTTCTGTAAGTATTCTCATAGAAACAACCAAAGGTGTGTTTCCATGGTGATTCCAAATCTAGTCAAGTTGATCCTGGAGAGTAAACATCATACTGAGCAAAGCATTGTGTTAGATATTGCTCCAAGAAGTTTTGGTTAAGTTTCTGTTAGTAATGTGAGGCCCTTCTACCACTTTTTACACAAGTGATAATTTCCCTTCTTAAGGAAAAAGAGATTATTAAATCATAACCATGATCACCTCTTCTAAAGTAAGACAGCAATTTCTGTTAATCTTTCCCAACAATAAACATTGCATATTATAACAAGTAGTATTGTATGAAGTATTGTTTTACTCTTTTGGCTTTTTTGGGGGGGGCGCCACTCAGCTCCCAAGTAAATCACACATGGAGTTTCATTATTACATATGAATGCTCAGCTTTATCTTGGCTTGTTGCTAGCCAGCTTTTCTTAAATTCCCATCTGCCTTTTCCCTTTGGGCTTTTACTTTTTCTACTTCTGTATACCTTACTTTCCTTCTTACTCTGTGGCTGGCTGGCTGGCTGGCTGGCTGGCTGGCTGGCTGGCTGCTGGCTGGCTGGCTGGCTGGCCCCTGACAACTTCCTCTCCTTGTTCTCTTGATACTTGTCCTCTTCCACATTTCTCCTTCTATTTATTCTCTCTGCCTGCCTTCCCCATGCATCCTTACTCCTGTCTCCCTATTGGCCATTCTGCTCTTCATTAGGACCATCAGGTGTTTTAGACAGGCACAGTAACCCAGCTTCACAGAGTTAAACAAATGCAGCACAAACAAAAGTCACACACCTTAAAATAATATTCCCAAGCAAAGCAGAAAAAACAATCCTTACAAAATCACATCTGAAGATTCTCTCTGGAGCAACCACTGTTAATCCTTGCTGTATGTATTCCCTCATGGCCATTATGGTTCGATTCCTACTCTTCAATAAGATACTGAATCCCTAGCCCTCTAGTATTCATGCACATGACTTTATGAAAATATGAATTTGCAGAAATCATGCATATCTCAATTCAGTAAAGTAGATCCCTCACAATAGTGGGAAATAGAACAAAGGGCACACTCAAAGGAAAGGTAACAAAAGGACTTCAAGAGTAGATGTGTCTGTAAGACAAAGGTTGCTATCCAAAAGCAAGCTCCACAAAAGTAAAGAATCTCTACCAAAATGTCAATTATTTTATTATTAACTTTTTATTTAAATTATAAACAGTCTTATTTTACATACCAATCCCAGTTCCCTCTCCCTCTTGTCCTACAAGTCCCCCACCAACTCCCAATCCCACTTCCCCATCCACTCCTCAGAGAGGGTGAGGCCTCCCGGGGATCAAGAAAGTCTGTCGCATCATTCTGGGCAGGACCTAGGACCTCCCCCCTGTATCTAGACTAAGAGTATCCATCCATAGAGAATGGGCTCTAAAAATACCATTCATGAACTAGGGATAAATACTGATTCCACTGCCACCGTCTCCATAGACTATCCAATCCCCCCAAAACTGACACCCACATTCAGGGGGACTGGTTAAGTATCCTGCTGGTTCCCCAGCTGTAAGATTGGGATCCTTGAGCTCCCATTTGCTCAGGTCAGCTTTTTCTGTGGATTTCCCCAGCATGGACTTGAACCCTTTGCTTATCACTCTTCTCTCTCTACAAATGGACTTAACATTTTCTTTCATTGATGAACCTATTTCCTGTAATGTATCTTCAAAACCTGAGATTCTCTCTTCTCTCTCTTGTATTCTGTTGGTTATGCTTGCAACTGTAGTTCCTGATCATTTACCCAGATTTTTTATTCCCAGCATTCCCCAGTTTGTGTTTTCTTTATTGCCTCTATTTTAGTTTTCAAGTCTTGAACTGTTTGAATTGTTTCCTTCACCTGTTTGATTGTTTTTCTTGGCTTTCCTTGCTTTCTTTAAGTGTTGATTTCTTGCATTTTTTGGTTTGTCTTTTCCTCCATTTCTTTAAGGGAGTTTCTCATTTCCTCTTTAAGGACTTCTATCATCTTTATAAAGTTATTTTTAAGGTTGTTATATTCTGATTCATCTGTGCTGGCATGTTCAGTTCTTGCTGGTATAGAATGCCTAGTCTTTGGTGGTGTTCTTATACTGTTGTCTACCCATCTCTTCCTCCAGTGGGTGAAGATATGGCCTGTGATTCAGGGTGTTTCTTTTCATCCAATTGGTGTATGTGGAGCCTGTGGCTTAGGTGGTTGTTCTTCCTCTCCCAGTGGGTACAGGTCTAAGACTCTGATGGTGGCAGATGTGGCCCTCGATGTTTTGGGGTGTGGGGAGGTTACCCCCAGGTCTCTGGGCTTTCTCTCCTAGTGGGAGCAGGGCCAAGGATCCAATGGCAGCAGATGCAGTGCTGGATGGTTTGGGCTGTCCCCAGGTCTCTGGGTTTTCTGTAGGCAGGATAGGGGTGTGATGTGCCCTGGTTAAGTGCCTCCAACAAGGCCAAAATGTCAATTTTTATTCACAAAACAGAAAAAAGATAAAATTACTTTTTCTAAATCAAAAAGTAACTGTTAAAAGCCAAAATATTCTTGAACAGAAAGAACAAAGCTAGAAACCTCATGACACCTGACTTAAAAAAATACATAACTACTGTAATCAAAACAGTATTCCACTAAAGGTAGACACATAGCACCATGGAACTGAGTTGGAAGCCTAGAAAAACATTTACTCATCCTGATGAAACAGAAGGTGCCAATAAACTGCACAATGGGGAACAGTCTCCAACCCATGGTATCAGACATACAGAAAAATGAAGTTATGCACAGGGTACAAAAATCAACTCAAAATGAGTTAAATATTTGTATATAAGAGGAGAAACTATAAAACTGCTAGAAGAAAATCTGCATAGCATTTATCTGAGCAAGGACCCTTTAGACATAGGAAGCTTATGTAACTAAAGTAAAAATAAGAAAATGTAATTATGTTGAACTAAAAAACTTATGCTTAACAAAAGAAGCAATCAGTAGAGCAATAAGATAAACCTTGAAATGGGAAAAAATATTGTCAAACCATGTATTTCCTAAGAGGTAAATATTCAAAATGCATAAGGGATTCATCTCAATTACAATGAAATATATATCACAGTTACAAAGCAGACAGAAGACCTGAGGATGCATTTAGAGAAAGATAAAAATGTTCAGCAGGTTTGTGAAAAGATACTTAGCATCATTTAGCAACAGACATGTGCAAATGAAAATACCACACCGATGTATCACCTCACTCCTGTGAGAAAACCTATTATTCAAAAAACAAACAATAAATGCCAGCATGAGAGAAAAAGGAGCCCTTATGGTAAGAATGCAAATTAGAGAATCCCTTATGGAAAACGGAATGAGATTTCTTGAAAAATACAAAAACAAAATGTCTATCTGGCCTCAAAATCCTGCTAGTCATTTTCCAAAGAGAATAAAATAAGCACATCTCAGAGATATCTGCAGTTACAAGGTCCATTCTAGGACCATTCATGATATCAAAATAGCACAATAAACCTAGATGACACAGAAAATATGGTTTGGTCACAAACACAGTAGAGTATCTTTCTGCCCTAAAAGAAAAGGACCATCCTCATTAGTGGTGAGCAACCCTTCCTGTCATGTGAAGGACCTGGGTTCCATTGTGCTATTTAGAAGCAAGCCATCCTTCCACAGGTTGGAAATATGGGCCTGAAACTAAGAGGGCTTGCTGCTCTTGCAGAAGACCCAAGTTCAGTTCTCAGCATCAAAGCTGGGAAGCTCACAATTGCCTGTATTCCAACTCCAAGGGACCCAATGTCCTCGTTTGTACTTTGCAAGTATCTACATTAATATGTACACATGCACACAAAAACATACACAAATACATGTGGGTGTGCATACACAACACACACATACACAATTTAAAAAGAAAAGAAAATCTTCATAAAAGAGAGAGAAATTCTGTCATTTATTAACAGCATTAATGAACCTGGAAGACATTGTGGTGAGTGAAATAAGCCAGACATGCAATATGTCATGGTCTCAGTTATGCATAATACCTTCAGAAGTTTAACTAGTAGAAGCTGAGAACAGCTTGGTTATAACCAGGGGCTGGGTAGGGCAGTTGGGAACGATGTTTAAAAGGATATAAATTTTCAAAAATAAGTTCAAAACTCCTTAGTACAACATGATAAACATAATTAATAGCAGTCCTTGAGTGGTGATATATTATTATGATGTAATAAAGCCACCAAAGATCAGAATGTAAAGCTAGCCACAGTCATAGAAGCTGGGCAATGGTGGCACACATTAATCCCAGGACTCAGAGGCAGATGGATCTCTGTGAGTTCAAGGCCATGCAGGGCTACAGGAGAGTGAATCGGCCTAAAAGAGAAACAGAGTCCATGCCTTTAATCCCAGCCCTAGAGAAGTATAGAAGACAAGAGAGCTCAGGTTCTCATGCAGTATTCAGTATTCAGTCTCTGGCAGTTAGTCTCCAGTCATGTTGAGGAGAGGATCCCCCTTCCAGCCTTGGTAGAAGTAAAAGTTCTCCAGTGGCTTGTCTGCTTTGCTTCTCTGATCTTCAGTTTGAACCCCAAAATCAATCTCTGGGTTTATCTTGAAATAGCTAACAAGAGATTTTTAAGTATTTTTACCACAAAAAGTATACATGAGGTAATTCATATATTAAGCAAATTTATCATTTCAAAACACTGTATTGTACAGTATAACTATATACATTCTTTTTGGGTTATTTTTTGTTTGGGGCTTTGGGGGTGTTTTTTGTTTTTTGTTTGTTTGTTTTTCAAGACAGGGTTCCTCTGTGTACCACGCCTTTCCTGAAACTCACAGCAGGTACCAGGCTGGCCTCAAACTCACCAATCTGCCTGTCTCTGCCTACCAAGTGCTGGGATTAAAGGAGTGTCCCATTATGCCTAGATAATATATACAGTTTTCATTTGTCAATTAAAAATGACTATTTAAAAGAACAAGCCAAAAAGAAAGAGCCATCAGAAAGATCATGACCTGGCAGAAACTACAATTTTGAACTTTTAGCCTCAGAAATTGTGATGCAAATTTATATTATTTTCATTTATACAGTTGCCTTTTCAATGGCAACATTGTTAAATTAATATAATCCCCATTATTGAGACCTCTTTTAAGGCCCAGAAACCACAGAGATTTAAAAGATGTTGTAGAGGAAAAACTGACCTGCAGAACTTAAAGGTACTAAAAAATTAGGGTAAACGACTATCTTAGTTAAGGTTTGTATTGTTTTGAAGACATACCATGATCACAGCAACTCTTATAGAGGAAAAACATTGATTTGGGGTAGCTTACATTTTCAGAGGTTTAGTCCATTATCATTATAGTGTGACATGGTGGCCTATAGGCAGACACAGTTCTGGAAAAGTAACTGAGTCTCCTACATCTTGACTTCTGGGCAACAGAAAGTAGTAAGACACTGGGTGTGGCTTGAGCATATATGAGATCTCAAAATCCACCTCCACAGTAAAAATACTTTCTCCAAAATGGCTACACCTACTCCAACAAAGTCATACATCCTAATAGTACCACCCCCAATGAGTTTATGGGAGCCAATTATGTTCAATGACCAACATTCTGCTCTTAACACTAGAAGCATATGCCCAGTTGCCAGCACTAAGGGCTACCTAGAGTGAGTCAATGACACAGAATTTCAAATATAAATACAAGACACCTATTGTATAGCCTGAAAATCATATGATATCTACACTGAAAAAAAAAACTGCTAAGAGAAGTGGTTACTTAGCCAAGGACTTCCTTTGGAGGTGTTAAGGAAGATTAAAACAATGGCAATCACAGCTTCCCAAGTAGAATGGAGCAAATGCCCAGGGTTGTGGTGTGGGAGAACAGAGACTGCAACACAGCACAGGCTGGCAAGCCATGGTTTGCCAGTGGACTCTGTTCATCACCTGTTAGTGTAAACACAGTTTCCTGGAACACAGCCGTGCTCATTTGTTTACCTGCTGTCAGGGGCCATTTCAATGCTATGAAGGTATAATTGGTCACATGTTATGGACTGAATGACCTGTAGTGCTTAAAATGTTCACTGTTTGGTAACTCACAGAAAATGCTTTCTCAATTCTGGAGTAGGAAAAATGCTCCCTGTCAGTGGTTCTGAGATTTGAATGGCCACCTGCATCAACTGGAGATCTTACTAAAACTCAGATTGCTGAGACTTTCAGTTCTCCTGACTCAAAACCTCTGCAGTGAGGCCTAGCATCTCCATTCCCAACAAGTTCCCACGACTACATTGGAGGAATATGAAGGGGAATGGGTGAAGTCAGGCAAGGAAAAAACAGTTGGCTTAAGAAATATAGACAAATCTTTTAACTGTGTGTTTATATGTGTGCAGTATGTATGTACTCATGTGTGCACATGTAGTTCACACATATGAATGCCAGAAGTTAACAGAAGTGTCATAGTCTGTTTTTCTCCATGCCATATTTTGAGACAGGGTCTATACTAAGGCTGGCACTCACCAGCTCAACTAGACCAGCTGGCCAGGAAGTCCCTGGGATCCTCCTGTCCCCACCATCCTAGTGCAGAGGTTACAGGGATGCATTGCCACATGCTGCTCTTTATGTGGATTGTAGGGGAAGCTGTAGCCACGCCTTCTTAGGGGCTGGCTACAGGTGTGCCTGACCATGCTTGTGAGGGCGTGGTCAGAGTGATGTAGTGTGACTGCATTTGCGGTTTCGGTTTCTCTTTGCTTCTTGCTGTACAGGCTACTGCCTCACCGGCTGGCTAGGTCGCTCTGTAAGTAAGGCTTTTCCCTATTAAATACCCTTGTATTTCTACCTGACTCCGTATTGGTAATTTCCCACAATAGTGGATGCTGAGTATACCAACTCAGGGTGGGTGGCATGCTTAGAGGCACTTAGCAACTGAGCCATCTCCCTGGGAATAAAGCAAGATTTGTCACATGATTCCAAACTTACCTTCCCATGGGAATAACCAAGAAAGTACAGTGATGTCATAAGACAGAATAAGAGACCAGTGAAACAAACTATGAGTCAACAATCCAATCTTTGCATATATGGTCAGGTAGACACTGACAAAGACAAAGAGGCCCCAACAAATAAAAGACCTCGTCTCCAAATCTAGTGCTGCAAAGGTTGGAGAAAGACCAGAAAGAAGAAAATCTTAGATCCGTTTCTTACAAAAGAATAACAGCAATACTTCATGTCTTATAGTAAATGCAGAAGCATAAGTCAGACAGTGCTGTATGAACCTTTTCTCAGTGTTTCTATGAGAGGGAGAAGATGAAACAAGTTTGAAGGTGGCAATGTGCTCTATTGCACAAACTGGCTCCTTTGTATCTCTGAAGATTATTATTGAAATGGTTATGAAAGTCCTCAGGGCCAAACATGAAAACAGAGAGCCCTGATTTCTGTGCCACACTCTGGTAAAGTAAATTACAAAACATTTCTTATCTAAAATGCTTGAGATCAGAGGTGCCTCGGATTCTAGAAAATCTGCATATATATCATGAGATACTCTGGGTATGGAATCCAAGTCTGGACACAAGCTAATTTATGTCCTATATACACCTTATGCAGAAAGCCTCAATGTAATGTTATAAATGCACTTTCATTTTGACTGTGGCCTGTCATGGGAGGCGAGGTATAGAATGAGGCAGCCCAGCCATGCTCAGGGAAGTTTTGAATTTGGGAGAATTTCCAGATTTCAGTATATTTTGACCAGTGATGCTCAACCTAATTCAAATGTCCCCAAAGAAAGGGCATCCTATATTCTAAGAGTGCTGAACAAGCCCCTTGTTCCATGTGACCCACTTTCCCCACCATCACCATGGATTTTGCCAACTACTACGTATTTTGCTAACCATCAGCAAAGAGCCTTTGCAGATGCTCTCAAATCTATTCTTGGACTCTCTAACACACAGGAACATCCCTCCTAGTGCACTTGACAAAACATGGCCAGCACACGTGAGTCTATAAGAAGTAGGTACCAGAAAAGGATATAAGAGTAACAGTAAAAGGTAAACTGACTTTGAGGTTTAGCTGGCTTAGAGTTCATAGACATATCTAGATGAGTTAAATAAATTCAAGAACCAGGTGAATAACCCAGAGCAAAAGGTTTTAGTCTAAATTAGACAAGATACAAACCTGTGTCAAAAATAGATTAAGAAATTTTTTATTATTTATTTTTAAATGCTGAAATATATGAGGTGATCTCTGCTCTTAAAAGAATCAGATATAGATGGGAAATCAAGCCCACCTGTGAGTTAGCAAAACAGAGGCAGTACCCAGCTCTACCCAACCGTGGTAAGGTTCTACTTGAACTGCATCTAGGATGACTGGTGTTCCAGGTGGGTGGGCTGCTGAAGTAGAAAGGGATGGAGCTGTGGTCTTGGGAGTTAACACTGAATGCAGAAAAGGCGTGATCAGGGGCAAAGGAGCAAATGGCTAACATCAACACAAAGCAAGCTCTAGTGTGTGTTGGAATATCTCATGCCATAAACTATGACAGAGAACAGGACTCTGCTCAGGCCAAATGGCATCCTTTGCACTAGGCTGAAGAATTTCTATGTTGCCCTTTTGATCATCTTAAACAAGCAACATTATCAAACATCTATTTTGGGAAGTCACAGGAAGACAATATAATAGGTTCAATATAACAAGAAGGAAAGTAGGTTGACCAGGTAGAAGTAGGAAACAAACAGACTTGAAATAGGACATTAACATGATTCGGTATCCGTATCTGGTAATTGGACCTATGGAGAAAGGGGAAAGAGAGTTATTAAAAATGATTCCCAAATTACTGGCTTTCAACACCTGAGAAAATACTGATGTTTCCACCAAAATAAATAATAGATGTGGAGGAAAGATGGCATGTTTCATAGTAGACATGCAGCATTTGTAATGCCTGTGCTTACAAGTGTGTTTTCTAAGTAGAGACTACACAGCCTCAGACTCAGTAGAAAACAGTAACAATCTACTGAATGCTCAGGTGTCCTCTCAGAAACCTTCCTTGTCCAGATGGTTCCATCTAGACAACATCTCTATTTGTTTCAGTTATGAATTCTGCATTGGGAATGAGGAGAGTGAAGTTCAGAGAGCTTAAGTGACTTATCTAAGTCACACTCCTAAGAGTAGGTTTCAAGCCCACTCTCCTAATCTATAATGTCTACCCTCACATTGTCTCTCCAGAAGATTACAAGTTAAGACTAAAATGTATAAGCAGCAAGTATTAACCAGGGTTAGCTTATGGTCTCTGTTTGCTCTTTCTTTCTGCCCCTCCTCCAACCATCCACCACACCCTTTTTAATGTATTTTATTATTTAATGCCTATCTCCTGTTCACAATAATATTAGAAAATTCTATAATCTCCACTAGCATTAACATGTTAAATGCTAAGACACTGGCCCATGTCACTCTGTCAGAGCACAAATATTTTGACAGCGGCTTCAATGCCTCCTTGAAATGTTCTTTGTTTCACTATGCTTAAATATTGTCAAAAGACTTTGCTCAAAGTAAGAATCCTACATCCCAGCTTACAGGTTCTAATTTTACAGGCCACAGGAGAAACTCAGGAAGCTGCTTGCTATAAAAGGCATCTGAAATGCCTCACTGAGAAATAATAATTTATAGGAATGCCTCTATGAAGCACATTTCAAACACCATGGCAGGATGGTGGAGGTGTTTATCAGGTATCAGAGCACCTCTGGTTACTAGAGCAGATAGTAATCGTGGCCAACATCACGATCACATTTGATAGTAGCAAACTAGGCTCACATCCTTCGTGGAACACAATCCTCACACTCCCACAGCTGGATGGATGGATTTGCATTTTACAGTTCAGGAGAGTGAACTCAATACAGCAATGCAGACATTCTACCCAAGCCATGCATTTCCTGGTATTCATCCTATTTTTCTTCAAGCACACTAAACCAAGGTCTCAAGTGGGTAATTTGCTTGAGAGCTTAGTGCGTTTTAGTTAATAGTAGATATGGGAGTGATTCAGGGTGTGGGTGGGCCTATGGCAGAAGGGTATGTGCACATTAATTCAGAGTCCCAAACGAATGCCTTAAACCCAAAGGGCAATCTAACAGTGTTTACTGTAAATCACTACTGGCTACATTGTGAATCCATGCTTTCTGATATCACCCAGATGCAATGAGGGAGTTATCAGCCTGGGAATTTCCCTCACCTGCCATTCCAGGCTGCAACTGGAAGGAATTGTGCTTGCTTCCAGGCATCAGATTATAAACTGAAAGCTCGATGTCAGAAATAAGGGCAGTTCAATGTATTTACAACACTGCTGTGTGAATTAAAGATGGTTAGTAACATACTATGGTGTTTTGAAACCAGCACATCTGTAGCAAAGCCAAACAGTGGTATGGTTAAAACAAAAGCAAGTGCATTAAAATCTAATTGTGTCCTTCTCCTTTATGTATTAAAATTGGAAGCTATGAGTGATGCCTTTAATTATAGTCCTGATGTTTTAGTTGCTGAGCAGTTTATTTAAAATGACAGAATCATTTTCTTTGTACATAATTACTCCTGCTGAATTTGTTATATAAACAAATAGGAGACTAATAATTCAGAGATGGAAATAAAATTGATAGCACTCACCAGATAATAATCTAATGTACTTATGACAGATTGCTGATTTATATGTAATTTAGTTTGAGAGTTACCTAATTAGAGAGAAAATCATTACAAACATACTTCTTCAGGAGTATCTGAACCTAAAGAACTCACCATATTGAGGATAAAAAAAGTTCATGGAAAAACTGAGACAAAACACTAAAAATCAGTATTAATATGTTATTTTTTTCTATTCTCTTTAAATCTGCATGTGTGAGCCAGGCGGTAGTAGTGCACACACCTTTAGTCCCAGTACTAGGGAGGCAGAGGCAGGCAGATCTCTGTGAGTTCAAGATCAGCCTGATCTATAAGAGCTAGTTCCAGGACAGGCTCCAAATCTACACAGAGAAACCCTGTCACAAAAAAAATTTAAAAACAAAATCTGCCGTGTGTGAACTCTCCACATTGAGAACAATGTAAAGGTGTTAAAAAGGAGATTCACTTCTTGATAATTAATGCAAAGAATAGAAATTAATTCACAAAAAATGGGCCACTGAGTAAGTAGGGATGTGCCCTATCAATAACACACTGAAACAAATAAGATTCTCACACCATGTGAGAGGCTTGGTCTCACATGATGCTGAAGGTCACTGCTACTTCAGGGTCCTACAACCTCAGACTCAGATCTCTACAAAATCCATCTCTACTTCCCTGTATGTTTATAAGGAAGAATTTTATCTGGCCTTAAATTGTGCTAGATTCATTTACATATGCTGTTTTGAAATATTCTAAAGTGCTCATAAACACTTCTGGTAAAACAGCAAAAACTGTGTAGAGAACTGAGTCACAGAGCACTTTCCTAGCATGTGTGAGGTTCTGGATTTGACTACCAAACACACAGAAAGAAAATAAATAAGATGTAGACATCTGATGTCACATACAAGAAAACTTGCCATGACACAGTTTAGACCCCTGTACAGTCTTGTGACCTCACAGCAGAGCTGGAGCTGACACCTAGTGGGCTCATTTGACACCAAAGAGCTTCACTAGAGAAATCATATTTGGCTTTCAGAGGCTTATTTCCTGCTTAAGAAAGAATCCTTAGTCAGAACTTTTAGGACATGGTCTAAGCACTATATACAATCCTATCTTACTACAGAGAAAGAACATTGTATGTTCAAAATGTCGCACATATACCCATAACACAACCAGCACTGGGTGAATGATGACCTTTCATCATCTGTGGGAGATGATTAAGAGCTATTCTATTTTTCTTTGTGTCTAAGGACCACTGAAGATGCTGATAGATTCCTGGAGGGGAGTACATTAGCTTACTCTAGACCAATACCTATTCCGAGTGCTTTCAGATTTTCTGTCTTCACCAGCTATCCACTGAGAATCTACACTGTTCTAAGTCCATGATATATCATAGAGAAATATTCCCTTTCTCTCAGGAGACAAGGCATATACTGAAGGTTACTCTAAAGTTAATACCAATGAGAACTATAAAAAGGAGAAAGTCACTATTTGAAACAAAAAAAATCAATGAAGGCAGTAAGGAATAACTACAACAATATTTGTAAATTAATATATCAACTGTAATAAATGTTATCATAGTGAGTTAGGTTATAACACAAGAAAAAACTAACAAAGGAAAAGATAGACAATTAAATATATATGCATGTACATTAAATGTATCATTTAATTGCAGATACATATGAATTGATGAGGATATCATTTATGCCAGACTATCCCAGAATCCATGCTGTAATCCATGCTGGCTTCAACTTGTAATGATTCTCCTGCCTCAGCTTCCTGAGTACTAGGATTACAGGCATGAGCCACCAAGCCTGACTGGCATAATGCAGGCCATTCTCAAACCCAATTGGATGGAGTCATACTAGGAACAATAGAGGTATCTTAGCTTGGTCTGGCTATCTCAAGACACATTGATCTGAGACCATTTACATTTTCGCTTTCCTTCACATTAATTAACTTCAAGATGATCAACCATGTGAGTGTATTTTGAACATTCTCAGATACTGCAAATTCAATATTTAAGATGTGTACAAAAATCCCAGCACTGAGAAGGGGCAGTAGACACAAAGTCCTACCCTTAACCAAGAAGTTATTCACAATGGATACCAGATGGGAAAAGAAATATCAGCTTTATTTTTTCCAATGGAGTATAGCAACTAAACTCAAGGGCTGACTCTATGCACATGAGTGAGTATGTGGTCAACAGAAAACAGACTTTAGATTTTGTGTGGTCTTTTTGTTTTATTTTTGATTTGGTTTGGTTTGGCTTAGTTGACTTTCATTTGTCTTAATTTTTGTTTGATATATGTTTTGGTTTTTAGAAAGAGAATATAAATGGGGTGTGGGTAGAGAAATTGGGAGGATCTGAGAGGAGTTAGAGGGCAAGAAACAATGTTATCAAAATATATTGCATGAAAATGTTTAATAAAGAGAAAAAAAGAAGTGTACGGAGTTTGTAACACCAGCACTAAAATGATAGGGTGGTCTAGATTAAGTCGAAGGCTCAGGATATTGGGCAGATATGATGTGTAACAAATTATCAATATCTCGAAGAATATAACCAGAGCTAAACTTAGTAGTATATGCCTCTAATTCCAGTACTTAGGAGGTGGTAGCAAGAGGGTCACAAATTAGAGGGTGGCCTGTGCTACACAGGAAGTTCAGGACGTCAACAGTGGACTGAGAAATGAATGGAGTAAAGCCCTTTGTTAAAATTGTTTAAGAGGAGCTGGAAATGTACCTTAGTCGTGAAATGCTTGCAGCATGTGGCAGAATCTGTGCTTAATCTCTGGCCCTGGGGATATTGAGTCCCAGCACCTTCAATCCAGTATTCAGATAATCAATGCTACAACTTTTTTTCCCAATAGAATGTGGCTCCACTCAACTGGATTGTTACAGTAATGGGGAAGGGCTGAACTGGAAGAAAATTGTAAAATGAGGCACAAAACAGATCTACAGATCTACTATTTCTTAGCCGATCACAGTTCCTTCGTTGTGAAAATTAAAATGTTACTTATGGTTGAGACCTACTTATTAAGTGCACATAGGTAATACTCATTTTACACAAGTTGTTCCTTGTACATGAACCACAGAAGGCAACCTGTGTTTATGATATAAATTCAATTTCAGTACCAGATTTATTGCTTTACATTCAATGATTGGGTATGTAGTGTCTTCATCAACAGGGTCTTAACCTATTCTGGATACTGCCTAGCATCATAGTACCAAAAAATTCTACTGGGAGAGAAAAGTATTCTACACTCTTACCTAGACATGAATCCTGTGAACTACAATGATAACTGACCTGCCAAGATGTACCAACTGGTGTAATAGTGGCACACAATTTACGGAAATAAACAGTCACTTTCTGATTGGATTTAAAGCCTGTGTCACAAAATGGAACTCATGTCTTGTAATGTTAACTGGCCCAAAACCTAGTGACTGGCTAGGTCATAGACCATATGAGAAAGCCTAATTCTGCTAAATGGACATGGTACTAAACTTTTCCCCTGAAATTCTTATGTTCATGTCCATATATTTGTGCATCTCTCAACTTTCACAAGATAATTTCTTGTTTGAAGTAGATTGAAATTAATACAGAAATGAAATTATTGCACAAATGGTCAAAGTAAAGAGAATAAGAGATCGTGTGCTGCTCAGCTCTAAATGGGAAATTTGTCTCACTCTCTCCCCAACAAGGCTCCACAATCATCACAGGA
Source organism: Cricetulus griseus (assembly GCF_003668045.3). NCBI lineage: Eukaryota > Metazoa > Chordata > Mammalia > Rodentia > Cricetidae > Cricetulus > Cricetulus griseus. The sequence continues at coordinate 36,538,412 of NC_048601.1, read as the reverse complement.
AAGGGGCAGAAAGATTGTAAGAGATGAGAGTGGTGACTGTCTGCAGTGAAACATTGTTGCTTGGATATGACAGCATCAGTCACATAACCCACACAGGCTATGACTGCATGCACAAGACCTGCAGGATATCAAGCCAGCTAAAATCCCAGCATGGATGTAGGAAGGACCTATGAAATCCCATCCCTAGCTGAGAGGATATTGGCAAGCAATGGCTGCTGGGAGAGGTGGAGTCAGTTTTCTTCATGGACATGGACCTTCAAAAGACTACCCATGCTTCAGTGGGTAGTCATATATCCATGAACATACCTCTAAGTAGACTCAGTGCATTTTTAAAGAGAGAGAGACAGAGACAGAGACAGAGACAGAGACAGAGACAGAAAAAGAAGTTGGGAAGAGAAAATGTCAGAGGAAGATAAGGGGAGAATTGAAGGAGATGGAAGTAAAGGAGAAAATGGGGGAGTAGATTACACAAAAGCCTATCATATGCACATATGAAGTTCTACACTTGAAAAGTACAAAATCACAACTGAAACAAACACTGACCAAATGTTCTAAAAAGAAAGAAACAAAGCTTTTATTCCCATAATGGAAAATGATGTTTGCAAAGTTGCAAAGATGTAGTAAGCTACACTTTTCTCATTTCTCTCTTTGTTAAATAATTTTACCTGCTTCTGGTAAAAATTAAAATACACTAAATACTCACATATTAACTGAAAATCAACCTGCAAGTTCCTTACACCTTTCGGCAGAGCTGATTATATTAGAACTCCACAGCAGGCCAGTTAATCACTCAAGAGTTAAGTTATAATAAAACATGAACCATTATAATGCATTTCAAGCAATATTCCTCTATACCAGAAGACGCCTGAGCAAACTTTTGTTCACCTTGTACTGTAGCAAACATTAATTTTTCTTGTTCAGACATTTGAATTCCTGTTCAAATGTCTGACTATTTTAGAAGACTGTGAACTTCCTAAGGCCAGGCACTATGCATTGTTTACTGGAATATAATTTTAAGTTCCTGGCACAATACAGATGCTTACTCTGTACTTTATGAACTGTGAGTGGAATTACTGATGTAAAATGGAAGACAACACAATTAGTTAAGGAGTTTTCCTTAAATAAAAATCGACCTGCCTCTAGTTCAACAGATTTAGAAAAACTTGAATCTACACTCACCAACCACTGGGAGAATAGCATACATGAACAATGGTGATTATGTTTGAGTATCTGTAAATAATTGAAATTTCTTCTAAATTTTAATTTAATTTCCCCAATAGTTAATCTTAAACTTGCTTTGGTGTTCATAATATATATTATATATACAGATATAGTATACTATATATATTATAGTTTATAGTTTATACTATATAGTATGTATACTGTATACTCTATATAATATGCTATATAGCATATATTATAAAGTATTGTATGTAGTTATATATTATATAATATATTACATGTGCAATTATATAATTACAAATATATGTGTGATTATATACAATATATAATTACATAATATATTATACATAATATAGAAAATTTTAACAATTTTGGTCATATATACTTTAATTATTTAGAACTTCTGATGTAATACAGTAATAACATAATTTCCACCTATCCCTATATTTCCTCCAACTTCTCCAATGTCCACCAACTCCCTTGAAAACTCCTGACCTCTTCTTTAATTATTTCTGTTACATTATATGCACACACACATATATACACACACACACATATATATATATATATATGTATATATATATATATATGTATATATAAATACAAGCTGCTGAGATCAATTAGTATTGCTCATATGTGTTTGTGTTTGGGGTCTTATCACTTGGGATAATCTATGGGGCCATGATACCTGTTATCTGATAGTGTCTTCTAAATTTAACAGGGGAGGATCTGCATACAGGAAATCTCAATAATATGGTCACCTAAACAATACCTGCCTATACAACCACACACCGATGTGGATGGGGGAAATCTCACAAGGTCCCATTCCTAGATGAAGCAATTAATGGCTTCCAAGAGAGGGAGAACCCAGTCTGCTCCAAGTCACACTACTTTTTTACCTGTGTATGTATATCTTTTTTAAAACTTTCTTTTTATTTATTCTTTGTGTCTTTTACATCATGCCTCTTGATCCCACCCAAGCACACCATTCTTTGTGCCAGTACAACACTGTTCTATTTTAGTGATACGAAATGATGCTAACCCACCAAGATGTTTTTAAAGGATATTTTAAAAGTTTTAGGATCACAGCAAAATGGAGAGGAAGATTTTTATATCCAGGCGATGATGGTGCATGCCTTTAGTCCCAGCACAGAGGCAGGCAGATCTCTATGAGTTCTAGGCCAGCCTGGTCTGCAGAGCCAGTGCTAGGACAGGCTCCAAAGCCACACAGAGAAACCCTGTCTCAATCTCCCCCCAAAAAAGATACAAAACTTTCCCAAAGAATCCTTCCCTCCATCCACATAAACTTAACCACTTTCCTGTTAGCAATATTCCCTACCAGGATGTAACAATTGATGCCCCAAACTTGACACATCACAATATAAATGTTCTTAGTATCCTCATTCTAAAGATGAAGAAAATAAAACTTCTACAAACTAAACAAATTATCAAAGTTTGAATGACACAAAGAAATCAGTCAGTGTGTAACCTTGAACAGTGTGTTTTCAAGCCTGTGTTCTTAAACACTAGGCTACACTGTTTCACATTGTCTAGACCAAGTTTCATCTTACCTCACTAAACATGGGTTTTGTTGGATGTCTATTGCCCAGAATTCTGACCTAAAAGTTTTCTAGAAAGATAGAAACAAACAAATATAGCGGTTTTCTCATAGGCTTGGTGGCACTGAAATGCTGAAGTACAGAGGTGATTTTTTAGGGCAGCAAAAAGACTCCCTCTGAGCCACTATAGGTCCGAGAAGCGATCTGGAACCAGGGAGATCTCCAGAGACCTACAAGGATGACACGAGCTGACAATCCAGGCAATGGTGGAGAGGATAACCTAAAAGCCCTTCCCCTAAAATGAGATTGATGACTTCTCTTTATGCCATCCTAGAGCTCTCACCCAGTGGCTGATGGAAGCAGAGACAGACATCCACAGATATACACTGAGCCGAAATCGGGAATTTAGTTGAAGAGAGGGAGGAATGAAGAACGAAGGGGTTTGTACCAGGTTGGAAACCCACAGGAACAGTTGACCTGAACAAGGGAGAGCACATGGACCCCAGATGCTGTTGGGGAGGCCAGTACAAGACTGATCCAGACCCCTGAACATGGATGTCAATAAGGAGGCCTCTGCACTCCAGGGAGCCTCTGATAGTGGATTAGTACTTTTCCCTGGTGCAAGAAGGGACTTTGAGAGCCCATCCCACGTAAAGGGTTACACTATGGCCCTGGACACATGGGGAAGGGCCCAGGACCAGCACAGGAAGATTTGGTGGACTTTGCAGAGCCCCTGTTGAGGACCCTGCCCTGCCTGGGGAGCGGTGGGTGGATGGGGTGAGGGGTGGCTGGGTGGGGGAGGAGGGTTGGGGGTGAGGGGAGGGAGAGGGAGAAGGGACTTGAAACAAGCTTGTTCCCTAACTAGAACTAATAAATAAATTAAAAAAATAAATAAGTAGAAATATTAAAAAAAAAGACTCCCTCTATGATGCTATGACGGTGCCTGCATGATTCTGGACATTTATCTTGAGGTCAGTGCTAGCATTCTCACAGAATTTCTGACAAACATGCAAATATGATATCAGAATGACACTATGCTTTATATGTTTAATGCCAGTAAAATAGAATCTTAACTAAGAGATTATGTAATGACGGAATTGATAAGAGAAATTAAAATTCATAAGCTAGAGTAAAGAACTAAAGAAGTGGGGAGGAAGGGATGAAAAGCAAATGTTCTACCTTACTTGGCTGGTATTACCTCCCCAAGCTTTCCCCCAGTCCACTATACTTTCAGATCATCAATCACACCTTCCACACATTCAGTCTTCCCCCACAGGTGTCTACTTTTGGTTATTCTAAGACCACCCTTCCTTCCCCAGCCCTAAGATTATCTTAAACTGCCTTTTACTGCCTAATATAAAGTGGCTGCTTTCATCTGAGCATCTGGAAAATCAATTTTCTTCTCCCTTCACTTGGGATGTGGATGAACTGTAGCTTCAGTAGCTATTGTGTTTAACCTCATCAATGACTTGTATTCCAAGATAACTACCCCCCACAAAAGTCATAATTGTAAACATTCTTAGTCCTGTCTCCAAAAAAAGTCTCTGTGCCAAATGACCATCTTTTTTTAAATGTATAGGAAGTCTTCTGTGAGCTATGAAGGGTTTTTAAATGAAGCTAGAATTCTTACAGGGGACTTTTTTTAATGAACTGAACACAAGCATTAACACAGGAACAGTTGGATGCTAATCACTTAGCTGGCGAAAACTATATTACACAGCTAATGGAAACACCAGGGGAGCACAGGGGAAATGAGTACCCTGTGCTGGCAACAACAGAGCAATGTGTCTGTAGGCAGCTTCATGTCACCAAGCACACTTGCATTACTATAAACTACACAGAAGCACTAGTTATTATCATAACAGCCTTAGCACCTCCTGAGAATTTACTGTACGTGGCATCTTGATGCTGTGGAGTCCAATAAGGAGTAGCTTGAACATTGTTAAGGAATGAGCCATTAATAAACTCTGTTGGCCCATTCAACAGAAAGGTGACCACTGATTTAAAAAGTAATAATAATAAGTCTTCCAGAATCATATTGATTCCACTGACCTTTCTTTTTGACAACATCTCAGAGAAATGGCCATTACCATAAAGGTTCAAAGATGTTAAGGAATTTTTCCAAAGCCACATAGATACCAAATAGCAGAGTACAAGTTTACCTCTATACAATGCAGTGATTTTTTAATTAATTTATTTTTTTACATTCTAATCCCAGTTCCCCTTCTCTTCTCTGCTCCCTCTCCCCACTCCTCCCACTCCTTCTATCAAAATGCAGTTATTTTTAAAGCCAATTTCTACTATGTTCCATGTATTAGATGCCTATCATGTGTCTGGCATTTGGAAGCATGTTAGGAGAACCGGTTCCTTTGATCACAGGTGGTACATGCCAGTGAGGTAAAACAGTATGCAAACAAACAAGACAATTTGTTGGTTGTTGCTAATCCAAGAAAGCAAGGTGATATTTAGGAGTGGGGAAGTGCTGCAATAGGAAAAGAAACGTCTGACTGAGGAAATAATATTATAAGCTCAGCTTGAAAGGCCTTGAGTTTGAACATCCTGGAACCAAACTTGTAGGGTGGAAAGGGCATGAAACTTGTTTTTAGGCTGCTTTTGCAGGGCAGCCTAATGAAGAGTATGGGGGTGGGGGCTAAAAGTAAACACTCCTCCCACCCACCACACTCTCTCAGGAAGCCACACTTTGATGTGGTCTGGAGAAAGACACAGTATGTTCAAGGAACAGAAGTCAAGATGCAAAAGCCTACTGAATATAAGATCCTGGTATAAAATAATGGTAGGACAAGCTTTGCATAGGTCTTTGCAAGATTTCAAGCTGGATGTGATAGAATTTGATTTTTAAAAACTGGGGAAAAAACACTCTAGCTACTGTTTAGAATGGGTCCAAAGAGCCGGGCGTTGATGGTGCACACCTTTAATCCCAGCACTCGGGAGGCAGAGGCAGGCGGATCTCTGTGAGTTCGAGACCAGCCCGGTCTACAAGAGCTAGTTCCAGGACAGCCTCCAAAGCCACAGAGAAACCCTGTCTCGAAAAACCAAAAAAAAAAAAAAAAAAAAAGAATGGGTCCAAAGAGACAAGGGAAGGGACACTCACACTAGTTAGGGAGGAGAAGATGAAAACCCAGGGTTCTTTCAGCTGAGAAACACAACTACTGTTGATAAGATCACAGTTACTTTCCTATTGTTGTGGTGGGACACCACAACAAGAAAACTCATACAAAAACAAACTTTATTTGGGGTTCACAGTTTCAGAGGATTAGTCCATGACTAACATGGCAAAGAGCATGGCACTGGAACAGTAGGTTAGAGCTCACGTCTTGAGACACCACAACAAGGCAGAGAGAGATAACCAAGAATGGTGAATGATGTCATACCTCCTAATCCTTCCCAAACAGTTCCACCAATTGGGGACCAAGTATTAAAATATATGAGCCCATGGAGGTCATTCTCAATCAACCACCACAGTGAACAAGGTGAAGATAAGGAAAATTATGGTAACTTCTATATTTTTGGATGAAGTATCCAGGTCAGGATTGGAAAGACAGACAGTAATAAGTGTGAAGCCATCATCTGTTAACATTTGTGATATCTGCTCAAAACATAGGAAAAGAATTACAATGCAGTGTGACAACCACTGCTGGGGCAGGAGCAGTTTCCAAGAATGGGTAAACACTAAGTAAAGAGAAGCACCTGTGAAAAGAGAAAAGGTCACACAAGACTTCATGGAGGAGGTGGTGTCTAGCTTGTACACTAGGAATTTGAGGTTCAGGGATAGCAGACAGTATAGGCAGGAGGTCTGAAAACTAGTCTGTACTGAGCTTTGCTCATTTACCACATCTGTCTTCTGAAAGCAGCACCAGGCTTCAAAGCTTAAAGAGACAGGAAGAGAATAAAGCAGTTAAGTTCTTGAAGAGTGTTAAAGGAGTCTGAGACCATGAGGGGAAGAAAGTGCTAAATGTAAAGATAAAACCATAAGCTCCTTTCATCTCTACCACAAAGCCACTTGGCAAAGTAGTCCTTTCTCTAGGCTTCGGTCTTCATTTGTCAAGGGTGTAAAGGCAAATTCTTTCCAAGGCAATGTTTGGTTAAGCCTAAAAATCCATATAAAACGGTTTGTGTTCCTCTGGTGTCTGTTGATAATGTTTATATTTTATTTATATGTATTTTATTTATTATATGTATATACACACAAAGAATCCTCTACCTCATTTCAAAAAAAATTTAAGGCAAAAGAAAGGGAAAGAAAGAACATAGTCTAGAAAAAATATACTGCATAATAATGTTTTTATAAAAATTCTACTTCCTTTATTAACCTTGGTGAGGATTAAGATCATATGTGTAACATGCTGGCATGGTGTCTTGCATAGAAAAGAGTCAAAGGATTTCAGCTCTTACTGTCATCCTTGTCAGAATTATTTTTGTGACATAAAATATGTCTACAATAATTATAACCTGAAGCTGTAGTGTGACACAGGGAATCATGCAGTAAACTCTTTTTTGTCCATTTTTTATTTAAATTTGAAACAAGATAGTTTTACATGTCAATCCCAGTTCCCTCTCCCTCCCCTCCTCCCCTGTCCCCCACTAACACCCTACCTATCCCATACCCTTTCTGCTCCCCAGGGAGGGTGAGGTCTTCCATAGGGGGTCTTCAGAGTCTGTCATATCCTTTGGGATAGAGCCTTAGGCCCTGCTCCATGTGTCTAGGCTCAGGGAGTATCCCTCCATGCGAAATGGGCTCCCAAAGTCCATTCCTACGCTAGGGATAAGTACTGATCTACTACAAGAGGTCCCATAGAATTCCAAGGCCTCCACACTGACACCCACATTCATGGGGTCTGGGTCAGTTCCATGCTGGTTTCCCAGTGATCGGTCTGAGGGCCAAGAGCTCCCCCTTGTTCAGATCAGCTGTTTCTGTGGGTTTCACCAGCTTGGTATAGACCCCTTTGCTCATCACTCCTCCTTCTCTGCAGCTGGATTCCAGTTCAGATCAGTGTTTAGCTGTGGCTGTCTGCTTCTACTTCCATCAGCTGCTGGATGAAGGCTCTAGGATGGCATACAAGTTAGTCATCAATCTCATTATTAGGGGAGGGCATTTAAGGTAGCCTCTCCACCGTCACTTAGATGGTTAGTTGGTGCCATCCTTGTAGATCTCTGGACATTTCCCTAGAACCTGATTTCGCTTTAAACCTACACTGGCTCCTCTCAGATGGTATCTCTTATTTTGCTCTCCTCTATTCTTCCCCCTACACAAACTTCCTGCTCCCTTATGTCCTCCTCACCCCTCCTCTTCTCCTCTTCTCATTTTCCTAGCTCCTTCTCCCCTCCCCCCCAACATGCTCCCAATTTGCTCAGGAGATCTTGTCCCTTTTCCCTTCAACAGGGGACCATGTATGTCTCTCTTAGAGTCTTCATTGTTGTCTAACTTCTCTAGTGGTGTGGATTGTAGGCTGGTAATCGTTTGCTCTATGTGTAAAATCCATATGAGTGATTGCATACCATGTTTGTCTTTTTGTGACTGGGTTACCTCACTCAGGATGGTTTCTTCTAGTTCCATTCATTTGCCTTCAAATTTCAAGATTCCATTATTTTTTTCTGCTGAGTAGTACTCCATTGTGTAAATGTACCACATTTTCTGTATCCACTCTTCAGTTGAGGAACATCTAGGTTGCTTCCAGGTTCTGGCTATTACAAATAATTCTGCTATGAACATAGTTGAACAGATGTCTTTGTTGTATGAACATGCTTCTTTTGGGTATATGCCTGAGTGGAATTGCTGGATCTTGTGGTAGACTGATTCCCATTTTCCTGAGGAATCGCCACACTAATTTCCAAAGTGGCTGTACAAGTTTGCACTCCTACCAGCAATGGAGGAGTGTTCCCCTTTCTCCACATCCTCTCCAGCATAAGTTATCACTGGTGTTTTTGATTTTAGCCACTCTGACAGGAGAAAGATGGTATCTCAGAGTTGTTTTGATTTGCATTTCCCTGATGGCTAAGGATGTTCAGCATTTTCTTATGTGTCTTTTAGCCATTTTATATTCCTTTATTTCGAATTATCTATTTAGTTCTGTGCCCCAATTTTAATTGGATTATTTGGTGTTTTGGAGACTAGCTTCTTGAGTTCTTTGTAAATTTTGGAGATCAGCCCTCTGTCAGATATGGGGTTGGTGAATATCTTTTCCCATTCTGTGGGCTGCCATTTTGCGTTGCTGTGTCCTTTGCCTTACAGAAGGTTCTCAGTTTCAGGAGGTCCCATCTATTAATTTGTCGATTTCAGTGTCTGTGCTACAGGTATAACCTTCAGGAAGCTGACTCCTGTACCAATGTATTCAATTCAAGAACAACACAAACTGCAGAAAACCTACCAACTCGTGGAAATTGAACAACACATAATTGCTGGGTCAATGAAGAAATAAAGAAAGAAATTAAAGACTTCCTAGAATTCAATGAAAATAAAGAAACAACATACCCAAACTTATGGGACACTTTGAAAGCAGTACTAAGAGGAAAGTTCATAGTCACACCAGAGAGTTGACATCACAACTGAAAGCTCTAGAACAAATGGAAGCAAATTCACCCAGGAGGAGTAGACGCCAGGAAACAATCAAAGTGAGGTCAGAAATCAATAAGTCAAAACAAAGAAAACAATCCAAAGAATCAATGTCACAAAGATTTTGTTCTTTGAGAAAATCAACAAGATAGTAAACTCTTTTATCCATATATCTTTACTTGCAAGTGTCATCGTAAGAGTCATGGTTCGAGGTCTCTGGTTTCTGCTACAGTATCAATGCTGGGCCCTCACTGGAACTCCTCTTGATTATCTGGCTGTTGACCTGTGCTGTGGAAAATCCTGCTGCTTTGGGTCTGCAGAACTGGTCCCTTTAAACATGCACACACTTCTAAGCACACAGTGGAATGCGTGCTGAGTGCTGCAATAGCAAATGACCTCTGCCTGTGCTTTAGTTCATCAGAGACTAGCATGAGACCCACACTGGGATTTTTAATTTCAAGGTAATTGATCATTGGTTTTCAAAATGAGAGCTTTATTCAGTATCACTATTCTTGTACAATACAAATTAAAGATTCTATTATTTCCATAGTTTCATCTCCTATGCCTTAATTATGAAAAAAATCTGATATCTTCAAAACACACTTATCATCTACTGTCAAGTGTACTAAGATTAGAAGAGAGTGTAGTGGAGGAAGGTGGCTAAATTAGATGTTTGTATAATTAAGTCCATTAAAAATTTTACATGTAATTTGATTATTTTACATGTAAAATTGTTTTGCCTGCATGTATATATGTATACCGTGTGCATGCCTGGTGCCCTGGAGGTCAGAAGAGAGTGTCAGATCCCCAGAAAATGGAGTTACAAACAGGTGTAAGCCACTATATGGACATTTGAAACTGAATCTGGGTCCTTTGCAAGAGTTACAAGTGCCCTTAACTTCTGAGCTATCTCTCCAGCCCCAAGTACATATAATTTAGATCATACCAGCTATATCATATGGGATCAGTACATGGATAAACGCTGTATCAATAAGGATGGCTTCAAGAAAAAACATGCATACAATGGCTTAAATAAACTGAAAGGATAATTCCTTATAACAATTAAACTTACTGGTCTATGTGAGAAAGGAAAAATAGAACAATTCACAAAACACCCAAAATGTCATGAGAACTCCAACCACAATAAAATCAGGCAGCATTTATAAGAAAACAAACACACACAACAACAACATTAGCCACAGCCTACTTGATTTGTCAGTTGATTCCAACTTAACTGGTTATTGTTTATAGTTACATAACTACAGGGCCTTCTGTGACCATCTTCAGATCTGTTCCTATCATTTGCCTCTGTGGTTTGATGTGTTGGCCTCTATGTTGATGCCTGTTCAAAACTCACAGCCACCCATAATTTTTCTTTAATATTAGGAATCTTCATCTCACCCAAGGCAAAATTCAGAGGCATGTCATTGATGGTTGAGCTACAGTTAGCTATAGAGCCACATAATGCCTGTGACATTGTGCCTTGGCCTAGGTTGGATGCCACAATTCCAACCATAGGGATGCATTCCATCCTAAAAGAAGTAGATGACAAGGTGACACCTGCTGAGCAGCCCAGCCCTAAGCCAGCATTCTACCTGAGATCATTCAAACACAACCATCAGCCACTGCAGGGATTCAAGGAGGTAAGATTTCCCCCCATCTCTGAACTGATACGTGTAGAATGAATTCCAAATTCCTGAGTGACTTGTAGTCAAGAACTGAGACACACTCAGGTCAGCCATACTCATGTATATCTCTGCATTTCTCATCCAGGCATATATATTCAAGGCCCCCACCAATCAGGAGCTTTGGCTGCTACATTTTGTAGGCACTTTTCCTTATCAAAGTCCTTAGCTAACATATTTTTCTCCACCTTGGCCTAATTCTTTTCTTCTCTAAGCTGTTCCCATTCTTCCTCTCCTCCATTCTCTGGATCCATTTAAAGTCAGAAGCCCTTTGCTCAGCACTCTTCATTTAAAAATAGAAAGAAAGGAAAAAGAAAGAAACAAACAAAGAAAGGCCAAAAAAATAAAACTTTCCCCATATACACTTTATTTGCTGACCTTTGCAATGCTTTTCCATGGAGGGAAATGTAATGGTAGCCAGCTGTACTTTCTGCCTCTTGGATGCTCTGACAGAGTAAATCAATAAAGGCTTGATTGTTCCTTTCAACTAACCTTGTTGTCCTAACCAGGCAATTCAACACTTGGCAGCTGGCCCCAACAACAAACCTTCCAAGAGACCCTGCAGAGACTCTCTCCTCCAACACCTACTAGCCTGTGCTAAAACACACAATTGTTCTTGGATGACTAAGGTTGGGGGCAAAAATCATGAGTGTTTGTCACAGTTTGGAAATCTATTCTACAGATGAATGATAGGCTTAGGAGTTCAGAAGATAGTAGTCTGGGTTGAACTGCAAGGAGACGGTTTCATAGCAATTAAACTTTAAACTGCTCTAAAAATAGATAAGGTTTTGGGATGAGTGAGGGGATAAATAGACTAACAAAGGTGTTGGGAATAAGTGAGTTCCTGGAACAGAGAAGAAACCTCCCTGTCTCTCTAGAGAAAGTAGGTTTTGCTTCAGGAACTAGCATATAGCTGCCTTCTATGGGATGGGATTCATGGAGGAATCTTTAGCAAGTCTAGTGTGGGAAAAGTGAAGTAAGAAATGCCAAAAAAAAAATGCCATCTATCAAATCACATTTATGTTTTGCTTCAGGAACTAGCATATAGCTGCCTTCTATGGGATGGGATTCATGGAGGAATCTTTAGCAAGTCTAGTGTGGGAAAAGTGAAGTAAGAAATGCCAAAAAAAAATGCCATCTATCAAATCACATTTATGCCAAAGAAGTGGTCCAAATACATGCACAACACACTTTTCAGAAAAGCCCAAGAAACCATGCCAGTGGAACACAAGAGGAGAGCCCCACTCTGCCTGTATCTGTTTAAACCCTCACTGTGATCCACAGGTGTCCTTTCATGGAACCAAAGCAACAAAAGGCCCTGGAAATAGAAGCTTTTGATAACAGGACCATCAGATGAATCTTTAAATTAAAATATCAATTTTAAAAAATGTTCTCCAATAACAATGAGTTAAGTTGATTCTGTTTTAAGGTGGTTTTTCTGTTTGCATGTGAAAAGACAGCTAGAAGCATTCTTCAAATGGAAACTGTTTAATAGACACCTAGGTCGTTTCCACTTTCTGGCTATTATGATTAAAGCCACTATGAATGTAGTAACCAAGCAAGACTTCCAGTGGTGAGATTGGGACCCCAACCTAGCCACATAACCTCTGATGTACAATTTACCCTGCCTACAAGATATTCTGGGACAAAGGTGGTACAGAAAATATGGGAGTGGCCAGCCAATGCATAGTCCAGCTTGAGAACCGTACTGTGAGATGGAACCCACCCCTGACAATTCCTGGAGGGCCAGGACCCAGAAACTGGACAGCCCAGAGACCTAGGATACAACCAAACATGATTGGAAAAAAAGACAAAAAAAAGTCAAGGAAATGATTCCTAATGACATTTTGGTATACTCATACATTGATGCCTAGCCCCAATTGTCATCAGGGAGGCTTCACCCAGCAATTGATGGAAACAGATGCAGAGACCCACAGCCAAGCATTAGGAAGACCATAGGAAATCCTGTGGAAGAGCCAGAGGGACTAAGGACATAAGGACATAACAGGAAAATACACAATCAACTCCCCTGGGCTCATGGAGGCTCACAAAACCAGAGAACTTGAATGGAACTGACCTGGGCCCTCTGCACATGCGTTGCAATTGTGTGGCTAGGTCCTCATGTGGGACTCCTGACAGAGAGAGCAGGGGCTGCTTCTGACTCTGTTGCCTGCTCTTAGGCCCCTTTCCTCCTGCTGGGTGGCTTCATCCAGCCTTAATAGAAGGGGAGGTGCCTAGTCTTGCTGCAACTTGACATGGCATGGCTGGTGGATGTATATGGGAGGCATGCGCTTTTCTGCAGGGAAGGGAGAGGTAGTGGATATTGGAGAAGGCATGGGGAGGAGAGGAGTCAGGGAGAGGAAACAGTCACTGAGCTGGGTAATTAATTAAAATGGAAAAATAAACCTGATTAAGAAGAGAGGAAGGAAGGGAGGGAAGGAAGGGAGGGAGGGAGGGAGGGAGGGAAGGAAGGAAGGAAGGAAGGAAGGAAGGAAGGAAGGAAGGAAGGAAGGAAAAGAAGACTGTTTAATGATTGCAGCCGATAAAGATTGAAGCAATCGTCTGAGCTCCTAAGAGGCAGGTTGCTGTGGTTCTTTATTAATTGGCAGTGAAGGTGTGAATAGCGGAAATAAAGACAGTGAGTATTGCTCCTCCCTGTCGAATAAATGTGGATTAACATGTAGCCAGACACCCAAAAGCTCAAGGGCCAAGATGGTCCCTTGCCATGTGTAAGCGAACTCCACCATAAAGAAATCCACAGACATCTCTCTGAAGGAAGTCGTCATTGACTTACTAAAATCTGTTCGGCAAGGCAGTTCCCAATAGTCTTATTTTCAAAGTAGATACTGTTCCTTCGCTGACCCCAGTTGGCAATTAGATATCCCTGCATCTTAATCTGCCCAAGTGACTGTTCTGAAAATTAAAGTGTGGGATGCTCTCATTATGCGGGGGATGTGCGTAAACTCACAACTGTACCTTCCGAGAGATGAAGAGACTGACAATGGCCCACCAAAAAGCAGACATTTTAATTAATATGCTTCCCTATGGCTTTGCCTTTCTTCTTGTGTGCTCAGCTGGAGTAATTAGAGGAAAACCTGAGGGGAGTCTGCCCCCGAAGCCTCACTCAGCCTTCTCCAGCTGAGTCTCACTCATAGCTGGCAACTGTCTCCTCTGGGAAGAGACTCAGCTTGAGCTGTAATATACATCTGCGCTGGGGAATAAGCCCTCCCAACAACCACTAGGAACGACCCTGTTCAAAAGGAAAGAAAAAACAATCCTATTTATTCTGGGAGGAAGAAAATGAAATATACCCTCCCGGGCTATTCTTTCTGATACAATGTCTTCTGAGAAGATTTATCATCAGGCATAATTTGTCATACTTGAAAGTGTGTCCATCAAGAGCCCCTGAAAAAATGGGGTGTATGGAGGAGAGGGAAGGAGGGAGGGAACAGAAAGAGGAGCAGAGAAGAGGAGGGAGGGAGGAGAACACGAGGGATCAGGAAGATTGAGTGGGGAGAGGAATAGGGGTGAGCAAGAAAAGAGACACATCAATAGAGGGAGCCACTATAGGTTTAAAGAGAAATCTGGCACTAGGGAATTGTAGAGAGATCCACAAGGATGACCACAACTAACAATCTAAGCAATAGTGGAGAGGCGACCTTAAATGCCCTTCTCCTATAATGAGAATGATATATATACCATCCTAGAGCCTTCATCCAGTAGCTGATGGAAGCAGAAGCAGAAATCCATAGCCAAGCACTGAGCCAAACTCCTGAAATCCAGTTTCAGAGAGGGAGGAGTGACAAACAAAGGGGTCAAGACCACGCTGGGGAAACCCACTGAAACACCTGACCTGAGCAAATGGGAACTCATGGACCCCAGTCTGACAGCTGGAGAACCAGCATGGGACCAAACCAGGTCCTCTGAAAGTGGGTGTCAGTTAGGAGCGCCGAGCAGTCTATGGGACCTCTTGCAGTGGAACCAGGATAAATAGTGCACGAATGGACTTCGGGGACCCATTTCCCATGGAGAGATACTCTCTTAGCCTAGATGCACAGGAGAGGGCCTAGGCCCTGCCCCAAATGACTTGACAGATTTTTGATGATCCCTCATGATCTCACCCTCCCTGGAGAGTAGATGGGGGATGTGATGGGGCTTAGTTGGGGAGGATGGGAGGATGGGAGGGAGAGGAGACTTGGATTGATATGTAAAATAAGATTGTTTCTAATTTAAATAAAATTTATGTATAAATAATAAAGTTTCTCCATCTGAGATGTCTGGATCAAATGAGTTTCAATGAATTCAATGATTGTGCAGCCATCTCCACAACCTAGCTTTAGAACATTTCCTCCACTCAAATAGTCCCCTGGTGTCTTTTCTCCATCAGTTGTCCCTTCTACTCCTGCCCAGGCAGCCAACGATGTTCCTGTCATTCCTAGTGCTCATAGGCATTGCTATAAGTGAAAGTATTTGGCTCCTCATTTTTAAATGCTTGTCTATTGTATAGGTGTTCAACTTCTGAATTTACTTTCCAGGCAGCAGATATTTGGATGTTTCCCAAACCTGAATGTACTATGAGTAACAAGAAACAATCACATACAAGTCTTTCTGTACCCATGATTTCATTTCTCTGGGGAAAAATACAGAAAAAAATTAACATTGCAGGAGTGGTTAGGTTAACTAACTTTCTGGGAAATCGTTAGCTCATTTTTTTTTCAAAGTGATTGCATCTTTTCCTTTTCATGAACAATGAATGATGCTTCCAGGTGCCTTATAATCCAATAACATTTAGTATCCTGGATTTCTTTATCACATATATTACATTCTCTTCTCATATCTCTCTCTCTCTCTCTCTCTCTCTCTCTCTCTCTCTCTCTCTCTCTCTCTCTCTCTCTCTCTCCTCAATACTGGGGATTGAACTTAAAGCCTTGTGTTTAAGTAGGCGCTGTACTACTGAGCCACATCAGCAGCCCTGGATTACATGCATTAGTAAATGTGCAGTGTCATTTTTACTTCAATTCCCTGATTTAATGATATTGAACACTTTTCATATGCTTATCACCTACAGATCTTTTTAGATATAGTGTCTACTGTTTTTTATGATTATTTACTTACATTGTGTGTCTTTCATAGTCTGCACAGAACCCCTTTAACAGAAATGTCATTGAAAATATTTTCTTTCATTATTTCTTTTTTTCATTTCCTTAATACCATCAAAAATAGTTAACTGTAGCAAAATAGTTCAATTTCTCTATTATCATTCATGGTTTTGCATCATGAATAAGAAATATTTGCCTAGAGGTACATGGGCTCAGCAGAAGCTGCAGACCAAGGAAGCAGACTGGATTGCTTCCAGGACACAGGCTATTCTCAACCTTTGTTAGAGACTCCTGTTGATGTGGGCAGCAGTTAATGGAGAGATGCAAAACTAATCAAAGAATTAAGAATAAGAAATGGAGTGTTCAGTCCTAAATGGGGTATCTTTCTCAAACCAACAACAATAATGCTCGGGGAACATTGTGGGGAGTGGGGAGTTAAAGGAACATAAGAGGCCGGGCATTGGTGGCACATGCCTTTAATCCCAGCACTCGGGAGGCAGAGGCAGGCGGGTCTCTGTGAGTTCAAGGCCAGCCTGGTCTCCAGAGCGAGTGCCAGGATAGGTTCCAAAGCTACACAGAGAAACCCTGTCTCGAAAAACAACAACAACAAAAAAGAACATAAGAGCAATGGTGGGGAGAACTAGGAAATGCAAATTTCTAGCCTTGACTGGCTATCATGCTCATGAACTTCCAGTGGCTATAGTTAATTGTTCAAGATCCTTCCTGCCAGCTGGAGGAGGTGCTTGCTCTGCAGGCTCTAACTCTGAGATTCTATTGGCAATTGACAGCTGCTGGGGAAGAGATAACCATACATTTGTAGAGAGGGATTGTTTACTTTTCTTTCTTCTTTCTTTTTTATGAATAAGTGACCACTGGAAGATTTCTCATGCTCCAGTGAATGGTGCCATAATCATAAACATATGGGCAGCACTACTGAGACTTAGTGGAGAGAGAGAGAGAGAGAGAGAGAGAGAGAGAGAGAGAGAGAGAGAGAGAGAGAGAGGAGAGAAATGTGTTGGGGGAAGAATTGAAAGGGAGAAGTGGGGGGTGAACATGATCATGCTGTATTGTAAAATTCCCAAGAATAAGGAAAAAGTTAATATTAAATTTTTAATTAAAGGAATATTTGCTTAACCCAAAGTCCCAAATCTTTTTTCTCCCTCTGTAATTCTAGAAGTAATATCCTGTTGAACCCTATTTGTATATCTGCTATCTATGTGAGTATAATTTTGCATATGATATATTATTTGATTACATACAGTCATGTATATAGGCAATGGATTATACTGTGAATTTATCCAAACTCAATTTTTATTACTGCCTGCTAATTAAATCTTAATTAACTAAACATCCAAAGTCATAATTTCCTCACGGTAAAATGAAAGAATTAGGTTGGACTTTTAAGACACTTCCAGAATTTTTATTTGACCTATGATGAAATCACATGTAAGAAAGTTTCAGAACTCATACTATAGACAAAATATTCCAAATTGTTGAGATAAAATACCTGGCAGGTGCTCCTTAAAGGACAGTTTATCATTTAAACTCATGTTTTTAAATGACATAGCCCATCATGGCTGGAAGACATGGAAGAACCTATGGCAGTAACAGCAAGTATGGGGCCTCTTCATAGCTTTCTGGATGTTGTGAGAGGCTGTGCTCCTGAGCCAAGCAACTTGGGGAGTTAAGCTGCACACCTTTGAAAAGATGATCTAAGCTTGGCTTGTTGACTGTCTATACTCAAGGAGGGCTTGGAGATCTCAGGAGACCCTCACTTGAGTATCCAGCTGCTCCCTATCTCCTGTTATATGCAACTCTGCCTTCATTGCACAGCCTGGGGAAAGGGCTAGACATATAATATGGATGGAGAAGACTTGAGGAGGCCATATAGAAACCCTCATCCTTACCCAGTAAAGGCTTCTGAGGTGCAGTCTTTGGGGAAAAGGACCAGAAATGGGGCAAGTTATTTGTCTCAAAGGACAGTCCCAAAGACCCACATCCATCTGCCAGCTAGGTATCATAGCTAGCTATGTTCTGTAATCCCCAAAATAGTTCTACCATCTGAAAACTGAGTGTTCAGACACATGAAGCTATGGTAGACCATAGCATCCTAGAAATCAAGAGAGAAAAACTCACAATTCTATAGAAAAATAAAATTTATGACTAGGAAGGTGGCTTGATGGCCAAAGCTTTGGCTGAACACAAGCATAAGGAACTGAGTTCAAACCCTTACCAACAGGCATGTAAAAGCCAGGCATAATGGCACACATCTGTAACCACAGGCTGAAGAGAGCAGATATAGTGGATGCCGGTGGTTTGCTGGCCACAAGCCTAGGTAAAGCTGAGCTCCAGGTTCAGTGTGAGGCCCTGTTTCCACAAAACGATGTGGAGAGCAATAAAATATACATGAGAATGTTGGCATGTCAACCTCTGGCCTCCAAATACAACCACATGAGCACACACAAGGATACAAGCGCTCTCTTTCTCTCTTTCTCTCTCTCTCTCTCTCTCTCTCTCTCTCTCTCTCTCTCTCTCTCTCTCTACCTATCTATCTCTCTCTCTCTACCTATCTATCTCTCTCTCACCACACACACAAGTTATGAAATGAAATGTTGTCAAAAATGTATAAATCAACTATATTAATAACAAGCAACTGAAACAAGTATAGTTTGTTTATTTTTCTTTGCTTTTATTTAAGTTAGAAACAATCTTATTTTATATATCAATCCCAGTTCCCTACCTCTCCCATCCTCCCATGCCCTCCACCAACCCCCATCTCATCCCTCTTCTGCGCCATAGAAATGGTGAGACCTTCCATGAGGGATCATCAAGTCTGTCACATCATTTGGGGCAGGGCTTAGGCCCTCCCCCATATGTCTAGGTTAAGAGAACATCATCCCTCTATGGGGAATGGGCTCTCAATGTCCAGTTGTACACTAGGGATAAGTACTGTTCTATTACCAGAGGCCCCAAAGATTTCCCAGGTCTCCTAACTGACACCCAAATTCAGGGGACATGGTTCTGTCCTATGCTAGTTTCCAAGCTGTCAGTCTGGGGTTCAAGAGCTCCCTTTGTTTGGGTCAGCTGTTTCTGTGGGTTTCCCCAGCCTGGTCTTGACCCCTTTGCTCATCACTCCTCCTTCTCTGCAATTGGATTCCAGGAATTTGACTCAGTGCTTAGCTGTGTGTCTCTGCTTCGGCATCCATCAGCTACTGAATGACGGCTTTAGGAAGGCATATAAGGCATCAATCTCATTATAGGGGAAGGGCATTTAGAATAGCCTCTTCAACATTGCTTAGAACCTTTGTTGGGGTCATCCTTGTATATCTCTGGACATTTCGCTAGTGTCTGATTTCTCTTTAAACCTATAGTGGCTCCCTCTATTATGGTATCTCTTTTCTTGCTCTCTTCTATTCTTCCCCTCACTCAATCTTCCTGCTCCCTCATGTCCTCCTCCCCCTCCTCTTCTCCCCTTCTCTTTCTCCTAACTCCCTCTCCCTTCCCCCCATGCTCCCAATTTGCTCAGGAGATCCTGTCCCTTTCCCCTTATCAGGGGGAACGTGTATGTTTCTCTTAGGGTCCTCCTTGTTTCCTAGCTTCTCTGTCAGTGTGAATTGTAGGCTGGCAATACTATGCTCTGTCTAATATCCATACATGAGTCAGTACATACCATGTTTGTCCTTTTGTGATTGGGTTACCTGACTCGGGATAGTTTCTTCTAGTTCCATCCATCTGCCCAGAGAATTTCAAGATTCCATTGTTTTTTGTCCACTGAATAATACTCCATGGTGTAAATGTACCACATTTTCTGTATTCATTCTTCAGTTGAGGGGCATCTAGGTTGTTTCCAGGTTCTGACTATTACAAATAATGCTGCTATGAACATAGCTAAACAGATGCCCTTGTGGTATGAATGTGAATCCTTTGGGTATATGCCTAAGAGTGGAATTTCTGGATTTTGAGGTAGACTGATTCCCATTTTCTTGAGGAACCTCCATACTGATTTCCAAAGTGGCTGTACAAGTTTTCACTCCAACCAACAGTGGAGTAGTGTTCCCCTTTCTCCACATTCTCTCCAGCATAAACTGTCATTGGTGTTTTGATTTTGGCCATTCTGACAGGTGCAAGATAGTATCTCAGAGTTGTTTTGATTTGCATTTCTCTGATGGCTAAGGATGTTGAGCACTTTCTTAAGTGTCTTTCAGCCATTTTAGATTCCTCTGTTGAGGATTCTCTATTTAGTTCTGTACCCCACTTTTTAATTGGACTGTTTGGTGTTTTGGTGACTAGTTTCTTGAGTTCTTTGTATATTTTGGATGTCAGCCCTCTGTGAGGTGTGAGGTTGGTGAAGATCTTCTCCCATTCTGTGGGCTGCCATTTTGTCTTGCTGACTGTATCCTTTCCCTTACAGAAGCTTCTCAGTTTCAGGCAGTACCATTTATTAATTGTTGATCTCAGTGTCTGTGCTACTGGTGTAATGTTCAGGAAGCGCTCTCCTGCACCACTTTGTGCGAACATACCTCCCCCTTTCTATTCTAAGAGGTTCAGGGTGGCTTGATTTATGTTGAGGTCTTTGATCCATTTGGACTTAAGTTTTGTGCATGGGGATAGATATGGATCTATCTGCAATCTTCTACATGCCAGCATCCAGTTATGCCAGCACCATTGTATAATTTTAGATTCTTTGTCAAAAATCAGGTGTTTGTAGGCATGTGGGTTAATATCAGCATTTTCCATTCAATTCCTTTTGTCTACTTGTCTATTTTTGTGCCAATACCAAGCTGTTTTCAGACTACAACTCTATAATAGAGCTTGAAGTCAGGGATGGTGATACCTCGGGAATTTCCTTTATTATACATGGTTGCTTTGGCTATCCTGGGTTTTTTGTTTTTCCTTATAAAGTTGAATATTGTTCTTTCAAGGTCTGCGAAGAATTGTGTTGGGATTTTGATGGGGATTGCATTGAATCTGTAGATTGCTTTTGGCAAGTTTGCCATTTTTACTATGTTGATAGTACCTATCGAGAAGCATATGAGATCTTTCCATTTTCTGGTATCTTCTTTAATTTCTTTACAAGTATAGTTTGTTAAATGTAAGTTTTTAGAATGCACAAAGACATAATATGTTCAAGCTTTGTGTATGGATCCTAACTAAAATATACAAAACATTGAAAAGAGAAATTAAGAACTAAGTAAATATTCACTGATTGAAATAGTAAAAGGTACCAAGATGTCATACCCTCACTAAATTCATCTGTTAATTCAATACAATATAAATCAAAATTCTAGCAAAGATTTTTCTAGATCTCTGAAAATTTTTACATACAAATGCAAAAGACATATGAAAATACAAAACGGGAAAGTTGATACAACTAGACATCAATTCTTCACAAAAAGCCACAATAACTAAGGCAATGGGGTATGTATACCAATGGGACTAAATGTAACACTCACACACACATATTCACATACATGAAGGACCAGTTATGAGAATATATATCTTCATTCTCAATCAAAGCAATCAGAAGACTGAGGCAGTAGAATTACAAATTTAAGACAAGCCTGTGATCATATAGTGAGACAAGAAGAAGAAGAAGAAGAAGAAGAAGAAGAAGAAGAAGAAGAAGAAGAAGAAGAAGAAGAAGAAGAAGAAGAAGAAGAGAAGCTAGAGAAATAGCTCAGAGGTTAAGAGCACTGGCAGCTCTCCCAGAGGAATGGGTTTGGTTTCTAGTACCCATATTGCAGCTCACAGCTTTCTGTAACTCCAGTTCCAGGGAACTCGATGCCTTCTTCTGACCTCTGCAGACACCAGGCACAAACAAGGTGCACAGACACATACGCAGGCAAAACATCCAATCACAAAAAAAAAAAATTAAAATAAAGAGACAGGGAGAGAGGACAGTGGGGCCTTAAGGAAAGACCAGTAGAAGCTCTGAAAGAAGGCAGTCAATGTCAAAGAAAAGAAGACACTGACTCTATACAAGCCACAAATAAACATCAAAATACACACTCTCCACAGGCCTACAAAGACTCTCCTGAGAAAGATTGTGTTTGCAGAATGATGAAGGTGAATAGAAGGTGAGAAGCATGGAGCATGGGGAATTAGTATAAATTGTTAGGAGGTGGTAGAAGGCAAAGATGTTTTACATATGGGCAGAAGAGGAAAAAGCACATTCAACCAAGTCCTTTTTTATTGAAGATAGTTGCAGCCACCGAGAACAAAAGATCTTTTGAATTCAAAGAATTCCATTGTTTTCTCTGTGTACAAACAACACAAGGAAGAAAAAATATCTTTAAAAGTTTGCTAATCAAGAAGTCAGAATAGAACCACCCAGCATCTCCCTAAGCTGTGAATACTGACTGAGTGTCCTCCACCACTGGATGGTGGAGTGTGAAATGTAAGACTTCATATGAGGCCAACAATTAATAACCAAGCCAGAAATCTATTGTTCTTGCACTATCTGTAGGCTGGAGCATGGTTTCCAGATTGGAAACTCTACTGAGACACTATGAAGCCCTCAAAGACAACATTTTGTACATATTTCATGATCTCCTTTTATGGAAATGCACAAGGTCTAGTTACATATGGTGTTTCTTCTCTTCATTGGCCTTTCGTGTTTCAGCATGTGTGGGAAAGTTTTCTTAGGCCTTTCACACTATTAAACTCAGCCAAATTCATTCTGAGAAAGCTGCTCTACAGTGGGTCTCCAAGCAACCCATGTCCTTGGGATCATCCAAAACATCCTGTCATAGAACATGTTTTCTCTACTCCTGTAAGCTGCAAGGACATCATGCAGGCTTCCTTAGAGGCTTGGCTTCTTTAATCACACCCACCCTCTTGGGTAGGATTCCTTCTGCCACTTGGCAAAGATGAAGACAACAGGCTATAAATAAACATGCCATGTTACAATCAATACTTTTCACCTTTCAAAGCATTCACCTATTTGGCCCTTACAGATCTATGGAGAGGTAGGCTGGGTATTATGATTCCTAGTGTACAGATGAGGACTATTGAGACTCTGGGATGTAAATGCCTGACCGAATATTGCATGGTTCCTAAGCGGCTGAACCTGCATTCTGACTTTTTGATGCTGTTCCGATGCCAGATGCCTGGGACACTCAAGCCAAGAATCATAACGTTTCAATGTCTCATTCATCTTACTATAACTTTCACATTCTTTGTGAGTCTGTTTGTCTATGGTATCCACCATCTGCAGCTATGCCAGAAACCAGTCTCTCCCCTTTCATCACCCTGCCCCCAGACCTATGGTGATATATTGCTTACGATCTAATAAAGCCACTGGAGATCAAAACGCAAAGCTAGCCAGAGCCATAGAGTCCGGCAGTGGTGATATACAACTTTAATTCCACCAGCCACACTAGTTAGCTATAGAAGCTGGGCAGTGGCGGCACACATCTTTAATACCAGGACTCGGGAGACAGAGGCAGACAGATCTTTGTTAGTTCAAAGCCATACTGAGCTACATGAAATTGATCCAGTCTAAAAGAGAAACAGCTCACACAAAGGTGATCTCAGCACTTGGGACCCCACACCTTTAATCCCAGCACTAGGAAGGTGGAGACAGGAGTGATAGATATGGCTGGGCTGAGAGAGGAATATAAGGTGGGAGGAGACAGGAACTGAGGGGATTGCAGGCTGAAGCTTGGTGGAGAGCAGTGTAGCATTGCACTCTGGGGATTCATGGATCACCCATTTCAGCCTGAGGTAGAGGTAAGAGCTAGTGGCTGGTTGCTTTGCTTCCCTGATCTTCAGCTTGAACCCCAATATCTCTCTCTGGGTTTTTATTATCTGTGTTACACAGACCTAAATTTCCAACATTGGAAGTCACTATCCTGGTTCATGAATTGGACTTCCCCACACAGGTCAGTTTGTCCATTGCTGTTCCTCAGAAATACACTGGAAATATATATAATATATATATATATATATATATATATATATATATATATATATATATGAGACTCCTGGGCATCCCCCAGATCCTTTTTAAGAATTTGCATTTTTAACAAACTCTCCTCTACTGTTACCAGCTTTAAGGTTGAAAGACGCTGCTCTTAGCAATGAAAACTTTGCGCTATTCTGGGCCAAGGCTAGTATCTTTTAAAAGCTACCTTAAGATGATAAATTAAAAGCAATATTTAGCATGAGCTGGAGTAGAAAGAGACCAACCTACCAGGTGTAGTAATTCAGGCCTACAATCCCAACATTTGAGAGTCTAGGGCTTGCCACAAGTTTCACAGGCTGGAGAATAGACCTTGCAAGGAGGGAGAGGGAAGGAAGACAGGACAGGGATCTACAGGTATCTGATATCATTGCAGTGATCTAGTTTGGCTTGAGAGTTAAGATGATAATGATGGATAAATGTATGGAAATAAAAATAGTTATAATGTCTCCTTGTTCTTTTAGAAAATTTCTATGCTTCCTGTCAAGTTTTCTCCTTCTTTTCACCTAGACATCATTAGCCTTACTAAGAGGCCAGGTTAACTCTGGGAGCGTATTTCATCAGCTCCACAGTTGAGCCCCTCTGTGTCTGTGCGGCACTTCATGCAAGGAGGTTTAGCGGTGGCTCCTGCTAGACTGCTTAATTAGTCTCCTGTGACTAAAACGGAGTTCCTTTGCTAAATCCATTTATATGGCAAGGGGAGGTGGTGAGCGTCCAATTCTGATATCCAGCACATTTTACAGAGTCAGTTCCAACACTCCAGTCCTCCAGGTTTTTCCTATGTGCACAAGTGGATGGGAGCTTCACTTTCCACCGCATTCCATGTGGCCCACATTTTATTCTCCAGGAACTAAAGCAGCAGGTGTTACCTAGAAAGGACTGTCTGTCTCTGCCTTCACTTCTGCTCCTCCACTCACTCTCTCCTCTCCTTCCCACTCCCTCTCCATTCTTTGATTCTCTCTCTACTTCCCTCCCTCCCTCCCTTTTTCCATCCATCCCTCCATCCCGCCCTCATATGTGAGATAGCACAGTTACAATGACGTCATGCTCATACGTGGCACTGAGATATTTTAAACTTTGAACTTCACACTCAGCGCTCCTTGTCATCCCAGACCCAGAATGCCTGGTCTCTTGCTCCAGGCTTACACTGAGCACTATGGGACCTGGAGTACTTCAACTCTTCCTTCTACAGCTCAGCTTCTTCATCGATAAAATGAGAGGGCTAGACTAATCAGTAACCACAGGGCCCTCCACTCCATATTCTACACCCTTCAGTTGACACCTCTGGAGCCTATCCAGCAACATGAAGGTTAAAAATCTCGAGATCCAAATTATGAATTGATCTATTTGAGTTTGGAGAATTAGAAGTGTTTCTCTCCTTCTGTTACAACTGGGGAGCTATATGCCAAAGTTGGTTTTGCCACTTAACTGGCTTAACTTCTTCAATCAGGTCTAGAAAAAAACGAGATAAGAGAAAGGAATGTTAATGAATAATCAGTGCTTTCGGGATCTGGTCACAGCACAGCAATGGTCCATGGCTTTGCTCCCCACAGTGGTTTTCCATGCCCTCCCTCCTCCTTGCTTCACATTCACACTCACAGGCTGATGCCAGACACACATAAGGCACTGCATTGGCAGCAGAAAGAGGAGCGATACATGTTCCTGCCTTCCTAGCGCTAGCTGGAGACGTGGGAACAGTAACTGACCTGAATAGTCAAATGTAGCCCAGTACACAACTTTTCATAAAGTTAAAAGCAGCAAATGGTCTTGGGGGAATTTGTGTATTGCTTTTGGATGTTTTAATCTTTAAAGCATTGATAAGAAACAGATATATGAAAAAAAAAGATCCATCGCCTGTTATCTATAGTTCCAAAAGTCCTATCCCATTTTCCAGTCATTATCTCCCAGTTCCAGATGCATTGAAGTAAAAGCCTGCCATTCGCTCATTCACTCACTTAATAAACATTACAAAATCAACACCTACTATATTTCAAGAGCTGAACATGGATTCAGGAGCTATCCAGAGAGTGATATGGACAGAGCTTCTCTCCTTATGATTCATAAAGGCCTGTGAGTGGGTGAGTAGGGGTGGTGGTATTTGTTTTTCTTGGTAATGTGAACTGAATCCCATGGAGAGCCTTGTGTATGCTAAACACATTCTCTACCACTAATCTATACCCCATCTGGGTGTGAGACTATAATCAAATATCTATGGACATAAATGCAATGTATTATACATAATATTTCACATACATAAATAGGCATGTTTTTAGAAAAAACTCAGAAGCTACATATATTCAAATCATAGCAATAATAATGCTAAGAGCTAGAATTATGGGAGTTTTCTCTTTATAACATTTTGTATATGTTGTGTTTTACAAGCATTGGACTTTTGCACTAAAGGAGGAAAAACGCAATGTTTATTGCAAAATAATGCATGCTTTTGAAGATTTATTAACTTAGTAAAATGTCATATATTGCTAAAACTCTAAGCTTGTCAAACCACATGCATAATGAGATTTCCTGTTGATTCTGTAACGAAGTAATAGGAAAGTGAAGAGGCATGTGCCACAATGCTAATACTGATCATCTTTGCTGGGGTAAGACAATTTTCTCTCTTCCTTTTTTTAATTACCCAAATTGTATGTGTAACATTTTATTTATTTTATGGAATCTCATTACCTCTGAAAAGCCCTCTCAGATTGTCACCATCTGCTGAGCCCCTGGGAAACTTGTTGAGTATCTTACCTCCTTAGCACTGAGCTTAGGAATACTGTTGTTCTCACAAGTGCTGGAGATGCCCCAGGTGTTTGATTTCTTTCTTCCATGCTGGTACTTGATCATAGTCAGCAAATACCAGTAGCCTCATTGATAATTTCAGTGTTACACTGACTCAGCTCTGAAGGCTTAGAGTTGGGCAGTGAGTGATGACAGCAACAGCAGAAGTGTCCCCCGAGGCCCCTAAACCTTGTTCCCACTCGCTCCCAGAGCACCTGTTACCTTCATCTTCCACCATAGTGTGCACCTGGAGGGGGTACGGGGCTCATTCCTAAACAGTTTTTCAAACACAACCCATGAAGGTTCACCGTGAAAAATGGAACCAGCAGATGGAAGAGAGGGAAAGCTCATTATTACAGATCATAATTTATTACCCACAGGATTCCCGATTCACCCACTGGGCAGGGAAATTGAGATTGGGAGAATGTTGATCCTGGAAGGGAGATGAGAAGTTCTGGCTTATAGATGAAGACACTGAGCCCAGAGATGATGAGCAACATACGTGCCCTGGATCCCACAGCAAGTTGGTGGCCAAGTGTCTCTTCTATTGTATCAGCCTGAGAAATAAATAAAATACAAAATGCCATGCACAGAAATAAGGGGTAGAGGTGGAAAGGGAAAAGTCCAGGTGTGGCTCTGAGTTTGCTTCTCTCACAAGAAAACATTGTGTTTATGGATTGATAATTAGTGGCCAGTCCTAATGACAATGACACTTTTAGAAGTGAAGCATCTGACAAACTGAATGGCTCTCTGAGTGGACTTGTAGGACTTCGTGTTTGGCTTCTCACCAGCTTCCCACAGCACCCTCCAGCAATGGCTAAGCATGCAGTTAAGACACAGAATGCACTTTGGGGTCATATTGGCTCAAGTGTGAAGGTCAAGAGTAAGCCTCACAAGTTGTGCGATGCGGCCAAGTTAATTAACTCCTATACTTCCGTCCCCTTAGCAGAAAGGAGATAATGGCATTCAATAGCTCACAGGGTTACCCCTAGTATCAAACAGGAAGACACTGGGCTGTCTCAAAAGGGGGCTCTGAACACAGCAGCTGCTCACTCGACTGCTTTTTTTCATCATCCTATTCCTCAAGGCTGTGCTATTGCTGCAACTACTTGCAGGATGGATCCATGACAGATGACAGAAGCCACTTTACTCAGGTGGCTCATGTTGTCTGGATGGCCTCATCTCTCTTGCCTCATCAAAGACCTGAATTTTCTTCTATAATCACTTCAAGATCCACCTCTCTAAGATTACCCCTAAGCCATCACCACACATGTACACCACCCTCTGAATATGAGGATGCCTTGACAAGATGGCAGTGATAACTAAAAGTATGAATAAACACAGTGAGAGAAAACAAAGAATCATAAAAACCTGAGCTTTGGAGTAAAAATTCCCTGTATGTCAACTGCCAGGAAATCTTGTACTGTGGGGTGCTCCCCTTGGGACCCCAGATTAGGCATAAACCACACCCAAACACCAATTTCCAAGCACAAACCAACTCTAAAGAGATCCTTTACTAAGCAAGGCAAAGGGACAAGGTGACTGGATCTGAATCAGGCAGAAACAGCTTGCAATCATTAATTTTAAGAGGGAAGAAGGGAGAAGTCTGTGTTAGAATGAACTAGGATGTATTTGGTAAGTTCTGATTGTGTATTTTAATTATTTTAGTCAAAATAAGGAATTTTGATTACTGGACATTGAGGTTTTGGTAGTTGGACTTTGGTGGTCAGTCTCAGGAATGAGTCAGTTGCCAAATAGGAGAATAGACCTTGGTGGCTAGTTTTAGGAATGCAACCTAATGGTTTGAAAAGGGGGCAAAGGGAAAAAAGCAAAACCTGTCTGCACCATGTTCGCCATGCACAGACCTGTGTTTGCCATGTTCTGGCCTGCTAGAGCCATTCAGTGACCTAGAACAAATCACCTTAATGTCTCTAGGCCTTCATCTCCTCATCTATTAAACCATCACCATAGCCAACCCCTTTTTCTTTGTTGGTGGCAATTCAACATAGAAAAATGAAATGACAAAAGAAAGCAAGAAAAAACAGCAGGAGTCCAGGGCA
Source organism: Cricetulus griseus (assembly GCF_003668045.3). Taxonomy (NCBI): domain Eukaryota; kingdom Metazoa; phylum Chordata; class Mammalia; order Rodentia; family Cricetidae; genus Cricetulus; species Cricetulus griseus. The sequence continues at coordinate 36,509,515 of NC_048601.1, read as the reverse complement.
GGCAAAAAGATTGAGTGGGGATGGGAAGTTGTGGGTGACGAAGGTAGAGGAGTTCAGTGGAAGGAAATGGTGCAGAGACTTTAATGTCTGTCTTCAGGAGAAAAGTTAACTATGTTGCCTGTGAGCAGAGCCTCTGAGCATGCTACCAGACTGGGGAAGGTGATCTTTACCACCTGAAAACAAAGCAGGTAGGTTTGATGCTAATTAGGAAAAAGACCTGGAAAGGGGGATGAAATACTGTACCATCACCTAATAAATGGCTATGGAATGCACAGCTACATACTCATCCTACAGTCTTTTTTGTCATTTAAGTTGTATTTTGTAACATACAATCAAAAGTACTAATTAAAATCCTCTATTTGTTGTGGCAAACCTTGGCTGTGCACAAGAAGTATACATGTGTCAAACTAGTCACAGTTGAAAGACAAGGGACTGGTAAAGGAAAGAGGAAGAAGACTTAGAATCTGGGGATTTGTTCTTGGATGAATAAATCTCCACCTTCTGCTCTTTAGCCGGTGTTAAAAGTATCTAATATGCTAATGTGCCAACGAGTGTTCATGTTATAAAAGATTGCCCACCAATCACAGTGCTAAGCTATTTCTCCACAACCTGACCATTCAGGATGGCTCTCAGTCCCACGACTAAAGTCCAGCTCCTATACATGCTGGCAAATAGAGCTGGCCACTCTTCCAAACCTCTTCTGACCAGAAATCAAGTAGACAGAAACCATGAGTTTATCAAATGCACATCTAAATGGCCCTTATTAAACAGTTATGCATCATAGATAGCTGAAAAGATAGAAGAACGTGAGATGGAAAACTTGTGAGAGATCAGGACAGTGGCGGGAAGTAACAGAGTAAGAACATCACACCCACCCTCTTCCACCTCATAGAGATGTCTAATTTCCCTCTATCATGGTCTTTGTCCCAGGAGAAGCTTTTATCCCGTTATACTCATACAGAATACACTCACTTTCCACTTGTAAGCGATTCATATGTACTCAATAACTACTAATATGTGCTAGGCACCGTGGTGGGCATGCATCAAAAATTAACATCTGAAAATTAACTAAAATCATAACACTTCAACACTAAGGAAAAGTCAAATAAAACTGACTATCATCATCATCATCATGACCCTTTTTCAACTTCACTCCTGCTCAAATATTCTCATTTTCTGACTATTTAATCCATTCACTCCACATGTGATTAGCAAGTTCCTTCTATGTAGCACCCACAGGCACTGGGAATGCAGCCATGAACACTGCAGAATTGATTTCCAACCTGAAGGAGCACTTGGCAGGCTATAATACAAAATCATCACAACTGACAAGCTAAGAAAAGGAACATCCATTAAAAGGAGTCTGAAATGGAGATATCTTGGCATTTGTATACATTCTTTCTTATGCCCCTTCATCCTTCCTGCTCCACACTCTCCATACCCATTTGGAAGAATGACCTCAAACACAAGGCTCCGTGGCCTACCCTAGCACAATCCTACCCAGGCCAGGAAAGACAGATCTGAAACGGTCTCTCTCATTTTCTCCCTGCAACATGAGATAAGTCAGTTCCCTGCTGCAGAGAAATGAAAACAGTGAGTCACTGAGCTGAGAGGATGGAGGAAAATGGACAGAGGAAATTATTTTCTAGTCCTTGGATCCAGTCATGACTGCCCCTTCCCTGAGCTCGCTGGCTCAAGAATCAATTGATTCCATACCCTGACTCATTTCTACTATTCTAGTGAAGATAATCATGTTAAATACACTAACCTAATTGATATCTGAGAGAACTGTTTCTTCTCAGAAGTAATGATTAGACTGAGGCCAAAAGAATGAGCAGGAGTATCCAAGGGGACAGTTTGTAATGAAAGTTCCAGCAGAGAAGCAGAGGCACTGGCATGGAAAGGGGCTTCCTGAAGGAATGAAAAGGCAGAGACAACCTAGGAGACCAGGGTGGCAGAAGAGGAAGTTGAAAAGAGAGCTAGCTCATGCAGGCTATGGGAAGGCCTTTATAACCTACATTTACTATATCAGTTATCACAATTAATCCACATTTAATCTTATGACCCAAACTAAAATTTCTATTTAAGTCAATATTAATTTTCTTTGACAATTCTAACTCAAAACACAGCTATCCACAAACCCAGTCACTCTGATAGCCTTCATTGATCTTTTTCCTATACATATTTCCTATGACAGTCAACCTACTCAGGGCCAACATTTCCCCTCATTCTAGGCTACAGAAAAATACACACCCTCTGGTAGCAGATGGCAAGAGAAAAGGCACTCGAGGTAATGCTGCTGTACCAATAAGAAAGTTATAAAAAGTAGCCCCGATGGGGCCAATTAACATCAACTCTTAATAATAACAATGGTGATAGTCTCTGATCTAACCCCCCCCCCCTTTACAAGGCTCTTTTTTGCTAGCTCGATATCAAGGGAATTTAAGGGTGGTAGGAAATACAGCTACTGAAACATTTGAATTCTTATTCCTTCCAAGTATAGGGTATTCAATTTCTCTCCTCCATTCTCCCAGGTTTATACACCTAAAACCCTGACATGTCCATTGTTTAACTTTATTGGTCAACTCCTTTAGCTAGAACCAGTGGCAGCATTGGTGGCAAACGATACCTCTTAAACATATCAGCAGAGAAGACCCAGTATCTTTTGCCTCATCAGTCTCTGTGGTGGTTATTAGCATTGTAGCCAAACGACCAACAAGGAAACCATAGCTCAGAAAAGTGAATTGCTGTGACTTAGGATGAATCGTAATAAGGACAGAAATAAGATTCAAACCCAGCTGCCAACATGACTGCTATGTCCTGTGACCTCTATCATCAAGAACCTGGGCTGACTACACAGAGCAATTCAGAACAAGACAGCAACCAGTCCACAGGAATGCAAACTTGAAGTGAAACAGAAGGGGGAAAGGATAGAGGGGGAGATAAGCAAAATGTCAAACAAACAAACCATGTGGGCAATTTCTTCAGGGCTGATCAAAATTTATGGCTTAAGAGAAACCCAATTCCCTCCTGAACCCTTCCCTAATTATCACAGGGTTGTATTACAAACAGCCCACTGTCTTTGATAAAGCATCCATCTGAATACATTTCTTCCTACAGTCTACCTTTTCAATAAATATTTACAAATATCATTTGTCCTACCAGTTTTTGGCCCTACTCCCTACTCACTGGGTAAACTAACACCAAACATTTAACCCCTCTGCTGCTGCTGTGGGGACTCTGAAATAATTCATCCATGGTATTTGGCACTTTACACAGTGCCTAATGCGTACTGAACATTTAATACATTTCACCTATTATTGGCCATATTGTCATGTATAATTTGCTCTAAGAAAGTACAATGTCTGAAAATCAGGATTTCCTATACTCAGATGAAAGATTATTAGCTACATCCTGAAGGACGACAAATTAAAAATTAATAAAAGTTTATAAACATAGGCCCTGAAAAGGGAACTTCTAATGACTGGGAATGCTATGGCTGGCGCCTGAACCCCACTCTCAGAGAAGGGGAGGTGACCCTCTACCACTTGGGTCAACATTCCTGTCTGCTAATTGCTGATCATAAGGTTGTAAAGATCCCCAGCCCAGGGGCTGAGAGATCCTGTGACTCTGTAACCCTATGCCCTGTCTTATCTTTCCAAAATGTGTCTTGCTTAAAATATATAGTTACTGCTTTACTCTGTACTTTGTATGACCTTAAGTAACCATGGAAACTCTGAAATTTGTGACTTTCAACTTTATGGTCTGCCCCTTTAAAAGCTTCTCTTTTTGGTTGGTTTGTTATCTCATTTCCCCATCAAGGAGTAAGGTCCAAGCTGGCCAGCTTGAATAATAAAAAGAAACCTTTTGCTTTTGCATCATAGTGTCAACTCCTTGGGTTAGTCTCTGGGCTCCACGAACCTGGCACAAAAATTCAAAGAAATTTAATTTCATAAAGATTTAAGGTGGAGTTTCTTTATTGAAAACTTCCTTGGATCGTTATAAATGTGGCAAGACTTGTGTTTCTATTCATAGCGCTAAGATAACTAAATCTGCAAGGGCATTTCTTCCATCCAGTTCCCCAACTTTCCAGAAACCAAAAGGACATCCCATAATTCAGTTAAGTTCAGTTTCACATTCCACAGCTTTAAGGATTTAGTTCCATGAGAATGGCATCGCTTGAGACACCAGTTATTACTACTGGCTTTGAGCTGACTCACTTTCATCTGACTTGACTTTCCTGCTAGCTTGCTGTTACTGTAGTAAGATACCTGATATAGTCAAGTTACCGGAGGAGAGTCTTATTTTAGATCACGTTTAAGACATAGTAGTCAGCTGCACTGGGCCTGGGGCTGCATAACAATGGCAAGAGCTCTTAAAGGAAGTCTGTTCACCTAAAGCCATGTTAAAGAAGAAAAAGAAGTTCCACAACCCCCTCCAAAAGCATAGCCCCAGGTACTAGAAGACCTCACACTAGGCTCCACTTCAAGGTATTCTATTAACTAATATCATTAATCTGGGGCCCTGTAACACATGGGCTTCAGAGGATATTACAGATCCAAACTACAACATACAAAGAGAAAGGATTCTGTAACTCTACCTCCTTTCCCTTTTGGAGATTTGGTAAAGAGGGTCACAGAACCCAGGAAATGCATTTACTGGTGAGAACTGAGGGATGGAGGTATAAATGCTATAACTCGACACAACCACATAAAAGAGATGCCTGGGAACAAGGAGGAATTAGGGTTGGGTATGTGGAACTTCCATGCCATCTCTGTTACTCCATCCTCCCCACAGCTCTCTCCATTACTAACCTAGAAGCTCTTTTAATGCTACCATTTGGGAATTTATATTGATGTCCTTACGTAGATAATGACTATTTGAATTATAAGCCATTGATGAGTATAGAGACCTCCAGTCTTTCTTCCCCTCCCCAGAGGTTGGGGACAGGTAGGACTAAAAGGTACAGCATTCTAATCATAATTCTGCCTTTTTGATGCCATCCTACCATCCTAAAGATATCTAGGGACTGCCAACCAACATCCATCTCATTAGTAACAAGAAAATGACTCATTTTTCATTGGCTGATCCCAAAGGTTTTAGGAATTTTGTGTCAGGGACAACAGTCAAAGACTGCTTATTTTTTTGTTTGTTTGTTTAACCCAAAAGTTAACTTACTACAATTCAATGAAAGTCAGTTGTATTAAGCAAGTTATATCTGAATTATACTGCTTAATAATCCATGTCCACAAAACAATTCTCCAAGGATAAGAATATTATTAAAACTAACTATCCATTTCTAGAGGCAATCAAATAATTCCCTATGTACAAGAATCACAGAAAAATGAAAATTTCCATCTACGAATCCAGTAGAGAGCTGGTCTGGTAAGAGCTAGTTACAGCAAGTTTTGTGAGATGGGATGACATTTATTGTAAGAAGGAATTGGGATATAACCAAATCTGTCATCTCAGCCAGGTTACACAACCCTTACTGACTCCAGTTTCCTTACTGTCAAACAAGGTATGCACAGAAGGCTTTTCCAGCCCATATTCAATGACTAGAAAGGTGATCATTGTCATTGAAAGATGGTACAGAGAACTTTTCTCAAATAATCCCACACTTGAAATGGGAAGCATACTATTTTATTTCAGTTTCTAGCCCCACCACTTGCTGTAACCCAAACCAAGTAACACTCTAATCTGTAAGAAATAAATCTTGAAGGTGATTCTGAAGACCAGGTAGTAGGTGTTTGCCATTCTTAATGTACCCCTTCCTGCTAGTGGGTGCAGACACAAGAATATCCTCTTGAGCAACCTAAGGACAGAGCCTTCTAAGAAACCAACATACCTTAATAACAGATATCCTTTGTTGGAAATTTTCTGCATTTATCTGAGGATATGTTAATAAGGGTTTGATATTTCCCAAGCAAGAGAGAATCCTGGCAATGGTGAGCAAAAATTGGTATGGGAATAAAACCCATGTGTATTTTGTCACAGTCATAAAGAATATATTAACTCCCACAATGCGCTCATTATTGAGGAATTTGTTGTGTGTTATATTATGCCTGGGGAAAATAGACATTTTTTAATCTGTCAAGTTGCAAACTGTACAATGGCTTTAGAATTAATTTAATAATCAGAAGTAACTAATGTTAGCGAGTATCTCATGTATATTCTTGCCAGAATAACTGATAAATAAAAGTGGAGTCCAATTGAAGCAGGCAGACTGAGATACATTCATCAAAGTTCTTGGTTGTAAGAAATGGCACTACTGTTGGCTTAATAAAAAACAAATGTAGACAGCCTCAAAGGACCAACAGAAGCCTGGAAGAACAGACTTGGTACCCCACAGAAACCCAGGAAGTACAAGAGGCCAAGAAATGAGAAACACATCAAGCACATTGGTGCCAAAGCAGTCAGACCAATATGCTGCTACAGCTGTTCTTCATAACGGATGATATCCAAACACACTCTTTGTGTCCTTAAATCACTCACTAAAGATTAAGGAAAGAACTCCCCGGGATGGTCACACATCAGCCTGCTAAAAGAAGAAAGCTGAAAGGCTTTCTATTCTTCCAATTCCACAGAGGCTCTTGAAAGTTTACCCTACCAAAATAGTGGAGGTGGTCTCTCAAGGGAAATTAGGATACTGTTCAGAAGAACTGCTAGTTTCTGAAAACTAAAAGATAAAGAAAGTTATACACAAGGCTTTACTTCTGTTTTCTTGGTTATCCTTTAAGCCTACCCAGGTCATATGATAGTATAAAGAAGGCAAGCCTAAACAAAGACAATCCCATAAGGCAAGAACTATAGCATCTAACACACTCATGCAATCTTAAATACCCTAAGCTATTGTACAATAGAAAGAAATGGATTCTGACATGGTTGTTTGTCTGTATTCAAAATGAGAAAGCCTAAGCAGTTGGTTGCTGCACACATTCCCAAAGGGCCATACTGACATGCATTACTTGGGTTGTTATTTTTCTTTTCCACCATTCAAAGAAAGAGGGGAAAAAATAAGTCATGTATCACCAGGAGTCCCTAACTCTTGAATTTACATCCCTCGGACATGCAGCTACAGCTAACAAAATCCTATGGTTTAGAGTAATGCAATTATCTATACCAGCTCATAAGCCAGGTTTTCAATAGTGATTCCCAAACAAATAGTTTATGTTAGACGTCTCAGCCTCAGATCACTGGTAGCAGCATGCTCTTTGTAGATTTAGGCAAGCACTACATCTTCTATGGGATCTTAGTCAAAGAAGATGCTGAGGTCTACAAACGGCATCTTGGGGTGTCATTACCGCCAATAACATTGTGAGCTGATGTGTTTCAAAAACCATCTACTCCAACTTTTCCTGCTTCACTGAACAATAGGGTGTAAGCTGAGATAATAAAACTTCTTATAGGAGTTTCAAACTACAATGGGCAATTCTCTTGGTTTTTAAAGCCATTTCCATTCTGTAATAAAAAAAAAAGTTTTCATGGATTTTTCTTGTTATTTGGTGAAGAAGTCAGTCTGGATGATTTCAGTCAACAATAACAGAACTCTAAGCAAAAGCACCAAGCTATTTTGGTTAAATGCAATTTTTTTTAAACAGCCACTCAAGGCTACTCTGTTCTCCTAACAAAACACACAACCAATTTGAATTGTTTAAAGCTTTCAATTTGGCAAGACTTTAAAATGACAGACCATGGTTTCAAAATGTTTGAGTCATGAAAGACTGTTTAGACACAGAAGAGCAGACGTGAAACATTACTACAGAAATTTCTCAGGGGAGTCCCTGGACTTGTGTGAGTTAGGACATGAAACAAAACAAATACTAAACATACCCTGGAGGGGGAAGATGCATGCTTAAAAACAGGGCACTACTGTTCCCTCTCAGATTTTTATTGAATAAACCAATGATGTTCAGTTCTGCTCACAGAAGCCTCAATACTTTAGAGTCTCCCAGGGAGTAGGTCTCCTCTGCCTTGTTAATCCTTTGATATTTGTTGATGTCCTAAATGCACTAAAGTAGTAACACCCAGTCCTGAAAGAACATGAGCCTAAACTGGGAATTCAGGTGGGCTTGCTCACAATGCACAATGTGGATGTTTAAGTCATCCAAAGCAACTAGGAGGCAAGTGAGCTAGGACCTCGGAGCTTGGAGTTGGTCCTGACCCTTTCCAGAACAGATTGCTTAGTCTTTCTGGCCCTTTGCTGATTTACAGTTATGGGTTGAATACATGTACTGTTTTTAATCAATAAATTTATCTGTTCTATAGAAGAAAATTTACATCAAGAAGCCTATATATGGGAAGTCAAAGGAATGTAAATTATTCTGTCTTTTGACCTCTAAATACAAGTAGCAGTTGGAAATTTGTTTCAGGTAATAAATGTTTTCTTTATGGCATCTACTTTTGCTTTTTATCTACCACTGAAACTCTACACAAATGTTGGGTGGAGTCTTTTCATGTCTCATGCCACTCACCTATTCATTCATAAAACATGTTTACACATGCTTGGGTCTATTCATTGATACAGACAGAACTCAAAACCTAGTAAATAAATGTGTAAGCAAGAATTATTTCACAGAGTGAAATACACTCTAATTGAAGAAGTAAAAGTTTTCCTGGCAACTTCTAGGAGTTGTACCTCTTCCAAACTTCTTGGACCAAGCTGAATGGCAAAAAACTGAGAATTGAGGGGAGGAAGAGGGAATTGGGATTGACATGTAAACCAAGCTTGTTTGTAATTTAAATTAAAAGAAAAGAAAAAACTGAGAATTAATTCTCATTTAAGGAGCTGTAAAGAGAATCTTCTAGGCAAAACATGTAGCCTATGTGGCATTTCATAAACAAAAAAGCATAATATAATCAAGGAAAATAAATTTTTCTAGCAAGAGATAAGGCTAATGACATCAACAAACACATCATCAGCATGTGTATATATGTGTGTAAGTGTTTGTGTGCCCAGATACATAGATGATAGATAGATAGAGGATAGATAGATGATAGACAGACAGACAGACAGACAGACAGACAGATAGATAGATGCTAGATTAGAGAGTTAAATGTAAGAGTAACATTGATCAATTTCTTAAAAGGAACTCTGGTTGCAATTCAGTGAATGGCTCTGAAGGCAATAATATGGAAAGTACAGAAACAAGATGGACAGTGGCTATAGTGACCCCACTGGAAAGCAGTGAAAATCTGAGTAATGGTAGCAGCAATATACAGAAGAAGGAAATATGTCAAAAAATATATTCAGAAGCATCAGTAGGATTAAAAGACTCACTAATTGTGGTAGGACAAAGGAAAGAAAGATTGAATGCTGACATCATTTTCTTGCTTGGTCAATTATTTGATATTAGTGCCATTAACTTTAATCTTGAAGTTTAAGAAATTTTGGGAAGAAATTATGGTAATAGGTTTGAATTTCCTAAGTTTGAAGCACCAGTTCAAGAGAGTGCTTAGTAGGCTAGCTTAGACCTACCAGTGTGAGTCATCCCTGTATCCAAGTTGAGATCAGAAACAGAATATTTCAGGAAATAAAACATCAATACTCTACAAGCAAGCCCTCAAGGACAACCTATCAGTAAATGGCCAAATTAACTGTTACAATACTTTATAGAAATTATGCAAATAGAAAAGAAAATTAAGAGAAATGTTTTATAATAATATGCTACAATTAAGAGGCCTACAATCAAACTAACTGCCTTAGCTTTATATACTCAGGGTATTATCGAGGACCTCATGCCTCCTTATGCCTCCATGGAAAGCTGAGACAAGAAGCAAGAAAGAATATCTGATAATATTTATGTCAGTGCATCCCATCTCTTTTTAAGTGACCTCACTAAGACATGTAAACCATCCCCTCCCTCATTTCCCAGTGCTGCTCTTAATTACTACACTCCCCATCATAGCTACTTAGTTTTAAGGTGGTTTCCATGGCAATGACAAAGTACTCAGAAGAAAAGACAAATACACTGATATCCCAAGGTGTGCAGTACATTTAAGTTAAGATATCAACTGTAGATTACAGAGCTACAAATGAAGATAAGAAGAAAGCCATCTATCCAGGAAAAGGTGGCAAGGGATCAAAATGTGAACCAGATACCACATCTGTTTTTTGGTAAAGCTTAACAATGCTGGAAAAACAAAAAATAGACATAGTATAAATCTTAAAACTACCAGAAGAGCTAAAATGAGAAAATACAATTTTCCCTAACGAGAAGGTCTGCCGAAAGGAAGGGGAAAAAAGTACTCGTGTGTGTGTGTGTGTGTGTGTGTGTGTGTGTGTGTGTGTGTGTGTGTGTCTATATTCTAAAGCAGTTTTAGGTTCAACACAAAATCAAAGCAGAATTCCCAAATGCTGCTCCCTAGTCCCCATGTATGCAGTCTCCACCGCTTTCCACATCCTATACAAGAGTGGTAGGTACATCTGCATCTATCAATCAACCAACACTAATATACCACTGTACCCTAATGCTCATGGCTAACACTAGGGCTTACTCTTGGTATTGTACATTCTACGGATTCTGACAATTGTATAATGGCATGCACCCACAATTACGTCACACAGAATCACATAGCTGTTCTAGAAAATCCTATGTTCTACTTAATCCTACTACTCCCTTCTCAAACCCAGAAATCACTAATATTTTTATTATTATGTTCAAAGCTGTGCCTTCACAAGAATGACATATAGTTGAAATCAAACAGCATGTAGCTTTTTCAGACTGGCTTCTTTCACCTCATAAGATGTATCTGAAGCTCCTCCAGGTCATTTAATGTCATAGCAGCCCATTTCTACATAAAGCTAAAAATCACTCATCATATGGATATATTGCAATTTATCCACTCAACTCCCAAGGAGCAGCTTAATTGCTTCTAAGATTTTATGATGAACTAAGTGGCTATAAATTCCTATGTGGTGGTTCTGGGGGATTTGGGTTATCAACTTTAGGGGGTAAATGCCAACAAATGAGGTTACCTGATTACACAATAAAAGTTAGTTTATTTTGCAAGCAACTGCCACACTGTCCTCCAATGTGGCTGTATTTTCCCCAGTGCTTTGCATTTACACCACCAGTGATGAAAACTCCTGCTCTGCACATCCTCACAGCATCTGATGCTGTCAGTGTTTTAGATTCTCACCACCTGCCATCTCAGTAGATGTGCTATGACATTGCTGCTATAATTTGTCATTTCCAGATGACATATGATACTGAGAATCTTGTCGTGTTCTTGTTTTCCATCTGTAAATCTTGGGTTCTCTATTCAGAGTTTCTTCCCATTTTTAATGACATTGTTCTTTATAGTATTATTGAATTTTTAGAATTCCTTATGCTTTTAGCTGGGCATGATGGCACATGCCAGCCTAGTCTACATTGAGTGTTCCAGGCCATCCAAGGCTACATAGTGAGACAAAAACAACAGAACAAAATAATCTTTTATCCTTTTAGATAAGAGACCTGTATCAGAGATGTCATGTGCAAATATCTTCAAAACATTTTTTTCTCATTTCAGAGCTGAAGAGTATAGTTTAATGCAACATATCATTTCTTTCATAGACTATGTCTTTGGAGGTATAGTTAAAAATCCCCATCATCCAGGTCTTCTCCTGTGTTGTCTCCTAGAAGTTTCACAAACTGGAATTTGATACATAGATCTACAATGAATTTCTAAATAATTTTGTGAAGGTAAAACAAGTTTGTAATATTTACTTAGAGTCTTTAGTATTATCTTACTGTTTCCAACTATATATGTGACTTTCTGAAGCATGTTGTTTTAAATCTGATGAACCTGATAATTGAACTTTTTTTGAAAATACCATAAGAAAATAATTAAAGACATGGTCAAGGCTATGCATCTAACACCATTTTATAATGAGATATTAGAAACCATTTGTCAAGAAATTATTACATGGTTAACTATATTATAACCAAAAGATAAAATGCTATAAAACTACTTCTGATAAGGTTTTAAATACTATTTTACTTTCTTGAAAGGCGTTATATTAAATATTATCACTATCACTAGAGTATGGGATGTAGGCTCTTCATATTTTTATTCCATATACTTTATTATAATACATTCATGATGGGAAAATATGCGATATTTTTCCTCAAGGATTGAAGTGTCAGATGACCCTTTATAAAGAGCTATTGAATAAAATTGAAGCTTACAGTAAGAGACAGCATTGTCTAGGACACTTGGACAAAACAATGATATGCTGCCCTGTTTCACTGTTCTCACAAAGTATATTTAAGCACCCAAAGCGCACATAAAACTCTGCAGCTGAAATCAGTGGAAAGCAGTTAGTAGAGGTTTGTTTATAAGAGAGAAAAATCTAATGATTAGAAGAGGGATTTGGGTGTTAAGAACGACACAGCAAAGTATGAGAAAGAAATGGAGTCAGTAACTAGGAAAGGGTATTCCTATATCACTGTGTAATATAATCCCTCAATGTAGAATGACTCCTCACCTTCTTAAAGCCTGTCATAACCTATTACATACAGCCTATCCTAGGGTCTACCATTTACCTCCACCATGGAACAAGTAATATAGACACTTTGTATTGACAAGACAGATCTTGGATCAAAGTTGGAAGACTCAGATTAAGTCCCCACACCCTACCTATTTAGAAAATGGCCTGGGTAAATAGCATAACCTATATGACACAGGTACCTCATCTGTTTATGATACAACCTCTGTCTCCACCACAGAGTTATTATGAAGAGCAAATGAGGGCATGAATACTAAATCACAGAAGTTCTAAACATGTGTATTTGTAGTAATATGATATTTTGTCCTATGAACAATGCAATGTTTGGCCTCTGGTAGCAATTCAAGATTAAAACTTGAATCCCTGGTTGATAGGACAAATGATAATCTTGTGGGTGTCGCAACTCCTTGCTCTCTGGCTGATCCATATTTGAGGCTACAAAACTTGGGTCCCAAAAGCAGATGGCTTTCCAAGGTAAGTGAGGGACATTCATTAACTGAAATTACTATGCACCTGTGTTTCCAAGCTGGCACTGACAAACAGTGTTATAATGTACTCCCAGCCCTGATTTTCACTCTGCATTGCTTCATCTTTCCATTCACTTATTCAATGAAAATTATGTGCCAAGCTCCAGACACAAACCATAAACAACAGAAATTAGACAAAGCCCTCCCCAACTAGAACCTACACCAATGGGGAAAGCAAATATGAATTACAGGATCACACATACAAACATTTTTTAAATGGCAATAAAGACGGGTGTGGGGAGGGTTATTAGGAAGTTTAATTGAGTGGCTGATATGGACTGAGGGGGTCCATATCAGAAAATCCTCTCCTGAGCTGAGATCAGAGAGAGAATGGTAAAAATAAGAGTAGACAGATCACTTTCTGTGATGATATCGACCCCATCAACATGGTGAATATTCCTAAGACCCGCCCGGTGTTCTGCAAGAAATGTGGTAAGCACCAGCCTCATAAAGTTGGCCCAATACAAGAAGGGCAAGAATTCTTTGTATGCCCAGGGAAAGCAGTGTGATGACAGGAAACAGAGTGGCTATGGTGGACAGACTAAGTTGATTTTCCAAACAAAGGCTAAAACTACAAACAAGATTGTGCTGAGATGTGAGAGTGTTGAGCACTAGGGCATACCTAAGAGGATGCTGCCTAGTAAGAGATGCAAGCATTTTGAACTGGAAGGCAATAAGAAGAGAAAGGGCCAAGTGATCCAGTTCTAAGCCCATTTTGTTATGAAGACAATAAAATCATGAGCTTTTATTCACACACACAGAGAGAGAGAGAGGGGGGGGAGGGAGAGAGAGAGAGAGAGATCAAGTAAGGGTCTGAATGATTGATGGTCCTGTGACACAAAACACTGACACTCAAGAAATGGAACAAAGGCATGTCAGAGCACAGGTCATGAGAACAAATACAACATAAGATGAAAGTTAAAGAATGCAAGGCAGGGTATGTAGGATAATGGAGAATAAAGGAAGGAGAATCACCAAAACAAATTTTGTTTGGAAAAATTGCACAATGAAATTTAATACTGTATATGCTGAATTTAAAATAATATACACAATGTCTGGTTGTTCTTTAAGAAGATCAGTGAGCATGGAATTAACATGTCTTAACAATCTTGTCAGGAAAACCATCTAGTATTTAGAGATCTTGACAGGAAAGTGAAGAGGATAGCCTAGATTTGAGATGCAAACTAGTACAGGCAATAAGTAGGTATCAGAGAATATGGTTTGGGGTTTTAGTACACTATGGGTAGAATAAACACACAGTGATGGGAGAACACAAGAGTTTCAGTTAAAGCAAAGGAAGAGAGGAGTGACGACCCAGATAAGAGCAACAAAATCAGAATCAAGTCTCAGAGAAGTGCAAATTGAAATCAGGACCAAGTCTTAAAGAGTACAGAGTTGAGAAGCATGATACTGAATCTGACTTCATTTGCCACATTGTAGGCTCCTAAACAACAAAGATGTATCCTGGCAACTCTGAGAGGCACATACATTTTATAGCCTGAGAGTTTAACCTCCTTCCAATCTAACCCAGAGGTTTAAAAGAAGCCAATGACAACATCCAAGGAACTTGTAGGAACTGAACTAGATCTCTTCACTGTGTGCGCGGCTTCTGACAAAAGAATGAGAACCACTCTCTGGGTTCAGTTCTGGCTCTATTACCAAGAGATGGGATTTAGGATAGTCACTTTATCACAGCACTTTGCTTTCACTAGTAAGAAGATAGCACTGCTGATTTTGAAGGGACCAGCTTCCCTTTTGGCAGCCATAACGACCGAACACGTGCTCTATGACCTTGTCTTAGTCACTAGAAAGTCAGATGCCTGCCTCGAGACAAGGAACCAATCAGAAGTTAGCTGGTGGCGCTATGCTTTATGGCTCTGGGTGTGCTTTACGGACAAGCGCACAGCAATGACGTAGAGAGCATAGCAACCACCCTGGGAGGGCCTATGGGCCATAACAACCAGTTGACCAACAAACACAGGGCAAACCCTCCAAGCCTGGAGGCACGCCAATCCTGAGCCTGTGCATACCCCTAGACACTCCCCTTACGATGCCCTATAAAGATCTGTACGAAGCAGCTTTGAACTGTCTTTGCTAGCCATCCAACATGGCGGGTGGATCAAAGACCCGAGCTAACATGGGGTTAGCTCGTTAAACTACAATAAAGCCACATGTAATTTGTATCAAGCTTTCACCTCCATTCTGTGATTGGGGTGGCCGAAGTCCTGGGCTAAGATTCTGGAAGCCTGAGCTTTCCGAGGGTCTTACAATTTCTACTCCCCTGTACTTCACAAAGCTCCTGGGAGCTAGCTTACATGGCAAAGGAGGGAAGCAACCAACAATCCTACCTAGCTATGACACCCATGAACAACAACAACAACTAGCATGGCACAATAACTCTAAGGGTTCAATAGTGACACACAGTCCTTGCTGGTAACCAATATCTCTCTAATCAGACTTTAAGATCTGCTCAACAAGAGGGAAATCTTATCTGGTACTGGAAACCTACTGGTAGTCAACTACCCAGGGCTAGTAAAGTCATGGATCCTAGAGGACAACCTATAACCAACTTTATTAACCCAAAATAATCTCTTACCACATTTTAGGTATTTATGCCTATACCCACAGATTAGTATAGTCATTGGCCCTCATTAAGAAAACTTCTCAGGGTCTGGAAAGATTGCTCAGTGGTTAAGTCCACTGGCTACTCTTCCAGAAGACCTGGCTTCCATTCCCAGAACCTACATGGAAGCTCACTACTGTCTATAAGCCCAGTTCCAGTGGATCCAATACCCTCACGAAGACTTACATGCAGGTCAAACACCAGTGTACATAAAATAAATTATTTTTTAGAAAACAAAACTTCTCTTTGAAACAAAATGAGACAATTAAAAAAAACAAGCTATCAAAATGCAGAATTATGGAGCCCAGTCCTAGCGGATGAATCTACAACACAACTCCCATACCTAAGGCTCAGAGATCATTGCATAAAATGGGATAGAAAGATTGTAAGAGATAGGAGATTGGGAGATTGCTGGAAGGTTCTGTCTACACAAAATGTCAGAAGCTACACCCATAAAGGATCACTAACATGACTGCCTAAATATGAGCTGAACAAGGACAACAACAAGATGCTAAAGTGGACAGGGCAAAAACATGAGGCCTCTACACAAGGAACTATAGGCCACTAAGGCATGCTGAGTAGGAGAAATAGTCTTCCCTGGGGAATAGCACAGCCAGTTGCTTATCCAATATCAAATGGCCATTCCTGAAAACACATACTATATACAAGTAACATTATACAGACTGAGCAACTTACATTTAGGAATACATGCACATAACAACAGTTGCTGAATAGGGAGGCATGAATTTAAAAGAAAGTAAGAAAGGGTATATGGGAGCATTTAGAGGGAGGAAAGGGAAGGGAGAAATTATGTAATTATGTTATAATCTCAAAAATAGAAGAGAAAAGCAAAGAAAAAGAAGCAACGAATTTGAAAAAGAGGAAGGGAGCAGTGCATGAGAGGCTTTGGAGGGAGGAAAGGAAGAAGTAATTGATGTAATTACACTATAATCTCAAAAATAAAATAATTATTATTTAAAATTTAAAAAGAAAAATTAATCCAAGTGTTATTTAGTATTGGCATTAGTTAAATAAATTATGGAACACAATGTCGTGGCCCAGCCCATCTCAGCTCCAAGCCACAAAAAAAAAGAAAAAAAAAAAGACATTCCATAATGGAACTTTCTTGGTCCCCAACAACACAAGTAATAAATATATATTAATTAACAATAAATATTAATAGGATACAAATTTTTTTAAGTTATGCGCCTGTTTTTCCACCCCTGCACTTGCTCACTAGTTTTCTTTCCTTATGCAGTCAGCATTGACTACTTCATAGTCTTAGAAATCAGTGTCTGTGATGGTGGTCCTTAGCTGTCCACATGACTGGATTAAAAGCTGATTAGAACAAGTGAAATGTATCTGTGCCTGTGAGTATTTCTAGAGAGTAATGACATGGTGAGACAGTGACTCTGAAGGAAAGAGCCACTCTCCTCATAGCGATCACCTTCAGATAGGAAGACCAAATAAAAACAGAAAAAGTAACCAGCATGTGGCTTGTCTTCCTGTCTTTCTGAACAAAAGAGTGTTATTTCCTGTCGTAGTAGTGTAAGACCCCCAGGAGGTCAGGCCTCCAGGATCTCAACCCAGGACCTCGGTCACCCCAATCACCAGGCGGAGTCAAAAGCTTGATGCAAACTTCACGAGGCTTTATTATAGTTGTTTAATGAGCTAACCCCATGTTAGCTCGGGTCTTTCATCCACCCACCATGGCAGATGGCTAGGAAAGACCCTGTGAAGCGTCTGCATAGAGATTTTATAGGGCAGTGTAAGGGGAGTGTCTAGGGGTATGCACAGGCTCAGGATTGGTGTGCCTCCAGGCTTAGAGGTTTTGCCCTGTGTTGATTGCTCAACTGGTTGTTATGGCCCATAGGCCCTCCCAGGATGGTTGCTATGCTCTGGGAGTCATTGCTGTGCACTTGTCCGTAAAGCACACCCAGAGCCATAAAGCATAGCACCACCAGCTAAATTCTGATTGGTCTTGCCACGAGGCAGGCCTCCTAGTGACTAAGGCAAGGTCAGACAAGCACATGTTCGGCTGTTATGGCTGCTGAAATGGGGAGCTGGTCCCTTCAGTAGCAATCCTCCATGGACATCAGACTCCAGCTTTGTCAGCTCAATACCGTTTAATCTCCAGGGACCTTCTAGGCTTTCCTTGCCAAATTAGGACTGCTGAAGAATCCAGCTTTGTGTATTGAGCATCTACTGTTTTGTTTTTGTTTTTGTTTTTGTTTTTGTTTGCCTCTGCAGCAAGTAGACAGGTACTGTTGGGCTACCCAACCACTATCATCAAAACAAATTTAGTAATTCCCTTTAATAATATATGTATTCATCCTCTCAATTCTGTTCTGTGCAGGAAACCTACCTAATGTAGTACCTGATGCTTGAAATAATCTCTTCACTGTCACAATACACTGTATATCTGCAAAGCAGCTAATACTCAGGACCTACAACCCTAGTCTTATCAGGTGCCTTCAATGCTAAAAACAGGTAACTGGTGCCAAGATCCTTGTCTACCCAAATCACACCTTCAATCAAGTGACAGGCAAAAAAAAAAAAAAAAAAAAAAAAAAAAAGAAAGAAAGAAAAAGAAAAGAAAAAGAAAAAGCAGCTGATTACACCAAAATTCAATTTCTTCTACTTCTTAAAGAGAAAAAAAAAAGTGTTCAAGTTTTTCTAATTTCTATATAATTGACTTCAAAATACAAGTTATTGCAAGTGAATGATGGCATTATCTAAACAGGACCACTTGGAAACAGAAAGCTTTAAAAGCACATTTAGAAAACAGATTAGAAGAAAGCAAAAGGTTTATTGACTAAGTGACTACACCTGCATTTTTTTCTACTTGCAAACACATCCTTTCCACAACTACCATTTTGAAACACCAGATCTTAAAACCAGTTCTCAAAGCTCTATCACCTCAATCAACTTTTGTCCAGAACATAGTCAGTCAACAAACAATCAAAGCAAATGTAATTCTATGAAGCATTACAGCAACATGACCCCTGTATTTTCATTGCAATTATCCAGTGATTTAACTTAGCAAATAGCCATTGAGAGCCTGCCACATACATACACAGGATTATAGCATGTAACAGATAGTAATTCTGTTCCTCAAATTAAAGGATGAAACATGAAAGACATGCTGGCAGTCTGGGGGAAATGAAAAAAAAAAAAGAGCATCCTAAGAATCAAAATATTTTCAGTTATTTCTACTACCTTAAATGGCAGAATACGTCTCCCATACATGTCGGAACTGGATTTGCACTGTCCTTTTGACTAGATGGTGAATCAGTAAGTCAGCAGCAAAATGGGCAATCAAAGCCAAAGAATTAATTCACAGTGCATCTACATATTCTATAATTTCCACATTTGTTCCCATCTACTTCCTCCTAATATGACCTTGATGTTTCCAAGAGCAACAAAATCCATTTATTCAAATATTCAACTCTATGCTAAACTGAAATCAACTGGCCCCAAAATACCAATAAAGATTTCTATGTAAAGCTATTAAATTCAATATTCTGGAATTAGAACTCAGGATTTTGAAGAGTGGCAATGGTCACTATTCATTAACTTAAACATTCAAGAACATTGATTATACTCTATTAGAGTAGATAAGCAATTCTGAGACACAGCAGAGGGACCAGCAGCCCAGCTGGGGATTTAGAGTGGGAGGGGGCTGGGAACAGGCTTAGATTTACTGAAGACTGAAAAAGCCATGAGTTAATGTAAGCAGCTGACAGCAGACTAAAATTAGAGGAACATGTTTTAGCATAGAAAAAAATGCCTAGAAACCTGTAAGGAAATCAGTGGTCCCTTAGCCACAGATTGAGTACCAAGCAGAAAAGTAGAATGACCCAAGGACATTGAAATCAAACCTCTCATGAAGTGTGAAGAGAACTTGAGTCATTCGACCCCAGGTTAGAATCAAAAACTCACACTCTCTGAACACATGTGCCCACAGATATCCCTCTTGGCCTCTGAATCATAATCTTTCCATACAAGTAGGAATTTGAAAAACTACTCTTAAAAGTTGTGAAATTATTTCTCCAGATAATGGATTACAAATTGGGACACAAATGTTAACTTTTAACAATGTCATTATAATGGGTTTTGATAGGCAATATTAACAGAATGAACTAACATTTTAAATGCTTGTTGACATATTTCTGACCTAGGTTAGTCTCATTGTCCCATAATCCTCTGCTATTATGATTAAAGCAAGTGAGGGATAGAAGAACCAATCATAAACGAGGGAGTAATTGTTCAGTCCTGCCTTGCAGAATAAAGTATATTAAGCAATAAAAGGCCCACCATTCATGAAGATAATGGGCTTAAACTATTAGAATCACAAAGTTTAGGGGTGACAGGTTTCCAGAATTTTTGAAGCTTCCTTGTTTTGGGTATAAAGCAAATACTAGTTCAAGTCATTGAGCATTTTCTTCCACTATAAGCAACAAAAAAGTAGAGATGGGGGGGGAAGAAAAAACAATTTTCAACTAAAACAAAACACCCCCAAAATTATTCCTAGGCTGATGCTACAAAAAAAACAAAAATTGTTAGGTATGAAGATTCCTGCCATGTTCTCCCACATATCTTTGTATAGTCTGGAATAGGAGAATGGGTACCAGAAACACACATCCTTTATACTGTGCTTTGAGGATCCAATAGGAGGAAAGACACATTTCCTTCTCCCTCCAGAATTTCAGGAAGATGGAGTCTTCAGAATAAAACCAAGTTGAGGCACTATATAAAAAGGACAGTTGTAGACAGATGGAAAGAATGTGTATGCAGAAAAACGGTCTGTGAGGGTAGCATATTCCCAGGGACCATATATGGGGTGAAGGAAAACAGAGCATTTTCAAGTGACACACAGGAGCCTGCAGAATGGATGGAAGGGTCCATGGTGGCCAAGAAGCTGGACATAGGGTCAATGGGACTCAGAGATAATCAACAGGCTACACAGATCATGGATATGAGTTTTCATCCACTTTTTCCTCCCTTCTGAGTGGCAGCTGCTAATATGTCTGAAGAAACTTAGCCCATGTAGCAGAGGACTGTTCCTACCTATAACTTGGGAAATATTTTCCTTCTTAATTTCTGTGCAAAGTTAAGATGGAAAATAAGATGTGTCCTCTAACAGAGTGGGTACTTTTTTCTTTGACACTTGGCAAACACAGTCTCAAAATAATGTTAGTCTATTGTGAAATTCTATTGAGCTCTCAAAAGAAGTTATGGTCTACACAGCTGCTGTTGGCTGTTTTTTACTCTTTGGTTCTTTTGGGGGCCCACCACCCAGTTCCCAAATAAATCACATGGAGTCTTGTAATTACTCATGAATGCCTGGCCTTAGTTTGCTTGTTTCTAGCCAGTTTTTCTTAACTTAAATTAGCCCATCTGTCTTTTGCCTCTGGGCTTTTATCTTTCTCTATTCTGCATACCTTTCTTTACCTCTTTCTCCATGGCTTGCTGTGGAGCTGGGTGGCTAGCCCCTAATGTCCTTCTTCTTTTCTTGCTCCTCTTTGATCATCTCCTTCCCAGATTTTTCCTTCTATTTATTCTCCATGCCTGGCATCCCTGACTATCCTTTCTCTGTCCAGCTACCAACTTTTCAGCTCTTTATTAGGCCAATAAGATGTTGGATACAGGCAAAGTATCACAGCTTCACAGAATTAAACAACATAAAAGAATGAAATATGTCTTTGCATAATTCAAACAAATGTTCCACAGCCTAAACAAATGTAATATATTTTAAAATAATATTTTACGACACACAGTGGCAGTTTCCATTCCAATGTCCTCACTGTCACCATCACCAAATTAATTTTAAAAATACATTATGCTGAAAATATCTCAATAGTCTCTGGCAATAATCTTAATCTCCCACAAAATGTTTAGAATCTACAAAATAGAGACAGAATTAAATGTCTGAACTATGTCCACTTGCCATGTGATTATTTTTAGAGCAGGCAAAACCCCTGAAAGTCAGCCAGAAAGTCACATATTTGGCAAAAGGTTCTGGGTTCCTCTTCAAATACTCACATACACACAGACAGACAGACAGACACACAAAAAGTCAGTAAGACACACACACAAACACACCAGCTTCTTAAACACTCACACAACCTGCCCATGTTGCCTATTGCCTCAAAATACAAACAATATAATAATTCCTAAATAGAACCACCCTTTGAGACTTCTGTACTTTCAAACACTGGAAAATAAAACCTATATGTCAAGAGTGGGGACTGAGGCAGCCATGCTCATTAACAACCTTCCATCTTGCTTTTTGCACAGGTACAATGAAATTTAAAGGTCTCAGGAATACAACAAAAATAGGAATATTGCTGCCCAGTTTGCTATGTGTACCTAGCAATGCTTTCAAGGAAAGGGGAAATCTATTTTTCATCTCATACAGGGAAATAGTGACACAATACACATCTACCTCAAAAGAGAAAACTCCAAGCAGCCTTGCTTAGTAAGCATGTTATCACTAATCTGAACCTGCACTTTTTCTCAATGTTTAAGCACCAAAAGAAAAATAAAATGAACTCTAAAGCACCTGTTTCCCTATTGCCCCCTTATCTAAAACATCAGTAATGCATTGCTCTTCTCAACATAGCATTGGAGAATATTTGACTTAGATGATCTAACTTTGACAACAATTCATCACCAATTAGATCACACTCTATTATGTTTCACAAGGTTTTTGGTTTTCTTTTTAACTTGAGCTAAATTTTCTATGTCCAATGAGTCGGAATGTAGTAGAAGAAAAAAACTGAAAATTTCTTTTGGTTAGGAAAGAAATCTCACAAATGGATAAATAGAAATGGCTAATGAACATTTTTAAACGTGGCCATCATCCTTAGCCATCAGAGAAATGCAAGTTAAAACCACTACTTTGAGATGTCATCTTATCCCTATCAGAATGACTAAGATAAACAGAGGGAGAGAGACAGAGACAGAGACAGAGAGACAGAGAGAGACAGAGAGAGACAGAGAGAGAGAGGCAGCACACACCACAAATGATGACAAATGTTGCCTTGGATGGAAGGAAAAGAGAACATTTATTCACTGATGGTGGGTGTGAAAACTGCCACAGTCTCTGTGGAGGGTCCTCAAAAAAAGCAGAGGTGTCACAAGATCCACCCATAGCAGTCATTGATACAGACCCAAAGGGCTCTGTATTCTATCAGAAATACTTGCTCATCCATATTCATTTCTGCTCTATTTACAATAGCTGGGAAATGGAAATGGCTTAGATGTCCATAGATTGATGAATGAAAAATGAAAATATTATGCATTTTGCACAATGGAATATGACTCAGCAGTTAAGAAAAATGAAATTTTCAGGTAAAGAGAGCTAGAAAAAACATAATTTTGAGTGAGTTAACAAATATCACAGTTTCTCTCATTTGTGGATGCTACCTTTGATCTTATTCATTGGCTTTATTCTCCCAGGTCCCACCACTTCTAGAGTGGTGACAATAGGGGATTCAAATTGCAAGCTGGCTAGCAAAATTAGTCAATTTCAGTGAGCTCTGGGCTTGCTTAATAGACCTTGCTTCAAAATAATAAAGAAAGCCGGGTGGTAGTGGCAAATGTCTTTAATCCCAGCACTCAAGAGGCAGAGGCAGGTGGATCTCTGTGAGTTCAAGACTAGCTTGATCTACAGAGCTAGTAGTTCCAGGACAACTAGAGCTATTATAGAGAGAAACCCTGTCAGAAGAAGAAGAAGAAGAAGAAGAAGAAGAAGAAGAAGAAGAAGAAGAAGAAGAAGAAGAAGAAGAAGAAGAAGAAGAAGAAGAAAAGCAATTGTGTAAAAGTCTTAACATCAACCTCAGACATCAAAATGCACAAGTCCATATGTGCATGTGGCATCCACACATACACATCCAAACATACATATACACCACACAAATGCATGAAAAGAAGAAAAAAAGTTATAAACTTCCAGATACAGTGGCAAAGACCAATCACTCCCACTCTAAAAAGCAGGATTAGGAGACTGTCAAGAAGGAACAAACCAGTCCAGGAGGATAAGCACAAAGCCCTGTAGGTGTGTGTCTAGGGCAAGTGATGCTGCAATTTGAGCTCCCAATGGATTGAGCAGCTGAGTTCCTATAGCCTTCAAGTTTGAGATCCATATGACCCTGTTTGTGGGCTGGAGGCATTCATTGCCTGAAATTTTCTTTGGTAGACATTCTAGATCCCTAGCATTCCAACACCCTGGCATCTTTATTGAAGCTTGGGCTTTTCCCACAAAGCTTTCATACAGCACACTCTCTGGAGCATCCTGGAGAGATCCTGATTTTATCACACAATGTCTAGCATTATGGTCCTTCATTTGAAATATTGATGGATATCTCCACGACCCAAGACTGTTACAGTATCCATGCATGCAACTAGCATCATGTAGACAGTACCAAAGTTTGTCATCAATCCAGTAGTGGCTAGGCCCTCTTGTTCCATGGCTTCAGTTTCCTCTGAGTAACTATGTGGCTAAGAATAATAAAATTAATCTTGTCTACCCAGTGCTATGCCAACAAGGTGCACTGTCCCTCTCTTCTCAAGAGAAAGTCTTTTAAATGTGTTTATACATTTACATATTTAAGGCTGTGATAGGTCATGAATTTCAGACATGAGATAAGCTTGACCCACCATTACTAGCCATGAAAATGGTAAAGGATAGTCACAAGCCAAGAAATACAGTGGCTTCAATAAGCTAAAGGAGAGGGCAAGGGGCCAGCCAGACCTAGGGACACAGCACACCATCAAATGATGGTGTCTGGAAAAATTTTGAGGCAACTCTACAGCTTTAAAAAATCCCATGGTCATGTGATTCCAGATACTTCTGGGAATGGTTTAACACTGTTAATAAAAAAGATTATGAACTCATCAGGGATGTTGGCCCTGACATGGCAGCATCTGAGCAGCTACTTCAGTACAGGGCCAAAGTACGCTACTGTGGCTACCAGAAGTGGCTACAGGACTATATAACCTCCCAGGAGGCTCTATGGACAGATACAGGATTCAAGCAATTGATGTCACCAATTCTTGTATCATGAAGAGTGGATTGGATCACATGGAGGGACATTTTGGAAAAAAACACTGTGCAAGTATCATTATATTGATGACAACTGTTTGCATAGGCTTAGTCAACATGAAAAAAATATGAAAAAGCCCATTGGAAATAGAAATAATTGTCTGTAGGAATGTCACATCATTGCTTTGAGACATTTTAGGAAGCTCATATATTTGCTCTTCAGTGATCTTCCTGGAGTAAAAGATAAAGACAATCTTGCCAAGTCTTTAAGACAGCATTGCCTTCTCTAGAACTAAAATTAACTCTGAAGTAAAATAAGTGTGTGATCTCAGTATACAGGGTCATTTGAAATTGTTAATACTAAATAGCTACAAATTCTACATAATCACAAATAGAACTGAGAATATGGTTTAGAAATTGAGAGTGGATGTTAGGTAGAAAATAAATATTCAAAAGTGACTCACTAAAGTTACTTAGTTGGAAGTGAGAAATTATGTACATTGAATCATTTTTTAAATATGACATAGCATTTTAATTCTAATGTATTCCTCATTGGCATATATACCTTAGGTATTGCTCTATTGATATAGACTTCTTTAAATTGCAATGCAAATATTCTCTTTGATATTATGCATCTTTAAAAGCACTGAAGCATGTTGCTACAAATGCCCGATTATGAAAACCTGAAAGCTCAGTTATAGACTCAGTGATGGAGTCAGATGTGCACAGTGGTCAGTGGTGCTCAGAACAGTGCTGTTCTACTCCCAGGGTCTGCATGTATTGCTCAAGCTCCTGCATTGCTGTGCTCCTAATAGTACACACTTTTTAAAATACCCTTTCTCAGAATGAAGAGTACTGGTTAATTCACCCTACTTTTAAGCTTGGACACTACTGCTGGTTAAAACTGAACAAAGGTTCTTGTCTATAGCTAACTAGTTTTGCTGGTAAAAACAAACCAGGAAACGTTAGTGTATTGATTAAAAGCTAGTTTTACTGTCCCTCAAATATTTTGAATGCTACCTCATATGAAGTCAAGGGACATAAAAAATATAAATATGAAAATGAATTTTACATCTAGAAAACACTAATAAAGAATGTCATAAGGGGATTTTTAAAAAGAAGCTAGAGAAGACATGGTAGTTCCCCCACCCAAAAAGAAGTTTTCCAAAAGGAATAGAGCCCTGATACCTTAATTTTAGTTCAGTGAGACCAATGCTGTACTTCTGACCAAAATAACTGTCACACTAACAACAACAAAAACCCCTCATGTTGTTTAAACCACTACATCATTGACTATCTGTTACAGTTCAAAATTGCAAAATATTACAATGACCCTAAATTAATATTTTGCAGGTTGGATAACTAAGGTCCACAGAGTATGAAGACAAAGCTAGAAAGAATATAACCCTCAAACATCTCTGTCTAGTGACCATCCCACTGTACCAGTATGCCTTTATGGAATTTTCTCATAATGGCAGAACAAACCGCTGGCAGAGAAAGACAGGCATTCTGTCTAATGGGGATGAACTTGAACTGCAATGTTTGGTTTGAAATCCAGAGCCAGGTAAGAGAGCAAGTAAGTGAAAGAAAGATATTCACTTTTAAAATGCAAATGCATAAAGTTAACTTTCCTTTGTATTATTATCTAAATGCCTAGCTTTGGTCTTTTACTCTCTAACAAGTCAGGAAATTGCAGAAATGAAGACAGCCTAGGTACGAGTTCATATCCTGCTATCTCTGGAATATTGGGAGAAACCTGTTATCCCAAAGAATGTGCGCATTTTCTGTTAGTGTAGGTGTCAACCATCTGCAGAATATCCAAGGCTGTGATATGCCTGCCGAGATCATGATTACAATCACAGCCCAACAGCGACAGCAACACCAGAGTCAGCAGCGTGAAGGACATCAGAGTTCAAGTGTGGACAATCTGTTCACATTCACCACCTCTTTCCCTTCTGATGTGCAGTGGAAGCAGATTTCTCCCCAGGATTCACACTACTGCCTCTGCTGCAGCACCCGTGTCCAACTGGGGCAGGGGAGTGGAACTTGTGGGGACAGGGTCTAGGCTACCTCTGCCTCGGGTCTTAAAAGAATCCACAATTCCATTTCTATGGGCTTTTTTTCTAAAAATGACTTGAGTGTGCTCAAATTAAGCACATATTATATATAAAGAGTTCCATTGAGTTAAGCTATTAATATTTTGACAATGTCAATATTAATATGATATAGCATTGCAACTTTGTGAGGCTGGATGGAGGATTACCAGCTGGACCAAAGAGTGAGAACTGTCTCAAAAACTAAGTAAATTCAATCTTGACTGATAAGACTGAAAAGATACCGTTATCTTTAGTTATCAACATAAAACTTGATAGGTCTGTTGTGTGACTTTTTTCATAATATTCTCTACCAACTTAAACATAACATGCAGTCTCTGGATCTTAGGTAAAATGTTATGATTAGGTAAAAAGCTATCAGATTCACTTTGTCTAAAGCACAGTTTGAATCCAGTGTTTATAAAGCATCTACAGGTTGTCCTTTCACTTAAGGTCACCCTTGATGCTCACCTAGCTGGATGTCATTAATAAAAGAAATCTTAGATGATGAACAGGAATAATGCCTGTTATTCCCCTCAAAATGTCCCAAATTTGCCATATTTCCCATTGCTAAAGTGCACAAGAAAATTTTGTAAGAAAAAGCATATCGTGGGCCTGTACAGATGGTTCAGTCATAAAGACTGCCTATTGCTCTTCCAGAGGAACCAAGTTTAGTCTTCAGTACCTACATCAGGTGACTCACAACAACCTGTAACTCTAGCTAGAAGGCACGGCTCCCTCGTCTGGCCTCTGTGGGCACATACAATTGTATGCATAATCCCACACAGACACATAATTAAAAATAATAAATCTTTTAAATAAGAAAAAGTACATCAATGCCCAGGTATGAATCCAGCCAAACAGCTGGAACCTAGTACAGTTGCTTCTCCACTCAGAACAACTGACCTGCTGACTTGGAGGAGACCCAGAAGTACCCTTTCCTTTGGCCAACCAAGGAAAAGCCCATGCCCAGAAAAACTGCCAAGGAATGAGAAACAGCTGAATCTAACACAAGAAAATGATAGTATATTTCAATGAATAAATAAGAAGTGTTATTTATAAGGGAACAAATTCCATCCCCAACACCTAGACCACCCCAATGCCCAGTGGCTGTCTCCTTCCTGAGCTCCAAGCCCTTAAAATAACTCAAGCATGTGTTTATCTGTGTTCTTTTTTCAGTGACAGAAGCACAATGCCAAGTGGACAAATCAAAATCTACATACATACTTACATGCATAGACAGATGTGCAAACTAAAATACCCATAATTAAGGCTAACTTTTGTGGTGGCTGTGCTCCAACAAGGCCATGGGAAAGCTGCCTCTCTTGTCTCCTAGTTCTACTCTCCATTAGATAGAGCCATTCTTACCAAAGTAGTGGCAAGGTGGCTACCAACAGCTTCATACTTATGTTGTGTTTCCTGAGCAGTCCCAGCAGAAAAACATGACTCTTTCAGAAGCTCCAAAAGAAGCCATAAAATTAAGTTTCTATGTTTGGCCGTATCAAACACACAAACAAACACACACACAGAGAGACAAACACAGACAAATATACACAGGAACACACACACATAAAGATACACACACACACACACACACACACACACACACACACACACACGAACACACACACACCATCCCACCCCACCCCACCCCCCACACACACACCCCTAAACCAATCATCAAAGCTGAAGTAAAAAAACCCATACACCAGATTGTGGGTTTCACATTCACACAGCCACCCAGACCACGTGTTCTGAGAGGAGTTCATTTGCCCAGGAAAATCAAAAGTCTTACCTTGAAAAAAAATGGTAAAAAACAACCAAAATCCCCACCTAATATGGGTCAAATTTTTTGGTAGTAGCTATAGGGGCGCACATGGGTGTACTCGTTTTCCTTCTGTTTCCAAACTTTCCGAAGTTATTATAACATCTTTTTTTTTAATGGAAGTGACAACAAAGTATGATGTGACAAGAACTGAAGAGAAAGAAAAGCAAAATTAAGTTTCAAAGAAGTGAAGCTATGATCATCTAAAGGTCAAGGGTTTCTTTCAAAACATGGAAATGTCCCAACTGTGATAAATGTTTTCCTTTTCAATGTCCCTGCAGGTATATAGCCTCATTTGTTCAGTTCTTCTAAAGATGACTAAATAACACAAATGATATTATGACCTGTCTTTCCAAATGAATTCTGCCTTACTGAAATGTATTGCACTGAATCCAAGAATATGATTTCAAATTAATTCAAGGGCATAGTCAAGACCATCTTTGATCCAGCCTCTATTTGCCTCTCTAGCTTTGTCTCCTAATAAAGCCACCCATGAAGCATCCACTCATCAACACTTGTCCATCCACAGTCCAGCTACCCACCAGGCATCATCATGACCACTGTCTTCTCCCATCCTCTTTACTGATAAGAAATATCCTTAGCCTAATCTTTGCCTATAAAACTCCTCCTTTAAAGGCCCAATTCAAAGTCCACATTTTCTAGAAAGCATTCCCTGGTCCCTTATTAAATTCTTTCAGCACTCAAAGCCTATTATGAATAGCCCTCTCTGGCTCTTATTTCATTCTGCCCTATATTACAGTGAGTTACTGCTGTAAGTGGATTCAGCTGTATCATTTTCTACATATTTATAAACTCTTCCCCAGCATGCAGATCACAAAAGAATTGTTAATCTTATTGATTCTTGTTTTATTTATTGTTATCTTAAATGAAAGAAGGCCCCAAAGAAAAGAAGACAGAGTTGATCTTTCACAAAAAATACAAAACCAGGTGTGATGGCACACACCTGTAAATCAAGATTTCAATACCAACCTGGGCCACTACAGAAAGAACCTATCAAAAAAAAGACCTAAAAATGGGGAAAAAAATCTTTGTATTATGCACATAACATTTTTTCAGAGAAGCCCACCGTTCATGCCCTTCTTCTAGTGGCAAAAGAGAAGGTTATGAGCCACACTAAAACAAAAAAAGTGTCTGTCTAATAATGAAACAGCTCTGCTCACTATAATCTAATTTCAGCAATCATCTGAAATAAGGAACACATTTAAAAATAAAGTTCTCACCCAAAGTCAGCCAAGATGCACCTCAGTTAGGCTGAGCCAGCATCTCTCTGGAGATGTTTCCAAGGCAGTTAAACACAGACCTCAGACCAAAGCTGGCAGCTAATCAGGCAGACTAGAAGAAACAGAGTCTTACTTCCAAAAGCCAGGGCACAGACATCAGGCTTGTTCACAGTACCAGCTCCTTTGTCACTATCAAATATCCCTACACTGACAAAGAGGAGGCATTCCCACAACAAAAACCTCATGAGCAATGGGATCTTTCCATGATTCTAAGCAGCAAAACTTGAGAGGCAAAAGGCAAGAGAAGACCCACATTTCATTTCCTGTTGGTATGACATGTAAACATCTAACTCGGTTGTGCTTGAACTAACTTGAACATATTTTTCTTGGAAGAAATGTTTTAAGCTTTAAGCTTTTAAGCTATCCATTGAGCTTGACTAATTGGGGGATAAAATGTACACTTTTACAAAGTGTATCATCAGAAAGTGAACTCATTATAAATGTTGAGATATGTCAAAGGACAAGAGCCCAGACTATAAAAGCAATGTTTAACTGCCTAATATCAGACATCATTACAGCAACAATTTCTAGCAAGTCTGACCCCAACTCTCATCTGTTAATATATCTGACACAAGTATGGCCAATGCATCTGACATGAGCAGGAAAAGCAGTAGCTATGAGAGTGTTTTGTTACTGTAAAATTCTTATTCCTGTCGTTATAGAATATAAATGGGGTGTGTGTGTGTGTGTGTGTGTGTGTGTGTGTGTGTGTGTGTGTGTGTGTGTGTGTTCATGTATGTGCAGGTGCACCTGTGTATGCAAACATTCTTAGATGTGAACATGAATGCATGCAGAGGTCATAGGTCAACATCCCTTGGTTGACCTCAGTTACCATTTCCATGTTTGTTAAGATAGGATCTCTCAGCCCATCCCACGTGAAGGGATGTGCTCTGTCTCTGGACACATGGGGAGGGGCCTAGGCCCAGCTCAGGAAGTTTTGGTGGACTTTGTGGAACCCCTGTTGGGGGCCCTACCCTGCCTGGGGAGTGGTGGGTGGGTGGGGTGGGGGTTAGGTTGGAGGTGGGGGAGGAGGGATTGGGGTGAGGGAGTGTGAGAGGGAGAGGGGACTTACATGTGAAACAAGCCTGTTCCCTAACTTGAATTAATAATAATAATAATAAAAATTATCTAACAACAACAACAAAAAAAAAGATAGGATCTCTCATTTGGCCTGGAGCTTGCCAAGTAGGTTAAGCTGTGTTTTCAGCAAACCCCAAAGATTTGCCTCTCACTTCCTCCTAGGTTTTCAAACCTGTTCTACCATGCCAGCTGTTTTTGTTTGTTTGGTTGGTTGGTTGGTTTTTTTGTTTGCTTGTTTGTTTTTGTTTTTTGGGTTCTTTTTTTTTTTTTTTTTTTTGAAACAGGGTTTCTTTGTATTGCTTCGGAGCCTGCCCTGGAACTTGTTCTATAGACCAGTCTGGCCTCGAAATCATGGAGATCCGCCTGCCTCTGCCTCCCAAGTGCTGAGATTAAAGGTGTGCGCCACCAACGCCAGCTGCCAGCTGCTTTATATGGGCTACAAGAGATCAAACTGGAATCCCCAAGCTTCCACGACCAGCATTTCCAAAGCCTGAGCTATCTCCCCATCCATCAGTGCAGATTTTCTTAAAGATGATTCAACCAAACCGTTTAGTTCAGAGATCATAAACCCATAAGCCACATTTGTTTTCTTCAGTCTTTAAAATCCATCTAGTTATTTACAACAGTGACCGCAAACCTGGTTTGTCAAAGCTTTGACAGGAAAACTCATTATTTGCATATGTATAAATAATACTTTATTATTTAAAAATGTTTTTTCACACATTCTATTATTTATTTGCTCACAGTGTTTCTGTGTGCAGTGCACTTGCTGCAAGCTTATCTAGCAATCCACCAAATTTACAATATTTCACTGAGACATTTTAAACCTTCCCAATTTAACTGATAAAATAAAATATTTTTCTTCTAAATAATGAAGTGCTGGCTTGTACTTCAGAAATCTGAGTGCTTAACTAACCAACACATTATTAGCCATGCACACTTACAGTGTAGACCTACAAAATATCAGAAACATAACTTTCCAAACTGTTGGGGTGGGTATTTGTACACTGTGTGAAGAAGTATTGCTGTGATTGGTGTAATAAAAAGCTGAATGGCCAATAGCTAAGCAGGAGGTATAGGTGGGACTTCCAGAGACAGAGAGAACTCTGGGAAGGAGAAGGCAGAATTGCCAACCAGGCTCGGAGGAAGCAGCATGAGCAGTGTGGAAAGACGAGGTAACAAGCTGGGCAACAGAATATAGATTAAAATAAATGAGTTAATTTAAGTTATAGAAGCTAGAGGGACAAGCCTAGACTAAGGCGAAGCTTTCACAATTAATAATAAGACTCCATGTCATTATTTGGGAGCTGGCTGGCAATACAGTAATACTCACTATACCAAACTGTCAAAACTTGAATGCAGAAGTACAACTTTAATCTAAATTTAGTCATAAATTATAATCAGTGTTTAGTACATACATAACATGCCAGTATCAGACAATTTTAATCAGAGAGCCATATTTCAAATTATTTGGGTGTTTAAAGACACTGGTAAAAGTAACACAGCAGAGATTTTACAAATGCCAGAAGTCAAGGAAAGAAAGAATGGATGGGTAAAGTAATTTTCCTGACAATCAGGAACTCACATATCCCTAAACCAAATAATCTAACAAAAACAAAGCAAGTATGTATTTCTTTTGTGGAATAATTCCAAGAAGGTAAGAATAGCCTTCCCTCAGATCTTGCCATTCAACCAACTAACTTCAAAAGCACTGAAAATCCATCCCTTCCTGTAAAGATTTAAGCTGGTTAAATACTCCTTCTTTAAGGGATATTCAAGGAAATGTAGAGTGTATAATACCACCAGATCTTAGGTATTGACATTCTGTGCAGATTGTAATCTATAAAAGTGATGTTTTTGAAGATAAAGAAGCAATGCTATATACTAACTCTCATACCCATCATCACGGGTTATCAGCACCTCGAATATTCTTGACCACAGTTTGTCTATAAGGAATCAAAGACTCAAAACCTTTGAGCATGTACCTATACATGTGTCTTAGTTTTTTTTTTCTGTTGCAGTGATAAAACACCACAGCCAAAAGCAATGTAGGGAAGAAACAGTATTTTTAGCTTACAAGTTACGATCTTATCATGAGGGGAAACCAAGGCAGAACTCAAGGCAGGAATTGAAGCAGAGACCATGGAAGACTGCTGCTTACTGCTTGCTCCCATGGTTTGCTTAGCTTGCTTTCTAATACATCCCAGGACCATCTTCCCAGGGATGACACTGCCCTCAGTGGGCTGGGCCCTCCCACATCAATCATTAATTAAGAAAATATCATACAGACCTGCCTACAGGTAATTTGATATAAGCATTTTCTCAATTGAGGTTCTTCTTACCACATATGACCAGGTTTGTACCAAGTTGACAATAAACATCTAGCACACTGTGCTGAGGGAGATAAGCTGGACCACTGAAAAAGATAAACTGATCTTACATTGGTGGTACTTGGGTCTTCTTAAAAGGACCTTCGGTGTGGGAAGAATTAACTGCTCGAGTTAGATAGTTTTATATCAACTTGACACAGACTAAAGTCCGAGAGGAGGGAGCCTCAATAAAGAAATTGCCTCAATAAGACTGGGCTGTAGGCAAGCCTGTAAGGCATTTTATTAATTAATGATTGATGTGGGAGAACCTAGCCCATTTTGGGTGGTGCCATCCCTGGGCTGATTAACCATGATGAGCAAGCCAGTAAGCCATACCCTCTGTGGCCTCTGCATCAGCTCCTGCCTCCAGTGTCGTGTCTTGCCTGAGTTTCTGTGTTGACTTTCTTCAGTGAAGAGCAGTGCTGTGGAAGTGTAAGCCAAATCAACCCTTTCCTCTTTAGTCATGGTATTATATAGCACAGCAATAGTAATCCTAAGACACAGCTGAAACACAATGGACTCTGGTGATAGAATTGCCCCAAGTAGGGGTTATGAAGGGGAAAGACAGAAAACATATTTTTCCTTCTCTATTCTTTTCCCTCTTTTTTTTCCTTTATCTTCCCTCCCCTCCCTTACCTTCTTCCCTTTCACACACATCTCATCCAATGCACATTAATAAAGAAGGAGAAGACTTAAACCATCTAATAGACAAGGTGTTTATAATTATACCTCCTAATTCTATAGGATGCTCCCAAGCATCCACATTTATAGAGAAGGGGGAAATAAGTGTAGGGTAATTTTAATTTATGGAGACAGTGTGGTTTAAAAAAGCAAATGCAAGGACCAACAAGATGGCTCAGCTGATAAGGGGCCTGCTGCACAAGCCTGATATACAAGTTATATCTTCATAATCTACGTAAGGATAGAGGAAGAAAACCAAAAGTTGCCCTCTAACCTTCAAATGGGCATCATACAAACACACACAAGCATATACATAACAGTAATAATTTTTCATGCACTGGACTTTCCCTCAGTTTTCAACAAATGACATCAGAATGTGGGCCATTCCCTAAAGTCAACTGCTGTTGAGCAGCAATGAAGTTTGGAAATAGGATATTTGCTGGTTTGGCCAAGAAAAAATGTGAGGTAAATCAACATTAATATCGTCAAAGATGAAGTTGGTTGGCAGTTATTTTCACTCTAATACAGACTTCCCTGTGATTTCTGTGTATTTAGACAGCAGCACTTCACCCAGAAGAGTTTGGGCAACAAAAGGTGAAGCTAAATCATGCCAAAGGGAACTAGTCAACCAGCTCTTGCTGCACAATTTGAGTGGTCATTCTAGGATATTTTTAAATCTGAATATTTGCTTGTGGCAGAAACCTCAACAATAACAGAATTAGAAATGACTAGAAATACAGGAAGAAAAAGAACAGTTCTAGAACACACCAAATTCAGTCACTAGAATACTATGGTCAGCAGGCCTAACAATGCCTCACTCATCACCAGTCATGTCCTAGGAGGACCTCAGTGGTATTTTCCACTATGAATGAAAGTGTGTAACTACCTGAAAACATGGGCATGACCTGAGTCCTAAGACCAGACAAAGAGGGGCACAGAACAGAGAAAGAAGCTTGCCCTCTGTCCTTGGAGACCTTCCTTGGTCCAACTACTTCAAGTCTTAGGTACCATGTGTTTCTACACACAGAAGAGGTTAAGCTGGATAAACTCCAGTGTAACACTGTGATTTGGGGCTTTTCATTTTGTTAAGTATTTTTGTTTGTTTGTTTATTTATTATTTGTTTTATTTGTGACAGGACACTACTTTGTACTGCTGGTCTTGAACTTGAGTCAATCCCCCTGCCTCAGCCTCTGAATACCAGGCATGCTCTGTTATAAGGCATCTTTTGCTGATATGTTTAAAGTTTACTCTAGGGGTAGGTGGTCAGTGGCACCTGGATGTTTAGAATGCATTAGACACTGGATTCTATTCCCAGCTTCACAAAAGGAAAAAGTCAAGTTAAGATAGATCCTATTTATTTAGATGCTTCTCTAATACCAAGTTAAATATTAATGAAAAAATAAAGCCACATCCTAATGGTTGGGGATGAAGCTCAGTGGTAGCCCTCAGCTTGATGCCAGGGAATGTCCCACAAAAGTTTTGTTTCAGAATTCTCCAAAGTTTATCGCTTAACGACCTATTCTGATTGGCATAGGACAATTTAACAAAAATACTGTTTGTAATAACAAAGTGCTGGGAATTTCTGTGATGATTAAACTCCTTGTGCTCTATAAACAGATGAGGTTTAACTTGCACTTCACTGCCATCTCTTGGCAGATACTGAGATAACAAAAGCTGATCGCTTGGCAAGGTCTGGATTTTGGCTTCAGATTGCAATAAAATTCAGATCCTTAAGAATAAAGCAATGTACTTAATAAAGGAAGTGCAAATGCAAATGTGATACTTAGAAGACAGCAACTCATCTATCTCAATAGCCCCTGAGGTTAGCTTCCTTGAGGATGAACAGTAATACACAAAACACTAATTATTAAGGGGGCAATTATATGACTCAGCAGATATAAAGGTTTGGGCTACCAACCCTGATTTCAATCCCTGATACCCACATGGCAGAAGGAGAAATTCAACTCCTACAGCTTGCCCTCTGCCCCCACACACCCACTGTGGTATGTGCACACCCAAACACAGACACACTGAAAAATACGTAATCAATTTTAAAAGAAGCTTGTTGGGAAATACTCTAGAAATCAACCCCTCTTCTGAGAGAAGAGAGGAAAAAGCAGGGGCTGGACTTCAATGCATGAAATTCCAAAAAAAAAAAGCCTTAGACCACTCCCAGAGAGTTCTGAAGTCAGATGGTTACTTTTTAGCTCTGCTGTTTGGGTGAGAAGACTGGACATTATGAGACCCATATCAGTCAGTCACTGGATATAAGGCTGTCCCAGGGAGTGGGCCACGTCCCACTTTCAAGTTGGATGTTCCTACAAGGGCAGTACTAAAGAAAGCTGACAGAGGGGGAAATCAGCTAACAGCACTCTCTGACTCTTTAGTCCAGAATGAAAACTTAGACATGGCATTCCAGTGCTGGCTGTTAATGGCTCTGTTTCTTTCTAAACACTGGGCAAGCAGCATATAGCTAACCTTCTAATAATTACCCAGATCCAAGGCAATGAGTGCAGGAAGTGGTGTGGCTACCTTAGAAAGTAGTTTACATATCAAATTTAACATATGACCCAGTTACTTCATTCTTAGATGAAAGAAAAAAATGTGTTTGTGTCAAGTGTTGTGGGCTATTTGTACACTGTGTGAGAATGTATTGCTGTAATTGGTGAAATTACATAGGAGTGCCAATACATAGGAAGAAGTTAGGTGGGACTTCCAGGAACAGAGAGGACTCTGGGAAGAAGAGGGCTGGAAATCACCAGACAGACACAGAGAAAGCAGCATGAGCAGTACAGAGAGATACAGTAACAAACCATGCTACAGAATATAGATTAAAATAAATGGGTTAATTTAAGTTATAAGAGCTACTAGGACAACATAAGCTAAGGCCGAACTTTCATAATTAATAATAAATCTCTTTGGGAACCAGTGGTACAGAGACTCATTGCAACAAAACCAACACAGAATGATCTTAGCTGCATTGTTCATAACTGGTTAGAGAAAAAAAATGGAAACCGGCAGAAAGAAGGAAGGAGAGGGTGAGAAGAAAGGAGGAAGAGAAGATGCCTTCATCTTTTAGGTGGCACAACATTATCCCTAAGATTTTTCATTTGGTCATAGACCCAAATGTGTGAGAATTTGTCCTCTCTTTGTCTTCTGTAAATGTTTTAACTTGGGGATGTCAGGTTGAAATCAACATGAAGGGTGTACTGGCTGGTTTTGTGTGTCAATGTTACACAAGCTAAGTCATCAGAGAGGAAGGAGCCTTGGTTGAGGAAATGCCTCCATGAGCTCTAGGTATAAGGCATTTTCTCAATTAGTGATCAGTGGTTGGTGGGGTCATCCCTGGGCTGATGGTCCTGGGTTTTATAGGAAAGCAGGCTGAGAAAGCCAGGAGAAGCAAGCCAGTAACAGCACCAGCTTCTGCCTCCAGGTTCCTGCCCTCTTTACATTCCTGTTGTGACTTCCTTCAGTGATGAACAACAACATGGAAGTGTAAACCAAATAAACCCTTTCCTCCCCAACTTGCTTTTTGGTCCTGATGTTTTGGAGAAGCAACAGAATGCCTGACTAGAACAAAGGGCAACTTTTAACAGTAAGTCAGATAATGTCACATGTATCTGAGCACATACAAGAATAGTTTAATTTGCCAGGTTGTGGAAGGTGGAAATTGTGGAGAGACATCTGTCACATGTGCCATAGAGTGCTTTGCCTGTTTGTTTTTAGTTATATGCTGGCTAGTTTTTGTTTTTTTGTCAATTTGACACAATCTGTAGTTATCTGGGAAGAGGAAGTCTCCATTAAGGGATTGCCTCCATCGTATCCACCTATGAGCAGCTCTATGGAACATTTTCTCAATTGATGATTGATATAGAAGGGCTCAGCCTACTATGGGTGGCACCATCCCTGGGAAGTTGGTCCTGGGGTGTATAGGAAAGCAAAACAAGTAAAAACAAGGAACAATCCAGAAAGCGGTATCCCTCCATGGCCTCTTCTTTAGTTTCTGTATTCAGATTCCTCCTTTGAGTTCCTGCCCTGACTACAAGCTGCTATGGGAAGCAACCCACTTAACCAGCTGTAACTCCTATGAACAATGACAACCAGACTAGAATGAGAACAAGGGTGCAGTAGTGGCTCTCATAGCTCTCTAACTGAATTCAAATCTATCTATTCAATATGAGGGAAATCATGTCTGGTACTGGAAACCAAGTCGACAACCCAGGGCTAGCAAGGCCAGAGACCCTACTACTTTACTGAAACGTATAATATTTATCCTTATACTCGCAGATAAGTATAGATCTTACCACTCATCAAAGGACATCTCTTTGCAACAGACAGAGATTATCACATGTATCCACAACCAGTAAAAAATGAGAGAAAAAGTGGGAATCCTGGCCCTAAGTTTAGAAGAACACTGACATGTTCTCTATTTCAGCGGTAATGGTTAGAAAAATAGTTTATAGAAATTTTTATGTTGTTCAGGTTTTTTTCTTTTGGTTGGTTGGTTGGTTAGATGAGTCACTGACTAGTTTTTTTGTTTTGTTTTGTTTTTATTTGATTTGGTTTTTACATTGCTGGAGATAATGCCCAGAGTTTTGAACATGCTAAGTTATCTGTCTCATCCCTGAGTGATGATCTTCATATAACACCAACTTTCTCAATAATCTGAAAATGTTTTCTGATTTATTTCAAATTTAATGGTGATTCATTAAGAAGAAATTCACAGATCTTAAATAAAATAATTTTTGGTCATTGAAATTTAGCTGTAATTTTAAAGGCTCAATGCTTAGAATTAACTACTAATGAAAAAGTAAGATAATCTTTGAAAATACAGGAAAACTTTCTCTATATAAAGCAAATATTTCTAAATAATGTCTCTGGTTTGCTAAAGTTTGTTTTTAAGTCTCTTCTTCAATAGAAATCCCTGATACTTCTGTGAAACTGACTTCTCCACTAGAAGTTTTATTCAGGCAGACTACAAAAACTGCTTAGATATACATTTTCTTCTGAAAGAAGCACTGCCAGAGATCTGACTGAGTCTAGATAAGTTAATAAACAAAAAAGTAAGTTGATTTTCACATTGACAATCATAAATCTTATCTTGCTGTGGTGACACATACCAAATTGCAGCATTTGGGAGGCTATGGACAAAAAGATGCTCAAATTTGAGGTCAGACTGATACACAGGGTGAGACTGTGTCTCAAGTTTGGAAAGGGAGCCAAGAGCACAGGACACAGGAGGGAAGGAAAAGATGGGGAAAAGAGAAAGAAAAGAAGGAATGAAGATGAGAGGGACCAGAAGGAGCACTGGGGAAGGGGAAGGGAAGAAGGGGTCAAGGCACACTGAAGTTTAAGATTCACTGCTCTTTACTAATTATCTAGGATTTATATTTCATATACATTTTTAAATTTTATTTTCAGATCACTTTCACATGCTACATACTATGACAGTATTGCTATACAAAGGAGTGGTAAATTTTAAAACACCAACAAATTTTGATTCTTTTGTTAGAGACAGTTTGAGGAAGACTTGCTATAATTCAACCCTGCATGACTAAGTCAGACATTTCTATTTCAATGATGAGTGAATCATAAGCCTTCAGTTGGAAGATTAAGTTGATTAGTATTACACTGAAGTATTATATGAAAGTCATGACAACCTAAAATAGCTCATTAAAAGCTAGGCATGTGAAGAAAATTATCTCAATAATCTGACCCTTTTTATTCTGTCAGTTCAAAATGGAAAAATAAAAAGGCCAAGGCTCTTGAAGAGGTCAGATATGTGCTTTACATAGTTAATAGAACTGAAACTGGATGTATGTCCCTCAATAAGTAAATGTCCACACAACAAAATAGTATAGAACCATGAAGAACTGGGAAGCAGTGTATGTGCCAATGCACAGCCACCTCCAAGATATACTGGAAAGTGCAGAAGCCAGTTACAAAGAATAAATGCTATGGTACCATGTAGATGAGGAGGTCCATGGGGTGTGTGTATGTATCTCTACACATGTATTTACATAGGACTTTCTGGAAGAATTCAGGAGAATTGGAAATGGCAAGGCTAGGAATAAGATTTACTTGTCCAATATATTCAACATAATCATATGATTCCAATGTTCCAAAACCTAACCTTCTTACTGAGAATGAGAGACTAAGTAGTCAGCCTTAATGGGACATCTTTATCACACACACACACACACACACACACACACAGAGAGAGAGAGAGAGAGAGAGAGAGAGAGAGAGAGAGAGAGTTTCAGAGACTATCAAAGAAGCAGAGGTAGAAAGACTGTTAAGACCTGGAAGATGACTAAGCGTGCTATGGAATTCAGAATTCTGGATATGAGATGACCATTGAACTCATGAACTCACATCAGCTGTGGTTACCTACATAAGAACTACATAAGATCAAACTAGCCAAAATTCTGACATAGATGAGACAGGTACTCTCCAGGCCCCATCCCTTACTGGGGAGTTATTGGTACCTGATGGCTACTGGCTATTGGCCACTGGTGTGTTTCCCATACTCCAGTGGATATAACCACACCCATGTACTTAATGGTTAATCAAAATAAAATTTTAAGGAGATAAAGTTGGAAAGGGGATGTGCTGAAGGTGGTTAGAGAAGGAGTAGATGTGGTCATACTTCACTGTACACATAGATGAAATTCTAAAGAACAAAGAAAAATTACAATAAGAAAGAACAGTACAAACCCAAGCTTTATAATGTCGTTTGTTTAATTGTGAAATATTTTTTAGATGAGGCCAAATAAGATATCTAGAGAAAAGCCAGGCATAGTGGAGTGGCACATACCTTTAATCCTAACACTTGCAAGGCAAATCTCTATGAGATTGATGCCAACTTAACATGCATAGTGAGTTTCAAGACAGCCAGTGCTGCATAGTGAGACCCTGGCCCCAAAAAAGACAGCCCACACAAGCCTCGAGTTCAACCCTAGCTCTAGAGAAACACCACTTTTTTAGTAATCTATGCATGGTAAAAATTTAATGCCGAGTGCATCAAAAAACATCATGGAGAAGTTTGGGTTTGGGTTTTTTTTTTTTTTTAAGACAATTCTCCAGAGAAAATACTTGCAAATAATATAGTTATTAATGGTTTAGTATCAATAATAAAAAATGAATGCAGTGTAATAGTGGCCATTCCAGACTGGGAATGGCATAGGGAAGTTGGAATGGAAAGTTTAGTAAAGAGCTCAGAACACACAGATGGTGAATTCTTTCTAATTATTTGTCACAGCAATGTAATGATTGGCTTTAGTGGAATTCAATTCCCCACACACAAGGATTACTGAAGAGATGGAAGTACTTATTACCCAGACCCAATTGCCATGTTTGAGTTTGATTACTTGTATACTTGTATTCATTTACCATAATATACAAGTATCATGTCCTCACGACAAAAAGAGTAGATATCTCCAATAAACTGATAATGAAAAGACAATCCAATTTTCAAAACAAGCAGAAGTTTAGAATAGGCATTTCTTCAAATGCAGCAGAAAATGAAGATGCATGCATCAGTATTCATTAGCCAGATGCAAGGGCACAGTAACTATCACAGTTCAAAACAAGAAAAATATTTACAAAGATATATATATATATAAAAAAAAAACAGAACACTCACAGAGGTGGTGGTGGTGCACACCTTTAATCCCAGCACTCAGAAGGGCACATGTGGATGGATCTCCTGAAGTTCAAGGCTAGTCTGATCTACAGAATAAGTTCCAGGAGAACCTGTCAACAACAACAAAAAGAACACTCATTTATCGCTAGTGGAAATGTAGAATGATGCTATCATTTCAAAACACAGTTTGGGGTTCCTCAAAAAGCTAAACATAGAGTTCCGTATGAGCCAGCAATTCTTCTCCTAGGTACATACCCAAGAAAATTGAAAGCACACAGCTGCACCAAAAAAAAAAAAAACAAAAAACTAAGCACTAACATACACAGTACTACTCACAATGGAAAGTGGAAACAAGACAAACAGTCCATTAGTTGACATATGGAGATGTAAAATGCAATTTTCATACAGTTGACTCTTACTCCCTTAAAAAGCATATAGACAATCCACAACAACACAGGTAAACTCTGAAAATGTTAAGCTAAGTGACAGAAACTAGACACAAAAGCCTCAGGAGATTCCCATGAAGTGTCTACAATAGGCAAATCCACGGAGATGGAAAGTAGATGAACAGTTCCTCAGAGAAGCCATGGAGTATACCTACCAATAGTACCAGGTTTCTTTGGGGTAATGAAAATTAAATAGTTGTGATGATTGTAAAACCCAGCAAAGATCCTGCAAACCATGAAACTGTATATATAGGTAAAGAAGATGAATTTTATAGGGATTGTGAGTCAGTATGAATCTAAGGTATAAGGTGGATTATAGCAATGGTCAGGGGTAGGGAGAAGAGGTCATTGGTCACAGGTAAAAAGGAAAAAAGTTAAAAATAAGAATGGCAGTGGGGTTGGGGAGAAATCTCAGTGGTTAATTACCTGCTCATGAGTGTGAGTGGAGTTCAGATTCTTCTGGTACCCATGCAAATGCCAGGGGAATGTGATGGTCCACCTGTAAGTCTAGCTTAGGGAGGAAGATGTGGAATCCTCAAAACAGGCTGGCTGTCAAAACCAGCTGTATAAGCAAGCTCCAAGCGTGATTGAGAGGCTCTGCCTAATTGTATAAGGTGGAAGAGCAATTAAGGATTATTCCAGACATTGACCTCTGGCCTCCATATGCACCCACATACATGCACATCCACACATACACAAAAACATGCCATACCATTCACACACATGTATACCACATATATCACAAAACATGAAACCAGAAAAAATAATGGGGAGGAGGATTAGAAAGGTAGTTCTATAAGCAAAATGCTTGTCTTGCAAGTATCAACACCTAAGTCTGACCCCCAGAACTCACTTAAGAAAATGCCAGGTGTGGTCATGCACACTTGCAATCTCAGTACTAGGGAGTCACAGATGGACAGATCCCTGGAGTTTACTTGGCAAGCCCCAGAGCAGTTTCAAAACAAGGTGGACAGCACCAGAGGAAAGAGGCCCAAGGTAATCCTCTGTATACATATATACTGGAACACACATATATATACCTGAATACACACACACACACACACACACACACACACACACACACACACACACACACGCACGCACGCACACACGCACACACGCACGCACATGCACATTTACTGGTCCATTATTTGTATAGAGGAAATAAGCATTTGAAAGATGTACTATGACTGCTAGATAGATAGAAACCAAGCCATTATGCTTACATCTCAAGGAAACAGTTCTTAATAAGTGTGAAAAACAGATCCCATTCTTGCCTGCAAGTCCAAAAAAGTATGCAGAGAACACAAATGAAACTAAGCCTTCACAGCATATGGCAAAAACAATATGATAGATCCAGCCAGAGAACTTGGCCAAGTCCTAGAAGGACCTTAATTGTCTAGAAGACTTGAATGTGTCTTCGATAGAGTCACTTGTCAAAAGACTGTTGAAGCACACCCTTCCATTGGTGCTCAACAGGCAGAACTCTTATAGTTGGAAAGTTGTAAACTAGAGACTTCTGAAGTCTTTAAATGAAAAGGAG
Source organism: Cricetulus griseus (assembly GCF_003668045.3). Lineage (NCBI taxonomy): Eukaryota > Metazoa > Chordata > Mammalia > Rodentia > Cricetidae > Cricetulus > Cricetulus griseus. The sequence goes on along the minus strand of NC_048601.1, from coordinate 36,465,839 downwards.
TAAGCTTTAAAGAAATAGAATGAGGCCAGAAAAGTTATGCAGTCAAGTTGTGACTATATTCTCCGTGGGAGGCCAAGGTTCCTCAGAGCTGAGCTGGAAGCTATAAATGTGAAAAATAAAATACAATACAACTACTTTGTGTTTACACTCTGAGAGGAATGCACAATGGACCAGTTACATATGCCACAGGCTGGAAGACAAGCCTTGAAAGGAGACCCCTTCCTCCCATCCACTGGCTTCATTTGGGATGCCTCCTTTCTAGGATTCTTGACTTTTGGATACATTAAAAATCAGTGTCCCAGATGGTACACAAAAAAAAAAAAAAAACTGCATGTACTATAGTTAATAATCTATTATAAAAGGATCTTTTAAATAAAGATTTTTGACTATGTCTTAGAGATAACTTTAAGAAATCTTTAAAACTGTATGTTTTAAAGGATATGACTCCAGTCTACCAAATCCATAGCAATCTGAAGAAAAAGAATTCTAATTTCAAAAATCACCAAGAGCATATTTCAAGTGTTCTAGCTCTAAAAGCTAAGAAAGTGAGGTGATACATATGTCTATTCGTGCTGTTAAGACCTGTGTGTGTGTGTGTGTGTGTGTGTGTGTGTGTGTGTGTGTGTGTGTGTGTGTGCGTGCGCGCGCGCGCGCGCGCGCACACGCGCGCGCATGTGCGCACGCGCAGCCATGTTGGGTTAGGGCCCATCCTAAAGATCCCATGTTAAATTGGTCATCAGAAAAGACCATAATTTCCAAATAAGATGGTATTTGCAGACATGGACATTAGAACATCAACATGTTTGGTGAAAAGAAGGAAGAACAACCCAATTCAACCCATAACAGCTTGTCAAGGGGGGAAGTAGGCTGTGGGAACTCTGGCAGGCAGAAAAACCACATGGAGCAGGAAAGAAATGCATAAAATGAAACTGGACAAGAAGGAAGAAGATAGATTATAAGACTTGAACTTGGTTATGGTAGCATCTTCACCGTGCATGTGACATAGCCACAGAGTGACCACTCCCCTTACAGTCTGAGCAACTAAAGCTCAACTATAGACAAGGAAACCATTTGTGAGATTGCTGTAGCTCCAGTTCAGAGGGTAAATGATGGAATGGGTTGATTACACACTTCCATATTGGATAAAGAAAAGTCCAGATGTATGGGAAGAAAAGTTGACATATATAGGTCACCTTCCATAGGTTTCTAAATACTTTAGCCAACCCTCATACCATCCCCATCTCAGTGATATTGATAGTTCCAATTTTTACAATTAAACTTACTGATACATTCACATTAAACCCAAGATCATATACTCAGTAAATATCAGGGACAGCACTCAAAATATACTAAAGCAAGGAGGCTAGAGAGATGGCTCAGAGGTTATGAGCACTGCCTACTCTTTCAGAGGACCCCAGTTTGATTCCATCACCCACGTGGTAGCCCACAATCATCTAATTCTAGTTCCATGGAATCCAATGTCTTTTGGCCTCCATTGGCACCAGGTATACATGCAAGTGGTGCAGAGACATTCAGGAAAAACATCCACCCATATAATAATTTGAAAGGGAAAAAAATAATTTGAAAGGGGGGGAAAGGGGAGACAAAAAGAATCTTAGGAAAATGTTTACAGTGCATTGTTGAGGTTCAATATTTGAAGTAATAAGAACTAGGAAGGTCCAAAACAATCTGTATATTAAGTGAATTTGGGGTTAAAATGAGGGAAGAGAGAATATAATTATATGTAACTAAATAAAGAAAACCTATAAAGATCTTAACACGTGCTTTTGCATTTTTATCCATATGACCACACTTCCTTAAAAAACAAACATTTTATGAGTTACAATTGAGTAAACAAGGGTTACTGTGGTGGTTTTGATGAGAATGACAGCCATAGGCTCATGTTGGTGGCACTGTTTGAGGAGGGGGTATAGGCTTGCCTGAGGAAATATGCCGCTGAGAAAAGACTTCGAGAGTTTGTAACCTCATCCCACTTCCAGTTCCTGTCTGTTTCCCATCTGAGGCAGATGAGGTGACCCCTCAGCTTCCTGTTTCTGTCACCATACCTGCCCACCATGACAGACTTATCTGCCTGGAACCATAAGCCAAAATAAACTCTGATATGTTGCTTTTGTTCCTAGTGCTTTATCACAGTATTGAAAAGTAACAAATACAGCCAGTCAGAATGCAAAAGATTACATAGGCGCTTAGCAAACAGCTTTAGTCTTCTCCCACAATCTTAATTCTGTTTTCTTAACATGCCTGGTTTGTCATTACCATTATATGTTTTTATTTAACATTGCCTGCAACAAAGAAGAAAATATTTAAAGACTGTGTGTGCATTAAAAAGGCAGTTAAATTCAACAATGATAATAATATAGAACTTAGAGACAGCAATCCATATTAACATTTTGTTAAACCACTAATCTCCATCAAACATAAAACCAATGTCCTTACTCAGCCTCAGAAAGAATTTACATCCAAATGAACAGAGGCAAAAAGCTTTATTACAGCCTCACCGGGAAGAAATAAGAAATAATACTGAGAATTTAAAATTGTGTTGTTTAAAGCAAAGCCATGTTCCAGAGCACAGATACAGAATTAGTGCAACGCTCTTCCTATTTAATTTATAAAATTATCTTTGTGTAAACTTTTCACAATCTCTATACTTCCCAGTCTCTGATTTATCAGTGAAGAAACAGAACTCCTTGGCACTAAAAATAGAAAGAAATCCTTACCACCCTCTGAATAGCTCTTAAGCCACAGCTATTACAATTTCAACCCCTTTATACTAAATGGCAGTTTTAGTGAAAATAATGACACCCTCACAAGAGGTGGGAGAAGCATCACTCTGTCGATTCTTGTTTAGGAAAAGATTTTAAGGGAAATCGTATTTTGAAACTTAAAGATCATAAGACACTTCTCTTAAAATGAGGTGTATGGATTTTGTGCTGCATCAATCACACATCCCTTTTCCATGCCTCCTTTGGAGACTTAATATCTCCAAACACACTGCCAAACAAGGGCTCCAAAAGGTTCTTCATTGATTGGCTATTCTGCCCAATGAAATTTTTTTTTTATTGGAAATGGCTGTCAGAGTTATTTTCATTGCTCTCCTAAAGGCTCCATCTGTAATCACATACTACACTTCTCTGCTCTCAGAACAAAATGAATTAGATGACTGCCTCTCCTCTTCAGATTGCATTCTGGGCCATTTTTGGAGCTCAGACTGTGAATCCAAAAGAAACTGATGCTCTGGGCTGGGGCCTCTCCCCTGGAGATCTTTACTGGCTAAAACACAGATAAGTCACTAGGGAGAGGAGGCTTGCAGACCTGCTATGAGATCACTCTGCTTAGTTTAAAGCTCTTTAGGAAACTGTCCCCATAATCAACTTCAAAATACAACAATAAAATACATTATGTCTCTAGAAAGGAATTTCTAAATGCCATGTGAACTAAGAGACAAATAGGCAGAAACTGTGGCACATTACTGCAGTACCAACATTTGAGGGGTTGCTATAAGAGGGTGGCCATGAGGATTAGGCTGGCTTAGTGAAGTTCTACTTAGTGAGTCCCAGGACAGCCTGTGTCACATAATGAGACCCTGTCTCAAAAGACACAAAGGGAGGCAGACAGAGATAAAAGCACTTGTGGCATAAATCTAATGACCTAAGTTGGATCCTCAAAAACACAGTCACAAGAGAGAACCGCTCCAGAAAGCTATCCCCTTATGTGTACATGTGTGTAATGGTATACAGAGGTACACACACACACACACACACACACACACACACACACACACACACACACACACACATATGAATTTTTACTAAAAGCAGACCGTGGGCCATTTTCCTCTTCTGATCTCGGGTACTTGCAGGAGCTGTGAGTTATTGAGCAGGTATGGCCAGGTCCAAGAACCACACCACACATAACCAAAATGGCATAGAAAGATCAACAGGAAACCCTGATCACAAAGATAGAATCTCTTAAGGGAGTTGACCCAAAGTTCCTGAGGAGCATGCATTTTGCCAAGAAGCACAACAGGAAGGACCCAAGAAGATGCAGGCAGAGATTGTGAAGACAGTGGGTGCACTTGAAGAGGCCATCAAAGCCCTTGTGAAGCCTAAGGCAGTTAAGCTCGAGATGCCAAATGGTCCCAACCACAAGCTCCCCCTACTTGCTTTCATCACCCACTCCAAGCTTGGAAAATGGATTTGTGGCTACATGGCCAAGGGTTGCAGGCTCTGCCAACAAAAGCCCAAGGTTTGGGGTGGGGGCTACAGCCTCAGCTCAGGTTCCCAGGCCCCAGTAAAGGAGCCATAGAAAAGGCCCCTATCTGCCAAGGTGAAGACAGATGGTTGATGTCCTGTGCTGTTTTTTCACAAGTAAACTTGAGGCAAATTTTGTTACTTAAAAAAAAAAAAAGCAAACAGGGGGAGGGTCTTGTGTGCCTGGTGTATGTGTGTGTGTGTGTGTGTGTGTGTGTGTGTGTGTGTGTGTGTGTGTGTGTGTGTGTTTGTGTGTGTGTGTGTGTGTGTGTGTGCTATGGGGTGCCTGTGTGTTTGAAATAGTGGGAATGCCATGTCCCATGGTTCCAGCACCAGTTTTGACTGCCATACTACTATTTACTCTCCTGAGGGCCAACTCTATTAAGTAGAATATGCTTTTAAAGCTACTAACCAGGGTGGACTTGCATCTGCAGCCGTCAGAGGAAAAGACTGTGCAGTAATTGTCACACAGAAGAAAGTACCTGACAAATTACTGGATTCCAGCACTGTGACTCACTTGTTCAAAAAAACTGAAAACATTGGCTGTATGATGACTGGGATGACAGATGACAGCAGATCCCAGGTACAGAGAGCATGCTTTGAGGCAGCTAATTGGAAATAACAAATATGGCTATGAGATTCCTGTGGACAGTGGACATGTTATGTAAAAGAATCGCTGCTATTTCTCAAGTCTGCACACAGAATGCTGAAATGAGGCCGCTTGGTTGCTGTATGGTTTTAATTGGTACAGACAAAGAACAAGGCCCTCAAGTGTACGAGTGTGATCCTGTAGGCTACCACTGTGGCTTTAAAACCACCGCAGAAGGAGTTAAACAAACAGAGTCAACCAGCTTCCTTTAAAAAAAGTGAAGAAGAAATTTGATTGGCCATTTGAACAAACAGTGAAAACTGCAATTACATGCCTGTCTACTGCTCTGTCGATTGATTTCAAACCTTCAGAAATCGAAGTTGGAGAAGTTTCAGTTGAAAATCCTAAATTCAGAATTCTCTCAGAAACAGAGATCAATGCCCACCTTGTTGGTCTAGTAGAGAAAGACTGAACATTGCCATTAGTTTACCAGATCCATGGTACCACTTGTCTTTGTGTTTGGTAACAACAAACCAACATCATAGAGGCCTTTGGGTTGAAGATGAAACCTCTCCCATTCCTCCAGCCACTGAACTGGTTAGGAATCTGTATAAATAAAACAGTGTTTTGGAAGAAAAAAAAACTAACAAAGGGACCTGGAGAAATGGCCCAGCAGTTAAGATCACCTGTTGCTCTTGCAGAGAACCCAGGTTCAATTCCCAGACTTATGGAATGCAGGCAAAGCATTCACACACAAAATAAAATAAATAAATCTAATTTTTTAAGCAGGCAAAGGCACAAATCACATTTGCCCCCTTGTAGTCTTGCTAAAGGGTAAGTGTTTGTTCATCTAGAACTATTTGGCATGGGTCTAGGGAAATGGCTCAGTAGGTGGTTTGCTGTACAAGTTGAACCTCAAGTTCCCAGAACCAGTAGCTTGAGGGCCAGCTAGCCTGGTGACTGCATCTGCAAAACAGCAAAGAGACATGTCTTAAAGGAGGTGGAAGGCAAGGATCAACACCAAGGTTGTCTGTCCTATGACTGGCACACATGTGTGCTCAAACACATGCATGCAAGCACGTGTGTGTGTGTGTGTGTGTGTGTGTGTGTGTGTGTGTGTGTGTGTGTGTGTGTGTATGTGTGTGTGTGTGTGTGGAGAGAGAGAGAGAGAGAGAGAGAGAGAGAGAGAGAGAGAGAGAGAGAGAGAGAGAGAACTGTCTGGCAATTTAGTGAATGGAAAGGTCTTAGTGTAAGCCTATCTCCAAAGCATCTGAAATTTCCACATTACACACTAGCTTTTTCATAGTTAAAGGGTTACCTCTGAAGAATTCATCTGTTAAAAATGCAGATAAGAGTGAACTATTCACAAATTTGAATAATCTAAGTGATATTTTTAGGGGACTCATTCATTGGCTTATTGGCCAGCATGATAACTATACATGAAGTCTGAAAAGTAGGGAAAACCAAGGACCTGACACTACGTCACCAATGGCAGAGACAGCTTCCAGGAAGAGACTGACTTACAATACTAAGGACAACAGAGAAGAATCATGACTTCTAAGTAATAAAAGAGTACTTCTCACATTCCTGGAGTCTCAGAAGCACAGATCTGGGTGCTGGTAGGTTCAATGTCTGCTGAGGACAAACTTCCTGACTGAGAATGCTTCTTGCTGTGGTTTCATACTGAAGAGGAGGCAAGAGATATCCCTGGGGTTTCTTATAGAAGGACACTAATACCCTGAGGGCTCTACCCTCTTGTCTTAATCACCATCCAAATTCTACCATCTGTCTCCTTGGGAATTAGGATATCAATAGAGAAATGCAAGGGAGAGGGATAAGGGCAGTACAAACATTTCCATCATGGCAGAAACCCTAAAAAATTACCGAATGGAGGTTCAGAATGAGGACTGCTAAAAGAGATGGTACCAAAAAAAGAAAGTACCAAATAAAAGTGTGGGGACTTGCCCAGCTCTTCTGTTTGCACACAAGTAGCCATGTAATCTAGTTTCCATTCTCTATATGTGAATGATCCAGCAAATATACTGTTTTTGACATATATGTTGTACAGTACAGTTTTTTTCTTGTCAGTAAAATGTATTTAATCTGGCTCCTCCAGGAAATTCACACTGATATCAATAAGTATTAAAGGGAGTGTGTAGTTGATTTTTTTCACTCTTTTGGGGGCTCACCATCCAGCTCCCAAATAAATACCTGGAGACTTATCCCTGCTTATGAATGCCTCACCTTAGCTTGTCTTGTATGCAGCAGAAGGATGGATTCTGTCTTCGTATCCATTCTGTTAGCCTGTGTCTTTTTATAGGCAAGTTAAGACCATTGACATTGAGGGATATTAATGACCATTGATTGTTGATTCTTGTTTGTTTTGGATTTGTTGCTGGTGGTGTTATTGTGTGGATTTCCCCACTTTTTGGGGGGGTGTTTGGTAAAGTGGGATTATCTATTGCCTATGGCTTTTTGAGCGTAGTTATCTTCATTACATTGGAGTTTTCCTTCCATTAATTTCTGTAGGGCTGGAATGGTGGGTATGTATTGCTTAAATCTGATTTTGTCATGGAATATCTTGTTTTCTCCATCTATAGTGATTGAAAGCTTTGCTGGATACAGCAGTCTGGGCTGACATCCATGTTCCCTTAGAGTTTGTAGAACATCTATCTATCCATGATCTTCTGGCTTTCAAAGTTTCCATTGAGAAGTCGGGTGTAATTCAGATAGGTCTGCCTTTGTATGTTGCTTGGCGTTTTTCTTTTGCTGCTCTTAATATTTTTTCTTTATTCTGAAAGTTTGGTGTTTTGATTATTATGTGGCAAGGGGACTTCTTTTTGTGGTCCAATCTATTTGGTGTTTTGTAAGCTTCTTTTACTTTCATAGGCATATCCTTCTTTAGGTTGGGGGAGTTTTCTTCAATGATTTTGTTGAATAAGTTTTCTGTACCTTTGAGCTGAATTTCCTTGCCTTCTTCTATACCTATTATTCTTAGGTTTGGTCTTTTCACGGTGTCCCATATTTCCTGGATATTTTGTGTTAGGAATTTGTTGGATTTGAGATTTTCTTTGGTTGATGACTGTATATCCTCTAGTGAGTCTTCAACACCTGAGATTCTTTCTTCCATCTCTTGTATTCTATTGGTTATGCTTACAACAGTGGTTCCTGATCATTTACCCAGCTTTTCTATTTCCAGCATCCCCTCATTCTGTGTTTTCTTTATTGTTTCTAATTGTGCTTTCAAACAGTGAACTGTTTGAATTGTTCCCTTCACTTGTTTGGTTGTTTTTTCTTTGTTTTCTTTAGATTCTTTAAGGGATTTATTTCTTGAATTTTTTGGTTTGTCTTTTCCTCCATTTCATGTAATTTTTTGTTTGCTTTTTCTTCTATTTCTTTAAGGGATTTTCTTGTTTCCACTTTAATAGTCTCTATCATCTTCATAAGATAATTTTTGAGGTCCATCTCTTCTTCATCCTCTATGTTGGGCTTTTCAATTCTTGCTGGTGTGAAGTCCCTAGATTCTGTTGGTGTCATATTGGTCTTTCTGTTGTTGAGTTTGTTCTTACTCTATCATCTTCCCATCCTTTCTTCCAGGGAGAGCAGGTGGGGTCTCTCCCTGTCTCAGGTGGCAGGCAGAGGGCAGAGGGTGGACAAGGGTGAGGTGTGTCCAGACTCAGGGTGGGCCTTCCGGTCTGGGCAGGTCCATTTTTGTCTGGGGGTGCTCAGGCAGAAGCAAGCAGGGATTGATGGCGGAGGTTGGGGGGAGCAGAGCTGCACCCAGATTCACCTGAGGCTGGGGTGCCAGCCGGAGGACAGATGGCAGAGTCCTAGAGGTAATCTCAATGAGGAATTACTCTCATCAAATTGGCCTATGGTCATGTCTGTGGGGAATTTTCTTAATTCTTCATTAATGAAGGAAGGGCTAGCCTGGTGTAAGCTATGCCATCCCCAGGCAGGTGGGCCTGGGTTGTGTATGAAAGCAGATTGAGCAAGCTGTGGGGGAAAAGGCAGAAGTATTCCAATATGGTTTCTGTTTTACTTCCTGCCTCTAGGTTCCTGCCTTGAGGCCCACCCTGGCTTTCCATGATGATGAACTGTAACCTATAAGCCAAATAAACTCTTTCCTCTCCAGTTGCATTAGGTCATGATGTTTATTACAGCAAAAGTAAGCAAAGTAAGACAAGGTCTTTCAAGTTAATGATGCTTTCATAATGGCAATATATGACTGTAATAAGAAAACTATTTGTGTGATTATGTTAGATCTTTGACAAGAAATTTCCCAGTTTATATAAATGTTACTTGTATGTCAGGATACCACTTCTCTAATATTTAGCACTCACTTCATATATTATAAAATTTCATGTGCCAGTATCAAAGATTATGACTCTTTAAGGACACATTCTGGGTGTTACACACAATTGTATCCTCCCCAGTGTCCCCTTCAGACTCTTATTTGGTAAGCAGTCAGTTGTAACATGAATAAATAAATGACCCAGAAACTGATATTGCGATTCAAGCTTCAAACTTAATATCAGAAAAGCAAAGCATCTGTCCATTAGCTTCTTAACCTCTACCTCAGGCTGAATGGGTTGATCCTGTCTCCACGAGCTCTCACCAAGCCTCAGACTGTAACCTATCCTCAGTGTGGCTGGGGAATGAATGCCTCTTTGAGACCTTGCTTCTGTCTTATATACTTCCCTAATGTTGGGATTAAAGGTGTGAGCTATAATTTTCTTTTTAACTCATTCACTCTTGTGTAGATCTGGGTGGCCTTGAACACAAAGATGACCATCTATTTCTTAATGCTGAGTCTTAGGATTAAAGATGTGTACCACCATCTCCTAGCTTCTGGCTACTGGGATTAAAGGTGTGTGCCTGGTTTCAATGACTGCTAAGAAATGAAAAATACCTTTTTCAGAAGTATCTACCTGTTTGTCACATAAAGTAATAGACAGAAAATATATTGTATGTTTTAATAAGATGATCTATAACTATAGCCAGTTTACAGTATTTCAAATTGCATAGCTATTTCTTTTTCTATTTAGTTTTTATTTTATTGTCAGTACATTGTAATTCTTTAAAAATTTACATGGGGAGTTTTTCATACTTAAAAATGCAAGGGTTTATAACAAAATACTAAAATAAAAACAATCCCAAGAATAAAAAGACTACCAGGTTAGAAAAATGTTTCCCATTATTCCTTTTGAATATTATACTCATGACTTTTCTGCTTCTACAAGAAAACAAAGCAGAAACTGTATTCACCAAGAACCAGGGCTGGAAACATCTTTTAATCCTAGACAAAGTAGTTTGAGTTTAATGTCTGTTGATTCTGTGCAAGATTCAAGAGAAATGGGCAAGTTTAACTTTTTTTTTTTTTTTTTTTTTGGTTTTTTCGAGACAAGGTTTCCCTGTGTAGCTTTGGAGCCTATCCTGGCACTCGCTCTGGAGACCAGGCTGACCTCGAACTCACAGAGATCCACCTGCCTCTGCCTCCCGAGTGCCGGGATTAAAGGCGTGCGCCACCAACATCCGGCTAAGAAACAACCTTTCTAAAGAAAAATGTGTTTGCCTTAGAATCTAACAAAATTTAGTATATGATGATATTCAAATGTCTTGCTTGACATGAAAATTTTCAACCAACTTTGGAATAATCTTCTCACCTTATTCTGAATAGTTCAAGACTTTCTAAACCAAATTAACCTTACAAACTTCAATGTTCAATATACGTTACTGAATAGAATAATCAAGTGAGCTCATTTAATAACCACAGGTCAGAGCTTAAAGCACAGCCATTTATCTGCTTCCAGATACTTGCTGATAATGTAGCTTTTACTCCAATCCTAAAAAACAACTTCTTTTCTCTTTTTCAAGTCTTGTAGGAGTATCTATAGACTATACATAAGAAGCTAATACTTGTGTGTTTAAAAGTACATTTCTCAGAATTTAAAAAAAAAGTATTCTGTTAAAGCACATAGGTCCCCCTAAAGCAAGAAATTGTAAAAGTTATTGTGGAATATTTTTAATTGCAAGTGAGTTTCACACATTAAAGAGTTTAAAATAACAAATTCAAAAGATACTTTTCAGACTCAGTGTTAAGTATCTGCGTACATCTAGGGTCCTAAATAAGATCTGTGGTGTTGAAAAAAAAGTCATTATCAGTAAAGTAAACAAATAGCATGAAGATCCAATATACTTCATTATCACAACACAGTGACTTTTCATGTGTATACATATTTTCATTTGTGTATGGGCATGTGTGTAGGTATGTATGTACTATGCATGTATGCGTGCATGCATGGGTATGTGAAGGCCTGAGGTTGATGTTGAAAATTATCCCCCATTCCTCTTCCACACCATTCATTGAGTCGGGTACACAATCAATCAAAGCCTGAGCTCTCCCATATGACTAGTCTTGCTTGCCATCTTGGTCTGGCCATCCCCTGTCTAAGCCCACCCAGGCTGGAACTACTGAACACTGTCATACCCACATGGCATTTTACATGCGCTTCTAAGGATCTGAACTCTGGACCTCACATTTTGACAGCAAGGGCTTTTACTGCTTTGTCATCTCCACAGCCCCCATATCAAAACCCATACACAGTGGATGTTTCTTGATTTTTTATGATAACTCTGGAATAAGAATAATAATCTCTGGAATACTTTATTTAAAGTATTTAGTAAGAGGCTTGAGAGATGACTTGGCAGTTGAGACAACTTGCTGCTCTTACAAAGAACTAAAGTTCAGTTCCCAGCACCTATATTAGGTGGTTCACAACTACCTGTCATCCAGCTCCCAGAGGATTCAATCCTCCTTCTGGCTCTTGTAAATACTGCAAGCATGTGGCAGACATCCACACAGACACAGACACAGACACAGACACAGACACAGACACAGACACAGACACAGACACAGACACATGAAATTTTTTAAGTATTTAGTAAATTCTTGCAAAGTTTCATTGAGTGGTCCTTAAAATATTTCTCATTGTTTTTTAGAGACAGTTTAATGCTAGAAGTCTAGAGTTGCAGCCAAAATTCTAGAAATGTTTCAGGAAATATTAACGTGATGCCATCTAACTTATTGTACTCAACTATTTCTAGATGATTTAATAAAGGTTTATTTTCTGGGGCTGGAGAGATGGCTCCATCAGTATGGTTTTTGCTGGGCAAGCATGGAGACCTTGGAGCCACCTAAAAGCTAGGTGAGATAGAAAACATCAGAGCCCCAGCCACTGGGAGGAGGGGAAGTATACAGCTTATCTTGCTGTATACAGATTCAGAGAGAGACCATCTCAAAGTAGAAGGTGGGAAAGACTGAGGAAGACACTAGACTGTTAGAAATGCCTTTTTCCCCCAGTTTCTCTAGACAGGGTTTCTCGAGTAACCACCATGGCTGTCCTGGAACTCACTTCATAGACCAGACTGGCCTCAAACTCACAGAGATCTACCTGCCTCTGCCTCCTGAGAGCTGGGGTTAAAGGTGCACCCATCAACTGGTGACTGTTAGAAATATTAAATAAAATTTAATAATATACCAGGATGCACAACAACTTACCACTGTATCATCTGGCAGGGCAGTAAGAAAGCACCTGAGAGCTACACAAAAACAGAAAAGACACTTTTTTAAAATAGCTACGTGGTTAATTGGTATGTTTAGAATAAAAGCATGGGGGAAATGCAAAGCTTTTAAGAAAAAAAAAGCTATCACAAATAATACATAAAATAATTTAAACTCTAGGCTGCCAAAACATTTTGGTTCCTAGTGACTGTTTTTGTCCCTACTAATTTTGCCATCATGTCTCTAGGCTAAAATAAATACTGAGAGTGTTATTAGGCCCAAACAAATCAATAACCAACTCTGCCCCAACCAATAATAGCCATTGAGAAAGATGGTTCACATCAATGCTTAAAAATATTCTTTACCACATGTACTTATTAGTGGGACTTGTGTGCCTCTTGGTGAACAGTACAACCCCTCTAGCCTCAGAATTAGGATAGATACTGTCCCTCATTTCCTATGCCACACTGATGTTTATGGTCTTTGTTCTGTTCCATAACAACGACCAAAACCCGGCTTACCAAAAACGAGGCCTCCCTGAAAGGAAGACAGCAAATTCTTTTATTGAAATTGTGAACTACATAGAGCTAGTAATATACACAGGTGTTGAATATCATTATCTCGTCCCTTGAATACTTATAACACCTGCAGCACCCTTGCGAGGTCCCCTCAGAGCCACAGAGACAGAGAATGAGGTACCTTTCCCTGACACCTTCCTACTTCTTCATTAGCCCTTGTTTGTGCTCATAAAATTCTATCATATTGGAACAGTGGGAACTTGCCACCAAGTCCAACAACCTGATTTTGAGCCCCAAGACCCACATGATAAATGGATGCAACAAAACTATCTCCCTCCAGCTGCTGAAGCCATGAATCCCTCACCATGATGGACCGTACCCTAAAATTTCAAACCAAAATAAACCTGGCCTTCCTTAAGTTGGTTTTGCAGAGTATCTTATGTCGGGAACATGCTATTAATAGAATTATACTTAAGATGGAAAAAAGGGGTTCCCACACTTATTACCTTTACACAGATTTGTCAGGCTGACAGGGTCATCTAAGTTTCACATCTACTCAAGTTAAAACTTTAACAGAAGTATCTTAAATTGTATAAATACGAGTTTAAAAATAGCACAGAAAATGAAACTTATTTCTCAATAATTCCTAATTCCTCACAATGTAGGCAGGTATTCTTTTAGGTTTTTCAAGAACATTTATTCCTGTCCAATTCATGGAAAATGGGTATTTTATTTGTAGGTGATAGAGGAATGGGCAGGGCTGTCCCTCCACCTTGTGGCCCACTGGGGTACTGCTGATTCAACACCAAAGACTATTTCTTTTTCTTTTTTTTAATTTAGCTTCACATCATGCACCCCAATTCAGCTCACCTCCTGGTCACCCCATATCCTTCCCTCATCCCTATTGTGTACCCCCACAAAAGAAAACAAAACAAAGCAAACAAACAAAAGCAAAAAAAAAGAAACAGAAAAAATGTCTTTGCTTTTGTTTCTTCTTTCCTGCCTCTCCAACACCTCTTCATTCATCCTGATGGCATTGGGGACCTGTGTTTGTCATATAGTATACCCTTTTGTCCTATAAGCTTTACTAGCAAATATACATCGCAATGAGTCACTGGTATGGTTCAAGGCCTACGATTTCTGGTACACCATCCTCACTGGATCCTCACCAGAACTCTTCTGTGATATCCTATGGCTGTGGGCCTGGTGGTAGCTGAGCTTGTTAGTCCAGGTCACTGGGGTCACCCACCTCAGGCAAGTGGGTGGAGTCAGCTCCCCTACATGCATGCCCTCAGGGTCAGTTCACCCTCACCTGTGGGGGGGGGGGCATCTCTCCTGAGTGCAGGGGCCAGCTCTGGTGCTGTAGTGTCCAGCGAGAGGCAAGGCCAGCTTTCCCAGGGCCAGCAAAGGGTGGGGGCTGCTCCGCATGGCCCTCTGATTTCATCTGGCATGGTTCCTAAGGCCTCCTGAGGTGGCACTGGCCACAGACATCAACACAGACCCAGCTGCAGCTGAACCATAGACCTAGACATGGCTCTCTGCTGCAACTTGGGCCCAAAAGTCAACCCGGCTCTGGATGAAAGGAATGACCACTCAGGTGGGACTTGTGGCTGCTGGACACCACCAAGGCCTTAGGTTGATGCCCCACTCCTGGGCCTCTATGTGACCTTTGGTGGCAATGCAGGACTTGGACTTCAGCACAGACCCCAGCTGTGGTAGGCAAAGTTTATTTCAAGGTTGCGTAGTTGGTTTTCCACCCTCTCCAGGTGGTCTGCCTCTAATTCCACATGTCCAAACACAGTTAAAATGCAGACAGCTTTCTCTAATTGCAAATAAAACCACAAATGAAAATCTCTACTCTAAATCCATGCCCCTTCTTATTTTATAGTTCAGATGATCTCTGCTACTAGGCTAAGTAAGTATTTTGAGGAAGTGTGAATAAACACTTTCAGAGGGTTGCTAATGCCAGAATGGAAACATCTGCTTTTGCCAGCAGTTTAATCGTTCAAGTCAGTTGTCAAACTGTAGCTTGAAACTAGGTGCATTCATACAATGGAAACGGGAATAATTTCCCAGTTAGCTGTGTCTGTACACACCCGTAACCCCAGGAAAGTTCCAGAACAGCCTGGGCTACACAAAAAGAGATCTCTCTCCATCTTCCTCACCCCATATATGTATACTGGATATAACGAATCCAGACATTACCCCTTTGGCTGCATGCATGCATGTGCGCGTGTGGGCGCACGCGCGCGCGCGCGCGCGCACACACAGACACACACACACACACTGAAATTCCTGCTTGCTCATCTCTCTCCCTATCTCTATCTCTCTATATCTCCTTGCATTTCATACTAACATACTCCTTCCTTTCTCTTTTTACCACTTTATTTCATGCAAAATAAATAATGTATGCCATAGAAGGTCTGCAGTGAATAATAGATAACTCGGCTTCATGCTCAGTGAATAAGTATTTTATATTTCTCCAAGGGAAGAAAATAAAGTCGAGTTTTACCATTCCACTCATTGATCCCATGCCCCAGGAGCAGAAGGAAATGGGTTTTTTATATTGACCTTTGGGGAAAGACAAAATTAAGTTTCCAAGCATAAAGTTGAAAAGTAAATTGCCATGAATTCCAGACACTCCGAACAATGGGAAGCAAAGAAATATCCCTGGTTGCACAGGCCATCTTTCCAAAGGCAGAGTTCCTGGCTGTCCCTGGCCTAAGAGGGGTTTCTCTCTTCCCCTTCTACCGAGGGTCTTGTGCACACTCTCCTCCATGGGCTTCCCTCCCTGAGTGCCCCTCCCCTGTCTTCACCCACATCACTCATCACTACCATTTGTGTTTCTTTAGCTTCAAAGTAGCATCAGAGAGCTACCTATGTGGAAAGATCAGCCAGCAGCTTCATTTGGCTGCTGAAAAACAAGACTGAATGCCGAAACATTAGTTGCAAAAACAGGCTTGGAATATGATTTACTCCAGATGGTTTAGAACAAAATTTGAATTGTTCAAATGTAAATGTATTCATCTAGCATAAATTTTCCTTACTTATCCATTATTAATCAGGACAGAGATGTTTTTCATGCAGGAAAAAAAAAAAAAAACAAGTAGTCGCTTTTCTCAAAGATGACCATTTTCCCAGGAATTTACAAATAATGGCCATAATCATCTTTGGTTTTAAAACACACAAGTGGGACTGGGATTGTGGCTCAGTGATAATGCACTTGCCCAACAAGCACAAGGTTCGATCCCCAGCACTGCACTGCAGCAATAGGAATTAAAAATAAACAACCATAGGCTGAAACAGATGACTGCCTTCTTTCTAGACACTGCTCAAACACAAAGCAGTTTTGTATAATGGAATTACTTCAGCATTGATCGACAGCCTTATCCAAGAATATATGGATGGTGCTGTATGTCCCAGGAAGGTGTCTTGGATGACACCATCCAAGAAGAAGAAATAAGATGAGTGACTGATGAATTAAAAGTCCAACCAACATATATGCACCTGTACTCTATATGATGAAGTAATGTATAGAATGTGATTTGCCTCAGGCTTTCTTCCAAAGAACAGTGTCAAACATGATGATTTTTTTCCACTGCCAGCTGTCACCACCAAGTTGGCTCATTCTGTACTTGGCTTTTTGTTTTTTACTGTTTGAACGCCAACATTGAGCAGCAGATGGCTAGACTGAATGCCAGAGCAGTGGTAAAACTGGCTGTACCACCTGAACAGGTACTGCCAGATAACACTAAGGCAAAAGCCTACGCTACAAAAGCCTACAAATGCAGGGGTCCAAAAAAGCACAATCTGAACTTCTTGTTTAACTCACCAACTCAAAACTGAAAGCTTTGTTTTCGGGAAGAAAATATAGCCCTAATTTGCTTAGTGATTTTTTTTAAGCTTACATATTTTATCTTCAGTTGGAGTAGTTTCCCGTGACATCAACCATGTAATTTCTAAGCTCTGTATAAAAGCAATTGTAGCTCTAAGTTGAGTTTGTGGGTTAATTCCAAAACATGAAATGGAACCTTTCAGAAGCGAAACTTTACTAAACTTAAAAACAAATAAACGAACGAACAAACGAAACCAATGCCTATAAGTTGAAATGTGTGGCTCCTCAAAAAGTTAGAGTTCCCAATGGAGGAGATTAAGACGAGAATTGGGTGGGGTGAGGGGGGGCTCATTTAGAGACAGATCATTCACAAGACAAGAGTACAATTATAACATACAGCTGAGGAGTGAAAGTTTAGACTGGTTGGCACTGAAAGTCTGCTCCCACTATTGCAAAGAAAGTTCAGAAAAAATAAATAAATAAATCGTAACTCTGAAAAAGAAAAGAAAGTCCAATGTCCCACAATACTAACTGCCTCTGACCTTCCATTCTGAGCCCCAGGGCTGAGTGACACCAGCATAAACCAGCTCTCTGCCTCCAATTTCTTTTAAAAACAACAACAAACGCCAAGCAGATAAAGAAAACAGGGCTGGAAACCATTTTGACAGCTACTAATAAATTGCTGTCTCTTCTCAGCATTTTGAAACTCCCCTGAGAGACATAGCCATATATGCAATAGGTTTATACTCTTTAGCCTTCTAAGGTTGCTCACCCTTAGCAAATTAGAGGAAAACCAGTTAAATGCCACAGTGCAAACTCCTCTGCAGCTTAATGGATGGTTGGCAGCTGTGAAGCACTAAGCCTGGAATAGTCAGCAGTGAGACCAAGGCTACCTTCATGGCAGACTAATTAACCCCATTATATTTTCAAAGCCCAAGGACATTTCTTAAATTATATAATGCTATTCACTAAGTAAATCAGTGTACTTTCAAGTAAGATTTTTTTTTTAATGTGTATACTTTTTCGTTTCCTAAGTTCTAATCCTTTGCCTTTTCCAAAATGACCAGAGGAAAGGCAGCCTCTGAACTGGGTGAAGAGAGGGGAGCTTCCTAGGAACTTTCTGGCCAGCCAATCTAGCCAAAATGGTTAGTTCCAGGCTCAAAAAATAAGAGGGCATGTCGCGTCCACCCTTGACCAGCAAGAACGACGCAACACCGAGGAATCTTCTTCACACAGTTTTATTCGGGAACCTTGCTTTACAGTGAATGACGGCCCCAGGTAGAGGAAGACGGGGCCTGATATAGTCTACATCTACCAATCACCTAACCCTACGTGGTGCGCCAGGATAGGCTGTCTCCAAGCAGAATTAAGAGGATACATGGCCTTTACCAAATTAGGAGTTGTTTACCACAGAGAGCACTCGCCGTCGGGCTGGCAGAAGGCGGAAACCGGCACCATCTTTTGGGTGCTGTACTTTGCAGCTCCCAACAAGGGCAAACAACAGAGGACCACACCTGATGTTGGCCTCTGCCTTCTACTTGAACCTGGCCAACATGCGCACACTCACACACACACGTGCTCACATCCATACATCACATAGACAATAAATTAATAAGTAAACAAAAATAAGTAAATCATAGCAAAAAAACCAGTATGACAGAAGGAGTTGGGGATGTAGCTTATCTAGGAAATGCTTGCCTAACGTCACAAAGAAAGCCTTGGGTACACAGGGAAATATAAGTATCTTACATGTAATTTTAGTTAAACATAAAACAATGTACTTTCCTATGGCTTTTTCAAACATCCTCGGTATTATTTATCCCTCATCCCTCTCCCGCCATCAGAAGTTCCTTCTCTCTGCCATCCTCAGTTAAAGTCATCTCCCCATTTTTCCCATTTTCCCCCTTCATAGCACCCATGTCCTGCTATTCCCCTCTCTACAGTTCTTTCTTCCCTCTTCACCCATCCTGGTCCCTTTTTGCTTTCCTTGTTTCTGTGGTTAATCCAGGTTACATACTCAACATCTGAAGATTCAGAGCTAGTAGGATCCATGACTTAGAGAAATCATACAATATTTATCCTTCTGGGCTTGAGTTACCTCACTAAGTTTAATGTTTTCTAGTTCCATCCATTTGCCTGCAAAGTTCATGATTTCATTTTTCTTTACTGCTGAATAGTACTCCATAGTCTATATGTCCCATGTTTCCATTACTCATTAGTTAATTTAAGCTGTTTCCATTTGCTGGCTTTTGTGAATAGAGCAGCAATAAACACGGCTGAACAATTATCTGTGGAGTAGGGTGTGGAGACCTTTGGGCACACTCTAAGGAATGGTATAGCCAGATCATATGGTAGATTTATTTCTAGGTTTTTGATAATTTTCCCCACTGGTTTCCAGAGTAGCTGTACCAGTTTACAACCCTACCAACAGAGGACAAAAATCCCCCTTTCCCTACATCCTCTCCAACATTTGTTAACAGTTGTTTTCTTGTTCTTAGGCATTCTGACTGAGGTAAGATGAGCTCTCAAAGTAATTTTAATTTGCATTCCCCTACTAGTAAGAATGTTGAACATTTTCTAAGATATTTGTTAACCATTTTTTATTTCTTATTTTGAGACCTCTCTGTTCAAATCCATAGTCCATTTTTAATCAGGTCACTCATTTTCATGACCTTGGATTTCTTGAGATATTTGTATATTCAAGATATTAAGCCTTTATCAGATATATAACTGGCAAAGATTCTCACTACATGGGCTTTCTCTTCACTCATTTGATTGTTTCCCTTGCTGTACAGAAACTTTATTGTTTTATGAGGTCCCGCTTATCAAGTATTGGCCTCAATTTCTGGGCAAATGGAGTCTATTCAGAAAGTCCTTTCTTACACCTATATTTTACAGAATACTGCCTATGTTAATGCTCCCCCACAAGAGCCATAGACCAACACAACTCCCAGTCCCTGGCATGAAAAACCTTCTTTTGAGTTTATTTTAGTTACTTTTCTAATGCTGTGGCCAAGGCAACTTATAAAAGAAAGCATGTGATATGAGGCCGATGGTTCCAGAGGGTTAGATTCCATGACCATCATGATGGGGAGAATGGAAGCAGGCAGGTAGGCATGGCACTGGAGCAGAAACTGAGATATCACATCTTCATCCACAAGCACAGGGCAGAGAGAAAATTCACTGGGAATCATGTGGGCTTTAGAAACTTCAAAGCCTACCCCCAGTAATACATTTATAGGGGTTCATATCATTCAAACCACCACAGAGTTATTGGTGGGGGAGTCCAGGCAACTCACAAAACAATAAGCTATTGCCATTGCCCTTGGTTGCCTCACAGAATTAGAAGGTGAGGAACTGTTGCTGATGACACCACACACTTTGAACACAGAACTCATAGGAATCAGGCTAACTCTAAACTGGAAGCCTCATCCCTAAGGAGTAGCTTTCATAGTACCAGAAGTTGTTATGTGCGTTGCTAAGGGGAAAAGCAATCAGTAGTCCTACCCAGCTGTGATGCTCATGCTCATGAATCACAGCAATGCTGCCAGCGTGGCAAGAAACCCCCCAGGGTACAATAGTAGCACTTACATCTTGAAGGTAGCCAACAGTCATCTAATTGGACTTAGAGCTCACTCAACAGTAGGGGATCTATGCCTGGTACTGTAAATCTAACTAACTCCATATATAGTGAGGCCATGGAACCTAAAGGAGAGCCTCCTTAGTGCTGCTTCCCCAAATCAGTATAATCTCTAACTGCATTCTTAATACTAACTTTTATATCCACAGCAAAATGGAGCTCTCACCCCTCATCAAAGAAGCTTCCATTTGCAGCAGACAGTGACCATTACGGAAAGCTTCAAGTGGGTCAAAATGCAGAGACCTGGTTATGGAGTGTCCATACTCTATAGATAAGTCTACAGTACAACTCTCTACTTAAAGCTTAGGGAACATGGCAGAAGTGAAACTGGAAAAGTTGTAGGAACCAGAAGACCAGGCCATCTACTGCAATCTTTTATAAATGACAGGAAATCGGAACCCATGAAATAGGGTGCTCAACAATATAGATGTGTAAACAAAAACTGAATAATCCCAGCATCAGTTGACATGTCAACATGGATGGGGGAAATTTCATAAGGTCCCACCCGTGGATAAAGAGCTGCAGGCATTTAATTAATTAATGGCTGCTTCAAGAAGGAGACTCGGTTTTCCTCAGGGATGAGCTCCCAGTTGGTTATCTGATATCAAGTGGTCAGCCCTAAAAACGTACATACTAGCAACACTCAACAACTGAACAGATTGTACTTAAACATTTATTAATTTATATATTTAGGTGTGTGTATAACAATAATAATTAAAGAAAAAGAGGCCATAAATTTGAGACAGAGTCGGGAGACCATGTAGAAAGACGGAAGGGAGGAAATGATGTATAGTACATCTATATGGATTTTTTTTAAAAAAAGACATAAGATTCCTGGTTCAGAGAAGAAGTACTTTATTACTTGTAACTACAATACCCAAAGGATCAGCATGTTCCTGGCTGCCCAAGTCCCAGATCTCCCAGGGGACAGAGAAACAGATGATGTTTGCTCAAGCTATGGTTATGTAATAGGGAAAGTAGGCCACATTCAGGAAACCCAAGCCTCAGAGGGAGACAGCATATTCAGTGTGGTGAACAACAAACAAACCTATGCTTTGCTCTAGAGGGAGACAACAGCCCTGTCTTCCAAGACTCCATACTACATAGTTTGGAACACAGGGATTCAGTGCCTCTGCCTGTATAATATGCAAAAATGAATTTTCTCACTAGATAAAGGAACAAGGGAAAACCATTATGTAAGTAATATTATAAAAATAGCTACTGCCTAAATGTTAGCAACTGCATATGTTGTGCCAAGTGTTAAAAATTTATTTTAAATCAACTAGTATAAAACAATTTGTAATATGAAAAACAGCTAGAGGAGCCCTGAGTATGGTACCCAGCAACCCATAAGCCAGGTATAGTGTCACATGCATATAATCCAACACTCAACAGGTAGAGTGGAGCAGAAGTTCAAGATCAACCATGGCTATCTATATAGTGACTTCAAGGTCAGAATGGGATACATGAGACACTGTCTAAAAACAGGATGCTCACCATGAATAGAAGCTGTAATGATGGGGTTTGAGAGAACTACAGCCAGACACTTGGAAAGGCCTTTGGAATAAGAATGTGGAGAGATGGCCGGGCATTGGTGGCATACGCCTTTAATCCCAGCACTCGGGAGGCAGAGACAGGAAGATCTCTGTGAGTTCGAGGCCAGCCTGGTCTCCAGAGCAAGTGCCAGAATAGGCTCCAAAGCTACACAGAGAAACCTTATCTCGAGGAAAAAGAAAAAAGAATGTGAAGAGAAATAGTCTCCATTAGCCTCCTAAATTGATAAATACATCAGTGAGTAAAGATCCATCTATTCATAGTGGTGAAGCCGACTTAAATATGCTAACACACTGAGATAGTGAAAGGGGCTGTTTCCTCTAAACAATTCCTAAAAGAACAGAAGTCTTGAGACATGCTTCATTCAAGTTAGTCTTATCTACCAGGACTGCCCAGAAAGCAACTCCGTTTGTGAGCATGGAATGTATGATCTCAAACTGAAAGTGATCAGGAATTGTGTACCTTTGAATGTGATAAGGTTTTCTAGCATGAATATGCATGCATGTTTTCCTAATAAGATCCCCATGCCTCTTATCCATGAGAAGACACTGCTTTGGGAATTATTTTGCTGCCAGTAGTAAACCTCCCCATTCACAAATGCCAGGAGAGAAGCTGGGACGCTACCACAGTGGAAAACATGCTAAGGTTCTTTCTGGACAAGAATCCTGAATGATAAGGATTCCCCTCTCCGAATCTGTTGAAATAATCTCATAAGCACTTGTAGATATGGGCTTACTTGTGTAATGGATTTTTCTATAGCTAGGACTAAATTAACACAAAAGGACAAAACTTGAATTAACACCATCTTTGCTTTCAAGTCTACATGGAAAAGTGGCTGGTTGTACACTTTACACTAAACCAGAGGATCCCAGTAAAAATTGAGAAAAACTTTTGAGATACTATGAAAATACTTACTGCCTAAAACATGGAGTGAAAATGAAAATATGTAAGCATAATTCCAAGCCATGTTGTTCAAGGTCTAGTTGTAAAAAGATCAAGTCCATTTTCAGAACCTTGATGTTTGTATTCACCTAATAGTAAATGTACTCATGCTTATCATGGGTGAAATTAATTGATGATGTTTCAGGTTAAATAAATTGATAATTCCCTCCTTTCACCTATATACCATAGCATATCATTATGACATACTCCAGAGTATTCAATCCCAAATATTGCAGCTAATGTACTCTGTAATTAATCTTTATGCTTTTGTTATATGATGAAAATATTTAGTAGCTATCTAACCACCGGGCACAAAAACAGCATCATGATTTTGTAAGATGCAATTCTCAGGTTATTTCAATCACTTGGTGTATTTTTCTTTATGGCCCACACACCATACATTTTAACATAAAATTTTAGTTGTTAAAAGACATGTTTTTCTGTCTAATTTACATTACTCTTTTTTATCTTCTTTTGTTGCTATTGTTTTTGTTCACTTTATAATTGTGTGCTTTTTTAGAGACTTCATTTATTTATTATGTATACAGTTATCTGCATGCATGCTTGCACACCAGATCTCATTACAGATGGTTGTGAGCCACCATTTGGTTGCTGGGAATTGAACTCGGGTCCTCTGGAAGAGCAGTCAGCGCTCTTAACCTCTGAGCCATCTCTCCAGACCTATAATTGCCTATAATTGTGTTTTTACATTGTAGCCCAGGTTAGCCTCAAACTTGTGCCAATCCCTCTGTTTAAAAAAACATCTGGGTCCTATTAACAAGAATCCTTATCATTACATTTGAGCCATCTTCTAAGAAGATAAAAAAAAAAAAGAAAAAAAAACTCAGAGATAAGCCAGAGGGTTTCTCTGGATGGGCAGTGCTTGTGGTGCTGAACCAGACAGTAAATGGACTGCTCATGTCAGCTGTCATGAAGCATGGCAGCAGCATTACACGCCTCTTCATCGTGTCCTGCTCCTTGGTGGTCAATGCTGTGCTTTCAGCATTGCTGCTACAGCTACAGCTTACAGCCGTCTTCTTCCTGGCCACACTGCTCATTGGCCTGGCTGTGTGCTTGTATTATGGAAGTCCCTAAGGCCTTGGCCACACCCACTCTCACTTGTGGCTGTGTAGATTAGATGCAACCACCAGAGCCACCTCCCATCTCACCACCACACCCCACCCCAGCAGCCCTGTAACAAGTGCCTTGTAAGAAAAGCTAAGGTGGTCATGTTAGCCTTTGGATGTTCAGGTGGGTGAGCGTTACCGCTAGGAGGCATAAAGAGTGGGCTTGGTTAAGGAAACACCTAACTGCATCCCTATATTCCTTTATACTAAAGAACTGGGAACCCCAAACCCAGGCTTAGGCAGCTTGTCCTTGAGGAACCCTGCCTTGTCCTGCATGAACATGGCTACTTCATGTGAAGTTTTGTTCCTGCCTGCAGTGGTCACTCCTGAAGACCCCTTGCCCTGAAGCTTCATGTTGTCTGCCCCGCACAGCATGACTTCCACAGAAGGGATAATTAGTTTGCCCACTCCATGGTGCTGTTTCTCTTACCCAGCCATTCTAGAAAGGTCAGAGGGGGCTGGAGTTTGACTCATCTCAGGGAACACTGCCCCTGGACCCTGGCTTAAGCCTACACTCCTGACCCCTGTGCTAACTCAGGGGCCCTGTTGTAGCCCACTTCACCTCTAAGGCACTTAGGAAGTACTGTTTTTCCCACTCTTGCCCCCTCCCAGTGGTGTCCCAGCTCCCAGCAGCCAGGGAAGGCTCTGCAGAGTAACCAGGGACCAGATACAGAAAACATTTATAGCTAATCAGTGTCTAACTACTTAAGCAATAAGGTCTTAATAAAGTGTTCATGGTGTAGGATGCTTCCTACAACCATTCACAAAAAAAAAAAACTCAGAGACAAATCTGTGACCTGCTGAGAGAACAGCTAGCTACAAGCCCTGTTTCCATAGGAAAAGGCATATGCAGCATTTCTCTTAGTGGCTACAGTTGCTCTCCTATAAATTACTTCTGAGCCCAGTACCAAATATGGCCAGTGATTGTGCTGTGAGCCTGAATACTTAGCTTATTAGATGATAGATAGAAGATAGATAGATAGATAGATAGACAGATAAAACCCATGATGGCTATTCCAATGACTGTGCTATGGCTACAGTATAAAACCCAATTATAAAATCCTAGGTTCTCATTTCCACCTTAAACAATTAAAGTCATTTAAAAAAATTATACTGCAAGTCTTTAACTAGCATAAAAGTAAAGTTATCAAAAATTTATCACCTCACATTTGCTACATGACAGACATCATTTCCAGTTAGGCCAAGTGAAACAGAAAGTGTTAAAAAAAATATGGCTGCTTAAAAAATCAATTTGCAGAAAAAAATGAGTCATAAAAATATACTAACAATCAAGATATAGCATTTATAAACTTGCAATTTATTATTTAATATAAAATTATGAACAAACTTATTTTCTTATTTTCAAACTTGTTTGATGGATATTGTTGCTATCTAATTATGTTTTATACACAGTATTATTTTTAAATGCCCTTTTGCATTTTAATACCTCTATATGTGCCTTTTTTTCTTACGGTAAAATACAGCTGACCTGAATGGCATTCAGGATTTTTTTTGTTTGGGGGACTGTAGGAACACTAAACGCTAGTCTTTTCTATCAAAAAAAAAAAAAAAAAAAAAAAAAAGAAAAGAAAAAAAAACTATACTGCTCTTTATACCCCCAGTTCTTACTAACATTGATATATTTTGAAGACAGGAATCTAATTAGATACTTAAAATTAAAACTTAATTTTAAAATTAAAATTAGAACTAGGTAAGAAGTAATGAAAATGAAAAATACTCAAGATAGAACCAAGAATTGGTCACAATTAACTCCTTATTATGCAGGCCTAGGTGATAGGGAATGTCCATGGGGAATGTCCTTCTGTGTATGTTTATCTTATTGATTGTTGAATAAAGCACTGTTTGGCCAATGAGGCAGCAAGTTAGGCAGGACAAGGAGTCAAAGAGGATTCTGGGAAATGTAGTAAAAAGAAGTCTTGTGATACAGGCAGGAAGTGACATAGCAGGCAGACTCATATATAAGCAGGGACAAACAGGAAGTCATTCTCTTTCTCTTGCTCTTCCTCCTGCTCTCTTCTCTACGGAGCCGTCATGTGGTCCTGGGAGGAGGACGCCAGCAGAAGGCATCCTCAATAAGTCTTATAAAATATATAAATTTATGATAATTAACTGAGCAAGCAGATAAGAAACCCTAGTCAATTGGCCAGCAGCATTGTAAACTAATATAA
The DNA here is from genome assembly GCF_003668045.3 of Cricetulus griseus. Classification (NCBI taxonomy): domain Eukaryota; kingdom Metazoa; phylum Chordata; class Mammalia; order Rodentia; family Cricetidae; genus Cricetulus; species Cricetulus griseus. Next base: position 36,439,610 of record NC_048601.1, on the reverse strand, counting down.
GTCTCTGTGTGTTATTTGGGGCCCTAGAACAGCGGGTGGAACTTGGGCAGAACTCAGGCGGCTGACGGAACCTGTAAGAAAGACAGAAAGTAGAAGCATCCAACATTCATAACATCAGGGCTGGAGATGTCATTCTAAGCCTTTGTATCTGAACCATGTTTGTGGAGGAGGGTCATTAACTTGTCCTGGCTACATATTGAAGACTAACCTGGGCAACAAATCGAGATCCTGTCTCAAAATAAGGATAACTTATGAGTCCAGGGAAGTTGAAAAAGGAGACAAAACCCAAAGAATCCTGCATGATTCCCATGTTTTAGAGAGTAGGGCTAGGAGCCTGATAAAAGAACACTTTAAATGCAAACTACAGGAGGTAAGAGGCTGGGGAGATCAGTTAGTGGATAAAGCACTTGCTACACAAGAGTGAGGACAAGTGTTCAAAGCCCCCAAACCAAAGTAAAAGCCCAGCAGGTGTGGCGGCTGCCTGCAATCCCAACTCCCCCTAGGCAGAGAAAGGGTGGATGTACAAATTAAGGTACATGGGATTAGAATAAATATAGGTTAATTTTATTCAGAGAGAAGTCACATAAGAAGCTGATGACCCACAAGATCCAGCTCCAAGGATCCACACCCAGCTGCTCTCTGTGACCCGACTAGAACCAAGAGAGAGCAAGCCTGTCCCGGACCCCAGACCAAATACCACATGCTCATGTATGCACCTGTGACTCGCCAAAACAGGCGTGGTCAGCACCATGGATGCCGCTGGTTGGAACTCTCACTACAAAAGGGTACTCCCCCACCTCCACCACACAAACTGGCTAGCTATATTAGCCTAGAATCCAGGAGCTCTAGGTTCAGCAAAGAACCCTGACTCAACAAATAAAGTGATCAAGGAAAAAGCCATTGTCAACTTTGATTTTTCCATATACAGCCCTCACACACTGTATATGCACACACACACACACACACACACACACACACACACACACACACACGTATGGTCACAAACATGCAAGCATTTATACATACATGTATGACCACAAACATGCACACATACACATACATATACATGTGTGTATACATGTACATGTACACATGTGTATATGTAATGCTGCTTTGTATTAAGTTTTACACTAGACCACAACAAAGCAGACTAAAAATAAGATAGAGTCACTTGTCACCAAGCAGAAACTAAGCTGTTTATCTGACCTTTCAGAGAACTAAAGGATTGCAGAGATAACAAATTTCCCAGAATAAGAAAATTCCTCTGTCTTAATCTCTGGTGCTAACTAATCAGTTATTTACCTATTCATCCATATTACTGCCCATACCTTACAAGGATAAAGTAATTCTGAAAGGACCAGTCTTCTTTTGCTCATTGCTTTTATTTTTCCATCCCTTCTCTTCCTATAAAATTAATGTTATGCTTAGAAAATCAAAATGCTTATTCTATTATATATATATAATATATCCAGATATATTATATATATAATATATTCACACACACATTTGCAATTTTTTTCTCTAAGACACCAAGATGAAGAACCATTTTGTAAAGCTCCTCCATATATATTGAAGGGTAATAATTCCAAAAACTGGAGTAATTCAGTTATCCTAGTAGATAATTCAGGAAGAGCCTACCTGCAAGCACATATTATGGACTACTCATCAACTATTCCCTTCTTCCTCTGAAACCTGTAAGAAGAAAACCCCATTCTTCCACTTAGATCCTGTTGTCTGTCTGTCTATGGCATTAATGTCTCTTCTAATTAATCTTCTATAAGAAGGAAAATGCAACTCAGTGTTCCCCTTGAGCCTCCAACTTTTCAGTCATCAAGACTGAGAATTGAGAAAGCAGTGGAAATAGAAATATATATATATATATATTATAAGTATATATAATATACTATATAAGTATAATATTATATGTATATAATATATGTATTATATGTATATAATATGGAGGGGGTTGGCAACGTTAAAATATTCTACCAGATTTAGAAACTAGGGGGTTATCTCTACTCAAAACTGGATTTTCCCCCCTGACTGGGCGAGAAGAAAGTAAGCTTACAAGGAGAGGACCCTAACACAAATTCTGTCACCAGTCATCCAACTTCTCTAGCGGTTCTACATCAGTAGATATTCTGGTGTCTATTTTCTTCCTCAGCTTAGAAGGAGCATCTCCAAACATCTACTAAACCCTCAAAAAGTTGACCATGCTTCGCAAGGTTCCCCAGAAAAACTAAAACATTTCACGTTCTCTGCCCTGTTTGAATCTGTCTCAAAACAGTGGGATCCAGACCAAAGCACCCTTCAATGCCTAGGGAGCAATCGCATCTCACCTGTTGCTTGTGAGGAACGAAAACTACAACTCCCATGAGAAAGTGGGGCCGCGGAATCCACAACTCCCAGCATCCTCTCAGAGGCCCTAGCCGATCAGGCTAGTAGGCAGAGCGGGACTGTAAATGTCTGCGGAAGCTGTCGAGAAGCGTTCCTTTGGGATAGCCGCAGCTGAGGAGCAGTCCGCGGCTCTGATAGAGCAAGATGTAGCCTGCGGCCTGGAGAACATTCCCGTGAGAGTATGGCCTCTGGGGGCGGGGCCCAGACCTCAGCCTTTCCAGGTAGAGGCGGGACTAGGGAGGCGGGGCCAGTGCATTTTTCTTGTGGGGGTGGAGCTAGAGCGGCTCCTATTTCCCTCCCAGAGGCGGGGCCAGTGCGTTTTTTTTTTTTCTTGTGGGGTGGAGCTAGAGCGGCTCCTATTCCCCTGGAGGCGGGGCCAGTGCTTTTTTTTTTTTTTCTTGTGGGGTGGAGCTAGAGCGGCTCCTATTCCCCTGGAGGCGGGGCCAGTGCTTTTTTTCTGTGGGGGTGGAGCTAGAACAGCTTTTATTTCCTCCCTCCCCCGAGGCGGGGTCCGCGCTCTTCATCCAGGGGCTGGGCTCGAGAGTCCATGGCCCTGCAGGGGTTGACTAGAGGGCTGCTTTTAGTTACCCCAGTCGGGGCCTGAGCCCTTCCAGGTAGGGGCGGAGACAGAGGCCTACCCCCCACCTCCAGGGGAGGAACTAGAGAGCTGCTCTGAGCGACAGTAGGCGAGGCCCTCGCTCTCTGTGTAAGGGCGGGGCTAAAGGGCGGCTCACAACCTCGGGGGCGGCGCTGAGTTCTTCCATGTGGGGCTGGCTTTCAGGGCTGCACACAACCCAAGGGGGCGCTAGGGCACCTTTCCTAAGAGCCGAGAAAGGTAGACGCATAGCTCCCCCACGTGGTAATAGTTGTCAAACTGGCCGTAGCCACAGGCGTCTTTTTCTTTTCTCTAATATTTTTGTTTTTTAAATATTAACAGCATACAGGGTATTTGGTTTTATTACGGCGTTTAAAAATGTGCATTAGCAAAGGTTAATTATGCATAATAGTGAGTTTCATGATGCCATTTTCACACCAGCACATAGTGTGTTTTGATCATATACACGACCACCACTCCTTTCCTCTTTTGTCCCTTTCCCACTCCTAGTAATCCTTCATCTTCCTGGCTAGTGCCCCCTTCAACTTTGTGTGTGTGTGTGTGTGTGTGTGTGTGTGTGTGTGTGTGAGAGAGAGAGAGAGAGAGAGAGAGAGAGAGAGAGAGAGAGAGAGAGAGAAGACTCCTCACAGATCCTTGCCCACCTCCCCCCATGTCTACCCATTTTCATGTTCTTTCTCTTGGGAAAAAAAAAAAAAGCCATTGGCCTGAAGGGAAGGTTCTTAAATGAACAGAATTTAATATTTTTCTATGAACTTGTAAGACCTGAACAAGGATTTTACCTTATTCTTCTTGTGAAATGGCAGCTCCCTATAGTGTGTGTGGTAGAGGGGTGACTTTTCAGAAAGAACACTTTCTCTGGTCTTGTACTCAGAACTTATTGAGGTATCAGAGCAAATCAGTGTCTGGTCTCAACTGTCTCTCATGTAAGAATGGTCTGGTTATGAATCTCAGCTCTTACAGTCAAACTTAGCTGAGGTCTCCTTCATGCTGAGAGGTCTTGGGCAAATGTAAGTTAACTTCTGAAAAGCCTTGGAAGGCTTCTGTGTTGAGTTTAAGTAATAGTACCTCACTATACAGCTGCTTTGGGGGTTACTGTTTCTAGTTCTCTGTGAGAACTCAATAAATGTCCACCACTGTTACTGCCTCAAAGCCCTTGCTCTAACCTTCAACCCCTCCAACTGTGGTCTAAAAGTTGCCTGAGAAATTGGGAATACCCGAAGATTCTGGTGAAAGAACTTTGCCTTGGATGTTGGACTTAGATGATGGTTTAGTCATCCAAGCTACTCCACAAAGCCTGAGGTTTTGTTTTCAAAGTGAAAATAATTTAAAATAGTATACCTTTTTCCCCATCTATTATCAATACAAATTGGACCTGTCTCTTCCTTCCTTCTAGGGTTTCTGTGAGCGGCAAATGGGGCAATAACTTCCATAGCAGATTTCAAAAGGCAAAACAAGATTTTAATTTGAGAAATAGTAACTGTTCTAACAAATTATAATTTGTGGCCAATAATAAATGTCTGCATTTGCATTGACGGTTTATTGTTAATAACACAAGTAACAACAAGATAACACTATATGTGCCAATGAGCCCTTAATGTTTGTTCAGGATCAAACATTACAGAATGTCTGGTAAGAGCACCTATATGTTTTTCTTTATTCATCAAACCATTGAGTGCCTGTAATATGCCAGGCTCTGTAATATCTCAGGTCTAAAAGATGACTTCATTTGGTTGAAGAAGACAACATTTGGTTGCTTTTTATTTTAACTTAGAAGTATCTAACATGAAAGAAAAATGCTCCATTGCTCTATTCTTTTTTTGTTTGTTTTTTTCTTGGGTTTTTTGTTGTTGTTGTTTTGGGGTTTTTTTGTTGTTGTTTTTTGTTTTTTGATTTTTTTTGGTTTTTTTGTTTTGTTTTGTTTTTTTGTTTTTTGTTTGTTTTTTTGGTTTTTCGAGACAGGGTTTCCCTGTGGCTTTGGAGGCTGTCCTGGAACTAGCTCTTGTAGACCAGGCTGGTCTCGAACTCACAGAGATCCGCCTACCTCTTTCTCCTGAGTGCTGGGATTAAAGGCATGCACCACCAATGCCCGGCAAATGCTCCATTCTTAAGTAACTTCAATAAATATTCATTAAGAACTAAACGTATACCAAGTGGTGAGTTGGTATGCAGAGAGTAGAAGAACATACTCCTTACCTTCGAAGCACTAACAGTAGAATGATCCTGCAATTGATTTTAACAGTGTGTGCCACTGAATGAAGTGTGTGTGTGTGTGTGTGTGTGTGTGTGTGTGTGTGTGTGTGTGTGTGTGTCCTTGTGTGTCTGTGTGTATTGTGAGCTCTGCAAGTAAGTTTCCAGTCTTGAATTATATTTCTCTTTGCCTTCTTCTCTAATAACAATCTGTAAAACAGTTGGAATAATGTAATTCTTTATTAGCCTACTTTATTTTATATTCAAACGTAACTAAGAATAACTTAATTAGCAAGGGCAGCTGCCTGTAATCTCACTACTCTAGAGGGAAAAGCAAGAGAACCATGTAGTGATATTTATGATTTATTGAAGCTTGACTGAGGATTCAGAAAAGCAAAGTCAGCCTCAAGCTATGGAGATCAGGCAGTGGTGATACACACCTTTAATCCCAGCAGCCAGAAGCTAGGAGTTGATGGTACACACCTTTAATCCTAGGACTCAGGATTAAGAGGTAGACAACTGTGTAAATCCAAGGCCACCCAGATCTACACAAGAGTGAGTCAGTCTCTAAGAGAATTGTAGCTCACACCTTGAATCCCAGCACTAGAGTGGTATAAAAGACAGGAGCAAGTAGTCAGTAGGAGGCATTCATTCTCCAGCCACACAGAGGAGAGATTACAGTCTGAGGCTTAGTGAGAATTCATGGAGACAGGATCAGCCCATTCAGCCTGAGGCAGAGGTAAGAAGCTAGTGGCTGGCTGCTTTGCTTTTCTGATATTCAGCTTAAAGTTTGAATCCAAATATCAGTCTCTGGGTCTTTTATTTATTCCTGTTACAGAACCATACATGTAAGGGCCTTCCTAGGCTATATAGCAAGACCCTGTCTCCAAAAAATGTTGCTAGGAATGTAGCTCAGTGGCAGAGTGCTTTGTGCTCAAGTTCCTGGGTTTGATTCTCTGAAACATCAAAAGTTAAAAAGGTTTTATATAAGTATCTTCCTTAGAACCCTCACAGTCATTACTGTCCATAAACTCAAGGGATTTTGATGTACTAATCATAGTTTTCAAATTCAAATAAGTACCTGTCTATTTTTAAAAGGAAGAGGGAGGAGAGCAGAAGTCATCTGATTGATCCTTAGACCAACCACTGAAGGCATACATGAAAGTCAAGAGAAAGAAACCATTGTAAAAAGACATTCCTGGTGTTGCAAAATGAGATACTGAACAAAGTAGAACTCAGCCAGGTAATCAGGCAATTTTACTGTTGCAGAAGGATGCACAATGTCCCACATCAGCTGTGCAAGCACATGGTGGGGGGGGGGGTCACTTAACCTATGTCTCACGCCATTGGTGACAGCCCAACCTCACAATCTGACATGATTGGCTACATAATAATGGGTGGGCAGGGGAAGTTTGCAATAGAGAGTTGAGTTTCAAGAAAGTCTACCATCCAGAGTACAGTAAATAGGCAAATTCACAAGAGTTTCACAAGATGGAGGAGTTTATAGAATATAGGTCTATTGGGAGGCATAAAACAAGCCTCACGGTTGCTCAGGCTGTCAGTGGTACTAGTGGTGTAGGATGTTCGTGTTATGGATCCTAGGGACACAGGGTAGAATTCTTCCTGTGCTATGGAAATTCTCTTCCACTGACCTCCACTCCATCTCACCTTCAGCTGTTTTCTTCCATGTATTCCATATACATAAAAGGAATCTTACAAAAAATCAAAACAGCTTACTTGCTGCAAGCCCTGGCTTCACAGGCCCACACAACCATTAAGGCATGAAAACTCAAGGTAAAAATAACTTTATATCTGCTTTGCTTTGGGGTGCTGTGGAAAGAGAAAAGGGAACATTGAAATGTTCACATTAGAAGCCAGCATATCATAACGACCTCGGGGTTGAAAGCCAAGGAGAAAATAAACTAATTGGTTTTCTCAAGCTAAGTCAGGTTTAATCATTTGTCAGGTCCCTCAGATCAACTTCAAACGTTATTTTTAAGATCTCAATTGCGCCTTGACCAGAATTATCTGGCTCACAGTCTCCTAATAGCTGTTAGAAGCAAAAACAAACTGATGGCGCTGGAGGCCAAGTCCAAGGATTCTTGTAACTGGGTTTCAACACAACCAAAAAAGGAAGGAAGGTTTTCACAGTGCTTCCTTGGGATTCAGGATACTTCCTTAAGGGTCATGCTGTTGTTTAAAATCCTACTACTATACAAACTTGGACTTGAGTTTCTGGGGCTTTGATACAAAATGTTAATCAGAACAGTCCCAATTTGCAATTGAAGCTGTCAGAACAAATGGTGTCTGCTGTATGTCTAGAACTACAGATAAGAGGGACACTTCAGGACACACCCCAGAACTCATGCCTTGCCTTTGGACACATGGGGTTGAAAGATGACACCTACCCATTTAACACAGTTCAACATTCAGGTCAGTTCATGCTAACCTAGTTCAGAGAAGGAAGAAATCATCATGAACAAGAGGAGTCAAGATAGTTTATTTATTTTTTTAACATGCTATATGCTGCTTCTGTTTTGGCTTCCTGGATAATTACTATTTATATTTTTTTCTCAAGTATTTTTGTGGAAAAAAATCTGGAATCTCTATCCAGGATGTACTTTATAGGGAATCATTTCACACTGATCATTTTGCATTTATTTCTAGCTCTTGCATATGAGAGTGCAAGAAGAGTAAAAGTTCCCTTCTTGTCCTTTATGTTTTTCTGCTGATTACAAATCCCAATATATACATAAGACAGTAAGGCAGTGTTTGTTACTAAGTGAAGGCCGGGTCAGCTCTTACTCTCCTCACTCAAAATGAGTAAGTCACCAAGGAGAGGAAAGTATTTCATAGACCAGATTTTTGTTTGGATATGTTTGCAGCCAGGAAAGTTTTTTTTTTCACCACCTACTACAATGCCTGATTAATTTTGCTTAAATTTTTTCTTAAATTTGCATGCCAGTCCCAATTGTAATCATTTACAGATTCTTTCTTAAATTTTTCTTTATAAGTGAAATAGAAAGAATAGATAGTAAAGGGAAAGTAATATTTTTAAAGCAAGTTCCAGGCCCTTAGTAGCATTACCTCCCTAGGAGTTTGTGATAACCACCCCCAATATGAGTATTTTCCCTGTCGTTATTGTTGATCTACAGCTTAGCAAATCATTTGCCAAGAGTCACCATGGTAATGTGATCCTGACTCTGTATGTGTCTCCAAACAGTCCACATTCTGCACTGAGAAGCGCTGGTGGTTTGGCCCTGTGTTCCTGGCCACAATTGTGAGTTTTTCTGCCTGAACTACTGCATAGTTTGTTCCAATATCTTAAACCCAGTTGGAAGCCTCTTTGTTCATTTACATCGCTGACTACATTTTTCTAGTCATTTCCTGTCACCATTCCCAGCTTTTACCCTACTGTGCTAGCCAGAGCTCTCTTGATTGCATGAAACATAAACATCCCTCAAACTGGCTCAAGCCACGGAGGGAAAGAATTGCCTCACATACAAGAAATGTCCAAACGTGGCTACCATAGACCTGTCTGTATCAAGACTCAAATGATGTCTACTAATGTCTCACCACTACACTTCCTGTTTGTAGAGTAAAAGGTTCAAGCCCACTTCTGGGTTTGAAAGCCCACCAAAACCTACCAGTTCCTGAGCTTGAAATCCCACCAATCCCTGAGCTCAAAATCCCATCAATCCCCATACTGAAAAACTCTCCCTCTAAGAAGCACTATGTAAAACTTTGTTCCTGCTCAGTTCCTTGTTGCTTCTTGCCCACACAGAGGCAATCACCCTCTTGTGTCTCTCCCAACAAATCTCTTGTATGAGGTTTGTTGTGCATTGTGACTTTGCTAGGCTCCTGACTGCCATGATACTTTTCCTTTCAGAGCTATAAAGCTTGTAGAGTGGAAACCTCTCCCTTCAAAGCTGTGTCATGCACATTGGGGAAACCATTCCCGTCAGAGCTGGAACACACTGTTCACACTTCTGCTTCCCTTTCCAGTACTTGGCTAGACAGGAGGTTTTGTCTCATTGGTAAACTTGATATTGAGTATTATGTGGAGGGGTCCTACTTCCTTCTTTATATCGGTAACCAAGGTATGTTCTGGCTTAGGTGATATGCTTGGCTACAAACTAAATACTTCCCGATACTCTTTAGTTGTTGTTGTTCTTGGTTGTGTTTCTCTTTTTGAGGTGGGGGTCTCATAGCCTAGGATGATCAGGAACTGTCTGAGGCCAAATTCAAGGATCTTGAACTTCTGTCCCCCTTGCTTCCATCTGTGGCATGCTGGGCGCAACAAGCCTGTGTGCCTCCACTGTGGATTATGTGGTACTGAGGATGTAACCCAGGGCATCCTGCATGCTGAACTAGTACTCCACCAACTGAGCTGTACCCCCAATCCCAAACCAAACACTTGAAAAGAATAGTGATGTTTTGTTTAGCCAGGTCAGCTTCTGGAATGATCTGGAACCCTTATCCAAACCTCTGCATCAAAGGTAGAGAGACTTCTGGGAGGAGCTAGGGGAATAGCATAGCTGCTGTTCTGCCCTTGGTGTCCTGTAGGTACAAGAAGCCTTCAGGTATAAGTAACCTTGTGGATTAATTTGGTCCAAAGGTTTGTAATAGGAAATAGGGTGCAGACAGACTGAAAAGTGTTAACAAACTGGATCCATTTCAGTTAAGATCAAGTGGTTCCTCCCAGTTTGCAACACACATCCCAGCATCAAAGTTTAACAGTTTGCTGAACATACACATTGGAATAGAATGCCTAATGATTGATGACCTCAAATTATCTCTGAAAAGACTGATAATCACATCATAATATATTAAACATGGTTTTTAAAAGGTTTGGAGGTGTTGCTCTTTGTTGGGGGTTTTGCTTTTGGTTTGGTAATATGGAGCCTCCAATCTAGTGCCTTTTACATGATATGTAAATGCTACCATTGAACTATTATCTCCCTACCTCAAAAGATTATTCTTCACTATAGTTATGTTTTAAATCAGTTAAATACTTTTCTTCTATAGTATTTTTCTAACCATTTATGGAGGAGAAACATGAAGAAAGATGAAGTTAAAATGATTTATAATCATCACTGGTATCAGGGTCAATGATTCCATACATATTTTTTTTATTCTGGCCTGGTAAAATGGCTCAATGGGTAGAGACACTTCCTGCCAAACTGGAAATTTGCCTTGAAGTCTGTATTGTCTGTACAAAGATATCTGAAGCTCATTTGGAATTTGCTGCCATTGTAACCCAAGTGTGAAGGAGCTCAAATTGCCAGACTGTATAACTATGGAATTTTTATGTGTTTATATGTAAAAATATATTCATCTATCTATCTATCTATCTATCTATCTATCTATCTATCTATCTATCTATCTCTATGTCTGTCTCTGTATCTCTGTCTCTGGAAGAACAGCAGTGCTCTTAACCTCTTAGCCATCTCTCCATCCCCCTGTATCTCTTTCTCAATGTTTTGGATCAAATCCAGAACATCCCTTGCACATGATAGGAAAATATATAAAAGAATATTTCATAGTAAATTATGAACTGGGCCAGTACCTCAGCAGTAGAGCACTTACCTATCATGTGTGAGGCCCTATGTGAAATCTTCAGCACAGCAAAAATAAGTAAAATAGAATAAAGTAGTCTCAATTTTTTTATTTTTAAGTAGAAAATATCAAATGGAACTAATTTTTAGAATGGGAAATACTTTCCTGGTTAGAAAACTGCAGTAAGTCAGACTTATTTTAAAAGGAGTCATCTGTGCTGGAAAAAGAATCATTTTATAGTTCAGTGACTTAGTACTGTACTTTAAAAGGATATGCTCCTTGAGGAACAAATCAGTTTTAAAAATACTCTTCATGAAAAGTTTCACAAGGAGATCACAAAATCTTCATTTTACAGCTACTTCTTGAAACGCCTCAATAACCATTTACATTTCAACGTTGAATCATTAAAAAGCCAAAAGTGGCTTCTGGATAAGACAGCACTCACTGCATTTGATGGACAGGGGCATCTTTTTTTGAGAGTTCCTTCATCCCTGGAGGACATCCCTACACAGCTAAAGTGGTAAGACACAATGCAAGCAGAAGCTTTTTAACTCCCCACCCCCAAATCACTGTCGAAGCAGAAGGCTGGCCTGTCCCCCACCCCAGACTCCCACTCTTCACCTTCTTAATCTTTCAACAGGAATGCCAATCCTCCTCCAGTTCTGTGCTTTTTAAAGTATAGGCTTCTGCACTTAACCACACAGCTCCAACGAGCCTCCCCAGGGAGTGTCACTACATGCTGTTCAATGTCTTTCTAAAGATGGGCCCAAGAGACACCCTGTTAACAGCGGACCAAGATGGGCAATTCCAGCATCCCTCCAGTTTCTGAATAATCCTTACCCCCACATGAAAAGCCATGCATTTGGTGCCACCTTACAGAACCACTCTTACCAAACTCCGTTGACACAGTGACATGCCACTTTACTAAGGGTCAGAATAAAAACAGCTCCCAGGAACTGCCTCCTACAAAAGAATGGTGTGGAAGAACACGCTGATGAAATTTCTTTCTTGTATTTGTACTGGAAAAGTCAATATTGCTTCTGATATAGTGAGATTGTTCCTTACAGACAGTGCAAGACTTGTGCCTAATCATACACCCTCTTTGAACTGACTGATTCTGGGTGAAGCCAATTGTTCAGTCTGTTTCTGCTTCACTCCTTATATGTCTAAGCTCACTGGACAGGTTTCTTTCACCCTGGGTTAGTCGGCTTTCTGCTATTGTCACAAAACACTTGAGATAATCATCTTAAAAAGTTGTTGGGCATGGTAATCAAAGCACTTTAGAGGCTGAGACAGAAGGATTACCAGAAGTTTCAAGACAGCCAGACACTATCTTACCCCCACTCTCACCCCATACACTCTACATACAAGGGAATGGTTTCTTGGGGATCAAACTTTGTAGGTTCCAGTCTAGCATTGACTGTCCCTGTCTCTTGTCCTTTTGGAAGTATGTAGTACAGGAAATTGTTCATGGTAGCTGAGAAGCAGAATAAACACAGGAAAATACTGGATCCCAATATTCTCTATGAGGGCTGTGCCCAATAAACAGCCTCTCTCCTACTAGGCTCCACCTCTTAAATGTCACACCATCTCCCAGTAGAACCTCAGACTAAGGAATGAGCCTTGAACACGTAGGCCTTTGGGTATTTACCCAAGCCACTGCACACCCCACGCTTGCCTTTTATTCGTTACCACACCTTTAAAAAACAATCTTATTAAGTCCTTTTGGGAAAGAGGGGGCTATAAATACAGTTCCATGTAAGCAACATTTTTTTGTACATAAAATTTGTTAGGTTCTTAAGAGGATGTGTGGTGTGTGTGTGTGTGTGTGTGTGTGTGTGTGTGTGTGTGTGTGTACACGTGTGTGTATGTGTATGCACCTGTGTGCGTGCCATATGTATAGTGCCTATAGAACCCAGAGGTTGACACTGTAAGTCATCCTCACTTGCTCTCCACTGTTTCTTTGAGGCAGGGTCTCTTACTGAACCTGGAGCTCACTGATCAGCTAGACAGGCTGGCCAGTGAGTCCTGGGTATCTTGCAGTCTCCACATCTGCAGGGCTAGCCTGGCGGGTGCATGCTGCCATATCAGACTCTTCTGTGTCTCCTGGGGGATTAGAGTCAGATAGTTGTGCTTGTATGGCAAGCAGTCTACGAACTGAGCCATGTCCCCAGTCCTAAGAGATACTTAAGCTTCAGGGTTTAAAATTGTGCTTCTTAACACCTGTAAGGAAATAATTAAGACAGCAGACTATCCACAAAGATTTTTAGATTTGAAGCTTTCTTTTTCATATTTTATAAACGTAATGTTTTGAAAATGTGGGTACATTTAAAACACCAAGAAATATTTCAGATTATCCCTTTGTCATTTAATAAGAACAGAATTTCTCTACATGTGTCAGATACATCTATAAGTTATATATTGATACCTACTTAACAAATTCCATTTTAGAATTATTTCTGTGATTGATTTGACATTTATGATTTCAACCCCAGAACAAACCCTGGAATAACTCATAATGAATATATGTATGTATATACATTATCCGGTAAAGCTAAAGGGGGAAAAAAAGCTCAGGATAAAATATTGAACTCAATGCAGACATCAAATTTAGTAGCTTTTGGTCCAAGTGCTTGAGAATAAACAACTGAGTTCTTGGCCCTAAACAGAACATCTTTATCAGTCCTCCCACTCCTGCCAAAGCTCAGGGAACATCACAGAAGAGGAGGCAGGGAAGATGTAAGAGCTGGAGGGTGGGGAGGAGTGGAGCTGGAGGGTGGGGAGGAGTGGAGCTGGAGGGTGGGGAGGAGTGGAGCTGGAGGGTGGGGAGGAGTAGAGCTGGAGGGTGGGGAGGAGTAGAGCTGGAGGATGGGGAGGAGTGGAGCTGGAGGGTGGGGAGGAGTGGAGCTGGAGGGTGGGGAGGAGTGGAGCTGGAGGGTGGGGAGGAGTGCTGTGAAATGCCATGTTCTGGACCTGATGTGGCTGGTGCCCTCACAAATTCACAGAAGCTGTAATTAGCTATGAAAACTTACACAAGATCAGGCCAGCCAAAATTTCAGTCTCGATGAGGAAGTAACTCCTGAGAAACCTCCCCTAACTTAGGAGCTGTTGGCAGGTGACAGCGGCTGACAGGAGGAGAACCATTCTGTGGGGTGAGACTACTGACAGGTTACCCACATTCCAGGAGATGGCCCTACATCCATGCACACATGAACAGCACTGAATGGGCTATTAAAAAAGAAGACATGAAGCTGAGAGGCAGCTATGGAGGGGTGCGTTATGATCACAGTTGATCATACGCATACACATACATAATTCTCAAAGAATAAACAATAGTGTTTCAGTTCCTGAGATCCAAAACTATTTAAGGAAACAAAACGAGTTTCAAAGATTTCAATTCCTGATTATAGAAAAAAATTATATTGTTATTTTTATTCTTGGAAGACCACAAAACTTTAAAGTGTTGGAAGTTAGATTTTTGAACTGGAGATGAAAGACCCCAGACCCTGAAGGGCCACAGGATCCTGAGAAGCCCCCAAGACTCAGAAACCAAACCAAGAGCTGCAAAAGGAAGAGAGAGTTTATTGAATGAATGCTCATCCGGGGGTCAGCAATACCGGGAAAGCTGCACACCCTAGCAAGGGTTATAGGCTCCTTTTATAGGGAAAAACCACAAATCAGCATACATGCATGGGGTACAAAGTGATTGATTACAAAGTGATTGATTACAAAGTATGATTTCATATTAATGAGGTCACCCAGGTGTGACCTGGTTTTCTACAAAGGAAAAAACCACAGAATGTACTCTGGAGAGTCCTTGATTGTCTGTTGGCCAGTAAGGTGTGACCCAAAGAGGGTTGTCTTGGCGATTGCCCCTGTCTAAACCATAGAATGTTCCCGGGGTTGGGGCCAACTTCCTTGTAATGGGCCAAGGCCTATGGGAAACTTTTCTCTTTGTGAACTAAAATCTTTCAGAGAGAGCTCTCTGTGGGTCAGGGAAGTTGCTGTTTTTGCAAAGCATCTGAGTTTGGTTCCTAGCACACCTGTTGGGCAGCTCATAACCTCCTGTAATGTCAGCTCCAGGGGATCCTATGTCCTCTACTGACATATAACACACACAGACACACATTCACGTAAGTAAAAATCAAAGTAAATCTTTAAAAATTAATTTCATTAAGTAGGAGAAGGATATTCTTGGGTCATGTTTCAATGTGTTGTGTTTTGTGAGTTTGTTTTGTCATATTTTTATATATGCTGGGATTAGGAAATGTCCACACTGAAAGCTGTCCATCTATTACTTTATATGAAATGCATGGATGCCACTCTAACCAGCATTTTTCGTTTTTTGCAGTATACTCCTGACCATGTAGCTGGGCCTGGAGCAGACATAGACCCCACACAAATAACCTTTCCTGGGTGTGCTTGCGTCAAAACTCCATGTCTCCCAGGCACTTGCTCCTGTCTCCGCCATGAGAATAACTATGATGACAATCTGTGCCTCAGGGACATAGGATTGGAAGCAAAGTATGCCAAACCAGTTTTTGAATGCAATGTCCTCTGCCCGTGTGGTGAGCACTGTAGAAACAGGGTGGTTCAGAATGGTCTGCAGTTCCATCTCCAGGTATTCCAAACGGATAAGAAGGGCTGGGGACTACAGACCTTGGAATCTATACCCAAGGGGAGATTCGTCTGTGAGTATGCTGGCGAGATTTTAGGATTCTCTGAAGTACAGAGAAGAATTCACCTACAAACAACACATGACCCAAATTATATCATCGCCGTCAGGGAGCACATTTATAATGGACAGGTCATGGAAACTTTTGTCGACCCTACCTACATAGGAAATATTGGGAGATTCCTGAATCATTCCTGCGAACCAAACCTGTTGATGATTCCCGTCCGAATTGACTCAATGGTGCCTAAACTGGCACTTTTTGCAGCCAAAGATATTTTGCAGGGAGAAGAACTCTCTTATGACTATTCAGGAAGATTCCTTAATCAAATAAGCAGTAACGACAAAGAAAGGATAGACCATGGACGACTAAGAAAGCCTTGTTACTGTGGAGCCCCATCATGCTCCACCTCCCTGCCCTATGACAGTTCACTCTACTGCCCCTTAGAAAAACCACACACCAGTTAAGAACTAGTTGAGACTCCTGTCTGCCAGCCTCTCTGAAGACTGAAACCAGAGAGAATCAAGCATTAAGTCACTCATCTGCATCCTAGTTGCTCTCCCGAAAACGACCTACTCTCAAGGGAAGTGTACCTTGCAGTCAGCAGCTTGCTTATTCCTGTAAGAAAGACTAGGGGTTGCCCAGCCTTCCCTCTGCCAGGCTGCCTAAATTTGACTCAAGAATGAGGCCCAGACTGTAAACATCCAGCTGTACCCTTTCTCCAGAATACTTGCTTTAATAGTTAGATGCAGGTAAATGACTGTGTTCAAACTAGCAGGATACACACAGAAATGATGAATCCTTGGGTATCATCCTTGGGTTTCTTCTTGGAAGCCAGAACCGATACTTGATGGCTGGAGTTAGGAAAGGGTCGTGCAGAGAAAATCAGTAAGATTTCTGGTACTGTAGAAGACACTGCTAGTCCTGACCTGTTGCCCCTGTACTTGTAGGGGAGAAGCCTATAACATTAAGCCACTGTTGCCTTGCATTTGAGAAAACCTTATGATTCAAGAAGACCTCAGCCTTCACAGCTAGTTTTATAATAAAGCTGTTTGGGTTTTTTTTTTTTTTTCTGTCTGTTTGACTCCTGATTTTATTTCTTGTTTGTTTCTAATCATGAATTAAGGAGAAAGGATGTTATCACCTGCTAAAACCTAATAATCACCAACAATAATGAAGTACAACCGTGAGAATAATTGCCATTTATAATCAGGTCAGAAAAGGAAGCCTGTTGTAAAGTTTTGACTACACTCTTGGCTGTGTCCCAGAGCTTATGAAGTTAGGCTTCAAAACCTCAAACAACCTCACTCCTTCATTTATTAATAACATAAAAATAACCATGTCAACATCACAGAAGCAGATGGGAGTTGTATAACTTCATTAAACTTCTAGAGGAACACAGGCCTCTGACTGCCTTTCTTAAAACATGATATTATAAAAACATAGTTAACTACAGTCTAGGGACTAGAACTCATGGATGGAGCTCGTATCTAGCCCTCCCTATGTACAACATAAATAAGTAAGAAGACAGCTGTTTTGAAACTCAGATTAATTCTACATATAGTCTGTGAAAATTAAATATCTTAAAAGGTAATTATTCAATCATGTATATTATTAGTAAAAAGAAATTGATTTCTAGAGTACATATAAACCATACTACAAGGAGGCTTTGTGCTTTTAAAAGATTTATATTCTTTACAACATCCCATTGTAGTGAAAAAAATCTAAGTATTTAGTTGTCCATCAGAAACAAGGGAACTGTATGTGAATTATCTCAGTAAACATGACTATATCGGAGTTCTTGTTCTCATAACATCAGAAATTACTCCCTGGGTACAAGACAGTAGTTTATACATAAAATGTCCCAAGTTACAAAGGTATGATGTCAAAATTTTCCTCCCATGAATTATTTCTCCCTACCAACTTTTCTGTTACTTTGATTTCTCTGAAATCTCTGACTTAATTTGTGAAAATCAGCTTGTATCATTCACTCCAAAATGGCTGTTTTCCTTATACTGTTGCTAAAGAACCCAAGCTACATGAGAAGCAAGAAGGAAATCCCTGGGAGAAAATGTCTGGCTCACTGGTTGAGATGCTCTTTGGTGTTTTTCATCCACCCTCTATTGAACATCTCCATCTTGATTCAGGAATAGTCACAGAGGACAGTCTGCTTGGAGATACCTTAGCCCCCACCACCTTGGTACTTCAGCCATAGAGAAAACGGAATACAAAGAGACACTGGAGGGTGTGTGTGTGTGTGTCTTTGTCGTAGTTACTTTTCTGTTGCTGTGATAAAACACTGTGACTGAGGCAACAAATAAAAGAAAGTGTTTAATTGGGCTTATGGTTCCAATTAGAGTCCATGATGGCAAAGGCATGCCAGCCAGAAGAGCTGAGAGCTCTCATCTTGATCCATAAGTACAGACAGAACTAACTGGGAATGGTGCAAGTCTTTGAAACCTCAAAGCCCACCCCCAATGACACACTTCCTCCAACAAGGACACACCTCCTAATCTTTCCCTAACAGTTCCACCAACAGTGAGCCAAGTATTCAAATGTATGAACCCATGAGAGTCATTCTCACTTAAACCAACCATCACATCCTTGTGCACTTTCTTATTCTTAAATAAAACAAAGTCCTGAAAAATCATATTCTTAAGATTAAATTTGAAGTCTTTCTTAATCACCAAGTTAACTGTGTTTCCTTTGTTTTCTTAACATTACCATGGGGGCTGCAAAGATATCTCGGTGATTAAAGCACTGGCTGCTCTTGGAGAGGACCTAGGTCTACTTCCCAGTTCACACATAGCCGCTCACAACTGTCTGGTACTCCAGTTGCAGGGGATTTGATGCCTCTTCTGGCCTCCCTGGGCACATGATAACCTCAGGTATGTGTGTGGTCACATACATACATTGTAAGCAAAACATGTGATACACAAAAAGTAAATTATTTTTCAAAAAAAAATGCTGATGCTTCTACCTTTCAGAGAACACATTTTGAAGCATACTTCTGGTTGACTACTATGCTAAAAAATAATGTATTTCTCACTATGCCTCACATGCTATAATCAAGATGGCTCTTCCCTTCTGTGATCTTCCTAAGTCCCGTCACCCCACTCTAGCCATGAGAAAGAAAGTAATATAAATGCAATAAAAGCAGCAGTCTATAAAAGTTTTGACATAACTCCTCAAAAAACGTCAAGGTCATCAAAGACAAAGAATGTCAGAATGGGAGAAATGGCTCGGTAATTAAAAGCACTGGCTGCTCTTCCAAAGGACCTGGGTTCAAGCCCAGCATCCACATGGTATCTCACCATCGCCTGAACTCCAGTTCCAGAGTATCCAGTGCCCTTTTCTGGCCTCCATGGACAACATACAAATGTGGTACACTTACATACCTGCAGAAAAAATACCCAAAATTACAAAAAAATAATATGTAAGTCAGAAACAGCCACAGCCAAGAGAAGCCAAAAGAGGTGACATGTGGTGTCATGGAGTAGATGCTGACAGGTAAAACTGCAGCACCAACTACAGACTTCACTTAGGAATGACATGTGGCCTGGCAGTGGAGGCACATGCCTTTAATCCCAGCACTCAGGAGGCAGGCAGATCGCTATGAGTTCAAGGCCAGCCTGGTCTACAAAGCTACACAGAGAAACCCTGTCTTGAGAAATCAATTTAAAAAAAAAAAAAGAATGACCTGTCAATGTTGGTTCACCAACTGAAACAAATGTAGCATGCAGAAATGAGCTGTAACTCTGCTATGCTGATAGTAGATGGCACTGGGTGTCAGAACTCAGCTCAGTTTATCCATGAACCTGAAATGATTCCATAAAAGCCTACTGCAAAAGTAAATCAAACGATTTGAAAGACTATTTCTCTGATGGATGTGAACACACAACAAGTAAGTAAATGAAAGCATTCTGAACATTGTTAGTAATTAGAGATGTATAAATCAAAAGCCACAGTACCACTTCAGATTCCCTATGACAGGTATAACCAGAGTGACTGTGGGAAAGATTGACAAGGATGTGGAAGTACTGGAACATTATATATGATTAGCAGGATTACAAAAGTATACAGCTACTTTGCAAGGCAATTTAGCAGTTCCTCACTGCATGCAGGTAAAACTCCAAGAAACTTCAAATGTCCACAAGGAACTTGAGTACAAAGCTCATACCATTATTCACAATAGCAAAAGTAGGGCACAAGCCAAATGGCTGGAAAGGATGAACAAATATATGAAAAGTGGTGTCCATTCAGGGAGTATTATTTGGCCCATATGAATGAAGTACTGAAACACACCATGACCTAGTTGACCCTTGAGGAAAGACATTGTGCTAAATAAGAGATGCCAGGAACATCTAGTCAATATAGTCTAGTTCTGTTTATATGAACTATACAGAATTGCCAATCCCATAGAGCCATAAAATAGACTAGTGGTCCCTAAGGGCTGGACACAAGAGGCAGTATTGGGAGGTTGTGAAGGATATTCTTGGTTGTCAATTTGGCTACATCTATGTTTAACTAAAACTCTAATGGCTGGGTATAGCTGTGAGGGCTTTAAAAAAAAAATCATTCGAAGTGGGAAGAGCCACTTATATAGATCTTTGCCGTAGGAAGATCCACCTTTAATCTGGGCCACACCTTCTGATAGACATGGATGAAGGAAGCTTGCTATCATTTTGCTGGCTTGCTTTTTTGCTGATGCTATCAAGTCCATTTCTTCACTAGTATTGGAGCCTATTTCTGCAGGTTTCCAGCATATACTGAAGACCACCTAGACATCCAGCCTTATGAACTAAACAACTGCTGGGATTTTGGATCTTCCACTGGTAATCAGCAATTGTTAGACTAGCTGGACCACAGCCTGTAAGTCAGTCTAATAAATCCCCTTTATATGGATAGATGGTAGGTGATAGATAAGTCATTCTACAAGTTCTGTTCTCTAGAGCAGTGGTTCTCTTTGGGGTCAAATGGCCATTTCAAGTGGTCTCCTAAGACCATCAGAAAACACAGATATTTACATTACAATTCATAACAGTAGCAAAATTACAGTTATAAAGTAGCAATGAAAATAATTGTTATGGTTGGGGGTCACCACAACATGAAGAACTGTATTAAAAAGCCACAGTTTTAAGAAGGTTGAGAATCACTGCTCTAGAGCAGCCTGACTAATACAGGGCTGCTGATTGCTACTAGGTACATTAGCACGTTTGAGGAGGATAATAAAATATTCTAGAGTTAGTGGGGACATGCCGTGTAATTTGTTATGTCTTTTTGTTTGGTTGGTTGGTTTCCTGGTTTTTGAAGACAGAGTTTCTCTGTGTAGTCCTGGATGTCCTGAAACTCACTTTGTAGCCCAGGCTGGCCTCAAACTCAGAGATCTGCCTGCCTCTGCTTCCCAAATGCAAGGATTAAATGTGTGCATCACCACCACCCAACTTGTTATGCTTTTAAAAGGGGAGAATTTTATGAATAATAGCTCTACTAACTTTCTGTCTGAAAAAGAAGAATAAGAGGGAAGGAAAGAGGAGGAAGATGACAGTCCAACTTAGGAACCTGAAACCCTGAACATTCAGGTTGGGGATAATATCCTAAGCCTTGGGGAAAATGCTTCTCTACTTGCTTGGGTTTTGTTTTGCTTTTATTTGTATAAATTTATTTACTTTGTGCGTATGAGTGTTTGCACGTACACACACACACACACACACACACACACACACACACATACCTAGTACCCACGGAGGTAAGAAGAGGGCACTGCATCTCCTGGAACTGGAGTTACAAATGTTTGTGTGCCACAATGTGGGTGCTGAAACGCGTACCTGGGTCTTCTGTAAGAATAACAAGTGCTTATAGTCCACTGAGCTCCCTCTCCAGCTACCCCCCAACTAACCCACTGAGCTCTCCCCAGACACCCCCCACACACAACTAACCCACTGAGTTCCCTCTCCAGTCATCTCCCCACTTGCTTTTTGTTGGCAGAACAAAACATGACTTTGCTTAATGTTGTGTGATGCCTGTGGCCAGGGCCACTATCACCACTACAGATGGACACTGATCTGGGATGTAGGAGTGTGAATGGCAAAAGTGTTGGGTGATAATAAGAAAAGAATCAAGTTCATTAACTTACTAGATCCCTCCTTTCAGCATGCGTGCAGCTGAGGCTACAGGAGTGGAGTATTGTTTCCCTAGAGAGGATATGGTACCAATTTTCTTATGTCTCTTCCTGTTCCCATTTAGAGACCAAGAGACATTTCCAAACTACACAGTATTTATTATGGATGCCCCAGAAACAAATTTTTCACACCGCTATATAGCTCATATTATTTTATATTTATGTGTGATTCTAGAAGTTTTATATTGATTCTTGTCAGTATTGTATTTAAGAGATGGTGAAAATGCCCCCTAAAACTAATAGTTTATAGGATTAAAATGTTTGTTTTCTGCAGCAATAGTATATGACCCCATTATTTTTTAGCATGATATATAAATTTCATGGTTTGTTTACAAATCTGATTCAGCAGAATAAAGCTCTGATTTTTTTTTTTTTTTTTTTTTTGGTTTTTCAAGACAGTGTCTCTCTGTGTAACAGCCTTGGCTGTCCTGAAACTAGTAGCTCTGTAGACCAGGTTGGCCTGGAACTCACAGAGATCCTCCTGCCTCTGCCTCCCAAGTGCTGGGATTAAAAGCATACACCACCACCACCCAGCTAAGCTCTGATTTTTAAATACTATCACAGAACTACAATGATTCAAAAGTTTTTTTATTTGATGTCAATAGAATGACTACATGAAAATCTTACTTGTAATAACACAATTTATGGTTTTACTGAATGATGAGAAAAGCAAATCTTATAGAAACTACATAATAATTTATAAACTCAAATAGGTCATTGTTTTATTACCCGTCCAAATATCACCAGCTCAGTGAATGCCAAAGCATGAGAAAAGATAATAGAATTTAGAAATATTCAGTGGTTTTTTTTTTTGCCAACTTTCACTTTACAATTCAGCTTTATGTATGGTTTCACTCACCTGGTTTTGAGCATACTTTTTATGCATAGTTCTCCCACAGGCTATCCTGGCCTTGATGCTTAGAAAGGAAACAAGGGATTAACTTCCCTGGCAAGGATATTACGGTACTCAAAGTAGTTTATAGAGACGTTACCCTCCTTACCACCTTACCCCATGCTTCTTTCTGGCCTCAGCCCTTTGGCCTCCAGCTTTGCATTCCTCCCATCCCTTCCCACAAGAACCCTTCTGCCTTCAAAGGGCAATATCTGTGTCTGTGTGTGTGTGTGTGTGTGTGTGTGTGTGTGTGTATGTGTGTGTGTGTGCGCGCGCATGCGTGCATGTGGCTTTTACTTTAAATCATACTCACCCCTGCCTTTGTTGCAGAGTCCTCATTATTTTCTTCATTCTGGTGATCTTTTTAGATACTGCCGTAATTTCTTGCTCTCTGTCCCTTATACTTACTTTTTACATGACTACTAGACAACTGAAAGTAACAAGACAGCAATATATTCTATGACACTGTTTCTCTCCCCCTTCCCTCTCTCCTTCCTTCCATTTCTTCCTCTATCTCGTCTCTGTTTGCTGCCTTCCAGTTGTACATCATTTTCATCAGCCTGCTGCTACCTTGTCAACATTTTTATCAGAAGCATATCCAGTCCCATGACACATCACCATAGTTGAATGAAGGAAATACAAATGACCAGATCCACCCTGTAATCTCCTCTGGTATGTCCTACTTAGCTAATTTGATAATCCTCTGGTACAGGTATGTTCAATATGCAAAACTGACAAAGACAACCAATTACTAAGCATTGGCATCAGTCATTCCATCTCCATACCCAATGACTTCCCACTGTGCCCTCCTCTGAAACCCAACCCCAAACCTCCCTCCATCATTCCACTCCTCCCTCCATCATTCCACTGGGTCTGTCTCTTCCTAAGCTGCCATTACTTCAAATCATTTAAACAGAGTAAAAGAACATGGGGATGGGGAGCAAGATACCAATTTGTAAAGATACAAATAGAACCAGGAGATGGACAAGCTGTCAGGGATGAGGGGCCATGCACCCTGAGGAATGGTGCTGCAAATATTCACTAACACATCAAGATGCATTTAAATGTCTTTTCCGAACACCGGAAGAAAACCTGCTGGTAGAACACAAGACCCTCAGATACAGAGTTATTACATTTTTGATTTTTGATTCACACAATTCAAGTGATAAATGCAAAAACAAAAACAAACAAACAAAACACCTTAATTGTGATGCTGGAAAGAGTGCTCCATGGGGAAAAGTACATGCCATGCAAGCAGGAAGCCCTGAGTTCAGATTCCCAGAACCTACTGAGAAGCCAGTCACGGTACCACAAATCCTAGTGCCAGAGAGGCAGAAACAAAAGCATCCCTGGTAGTCATTGGCTAGTCAGGCTAGACAATCAGTGAGCTCCAGGTCCAGTGAGAGACTCTCAAAGAACAAGATAGACAGCAATGGAAGAAGCCACCCAGATTTAACCTCTAGCCTGCTGATGTGCCTACACACTGCCCCCCCACACACAATAACTCTTCACTTGTCTGACTTTTCTTCGTCTCACGTTAATTTTTCACCCCAGCACTGTACTCCTATGCACTGTGGCTTTCATATCCAGAGAATGTCTCTAGATATTTGACCTTCAAAGACTGATTTAACATTTCATAAGAGTACATTTTGTTCTGAACTGGCTGTACCCAAAAAGAAAAAAGTGACAAAGAATATCACATAAGCTGGCATTGTTGCCAGAAAGCATGTCTTGCCAAATTTGTTCTCCTCAAACACAAGTCCTGGCCATTTTAACAATATTAAAAAGAAGAAACACAGGAGAGGAGACCTTAAGAAAGACAGTATCTAATGGGGACTCTCAGTGAGCACACCTCCTCACAGGAAGCAGAGGTGCCTGGAATAATGATTCCCCATGAGATTAAAGGAGTTCTGGTATTTTAAAGGGGGCTTAGAACCCTAGATTTTATTTATAAGATTTGGGTATCTTTTTTTTTTCATTTCTGCTATAAATTTGTATATAAATACTTTTGTATATATGCATACTGCTTTCCTTTAAAAGAAAAAAGTTTTCCAAACAGACAAAAATGTGTTCTTTTTGCAACGTAATAGTACCATATCAGAGTAAAAATATTTTTCAGTTTTTCAGTCTAGGAGCTAGGGAGGCAGCTCATCTGGGGAGACACCTTATAAGCATAAGGAGCATAGTTCAATCCACAGAACCCACATAAAACAGCCAGGTGCAATGGGACACACCTATAATCTCAGAGTTGGGGAGGTAGAGATAGGTGGATCTCAGGTGTGAATCTTGGGTTTGCCAGAATACATTCTACTTTGACTTTTTTCTTTTTCTTTTTTTAATCTGAGAAGAAAGTCATTTTCAATATTCCAATCCCATTTTCAGGTCATGAGGAATGCTGCTCTGGGACCACACAGAGCAGTAAGAATTTACCTCTGCTCACAGTGCCAGCCTGAGTAGAGTTGTAAGACTCTTGCAGAGGTCAAGAGACACAAAAGTTCAAGGGCACCATCCAGAAACTGCTCAGAGGCCCACTTTATGTTGTCAATCACAACAAATGTCAAAAGCTCGGAGTAAGCAGCCACTATGTAAGAGCCACAATAGAAGAATTTCGATCTATACTAGAGCTTTTTGTAGTTACTGGTACTTGAAGTATTATAGAAAGCCTTGGTTTCAGACAACATACCCTGATCAGTTCCTAGCACCCACAGGGGTAGTTTACAACTACTTGTAACTGTCGGGGGCCATGGCAAAAGTAACCTTGGACCTGTAAGAGACTTGGGCAGAAGCTGCCAGCATAACCCATGATGATTAAAAGAATAGCTGCCTTTAATCCTTCCCTCCCTGATACATAACACCTGGGCTCATAAAGTAGCTTATAGAAGGAAAGATACATTTCATGGTCAGGTTACCTAGCAACCCTTCCCCACTTCTAACCCACTATCTAACACCTGTACCCTGCGACCTTGGTAACCTCCTGCACTCTCAAGGACTCACACACAGAGACATTCCTCAGCCTGGTTATCAGGCAAGCAGCCTCAAATGACCTCTCCCTTTCTGCCAAGCTCCCCACTTGGCACCCCTATATAAGGTCCCTGCAAATAAAAATTTGCAGCTTGATCAGAAACCCATCTCGCTGTGGTTCCTTGTTCTCCCTGACCCTATCATTCTAGGTTCTTTGGTGACTGCAGCACATCGGGGTGTGAGCTGGTGTGGTACCCTGCAGGTGGGGGCATGTACCTTCAGCTCCAGGGAATACCATGTCCTGTTCTGGCCTCCACATGTACCTGCAGTCAAGTGTTAATACTAGTATGCACACAAGCACGCTCACACATGCACGTGCACACACACACTCATAAAATCTTTTTTTAAAAAGGACCTGCTTTTATCAGCTTTCTATGATTGGCAATTGCCTTTGCAATGACTTCCAGGGTAGTCTACAACATACCTGTGTGCCAAGGGTGATGACACTTCCCAACTGGTTTTGTGTTTTGCTTTGTTTTATTTTGATAATCAAAAGGGAGACAAAACTAAAGCAGTCCCCAATAACAAGATCACCAAGACGACCCAGGAATGACTCACTTAATTGAATGTCTCTAGACAGAATTTTCCTGACAGCCCTCCCTTCCATTTCTCCGAAGGAGAGAAAGTCTGATACCGTTCAAATCCACTTATCCCATATGCTTCAACCTAATCTCCCAAGAGGCAAGAAGCCCGCAGCTCTAAAGGTAAGAACAGAGGTTTAAGGTTTATAATCCCAGGCCTTGGTTTGATCCAACAATCTAAGTCCTCTAGAGAGAACACTCCGGAAAATGTATTTTGAGCAGTCTCCTGACAAATACTTCTAGTGAAAGACCCGCTCGAAATGCCCCTGAGCCCCCTGCTCCGAAGCTGCCGGGGCCTCCCAAGCCTTCACCCCGGCAGGGCTCGCGCCCCCGGCCCGCCCCGCCTGGCACCGAGCCTCGGGGCTGGGGCCGAGCAACGAGCACCAGATGGGCAGGCCCGAGAACGAGCACCAGGTAGGCTGGGGCCGAGCAACGAGCACCAGGTGGGCCGGCACGAGAACGAACACCAAGGGAGCCGGCCTGGAGCCCGCCCCCACGCCCCCCCCCCCGTTGAGAAACACTCCGTCCCAAGGTCTCCGCCCCCAAGGTCAGCCACCTGGGCGCGGAGGGAGGAATCAAGTCTGTTGTACCAGACACCAGACCTTGAGAATATGCTGATCTGGAATGGCTCTGTGCCTCATTTGAACCATCAAATAGAATCCCTGCTCCTAGCTTGCGCCTTTTTCCCTATATAAGGACCCCTTTCCCTTGGCTCGGCGCGCTTAGCCACACAAAGGCTAAGTCGCCCCGGGTACCCGCGTCTCCAATAAAGCCTCTTGTTTTTTGCATCCAGTTCGTGGCCTCGCTGATTCCTGGGTGTGTGGGTCTCCCTCTACGAAAGTGCCTCTTCGGGGGTCTTTCATTTGGGGGCTCGTCCGGGATAGAGACCCCCGCCCAGGGACCACCGACCCACGTTTGGGAGGTAAGCGTTGTGCGGATCCGCTGTCTTGTCTTGTCTCGTCTCGTCTGTCTGTCTGAGTCCGTCTTGTGAACTGCGCTTGCGTTTGTAGTATACAGCTGTGTACATTTGTATTTGGCGGATCCGAGAGGAGCTGACGAGCTCGGACTCCGGACCGCGGCTCCAGGAGACGTCCTGGTAGCGTTTGAAGCCCTCGGGGTGAGGGATTTGTATTTTGAACTTGGGAAGCCCTCGGGGTGAGGGATTTGTACTTTGAACTTAGATCTATGACTGGACA
This sequence comes from Cricetulus griseus, assembly GCF_003668045.3. NCBI lineage: Eukaryota > Metazoa > Chordata > Mammalia > Rodentia > Cricetidae > Cricetulus > Cricetulus griseus. The sequence continues at coordinate 36,412,307 of NC_048601.1, read as the reverse complement.
TTTTCCCAGTCTCTTTGGAGAAGGCCCTCGGCTTGAGGGATTTGCAATCTTTACTGGGGACGAAGAAGGAGGGCCCCCTTCTTCGACCGACCCCCTCTCAATTCTTCCTTTCGACTCTCTGTCGAAACCGCGCTGCGAAAACCTGTTCTGTGTTCTGTGTTGTTTGGCCTTTGTTTTGTAATTGATGTGCATAAACGCAAATGAATTACTCTTTGTTCCTCAGCTCGAGCGTATAAACTTATCTGGCCTGATCCGGACATCTAAACGGCCTTAAAGTTATTAAGAACTGTAAAAAGGACTTTGATAAAATTTTGATGTTAACTGAGAAATGAGAAAAAAAATTGTAGGAGACTTAAATAATAAAGAGGGAAAGGAAAAAGGAAACTTGTCTAAGAATGTCTAAGAGAGTCAGAGAAATGAACTAAAAGGTAGGATAAAGAGTTAAAGCAAGCGGTAAAAGTTACAGAGGGTTAAAGCAAGTTGTTGGAGGTCACAGAAAGTTACAGAGGGCTAAAGCAAGTTATAGAAGGTCAGAGGAAAGTTGTCAAAGGTCAGAGAAAAGGTTGTTACAAGTCACAGAAAAACCCTGCCTAAGAAAGAAGTTAAGCTACTGTTTAAGGAATCCTGGCACTTAGATGTGCCTGCCCTGGCCTTGCATCACCTGTACCTCTCTAGAGCAGGTGCTAATTATTTACAGAAATAAGACCTTACCTAGCCACCTGTAGATACTTAATGTATGCTTAAGGCAAGTAATTAAAACAGACAAACAGACCTCTAATGCTTCAGAGATCTTCAGAATATGGCATTTAAATTGTTATAATGTCAGACAGACTGCCAGATCCTGACAATGACCCAAAATCTCCAAAGAAGATTACAGGCACCTCAGTTCCTGCACCTGGACCAGTGAGTGAGATGCTCAGATATAAAACCTGCCGCCTGCCAGAACCTGGCCGAAACCGTGGACAAAGCTGCTGGACGCTGGAAAATTGATTGTACCCCTTTGCCTAGACAAAACAAGGTCAGTCTTTTCCATGTCCCTCTTCCACAGAGAGAAAATAAAACCTCTCACAATATAGGCCTGGCGAAGATTGCTGTTCTTTGAGACAGCTGCCTCCAACGGTAATGGAGAAACTTGGGTTTGGCTAACTGTATATGGACCTGCTTCTAACTGGCTTCTGTCACTTTTTAGTAGATTCGGATAAAATATACCCTTCTCAGATCTCTGAAATATTACTGGTTGTCAGCTTGACAGCATCAGACAGTCAGATCCACTATAGACTAGTCAGTATGTTAGCTGATAAAATAATGACTATCTACTGTTCAGGCACAAGCTCAAGGTTTTTAAGTTTATTTTGGTTGTCATCTAAGTACAAACTTAAAGGGCTTTTCATCAGGCCAAAGGCACCCCTGTCCAATCCATACCTAGCTCTCTGGACAGAAGAAAAATGTACATGCTTATAGCCCAAATCTGTAGTTTTTGCTAGGACTCAAAGTTATAAATGTGTTCTTGCTGTTTGAACAGATATCCAGATATCTGCTTTTTCTGCACTGTGGGCTTCTATAAATAAGTTTTAACCTCTGTTCCTAGTTTAAATATGTCTTAAACAGGTTTCTGCTTCTGACAGACATCTGAATATCAGTTGCGGACTACTAGCTGTTCCAAGTAGACGGCGAGCCCTGGACTTGCTATGGATGTGAACCAGTCTGCTGATGTGGACACCCCCTATCTCTGCAATAGTGTCTGCTAACCAGAAGCCCCTGATGGATTCCCCATTGCCTAAATTCCTTTTTGCTTTTGACTAGCATTTCAACCTTCTGGGGTCCCTAACTTCGTCCCAAAGTCAGCAGGAAGCAGTTTGGAAAGAAATTTCGCCGTCCATTTTCCCTGGTTAGAATGCTAAGTCAAAAGGAACTCCCTTGCATGGGGATGCGAAACGACAGGGGATGCTCACTGGAAGCCTTCATCCTCATGGGACAAAATTCGGGTAACCAGAGGATGGCAAAAGGGCTCCACCGGTACCACCTCTATGCCTCTCCTTATTTCCTTTACAGCGTATTAGGGAAATCAACCCGATATAAGAGGGAGCCAATATCCTTTACCGTGGCCCTATTATTAGGAGGGATAACAGTGGGGGGCATAGCAGCCGGCATAGGGACCGGAACCATTGCCTTACAGGGAATTAATCATTTTAAGCTTCTACAGCAAGCCATGTACACAGATATCCAGGTCCTAAAAGAGTCAGTCAGTGCACTCGAGAAATCCTTAACATCACTCTCTGAGGTAGTCCTATACAGACCATACAGGAATAGTTAGAGGCAGCATGGCCAAGCTTAGAGAAAGACCTAACCAGAGACCTCTGAATGGAAGATTCCATTCAGTTACAAGAGAAATGGGGGAATGAAAGACCCGCTCGAAATGCCCCTGAGCCCCCTGCCCCGAAGCTGCCGGGGCCTCCCAAGCCTTCACCCCGGCAGGGCTCGCGCCCCCGGCCCGCCCCGCCTGGCACCGAGCCTCGGGGCTGGGGCCGAGCAACGAGCACCAGATGGGCAGGCCCGAGAACGAGCACCAGGTAGGCTGGGGCCGAGCAACGAGCACCAGGTGGGCCGGCACGAGGGCGAGCACCAGGTGGGCCGGCACGAGAACGAACACCAAGGGAGCCGGCCTGGAGCCTGCCCCCACGCCCCCCCCCCTGTTGAGAAACACTCCGTCCCAAGGTCTCCGCCCCCAAGGTCAGCCACCTGGGCGCGGAGGGAGGAATCAAGTCTGTTGTACCAGACACCAGACCTTGAGAATATGCTGATCTGGAATGGCTCTGTGCCTCATTTGAACCATCAAATAGAATCCCTGCTCCTAGCTTGCGCCTTTTTCCCTATATAAGGACCCCTTTCCCTTGGCTCGGCGCGCTTAGCCACACAAAGGCTAAGTCGCCCCGGGTACCCGCGTCTCCAATAAAGCCTCTTGTTTTTTGCATCCAGTTCGTGGCCTCGCTGATTCCTGGGTGTGTGGGTCTCCCTCTACGAAAGTGCCTCTTCGGGGGTCTTTCACTAGTACAAGAAGTTGGGCCTGATTCAATGATCAACTCTGGGGAACATAAAATGGAATCAGGGGATGGGGTGTTGGGATATGATGAGACCAGGTAGCATGCCAGACCTCTCTGGCTCTTAGACCATGGTTGTTAACTCTCAGAGGCACATGGGGTCAGAGCCAGCCTGAATTAGCCATATGTAGGAAAGGTCAGAATTATTAACTCAGCAAGGGATTCAGCTCACCAAACCACAGGGAGAGAAACAGCAGGGAAACTGCAGGCAGTTGGAGGTCACTGTCAATTGTGGGCAGAGAGAAGAGTGGAAAGAATCTGTTCCTGAGGATGGAATTGATTAACTGTGAATCACTTTTGCAGACTGGAATCATTTGCAACCAAGAGTGAACCAAGCTGCATACCCCAGGGTAGTGTTTCAGCCACAGAAAGTAAGGAAGGCTACAGCGCTGGACCACATGAAGAACTGGGCTTGATTCACTCACCACAACTACCCACCACCATGACAGCTATTCCTGAACCCTGCAGAAGAATTTCCCCTATGCCAAGCTCTGCTGGATCTTTTCAAAATCAATGTGGGATAAACAACTCTTGAAGTATTGCAGATTCTCTGTGTTGGACTGTATAATATGGGTATACTCTTTACTGAGCTGTAAACTACTACAGAGGACTAGCAATGTCCATCACTGTTGAAATAATTTTGTGTTTTGATATAACATTTAGACTCCAGGAACTATCCTACCAAAAGTATCACCATAAATTGGCAAAGATAAGTAAGTAAAAACTGGTTTGCTGGAACATTTTTTCATCTTCATCAGTGAAGATGAAAAATAACCCAGATACTTGGGGTTAATGTTCAAATTAAATCAATTCTTTTAAAATGAGCAATACCTGGGCTGTGGAGATCACTCAGAGGTTAAGAGTACATACTGCTATTGCAGAGGACACAAGTTCACTTCCTAGCACCCAGGTCAGGTCAATCAAACCACTTGTAAATCCAGCTCCAGGGGATCTAACACCATATTCTAGCCTCTGGTAGTACCTGCACACACACACACACACACACACACACACACACACACACACACACACACACACACACACACAGAGAGAGAGAGAGAGAGAGAGAGAGAGAGAGAGAGAGACAGACAGACAGACAGACAGACAGACAGACAGACAGACAGACAGACAGACAGAGACAGAGACAGACAGAGAGAGGGGGAGTTGGAGAGGAAGCTTGACAGTTTAAGATGTATAGAGGACTCAAAATCAGTTACCAGCAACCACATAGCAACTAAGAACCCCTGAAACTCTAGTTCTTAGGGATGCCACACCCTTTCTTGGCCTCTGGGTCACATGCACTCACATATACATAATTAAAAAATAAAATATTTTGCGTTGGGAATACTAGCACATGCTTTTAATCGAAGCACTCAGGAGACAGAGGCAGATGGATCTCTGTGAGTTCGAGTAAGTTCCAGGACAGCCAGGGCAGTTACACAGAGAAAATCTGTGTCCAAAAATATTTTAAAGGATGCAGTATAAAAATTGAAAAAATGAGCTACAACCACGGTAATACACAGCACCTTCACAAGGTGTATAAGATACAGTATTTATAGCTATATTTTTTTTCCTTTTGGTGCTGGGTATCAAATCTAGCAGGGTCACAAATGCTAAGCAGGTGTTCTATCAATGAGTTCATCTTGTTTTATAAAAACAATGTTTTTGCATGCTATATAATGTATGAGTACATAGATACAGTTATCAGCTTATTCTGTAATGTTAATATATATATAGCATTACTTATAATACACAGGAGAAATCTGAAAAGATGGACTGTTGACAGTGATAACCTAACTGGCAAGGTTTTGAAAGATCAGAAAGAAGTCACAGAATGAACACAGAGACACACACACACACACAGAGAGAACTTTAAGTTGTTTTGTTTTGTTTTTGAAACAGTCTCTTCATACAGCCAAGGATATCTTTGAACTTATGTAGCCAAGGCTGGCCTCAAACCAACCATCTTCCTACGTCAGTCTTTACTGACTTGTCTGAGTTGCTAGTTTTATCCTATGTATTTATTGTGTACAATACATTTTTAAAATACAGATTTATCTGAAGAAACTTGATAAGCAGCTATTAATAATTCTTTATTTCTTTTTGAGATTATAATATAATCGCTTCATTTCTTCCTTTCCTTTTCTCTCTCTGAAGCCTCCTATATATTACTCCTTGCTCTCTTTCAAATTCATGGCCTAGTTTTTCATTAATTGTTTGTTACATGCATGGATGTATATGTCCGTAAAGATAGCCTGCTAAGTCTGTATAATGTTACTTGTATGCATGCTTTCAGGGTTGACCATTTGGTATTGGATAACCAGTTGGTATGTTCTTCTTTGGGGAAGGCTATTTCTCCCAGTCTCAGCATTCCTTCTCCTGTAGTTCTTTGTACAGAGTTGAGGACTTTGAGCTTTTCCTCATCCACTTGGTTATGGCTACTGCTGTCCTCATTCAGCTCATAATAGGCAGTCACGATGTTGAGACTTTATGGGTATAGCTTCTGACATTACTGGGAGACATAGTCTCCCAGAAACCCGCCTGATCCTCCGGCTCCTATGATCCTTCTCGTCCCTCTTCAGAAATTCTCTCTGAGCCATAGGCACGGGGTTGCCTTGTAGACTTAACCATTGGAACTGGGTGCCACAACTCTGCATTTTGATTGTTTATGGTTTTCTGTAATGGTATCCATCCATTGCAGAGACAATTTTCCTTAATGAGGAGTGAAATATGATAATTCTTAATGAAAGTAATAGAGGCTTCCAAAAGTAATCCAATTGAAAAGATGATGGATCATCCCAAACCTTTCTTCTTGTCTATTCTCTACAAAGTTAGCAATTAGGGCTGGTGAGATAGCTCAGCAGATAAGAATTCTCACGGGCTGCTCTTGAGGTGGATCAAGGTCTGGTTCCTAGCACCCACATAATGGTTCACAACTGTCTTGTAACTCCATTTCTAAGGGATCTGAAACCCTCTTCGGACCTCAGTGGTTACCAGACACACCTGTGATGCACAGACATACATGCAGGCAAAACACTCATACGTATAAACTAAAAATACATAAATCTAAAAAAAAAAAAAACCAAACACCTGAATATTGATCCAAGAGAAGTTGTACCCAATCTGGTTTAGCTCCTTCCTCTTAGCTCCCCTAAATCCACAGCAGCCCCAAAGGTTCTCCAACTTTTTTCAAAAACAGTAAGCAAACAATAAAATAAATAACTACAAACAATCTGGCCACTAGAGGGGGAACATTCCACATAAAAGCTCTTTCAGCAGCCAACATAGAGACAAACATTGCCACAATAGGAGGTACAATTGTTGGCATCCACCAACAGTAGCCACTGTGTTCCAGTCTTTGGCTTCCCTAATATGTCCTGAAACAAAAGCAAAGGCCTTGCTAGTAAGATTATACAGGTGACTGTGATTGCCAGGATAGTGGGTTTCTACCACTACCTCCAAACCTCTTTACAAATGTTCTGGAAACAGAAACAAAGGGGGAACCGGTAGTGACTCCCAAACTGTTTCTTAAGGAACAATGCTCCATTTTGAGCCCAGCAGTGAAGATAAGAGAGTCAGAAACACTCGCCTTATTTCACAAAGACTGGGGACTTAATCTTATCAGAGCTGCCCTCACTATGTTTTTTCAAACTTTCACTGGGTGATCTCAAGCCCCTCAATCAACTTCATTCTTTTCAGGCACTTGATTCTGGCACAAATGAGCTGGTAATGGGCCCTGTGGTCGCCATTATTTCCGGCAAGATGACCGTTTCCCATATATTCACCCTTCCTCTATTTCACCTCTCAAACAAATTCATGTTTTTCTTGAGAGTTACCTAAGCATTTTGGAAAAATAAGTGGTACATTCTGCAGAGAGGCGGGAAGTGATCAAAACGTGTCTTTCTAAATAAATAAATAAATAAATAAATAAATAAAACAAAAAAATAAACGCCATTGTCTTAATCTTGATTGCCTCATTAACTTATGGAAAGTACTGAGCTATGACAAAGCAGGCATTTTGAGTTGGTACTGGATTCAAAGCAAGTCAAAGATCTACATATAAATCACTCTATATGACTTTAATAGTCCTGTTTCAATTCTATGGCTTCCAGACATACTTCCACTTAATCTTGAAAATTTAAATGGGTTGGTTAACTCCATCAAAGTCACAGATCTAACAAGTGTTGGGACCAGAATTGAAACCTTAGATGCCTGGCTCCAAAGCCCATATTCTCAATCACAAATCCGTTCTGTCACCTCCCACTTGGCTGTTTCTCCCTAATGGGCTTTGCTTCATCTAGTAATCTCAGACTTCATCCATGCTTCCTCACACCAAACGGACAATAGTCACAGATTCAATTGGTAACAAAAACAAATAAACAAAATCAGTGAGTGTCCTGATTCTATCTCATTTCATGGTTGCCCGGAGGGCACACTGCAAACTCAGAGTCTTGGTTTCCTACACACCCACTGGGAATAATGAGCCAAAACAACTAGTTCCTCTCAGCGCTATGCTCCAGATTAAATTAGTTCATGGACATCAAGCACTCAGCACAGTGCTGAGCACATAGGAGGTACCTGGAATTGCTGGCTGGGAAGCAAACTGGAAGACATGGAGTAACCACAATTAATAGCACTAAGATGTCAAACGGGGCCACCAGGGAAGAGTGAAGTGGGTGCTTCTGACAACAACACCCTGACCTTTCTCAGTGGCTTTATAATACAGCCCTCTCCTAAAGGGAAGACATAAGGACCCACAGTGTCCCAGACCTTTGTCACCTTGAGTGAAGGCTTCCATGTTGAGGAATCTTGCTTGACATGTCCCTAATAAATGTGGAACTCTTGTGTAAGTCTGGCATTACACTGATTACAGCTACAAGATTCATCCACACACCAAATTGTGTTTCAAAGGATATGTAGAAAATGTGACATCCCATGGCAGTTTCTTTGAAGGTCATTGAAGCTGTTCTTGTAATTTAAGCTCAGTTCTTGTAGGCTGTCCTCAGGAGTTGGAGAAGGACAGGTCACATTCTTCAAAGACAAAAGTTACTATGGGACCTTGCTTTTCTCATGGGGGAATTCTCTCTCAACATTCTGTTTCCTAGAAATGACAGACAGTTCAAAAAAACTCTATGGCCATTGGGCTACACACCATGAAGTCTCTGGGAAATTCTACAATGCAGTCATGAGACACTAGGAATTTTTTTAACAACCAAATAATATGTTAATAATGCTGTAAAAAGTGTGGACTCATTGACCCCCAGTGATGCTGAAGTTCTTCAGAGCCCCAAACCATACTGTGTGAAATGCTGAGCTAGGGAAACACTACTGTACCAGCGAGTCCTCTCTGCCAAACCCTAAACTGTTCCCTTGAACATCATCCTAATCTTTAAATGTGGAGTTGAAGAAGGTAGAACTGAGATCCTGGACCTGTAATCACAGAGAAAAGTATGAATTTAAATCACAAGGCTGAACTAAACCAAAATCAAATCAGCTCAGAAAACACCATAGAGAACATTTCTCCAGCTGATCAAAGTCTCTTAAGCCAACATACTGCCCTCCCTTTTCTGCTCTTTCCTTCTTAATTGTTACAATCATGAGTGACTTCTTTTTTAATGGAGGTGCTGGGATCAAACCAAGGGCCTTGGCGAGCACTCTGCCACTGAACTCCAAGCCCAGCCCAGGCGGCACTTTCTTTGTTTGTGAGGTAGGTTAAGGAGGACAAGCTTCAGAATGACACACAGCAGCAGTGCCCAGATCCTACTTTCCTTCTGCTTATTCACTTTGTGAAACAGACAGATCATGTAGCATAGAAGTGACATTAGCAAATTCAGGGATCTGGGATACAAGTTTGCTTTTAAATGGGAGTCTAGTTCATATTTTCACATGGTCTCATTCCATTTTTCTCTGTTTATAGCTACAACCATTGCTGGTCAGCCCCACCTGGTACCTTCCTCCTCCTCTGCTTTGTTCTCTCTCCTCTATCTCTCTCTCTCTCTCTCTCTCTCTCTCTCTCTCTCTCTCTCTCTCTCTCTCTCTCTCTCTGTGTGTGTGTGTGTGTGTGTGTGTGTGTGTGTGTGTGTGTACATGCATGAGCACCCACAGGCCATGGCACACAGTAGAAGTCAGAAAACAGTTTGCAAAAGTCGTTTCCCCTCTTCCATAAAGTGGACCACAGGTATTGAACTTGGGTCATCAAGCTTGTCAACAAGTGACCTTACTTTACAGAGCCCTCCTCTACTTTAAATAACAGATTCACAAACAGGAATGGTTACCTCAGAAGCAATGATCAAAGTACACTATGCTAAACACTTGAGTTTTTCATTCTCTCCCACAGGTGGGTATCATCACCAAATACATTTACCACAAGGAATGGTACCTGCGTAAAGGTGGCCCAGGGAAGTAGCTAAACATGATCCCAAATGACCTCGTTCCACTGAAGTGATTCAAGACACATTTTCCTGTGTCTACAATTTGATTTGGCAAGTGTGTGAAGGAGACAAGCTTGTGGACTTTGAGAAATCAAACAACAGGCATAACAGAAATGCAGGTGAACCTTTATCACCTTACCTCTTTTCCTCTGGCAGCCCGTTAGCTGGTTTCACTTTTCTTCTAAGCTGATTCTGAGCATCCAATGGCACTTTGCTGAGGTGCCAAGCTGACATGTTAAGGGTCACACTGATAAGCTTCCATTCCCCCCCAGCAGATAAAGCAGGCACTTTGTCAAACAGGGCCTAGACTGGGGCAAGGGAGCAATTCTATCCGACCTCAGTTATTGTGAAATTCCAAAGGCCCAAGAAGCAGCCTTCTCATGAGGACAGCTTTGGGGTCAATGACCATTTGGGAACAGGTTAGCATAAGAAGCTGGCCATTTCCACCCCTTAGCATTAATCTCTTGAACTTTCTAAACTCAAATGGGGCAAGTTTTAAAAGTCAGCATTTCTTAGTCTACAGCCTAAATATCATCTGGAGTGATTTCCCTTAATCAAAAAAATTAATTAAACTCTGCCTCTAATGCTCTAAACACAACAATGGAAGAAAGGAGCCCTGGCTAGCTGCCAAGGTTTCATCCCAGGCTCTTGGAGTTAATAAATCCCATGGTGTTTTAAGCATTAGAAACAACAACGGCTGGATTCTAACAAACCTGTGGAACTAAGGTCTGCTCTGGGGACTTTGTATTACAAGAAGCAAGGTTCCAACCAACAAAAATGAAGCCAGCAGTCAAGAACCTGACATTAGCGACACTTTCTGGTATTGACCTGAAAACTCAGTGACGAAGGATGGTGGTGAGGAAAATGTGCTGTCAATGCTCTGTGCAGTACACAATTCTGTTAAATGATTCTAGGTGGGCTGGGGTGGGGATGGAGTCATGAAACTTTACAAAGGATTTCTGGGTAAAATGGGGTCCTTAGGCAAGTTGCTGCCCTTTCTCTCATACACTGTGTCTACTGGCAGGAGCAGTCTTTCTTCACATCTATGTTGTACTCCACAGTGAATTTTTCACTGTGTGTGCATTTTATTCATTTTTCAGATTTTGCAGTGTGTATTATAGTATTTCACCTACTTGTGTTTCTGCACCTGCCTAGTGCCCACCTGTAGGTACCAGAAGATGTCAGATTTCCTGGAACTGGAGTCACAGGTGGCTGTGAGCCACCACGTAGGAGCTAGGAACAAAACTCAGATCCTCTGCAAGAGCATGACACAAGCCTATAACCCCATGGCTCATGCCTATAGCTTCAGGTCTGGAGGATGTGGAGTTGCAGGCCAGCTTGGGCCACACAACAGGAGGAGGCAAGGGGAAGGGCTCAGCAGGTGCAGGTGCAGGTGCTTGCTGCCAGCCCCACCTACCTGAGTTTGATCACCAGGACACACGTGGCAGAAGGAGAAGATTCTCACAGATGACGTTCATGTATGTTGTAGCAAAGCCACACACACACACACACACACACACACACACACACACACACACACACACACACACACAAAGTAATAAGAAAAGTTTTCAAAGAAAATGCAAATATCTAGATAGATCTACCCTGGTACTAAACAATTTAGCAGGTGCACGCTGATCTCACAGCCTCTTCAGAGTGAGCCTCACTCACACAGAGCCTGTTTCACCCATGATGGCTTGTTTTGTTTTGTTTGTTTGTTTGTTTCTGCCAGGCTCTGTACTTCCTTGTTCTGATAACCAGTCTACAGGTTAATCCTCTTATATGAAATACCAATACTGGAAGAGAGGAAGGAAAGATGCATGTATAGCATCATTTCAAAATGAAAATTAAAAACAATAAAAGAAAACCCCTCTGTAGTTCCTCCTGTAAAGTTCCCAAACTTTCAGAATAGAAAGCAAGTGATGTTTATTTCCAAAAGATTCTCTGTTCTCCATCAGCTATAGATTTAACTACATGGAAAAAAAAGCTCTAAGTGCAACTGGAAAACTGAAGATAACTATGATTTCTTTACTAAGAGTGATAACAAGAGGGTGAGAACTCTGGGATTCCCATGGTTAAAGGCCATTATTTTATTTTATGTCAACAATTCAGTTATCAGGGAAGAAATGGAAACAGAAACGACCCACTCCGACACTATTTTGGAACAACCATTTCACCACACGTTTGCCCGAATCAACAGCTACTGAAACAAATGGCACCTTTCATTTCATTTCTCCCCCTGAAGGGCAAATGGAAAACTGAAATGTTTTGTTCCAAAAGGGTTCTGAGCAGGGAGGGGGGGAAAAATCTGCATTGCTACAGTGCAGTGTTCCAATTTAAACTATAGGCTGAGCCATTCGAAGTTTGAGAACTATTTGCAATTCAGTGTTCTACAAGAAGGAAGTGTCACTCTTGATTGCCACCACCATCTCCTGCCACCTCCTCTCCCTTCTAATCATGCTTTCAAGGCCTTGGGAAAGAAAACATGCCTGCTTCCCACTCAACTAATATGTATAACACACTCCTGAAAAGATTATCTGGAATTCAAGGCCAAAACATATTTTAAAAACCACATCCCCAATTCCTCCTATGCATCAGTGGAGACAAGAAACAAAAACTTTTAGAAAGTAACCCAAAATAAGGGCTACTGAAGGAGACAATAAGCAAACAAGCCTGTTTTCCATACTGGAACTTGCCCACCACATAACTGATCTGTCCACTACAAGCATTTATTTAATGCAAAAATGACTGTATGATTAATAAGCAGGAAGTATAGGATGGAGAAACTGAGTTGAAACACAATTTTAAATAAGCAAGCACAAACTTCTTTTCAATGCAAGAAAAAAACCTTATCAGTCAATTTATGAAGATCTTCCAAAAATAAAGATAAAAATACTAGATAGAAGTCATTTGGAGGTGCCTTTCCTTAGTGCAAAGCATATTTAATTAGTAGCTTAGGGAACTGTTACATTCCCTATTGTGTTAAGCTCAACTAAGAACAGAAAATGCAGGTAAGACACTATAAAGACACTGCTTCATACAAAACAACTGAGGGGGCTGGAGAGATGGCTCAGCAGTTTCGAGTACTGGCTGTTCTACCAAAGGACCTGGTTCACTTCCCAACACTCACATGGCAGCTCACAACTGTCTGTAACTCTATGTCCAGGGGATGCAACACCTTCATGCAGACAAAACACCAACGCACATAAAATAAAAATAAAGAAATCATTTTTTAAAAAGGTGCTGGAGAGATGGCTCAGAGGTTAAGAGCACTGGTTGCTCTTCTAGAGGTCCTAAGTTCAATTCCCAGCAACAACATGGTAGCTCACAACCATCTACAATGAGAACTGGTGCTCTCTTCTGGAGTGTAGGCATGTGTGTAGGTAGAACACTGTATGTGTAATAAATAAATTAAAAACAAACAAACAATTGAAGATGATCCCCTTGATCCAAGTTTGACTTTTTTTGTTGTTTCATTTGTTTGGTTGTTTGTTTGTTTGGTTTTTTGAGACAGGGCCTTACACTATGTAGCTCTGGCTGTCCTAGACCTATGTAGACCAGGCTCCCAGGTAAGTTTTAGTTTTGATGAAAATGGGGTCCATTAGAAGCACATACCTTTAAGGGATTACGTCCTAAAGAAGGGAGAGATAGTGTCAGGGGTTAGAGGAACAAAAGACTGACGAGCTGTAGCTCTAGTTACAAATGGTAGCAGGGACTTCATTAGGGACCTGGTATAATTATGACAACTACTTCACAAATGCTGCTGTGAGTTTTCTATTTACACATTTTTTTCCTATGTGCCGTGTTTGTGTGTGTCCTATGTACCTGTATGTGCGTGTCTCTGTGTGTGTGCCTTTATGTATGTCTATGTGCCTGTATGTGTATGTCTGTGTGTGTTCCTGTGTGTAAATGCCTGAGTATATGTGCCAGTGTGTGTGTGTGCCTGAGTGTATATATGTGCCTGCGTGTCTGTGTGTGTGCCTGTGTATGTATGCCTGAGTGTGTATATGTGTCTTTGTGTATGCCTGTGTGTATGTTTGTGTGTCTATGTGCATGTCTGTGTGCCTGCACGTATGTCTGTGTATATGTGTCCCTCTGTGTGTGTTTGTGTGTGTGTGTGTGGGCGCGCATGTATACATATACTGTAAAAGATAAAAACTTTCAGTGTTAATAATTTGACTACGCAGTATCCCACCCAAACTCATGTGTTGAACACTTAGCCAACAACTGGTGGGTCTATTTTCAGAGATTCCAGAAATTAGAAGAGGTAGGACCTAGCTGAAGGAAGTAGGTCAGTAGAGGTATTTCTGCAAAAGTTATACCTGAGGTTCCTTACCTTTCCCAACTTCCTGTCCTCCATGAAGTAAAGAGCCTCCTCTTCTACACGCTTTGGTTGCCATGGTGATCTGCCTCCACCACAAGTCCAGAATCAGCAGGTCCAAAGGTAAGATAAGTAACTAACACATTCAGAATCACATTTATGGGACTGTTCATATGTCAATATATACTATTGTTATGAGGTATACATGCAGTCACCTAGATATGTGGTTCGGAAATCCTAGAACATTGTAGGATTTTGTTTTAAATGCTCTTTAATTTCATGCTACTACTAAAAATGCAGCTCTAAGGGCTGCCCAAAACCACTTAAGAATGTTTGTGATGCATAACATTAATTAGCAGGGAAAGAGGCCAACATATATACACTATAAAGAGGTAAAACACATACAGGTGTGTGCATGCACACACGAGCATACACATAAACAAGACGTAGGAGGTAATAAGTAAAAACAAAAACAGTACAGGAGTAGTGGGGACTTAAAAATAAAAAACCTTATTTGCAACATAAGCTACTTCCTACAAATGTTTGTTATTTTTTCCCTTTGAGTAGGATTAATCACCACTTAGAAATTTTTACAGAAAGATTTTATGTCCAGGGAGTGATCATAAATGTATCTATACACACATGACTCCGTTGTTAAGAAGCTGCACAAATACACAACCATGGTCACGCATGTTGGTATATGCCAATAATCCCAGTGCTTGGGTGGCTGAGGCAGAAGGACAGAGAGTTCAATGTCAACCTAGTGAGTTTCAGACCAGGCTAGGCTATGGAGTAAGACCCCATCTCAAAAACAAAAGGTGGGTTGGTAAGACTAAAGTCACTTGTCACCAAACCTGAGAACTTGCATTTAATTCCTAGGGCCCAACAGCAGGCTACCACCAGTTGTCTTCTGACCTTTGTCAGAAGTATGTATGCATGTGCTTATACACTAATGTCATTTTTTTAAAGTAAAAAGGTAATAACAACAGTGTTTAATTATCACCTTTAAGTATTACGTGACTGACATTTTGAGCAACTAACATAGACGAGCCTTTCTTCAACTGCTGTGCTAAAAACAGCTCAGGGACTCAGAAGCCTGGGCAGACTCTAACAACAGGGATGTTGGGTTGAAAGCCATCACTCTAATAGAAGTGCTTTCCTGGTATGTGACGCACCTGCTCACCAAAGCAATGCCCTTGACTTTGCATCGTCTATTGTGACAAGAAGTAGCAAGGTTATAACTGGCTTCCTGAAGGAATGTCCTTGCTTTAAAGAATAAAAATGCCTCAAACTACCCACGTATCAAGTTATCAACTAGCTTCTGGATGTAAAAAACATTTTCTATGAAACAAAATATACAAGCATCACAAAATGATTTTTCAAAAAGGGAAACACCAAGGAGGGAATGAGAAAGAGCGTCCCAGTAAGGAATGAAGAGTGAAGCCTGACTGGGGGTACCAGTTTATTAGACAGTGCATGATTCAAAGCATTGGGTATCTCAAAGTCAACAAGGCTTACCATCTCTCTAGTACAATACACTGAATACCCTGAATGCAAGGCCTTGGTTCTTTTTCCCTTGTACCTAGAATTCCACAGTTTCCCAAATTAGTACACATTTCACATTCTCTGAAGGCTTAGGGGGGTCGAAGGGGAAACAGGGCTTCAAACTGTCCCTATGAGCCAAAGGCACTTAATGTTAAAAGATAAAGGACAGCAGAGTCACTCCACAGGCATTGCTGTGTGTTCAGAACTCCGAACTCGAGTGTCCCATCACTGGCCCAAGTGGGATTTGTCACAACAATGTAAAAAGACACTGATTTCCTCAAAAGAACAAAGTGCAGTATGAATATAAAAGACTTACACCCTACCCTTTCCTGAAAATAATACAGAAGAGGACTCTCACCTTGTAGGATTACATGGCAAAAAAAAATAGCTAAAAAATAATCTGTCATAAATTCTCACTATGCAATCACAATACACTCTGCTATTACGCATAGAATCTCCGAGTTGGAGAGAGCCTCAGATATCATGTTGTCCATCCCCTCACTTGATGATGGGACTGAGGCCCAGGCAGCGGAAGTACTGGACCCCAGGGTCTCACCCTGTGGCAGAGTCTGGATAGGACGTCAAGGTTCTCGGCTCTCTCCTTCCTCTTCAAAAGGCTCTCAAAGCAAAACATGGCGATGATCCCAAAGATGCACCACACGATAAAGCACAAGCACTGACGCACGAACGTCAGCAGTTTGGTCACGCGAGACGGTTCCTTTGGCCACTGGGCAAATGTGTAACTCTCTTCAGGTGGGAAGTCTTCATACAAGATCAGTTCGGAGTTATTGGGGGAAGCCAGTTGCAAGTCAGAAACAATTGCTTGGATCTGGAAAGGCTCCCGTTGGCTATCAGTCAGCAGTGGGCAAGTGGTCAGCTGCACAACGGAATCCCAGGTTGGATGCAGAGCTATCCGGTGTGTTCTGGCTTCGAGCTGCACAGCGGTACCTATAGCAATAGGACTATAAGAGATAACATGCCATAAGAGATCCTGAAACCTTGGCTTAAGGCTTAGAGCGCAAAAGTACCTGGTACAGAGGAGGCAGGGCTACCTGAAGTCAGAGCTTCCCCTGAATGGCCCTCCTAGACACTCAGGATACGCTTGGCAAAGAGCAGCACATTCAACAGTCAACCAACCAGTATTTTTTACCTTAAAAATACTACCTACATACAGGAGAAAGACCTCCACCACTTACAATACCCCCCAAAGCAGACAGTAACCACCCATGGTTATCCATGTGACTGTTCAGTCAGCAGCCATTGAGAATCATGCTTTTACATAAATGTGAAAATACAGAATTCCTGTAATAAAGTGTTGAATTAAAAGTCAGAATATACAGTGTGGTCTAACCTATATAATCATATATTAAGGAAAAAAAGACACCAAATGACCCACAAGGTTATAACATGTATACACTCACAATCATTATCCTTGAAAGCAAAGTTTCTAATTTTTAGCTTATTGTATCAATTTTTAACATTTTATCAGTAGAAATAAATGACAATAAAAAGATTAATAAGAGCATCAAATATCATGTAATATATTAAATGGGCTGGCAAAAAATTAAAGAGTCAACATAGTAACATAAAACTATAAGAAAGGCTATGGGAAAACTGCTTTCTTCCTAATATCCTAGGAGTTTAAGTCAGTAATAATAAAGCTATACATTTTGGGGTGCAGTTTATTTCCGTCTGACTACTTGTGTAAGAGCAGAGTGTAAGTGCTCACACAAACATGGACATTGATTTCCTAGGACATATTAGGCATGGTAGCAGGCACTTTTGTATTTCTTTGATTGTAAGAGCCTAAGCAAGTAAGTTACAAAAGGCGGCACAGTTGTTAAAGGAAGCATGATTGTAGTGCGGGCCCTTTCTTAGCAAGAGTCTATACTCTGGGTGGGAAGAGGGCCATCCTTCTCATGTCTTCTTTCCTATTACCACCACGATACACATCCTACTTACAGAACACTCACACAAACACACAGGACATGTGTGTGTAGCCACAGACTATTGACACAGCATTTTGAAAGCTGCCAGAGTCCAAAGGAACCATGCATGGACCTCCTGTGAGGTTAGTTCCCTGATTCAAAGTAACAGAGAATGAGAACAAGCTAGTCATCCCGGGTGCCATGAGCATAAACCCAAGAGCTGGCCCGGTGAAGCCAAGTACCTGCCAGCTGCTTAAAGAAACTTCAAAAGGAATTGTGCAGAAAATGTTGGGAACTCACACAGAAGAGGGAATTTGTGGGAAGGGAAAAAAAATGGGTCAGCACGCAAGACATTTTCTTATTCCTATTATTTCTTTTCTCTCACAAAGAGTCAGATGCTTCTAATCTCTATAAAAAAAATTATCTCGAAGGTTGACATGGAAATTCTCTGGTGCATTTCCCCCATAAAAAAAAAAAAAAAAAAGAATGCACTTGTCTTCTACAGATAATAAAACAACAGCAACCAACTTTCCTTGTGGACAGCGAGGAACAGAATGTATTGCCAATTCTCATTGGTAGATGGACAGAAGATGAATTTCAAATGTGCTTGAAATAATAAGACAGCGATGATATCTGCTCCTATGTGACCAACGTGAACGGAAGCTCTCAAACATCTGGTAAGGAGTGGGCGAGAAGACACAGCAGAAGCCTCAGTGTAGACACTAGGCTGCCGTGAAATGGCAGAGCTCTGACGTTTCTAGAATCATAGTCAGATAACTCAGCGCTCTCTGAAACTACGCACATCAGTGAATTCCATGCTGTAGCAAAGGTCAAGCTTAGGGGAGGCACACAGATGACTCTGACAGTCTTATCCCACGATGGGAGTATACAAAATGAAAACAACAAGCACTTCATTTCCTGACTACCCACTGTATACATCGGAAGAAATTTCATTTCCTGAATGCCTACTGTATACATTGGGAGAACATACCCAGGTCTAGGCATGATCTTGTCCTGGTTGGCTAGAGGCCACAGGCAGGTGAGAAAACAATGACTGCATATCAAACAGTTATAAAACAGCCTTGGACTAAGCTAAAGACTAGTGCTCGTCATTTGTAGCCCTTGAAAAATATAAATGTCTCTAGGAAGTACTGGCCTAAGTGACACATGTATGTTTGTGTCAGTGGTTCTCAGGATGCAATTGTGGTGATTAATGCTATAAATTAGACAGGACTAAAACCACCAAAGAGGTAAACCATTGGCTATGCATGAGAGGGATTATCTTGATAAGGTTACCTGAGGTGGGAAGACCCACCTGAAACCTGGGTGGCATCATTCCCTAGGCCGCTGTGCTAGAATGCATAAAAAGGAGAAAGCTAGCGGATCACCAGCATTTCTCCCACTCTGTCTCCTGACTACCGATGCAATGTGACCAGCTACCTCAAACTATTGCCACTATGACTTTCACATCACAAAAAACCACCCTGGAAACTGTAAGCCAAAACAAGCCTCTTCTTCCATAAGTTACTGTTAAATTATTTAGTCTGTCTGTTTCCTGTACACTTCAGTGATCCCACAGTCATCAGTCTTGTCAAGTACTTCCTTCCACCCAGTGAGTCATCTCACTGGCCCTTAAGTTGCTTTGGTAAGGGTATTTAATCACTGTAATAAGATTCCCCCCCCCAACCCCTCTCCACAGCCTACAGCACTTATTCAAATACACATACCTAGGTTGTACACCCAGAAATGCTACTTTCATGGGGCTCGTGTAACACTCAAGGTACATTTCTAACAAGCTTCCTGGGGCTGCTTCAGCCCATGGGGTACACTTGGAGAAACAGTAATTTATAAAGGAGGATGGCATGCAGATTAAGTGGCTAAACAGTGGCATCAGAAACATGAAAACAGCAAAAATTGGACAAGAGAACAGTCAAACCATAGCCCGATCACTTCACAGCAAGGTTATACATTAAATGTATGAGAGCCTGTAATACGACAGATGCAATTTTCGGCATGAGGAAAATAATCAGAGCAGACAAACAAGGAACCTGCTATCAGAGAGCTGGCATCCAAAGCAAGCAGTCAGACTATAAACAGACTGAAAAATTCAAGACTGCTTCTGGCAGTGGTCATCTCTGAAGAAAGCAAAAATGGGGAGAGAGAACTAAAAACAAAGGCAGATACATTTTATAGGGTGGTTTGGAAAGGCCTCTCTGAGAAAGAACTGAAATGCCCCCAAAATTGAAAAACTGGAATTCCAAACAAAATTAGCCAGAGACAGTTAATGTAAAAAACAAGAAATGTGACAGGATAAGTAGATGAAGTCACACTACCATCCCCACAGTCAAAGGAATTTGGACTAGATATAAACACAAATTGTGATAAACATTTTGCTAATTTTTGACCAGCATGGGCAAAATTCCAAGTTCAGTGGCTATTTAACCTTAGGCAAAGCCTTCTAGAATCTGGGTCCTTGCTGCTAAAATGAAGCTGTCCACAGAAGTACAGACAAACACTTTGTCTTGGCTGAGAGACTGAGCTCAGTGTTAGAACACATACTTACTGTGAACAAGGCCTGTGTTCAATCCCTTGCACCCCCAAAATTGAAACACACCAAAACAAACCCCTCCAAAACAAAGGAAAACAGCAGCCTATAGAGAGCACTGCAGATGATTTGTTTAGTGGACACCCACTCTTGGTCACAGAAACTTGGCTTGGCTGACGGCTTCCTCACAGAAACAAGAGCAGCACTGTCCAACTTTGAAGCAGGCCTGTGTTGACTGTGGGGAGAAGACAACACCTCCTCCAGCTTCTAACTGTAGATACACTTTTGCCATAAGGATGGAAGGGAAAGGTTTACCACCGTATAAACAAGTGGGCTGAAGGACAACTCTGGTGGATTATTCTATATGCTACCAAAGCCAGACTACAACAGCCCTGATGATTTTTTTTGGGGGGGGGTTCAAGACAGGGTTTCTCTGTGTAGCTTTGGAGCCTATCCTGGCACTCGCTCTGGAGACCAGACTGGCCTCGAACTCACAGAGATCCGCCTGCCTCTGCCTCCCGAGTGCTGGGATTAAAGGCATGCACCACCAACGCCCAGCTTCCCTGATGAATTTTTAGTGCCTGCTCAGAACAGTGTTGAGAAGGATTCTGCATCAATGACACAAGAGACTAGAAAAAAGATTTGTGATGTACATGATTGCTATTATGATCGTCATTGAAAACCTTAAGTATATATAGAGTAATTTAATTCTATTTTTGAAAAACTATAGATATTAAAGTACATAAAAACTCAAGGCAGAATACCATCTAATAGTTTTCTCTAGGACATAAGACATCTGATTTTATTTTTTATTTTACTTTCATGGGGCTCGTGTAACACTCAAGGTACATTTCTAACAAGCTTCCTGGGGCTGCTTCAGCCCATGGGGTACACTTGATAAAATATCTTTATCATTTCTTTTCCAAATTTTACGCAATGAATTTGCTGTTTGTATAACAAAAAGCCTTAGAAATTAACAACCACATGGATGACAGCAGTTACTGAGCCTTCCATTAACCAAAACAACTAGGAAGAACTGAATCCAAAAGCTGCAAGTCTCACCACAAAAGGGACATCTTCCCAGTGTGTGCAAAGCCTGGGTTTGATCCTTAGCAACACATACAGACAGACAGACAGACAGACAGACAGACAGACAGACAGACACACACACACACACACACACACACACACACACACACACTCACTCACATACACTGGTGAGTGCTGAAGATCAGGCTCATCATTTACAAAGAATCAACTCACACCATCATTCTACTTAAACGCACCCATTCACTCAGAAAACACTAATAAGTGCTTCTCTTAAATTTCAATTGTGGGTCACTAACAGAACCACAAATAAAGAGCAAACGTCCTGGTTATGGATGTTCTGGTTATTCTTTATATTTTTCTACCTCTATTTTTAGCAGCAAAAGTGGTTCTTAAAGAAAGTGAGGTCTTTGGGTGGCTGAAAATGGGTCATTCTATTAATTAAGAACAGGAATAGTAGGAGGGACTTGTTTCAACCCGATTTCATCAAGATGGCTAATTACTTCATAAAAGTGATCTCAGTATCTATGCTAAGGATCTGATCCTGGATCAGGAAGCAATCCATTTAAGATAATGACCTGGAGGCCATGAACTCAAATGAGACAGAAATATGTTTTCCATGAGAGGAAAATGTTTCTCAGATAGGATATTTTTTAAATTTTAATTAGATAGAAAATTATTTTACATGTCAATCCCAGGGTCCTCTCCCACCCCTCCTCCCCTGCCCCCCCCAACTTACACCCTACCTATCCCATACCCTTTCTGCTCCCCAGGGAGAGTGAGGCCTTCCACAGGGGGTCTTCAAAGTCTGTCTTATTCTTTAGGATAGGGTCTAGGCCAACCCCCTTGTGTCTAGGCTCAGGGAGTATCCCTCCATGTGAGATGGGCTCCCAAAGTCCATTCCTATGCTAGGGATAAGTACTGTTCCACCACAAGAGGCACCATAGATTTCCAAGGTCTCCTCACTGGCACCCACATTCAGGGGTTCTGGATCAGTCCCATGCTGGTTTCCCAGCTATCAGTCTGAGGACCAAGAGCTCTCCCTTGTTCAGGTCAGCTGTTTCTGTGGGTTTCACCAGCCTGGTATGGATACCTTTGCTCATCAGTCCTTCTTCTCTGCAACTGGATTTCAGTTCAGTTCAAGGTTTAGCTGTGGGTGTCTGCTTCTGCTTGCATCAGCTGTTGGGTGAAGGCTATACTATGGCATATGAATTAGTCATCAATCTCATTATCAGAAGAGGGCATTTAAGGTGTTCTCTTCTGTTCTTCCCCCAACTCAACCTTCCTGCCCCAAGGATATTTTGAAGGCAACTGTATCTCCTATTGAATAAAATCATTCTAGGGAAGCAAGTACCAGAACCCAGGTCTCTTTCAAATAACACAGAACTAATTCCTTTGTCATTCTGGTAGTCTGATCCCCCTGGTGCTGTGGATTGGCATGAAAAGCCCACATTGGAATGTTAGGCATCAATCTAACATCAATTACCAAAATTTGTATTTGAACACTTATTAAGTGCACTGCTCCATGAATTTACCATATGTTGATTCTGTGAATTCTTCCAATAATCCTATAAGAAAGGCATAGATCATACTCACATTTCACAGGAGGAAAACCTGAGACCAAGAGATATTAACAGTATGCCTGAGGCCACACTGCGTGTAATCAACAGATAGAGGACAATAGCCTATGCTCTTAACTGTATGCTGTGCTACCTCATTGCTTCTCTTTCTGGGTCCTCATCTCATTCCTGAAGCTTAGACAGACTGTTAAAAACTAGGAATGATGGGCCTGGAGAGACGGCTCAGCAGTGAAGAGCACTCATTGCCTTTCCAGAAGACCTGGGTTTGATTTCCAGAATTCACATGGTGGCTAACAATTATCAGAAACTCCGGTCCTAGGGGATCCAATGTCCTCTTCTGGTCTCCATGTGCACCCAGAGTGCAAGTGGTATGCAGACATACATGCAGGCACAGCACACACACACACACACACACACACACACACACACACACACACACACACACACACACACACACACACACACGAGAGAGAGAGAGAGAGAGAGAGAGAGAGAGAGAGAGAGAGAGAGAGAGGGAGGGAGAGAGAGAGAAGGGAGGGAGGGAGAGAGAGAGGGAGGGAGGGATGGGTTGAAATAGTGAAATAACTTTTTTTAAAAAGGACATGATTATAGGATTTTACTTGAGCCATGGAAAGTGGCTTTAGTTTATGACCAAAAGTATACTACCTTCTAGTCAGAATAATTTTTTTTTCAAGACAGGATTTCTCTGTGTAACAGCTCTGGCTGTCGTGGAACTAGCTCTGTAGACCAGGCTGGCCTCAAACTCACAGAGATCTGTCTGCCTCTGCCTCCCAAGTGCTGGGATTAAAGGCATGAGCAACCATTGCCCAGATCAAAATAATTTTTTAAATTAATTATAGAGCTGGAGAGATGACTCAGTGATTAAGGGTACTGGTTGCTTTTCCAGAATACCTGGGTTCAATTCCCAGAACCCACATGGCGACTTGTCTATCTAGAACTCTGAGGGCACGCAACACACAAGTTGTGCACAGACATATGCAGGCAAAATATTCACACAAACTAAAAGTAAAACTTTTGAAAAATTAATTATAACATTCTTTCTATGCATTTATTGCTGTAACTGTTATTTTTCTCTGGAAAAATTCTGATTCCATCAGTTTTGTCATTCAATTATTCTCTTTTGTAGTAGTTTCTCCATCACTCTGAGCTTAAAAAACTCAAGGTCTATTCTACAGATTGATTAGGAAAAGGTAATTATTAACTTGATTCTAAATCAACCACTCATTTTAAAACAGAGTTATAGGTAATAAGCCAAAGGAGAGAAAATTAAGTGATTTAAATAATCCAAGAAGGACAAAGATTTAAAAGGAACAAAGAACAGATAAGGAAAAGGAAAAAAACAAACCAAAATCTCAAAAAACCAAATTCAAACCCAATAATATCAATAGTTGCATTAAATATAATTGGTTTAAATAACCAATAAAAATGCAGAGATTGAAACAACAAATTCAAAAATTCATATGAAAGACTTGCTTACCCAAGTAGAAACAGATTATCTATAAAGCCCACCATCTATTAAATGAGTAAATTTACAATTATAATTTGTTATAGTTTAGATATGGTTTGAATGTATCCCCTAAGGCTATCAAGGGGATGGAAACATACCTTTATATTGCTTAGAGGTGAGACCTTTTGGGAGGATTAGGTAAAGACATTTAAGTAGAGTCACTATGCTTGAATCTTACTGACTTTATAGGAATAGGGAGAGTGATCATAATGAATGTGAGCAGGTGTGTGTGTGTGTGTGTGTGTGTGTGTGTGTGTGTGTCTGTGTCTGTGTGTCTGTGTCTGTGTGTCTGTGTGTCTGTGTGTGTGTGCATGCGCGCCCGAAAACACCCCTTGTCACTTGCCATGTGATGCCTTGGACCAACTCTGGATACTGTCAGTGAGAATATAATCACCATATAATGCTCCTCAGCCTTGGATCTCTAAAAATACAAGCCAAATAAGCATCTTTTCCTTAAAAATGTAGTCTGCCTAGGATTTTCATTACAGTAATGGGGAGGGGAAAGGCTAAATGCACAAGCCTAGGTCCAAATGTCTTTAATAAGGAACTCTACCAAGAATTTCAGAAAGAAGAAACATTAGTCTTACAAGAATTCTTCTTAAAAATTGAGTATAAAAAACTTAATATGTGAGAATATTTTCCAATTAAATTTATGAACATGGCAATACACCAAAACCACACAAAGATTACCAGGAACAACAAAAAAAGGATCTACTCCTCATTAATTATATGCAAAAGTTCTCAATGTTTTTAAAAAACTGAATCCAAAATACAGAAAAAGGATAACACATCATGACTAAGTGGAATATACACCAGGAATGCAATGATGGTTTAATAAATGAAAACCAAGCTAGATTTGGTTGGTTGCTAATGTGAGATTCTGAGTCCCATAGTGAAGAGAGTTTAATGTCAATCTTGGCTACATAGTGAGACACTGACTCAAAAAACAAGAAAACGAAAATCAATCATTGTACTTTGTCATATTATACTGTACTAACTGAAAAGGAAAAGAAAATCATCTCAACAGATGTATAAAAATCTATCAAAATCTATATTAATTGTTGATTAAAAACTACAAATAAACTACATGGTGGTGGTATACACCTTTAATACCAGCACTTAGGAGGTAGGGGTAGGCAGATCTCTGAGTTCAAAGCAGCCTAGTTTACATAGTAAGTTCCAGGCAAACCAGAGCTACAGAGAGAGACCCTGTCTCAAAAAACAAAACAAAAACAAAAACAAACAGAATGAGACATGAGCCAAGCAAGGTAGAACATCCCCACAGTCCCATTTATTGGGGGAGTGAAGCAGAAAAATGCTTTACTTCAGGAGTTGGAGACTACATGGCCAGCATACCAAGATCCTGATTCAAAAATTTAACTAATTAATTAACTAATTATGATTCCATAAAGTTAAATTCACTCACATCTTATTACTGTAGATTTGTTGTCCTTTTTTGGCTTCAGCTTTTTAGGACAGGATCTCACTGTGTAGCCCTGGCTGACCTTGAACTCACAAAGATCCATGTGCCTCTGCCTCCTGAGTGATGGAATTAAAGGTGTTTGCCACTATGCTCAGTTTAATGTAGGTTTGAAACAAGAATTGAGCAGAACTGGATGAACTTCACACCTAAATCACATGGTCAAAGATTCTAAACTAAGAGACAAGCAGGAAACACATACCAACAAACTCACTCATATACATCATCTAGTTTCTTGAGGTCATTACCAAACGTTGCTGTATGTTTTTAATACCTGCAGAACTTTTTTTTTTTTTTTTTTTTTTTTTGGTTTTTCAAGACAGGGTTTCTCTGTTTAGCTTTGGAGCCTATCCTGGCACTCACTCTGTAGACCAGGCTGGCCTTGAACTCACAGAGATCCTCCTGCTTCTGCCTCTCGTGTGCTGGAATTAAAGGTGTGTGCCACCAACGCCCGGTTACCTGCAGAACTTTAAAGAGCCTGATGTTTTTGGACAAAGTTTGATAATGTCTCCATCACAAAATTAGTAACTTAGTTTGGAGGCACTAAAGGTGGCTTTAAGTCTCCAGGACTAAGTCAATTACCATGCAAAGATTCTTGGCTATATAAACAGCAAAATGCTGCTTTGTACACAGCTGGAAAGTAGAATCTGAGTGATCCTGACACTAAAAATACATGAGTCAAAGAGGAAAGGGATGGGGTCAGATTCTATTTCCAAATTCCTTATGAAAGATGCTCTCAGGCACCCATCACTCAGAATAACCAAGAACTGCCAGTTTGGACACTGAAATCATAGCTCATGGAGGAAAAATGCGCGTTTACACCCAACACTCTGGGTGCATCCATTTTGGTAGACCACAAACCATCCTCCATTTATAACTTTAGCTTGAATCTCAACAGAGAGTTGGGGGATTTACACACATCTGAACTTATGGGTGTGGCCCTAGACCTAAACAGGGGAGGAGGTTAGATGGCCCACCCGATTTCACTGGCTAACAGAAGCCTCTCACCAGGCAAGAGTCAGCAGATTATCTGGTTGACAGCACTAGATTCACAAGTTGTTTCTCCGGTTACCGCC
Organism: Cricetulus griseus; assembly: GCF_003668045.3. Taxonomy (NCBI): domain Eukaryota; kingdom Metazoa; phylum Chordata; class Mammalia; order Rodentia; family Cricetidae; genus Cricetulus; species Cricetulus griseus. The sequence goes on along the minus strand of NC_048601.1, from coordinate 36,385,728 downwards.
CCCCCCCCCACCATGCCTGTTAGTACATTGAAAACTTTCCTGTCTTTTTCTCATTTGGATGGGAAGAGGTTTATATTAGCAAAAATGAATGGAACGTTTGGGGGCAGTATGTTATAATGAATTTGTGACTCACAAGAACATCTCAACAGTCTAGTAGCATGACTGACCTTATGGCACATGTAGGATCCACCTTTCTTCACTCGGTCTTTCCCAGAAGTGGGGCCTTTCTATGGATGAAAAGAAAAATCATGTTAGTCTCAACAACATGAATGCTACCCACATAGTGGAAAAGAGTCCATTTTGTTAAAAGCCGTCATCCCGTGGCCACCTAAACTTTCCACATATGTTTCTATCCTGGACACTGCACCTGCACACACACCCATCTGAATACCCATGACCCCAAATGCCCAACTACTTTTCTTCAACAATCCACCTCAGATTCTTGCTACTGGATGAACACTTGGTAATGACAGAAAGCAATCCCACCTTGAATCTCACGAAATCCATTTTTTTGCCTAGGTGCCTAATAAACTACTTGGCAGCATCTCCCGCCTCATTATCCTGATATTCAGATTTATCTTGTATTATCACTATAGCAATGTTGAGTTACACTGTTCTGCGTTAGTAATTCCCCTGTGCATCACCCAGTTTACCCTTTACACCCCTTCAAAAACTATATACAACCATGTAACTATCAATGTAATTCAGAAGCAGAACACTGCTTTCTTAAAAAATAAAATGAAATAGTGCCTACTAGGAAAAAAAAGCACGGTTCTAAGTATTTGGTACTAATTCTTGTGCCATCAATAGCCCCTTTGCAGGGAGGTTAAGTAGCAGAATGAAGGTGTGCACCCAAGCTTTGCTCCAGGCTCTGTTCTCTGAAACTCTCTCTACTTTACTTCCCATTAGAAACCAGAAGGGCAGGAAGTTGGAGAGGCCTAACATTTACAAGAAGGAACAAATGAGAACAAAGATCCAGACGGAGCAGCCAAAAGGCAAGTCTGTTTCTTCTAGAAAGAAGTTCAGATAAAACAGCAATGGAGATGAAAACCCTGGAGCTTCAACTGCCAAGATAAAAGCCTCAAGATCAAGTAAGCTCTCCAAGAGACATGTACAAAGCGCCAAAAAGTTCCCATAGCCAGAGCTGGGGGTTGGGAGTGGGAATGATTTTGTTTTTCCTTTGTTGTTCAAAACTACAACTAATCACATAGCCATCTGTTCTGTTTACTGAAAATAAGAGAAGCCTGCACAATCCTCTTCCTGGCTTAGTTTTCCCATTTCTAGCTAAAAACATATTTGTCAAAGGCTATTGAATAAGAGACAAAAGACACTTCACCACCAAACAGAGGGAGCACATTGTCTTGATAATGTTATCAAGGTGGATGGAAGGGCAGGTTTCTTGCAAGCATTTCTTGCAGGTCACCGACTCTACATCATTCCTTTGCAAGCTGAGAGTATTCCCAAGGCCCTAAACACTTAAGATACATTGTTAAATTTTACCGATTATAAGTGGCATACTGACAATGTAAAAAGTACCAGTGAAGATAAAGTTTAGAAGCACAGCTTTCTCTAAAGGAACATCTAGAACTAGATAGCTACTGCATCAGAATCTCTGGATGAGTTAGTCAATGTATAAAAGTAAGGCATTTGGGGCTGGAGAGACAGCTCAGCAGTTAAGAGCACTGGCTGCTCTTCCAGAGGACCCAGGTTCAATTCCCAGCACATACATGAAGCTCACAACCATCCATAACCCCAGTCGCAGGGGACCAGAGGCCTTCTAGCCTCTGTGGGCACTGCACACACATGGTGCATAGACATACATGCAGGCAAAATACCCATACACATAAAATGTAGAAAAAGGATAAGTCATTAATCAAGAATTTACTTGAAGGGCTGAGAAGATGGCTTAGCAGTTAAGAAAACTAACTGCTCTTCCAGAGGACTAGGGTTCAATTCCCAGTGCCCACACAGCAGCTCACACACCTATCAGTAATTCCAGTTCCAAGGGACCCAACAACCATGGCAAAAATACCAATGAACATAAAAAAATTCACTTGAAGTATATATAATTACATATATTCTCCATATGATGCTCATATCTCTTAAGACTGTTTCTTGCTTATTCTTGCATTTGCTGCCTTGGGAGGTTCGCCACATTCTATCAGACCATAGGTTAATGACAATTCAGTTCTTACCATAATTATCACAGTATGTGCTAGAATATAAGAGAAATTTTGTTTTGTCAAAATACTTCTAAGAACAAGAACAGGTCATTCACCAATGGGAAGATGTGACAACAAAATTTCCCTCTCATTGCTACTCCAATGACCTAAGGTTGCAGCTGAAAAATATGTCACTCTTCATGGTGGCATAGCACTAACAAGAACCATCACAGGCTACTACAACTACAACAGCCAATACAATCCCGAACCTAGGTAACTGCTCAACAACTTGCTATAAATAAGATTATTCTCTCTATAAAACAAGACAGTGGATTAGGTACAACTGTCTGAAATGCTTACCACTTGGCCATAAAGGCAGAAAAGTTACTAAGAGGATGCAGTATCTTAAATAAGGACCCTAAAACTCATATTCAACAGAGCCTTAATTGTTATTCATTTGGGTTGCTGGGATGGCTCAGGTGTAAAGGGGCTTGTCATGAAGCCTTCATGATCTGAATTCAATCTGTAGGACTTACATAGAAGATGGAGAAAACCTACTCCTGCCAGTTGTCTTCTGACTTCCACATACCCACTGTGGCATAGGTGTGCTCATACATAAACATACAAACAAAATAAATAAATGGGTTAGTGATGATATCTCTATTTCTCTCTCATTAGGTGATAAGAGCCTATTGCTGAAAACACCACTCACTTTGGGTAGAGGACATAAAGTAATCAACCTCAAATTGACCTCAAACTAGGCCTGGACCAGTAAACTCTCTCCTGAATGGCTAGCCTACAGAGTGACTGAGGTACTGTGAAGGCTGCTGAGGGAAAGAAACATCACTGGTCTTACGAAGCGTGGGACCCTGATACTATAACACTGACCTGTTGGCAACATGTACCCATTAGTACAACAGTTCATGATGGTTATGGGAATAACCAATTGCTATCTGATTGGCTATGGGGCCAGCTCCACAAGAGGAATTTCATGCCTGGTAATGTAAACCTGGTCAAAAGTCCATTACCAAGGAGATCGTAGGCTTTAGGGGGAGCCTACTGCTTTTGTTTTG